>NC_056725.1:1629957168-1630667168 GCF_019279795.1 Protopterus annectens
TCAGGCACAAGGTCAACCCTTTCCTCCCTTTCCACTCATACCCAAAGTAATACAGAAAGCAAGACAGTTGAGGAGTTCCTTGATCCTCATTGCTCCTTACTGGCCTCGACAAGTTTGGTTTCCTTTCCTGTGGCCCTACCTTTTGGAGGTACCATGGATTCTGGACTCATCTCCAGATCTCCTGATTCATCAATCGGGACAGTTCCACCCCTCCATCCTCACCCTCAAATTGACAGCATGGCTGCTCCAATTCCACGTATAGCCAGGTGCATTCCCTTATCCCCACCGGTCAAACACATCCTGATTTCATCCCATAAACCTTCCACTCAGAAACTATATTCTAGCAAAGAAAAAGGTTTTCCCTTTGGGCTACGAATCGGGGCTTAGATCCATATGCAGCTCCTTTAGAATCCATTTTATCCTTCAGAACAACACGTTTTCATGAAGGAGCGGCAGCCGCTACAGTTAGAGTTCAGTTAGCTGCCATTTCCAATTTCCATTTTGGTTTCATGGGAAATCCAATCATGCAACACTCCCTCTATAAAACCTTCTTAAAAGGAGTTCTTCTTCTTAGGCCCCCAATAAAACAACCATTAGAACCCTGGGACTTAAATTTAGTCATCTCATCTTTGATGTCTTCCCCCTTTGAACCGTCCTCGTCATCAGACTTAAAATTGTTATCATGGAAAACCTTGTTCTTGGTAGCTATAACATCGGCTAGGAGAGTCTCGGAACTTCAAGCCCTAACTATTCGACCTCCTTACATTATCTTTCACAAGGATAGAGTCTCTCTCAGGACAAACCCTTCCTTTCTTCCTAAGGTATGCTCAGAACACAACCTGAATACTACCATTGAGCTATCTGTGTTTTTTCCAAACCACTCTAATAAATCAGAGTATAGACTTCACCAGCTAGATGTCCACAGGATACTCAGATTCTCTATACACCGGACCAAAGAATTCAGGAAATCTTATCAACTTTTCATTTCCTTTTCTGTCAAAAGGAAAGGCTTACCTGTTTCAAAAATTACTCTTTCAAAATGGCTTTCGGATTGCATATCCTTTGTTTATCAACAAGCTGGTAGACAATTACCATTAAAAGCTAAAGGTCACTCTACTAGGGCTGTAGCTACTTCATGTGCCTTTAGATCTAGGCTCCCAATTGATGCTATTTGTGCAGCAGCTACTTGGGCAAGACCACATACGTTTGTCACTCATTACAAATTGGATTTGGACAGGTCATCCTTTGAGTCCACTGTGCTGAAGAGTCTCTTTACTTGAGCCACCCGGGATAAAGGTGCTAGCAACGCTGTCCCCTCCTGTAAGAATTACGGCGAGATAGGACTACATAGCATAAAGAAGTTATGTACTTACAATAATGTTCCATGTTTGTAGTCCATCTCGCCTATATTCTTGCATCCCTTCCTCCAACCCCCTTCCTGTTTCTGGGGAATCTAGTGGACCTCTTTTTGGGGCTGCCTGACTTTGCTCTTTATTGTCCACCTGGAATTATTATTATCTGATAGGTATTTATTACTTTCTTGCAAACTAGATCTGGGGAATTGCCTTGAGGCACCATGGGATAGGGCCTAGCCTTGAGCCAGTAAAAGCTCTCGAGCTTTAGTATCGGCCGAGTCGGAGACA
Organism: Protopterus annectens; assembly: GCF_019279795.1. Lineage (NCBI taxonomy): Eukaryota > Metazoa > Chordata > Ceratodontiformes > Protopteridae > Protopterus > Protopterus annectens. The sequence continues at coordinate 1,629,958,812 of NC_056725.1, forward strand.
AATATCAGCTTCGAACCCATCCAGCAAGAATATAGCGAGATGGACTACAAACATGGGACATTATGGTAAGTACGTAACTTCTTTTTTTCATTTAGAAATGTCCCATGGCTTGAATGTGGGAAAAAGCAAGGAAATAAGGAGCTAAGCATACTTTTTGAGCACAATTGCAGGAAATGTCAGCATTAGCCATGTGAAGATGGTATCCATTTATTTGGGAAATTAAATGTTGAATGGTTGCAGATCGGCTGAATGAGATCTTGTGAGTTCTGACTCATCTGAAAAGTCTCTGACAAAGTGTTTGAGGTATAGTGATTACTGAAAGAAAAATACTGTATTCATGGTTTGCAGGGTAATTTATCTTGAACAAGGTACTTGGCGAGACAGCTATACTTCATTTTATACAGGGTGCCCAACTGAAAGAAAGAGAGGATGAGTGAGAGAGCAGTAGAAGGAAGAATGATTAGAGTAGGCACAGATCCCAAACAATTAATTGTGCTGTTTTTCATGACTGACTCTTTGAAATCATTCTCCATCTGATGTTGTCAAGCTTCATTTATCCTTGACCTTTAGGATTTGGTTCCTATCCTCAGAACTGGATCAGCTGTTACACTGCTCATGCAAGAAAAAAACTCTACCCACAACACCCCTCTTCAGATTACCTCAAATCTCATTTGCCACTCTTGTCGCAAGATGCATTAACCAGATTCTTTCACAAGCTAAGTCTGTCCAAAGTCTGGCACTTCTCCCTCAAAATCTGATCTTGGGCTTAAGTAAAGTCATTTGGTGCCAGCGCCTCCCATGGCTCTGGCAGCAAAAAAAATAAGCCTTAATCTCCCACTGCTTCAGTGGAACTGAAGGTTAAAGTCAGAAAACCATTGGAACTGACTACCTCAGCACTGTCTACTATGGCACCACAGACCTTGATGCTGATCACATCAGTACTGACATCTTCAGCTTCCCTGTCAGTACCAACTCCACCTACTACACTTCCAGAAGTATTGGAAACACCTTTGGTGCAAAAAACAAATATAATTTCTTCACCAAGGAAAAAGTATTCACCCTCTGTTGATCTCTTTGTGGGACAGCGCCCGAGTCCGTTTCTTGACAGACCAGAATCCCCCTCAGGCCTCTCTGTCCTTTCTTTCAGGAGTCTGACTGAAGTCAATGTCGTGAGGTTGGTGGATCAGCTTCTAGTGGCTAGGGGTCTTTCTCTTTCTTCCCTGCCCCCACTCCCCTCTGGAGATGGGGCTTTCTGTCCCAGGACTCCACCAAACCTTCCTCCTCTAACCCCCTGTGAGGGTGATCCCTCCAGTTCCAGCTGCTCTGATGCCAACAGCTTTTTCCCCTTCAGTTCCAGAATCTGCCTTGCCTTGACTTTCTCGGTTCCTTCGGAACTGATGGCCTTCCAGGGCTGCAGATCCACTGTTGGGTTCAAGGGTTCTGGATCAGCTCCAGTTTTTTATCCAGAGTCATCTGTGACTCTTGGAGTCTCAGCTGATGTGAGTTCTACCTCAGATCCTGCTTCGGGGTAGGTCTCTAGGAGCAGGGTGTGACCTAGGTTCTGAGGTTGTCCTTCTCGGTCCCAGGCCCCCATCCCTCTTTGGGGGGGCCTCCCTTTCAGGTAATGGTGAGGGCACTGGCCTCTGCAGGCTCTTAGCTGGCCTCTTCTGTGTAGGAGTTTTATCCCAGGACTCCCTCTTGCCCAGAGCTGCCACCAACCTCCATGCCCAAGCAGCAAACACCTAAGCTGCAAGATACCCCTGCACAGGGGCCCTCTTCTTCCAAGTCCTCCTCAGAGATTCCCACTGAGGAGCCACCCTGGAAAAGACATGTAAGAGGATACACTTAGATTCCCCTGAAGAATCTGTCACAGAAGACACGGACTTCAGTGATGGGGAGGGTTCCCCCCATTCACACCCAGGAGACATCTCCTTCGGAGACATTCTAGAGATTCTGAAACAGAGGGGTAACTGGAAGCCCAAAAATCCTACCTCTGAGGAGTCAGTGTACTTGCAGGCTTTTGGTGCTCACCCATCTACTTCTTGGGTGACTCCTTCCACTGACTATCTTATTAAATTGATTGCGCAGTGGACTTGGAAGGCTCCTTTCTGCATATAGCTAATTCCCCAGAGACTGGACAAAATGCTGTCAGCTCCAGAAGACCACCAACATTGGGCTAAGGGGTTATTGGTAGATGCTATGGTGGGGGCGGCAACCACCAAAAAGGAACTAGCTGAAGAGAGTTCCACTGTGCATCCTCCTAATCGAGAATCCAGGATGATGGACATCTTCGAAAAGTAGGTGTACATATCATCAACCTTTGCTTTAAGGTCTTTGAATTTTATGGCACATTTTACTAGGCTGCAGAGGGATCTGATCGAGGAGTTATGAGATATCCTAGCAGGAGCTGTGCCTGAGGAAGTCCAGGATAAAGTGGCCTCTCAGCTAGCCATCCTGGAGTCTATTTCCAACTCGTCCATGAGGCTCATTGTGCATGCAGCCCAAGGAATGATGAGGGCAGCAGGTTCAGGCATTGCCATAATGCATCACACCTGGATGTGCTTGTCTGGGTTTGCAAAGCCATTTAAGACTTCCTTCATCAATGCTCGTTTTGATGTATCTTCCTTATTTGACCCCAAAGTCAAAGAAACTCTAGCCAGATGCAAGAAAGATGGAAAGAACCTATCTGCAGTGGACATATGTTTGTCTGCTTCCCAACGGTCCTACTGTATGACTAAGAGGAGTGGGAAGATGAGATTCAAAAAATCCCAAGGGCCTTTTTAGGACACACATGGTGGTAGCTCCCCTTGGGGCAGAGGGGGGAGCTCTAATGGAAGACACCAAGCCTGTGGTAGAGGTGGCCTGCAAAATCAGAGTTCCACAGATTCTTTATCTGGGAAATCCTACCAGTGCTCATGAAAGGGAGGCAGATTGCTTACCTCTGGAAGCAGTCAGGGGAAGATTTCCTCTGCACTCAAGAGCCTGGTGGCAAATAACATTAGATACTTGGGTGCGGAGGATCATTGCCAGAGGTTACCATATTCCCTTCACTCTTTCTCCATGATCAAGACAAAGACTCCCTGATGTTCCACCCAGTCAGAGGGATCAAGCAGCTTTAGAGATTCAAAAGCTGCTAGAAAAAAAGTCATCCAAGTAGTCCCACTAGATTACATAGAATCTGGATTTTACTCACGGTTCTTTTTGGAGCCAAAATAGACAGGGGACTTGAGACCAGTTTTAGATCTCAGCCTTCTGAACACATTTGTTCAGCAAGCAAAATTCCTGATGGTCACGGTTCAATCTATACTTCCCTTTTTAGAGGAAAATGACTGGAAGTGCTCTACAGATTTCAGGATGTGTGCTACCACATAAAAATGGACAAACACTCCAGAAGGTTCCTCTGCTTTTGACTGGGAGCCAGTCATTTTCAGTTCAGAGTGCTGCCCTTTGGCCTCACCACAGCCCCCAGGGTGTTCACCATGTGTTTGGCAGCAGTATCAGCTCACTTGAGACTGCACATATTCCAGGTGTTTCCTTATCTAGATGACTGGCTCATCACTGCTCCCACCAGGCATCTACTGCTTCAAATAACAGATTTAATTCTGCACCTGTTTGTTTGTCTGGGCATTACAGTGAATCAAGCAAAATCTCAGCTAAGTCCCACTCAGGATCTAGAGTTCATAGGAGCTCATCTGAATACCATCTGCTGTGTAGCTTCCCTTCTTCTTCACAGGATACAAAAGGTAAAATCCATAGTACGAGCAATTCTCTCCATTGACAAGGGTCCTGCACTTCTACTCCTTTGAGCTTTAGGGTCCATGGCAGTGACCATTACCTTAGTTCCACTAGCAAAATTTCACTTCTGGCATCCCAATGCTCCATCCTAACCCATCCAGTGATGCATCTGATTTTATTCACCAATCATTGCAAGAAAGACTTATCCTGGTGGATGGAATCTGATGAAATTCTCTTAGACCGTCCCTTCATTCAACCTTAGCCCAAGGCCATAATGACCACGGACATCTCCCAGATGGGGTCAGGGGGCGTTATCTGGGCAGAACAGTCCAAGGCACTTGGTCCCCAATGGAGGCCAATTTGCATATCGGTGTTCTGGAACTGAGGGCAATGCTCTTAGCATTGCAAGCTTTCTAAGCTGTCCTTCATCTAGGAACAATTGCAGTTCAGTCAGACAATATGCCAGTAGTCTGATACATCAACAAACAGGGAGGAACCAGGTCTTACCCCCTTTGTTGAGAAGCTCTCAGAGTGTGGCAATGGGTGAAAACTCCAACCACTTTCTGGTAGCAACACACATCCCGTGGAGCTTGAACGTGATAGATGACAAACTGAGCAGATGCATCCTCCTGCCTCATGAGTGGTCTCTCAATCCCAGAGTGGGGAAGGATATTTTCTGTCACTGAGACCAGCCTTACTGCAACCTATTTTCTTCTCCCATGAACAAGAAGTGCAGCAGCTACTTTGCCCTAATCCCCCCTCAGGGGGAGTCCCTGAGAGACGCTCTCCGTCACCATTGGCCCTCTAGACTGCTGCATGGCTTTCCCCTCTTTTCACTCATTCTTCTGCTAAAGAAAGCCATCAGGTTGAAGAGCAAGGTGATCCTCATTGCCCACGTTTGGTCTCGTCAAGTCTGGTTTCCCTTTCTGTGTTCTCACCAAGTTCACCGTCCTTAGACTCTGGACCCAGTTCTGAATCTTATCTCTTACCCACAAGGATTGGTGCATCCCAATCTTCAGAACCTCAAGCTTACAGCTTGGTTCCTCCAATTCCATTAATTGCCAGGTATAAAAAATGTATCTTTCCAGTCCAAAAAATTGTATTGGCTTCTCATAAACCTTCCACCAGGAAGCTTTACCACAACAAGTGGAAAAGATTTTCTATTTGGGTGCACAATAGTGGTCTTAATCCTTTCTCTGCACCAATTGAAAAAATATTAGAATTTTTAGCTACACTTTTCAAATAAGGAGCCCCTGCTTTTACTGTTAAAGTCCAACTAGCTGCTATTTCCAATTTCCACAATGGCTTTGAAGATCATCTTCTAATTTCCCATAGATTGTATAAAGTGTTTATGAAAGGAACCTTCCAGTTGAAACCACTTTATAAGGATCCTCTAGCTCCTTGGGATTTGACTACGGTTCTCTAATCTTTGGTCTCTTCCCCCTTTGAACCAGCAGCTACCTGTCACTTAAAGTTTCTTTCTTGAAAGACCATTTTTTCTGATAGCCATTACCTCTGCCAGAAGAATTTTTGAAATACAAGTACTTTCTTCAAAATCCCCATATGTGATTTTTTTCATAAAGATAGGGTTTCACTCAAAATTAACCCATCCTTTCTACCCAAGGCAGTCTCCAAAACTAATATTAATCAGTCCATTGACTTGCATGTTTTCTTTCCAAATTTCTCTGACAAAGGCAACTATTGCTTACATTTGCTGGATGTTCACAGACAATTACATTTCTACATCAGCAGAGCTAAAGAATTTAGAAAACTGGACCAATTATTTCTCTCTTTCTCTAGTCCATCTCTGGGGGAATCCATTTCAAAGGTCACCTTGTCAAGGTGGTTAAGAGACTGTATTTATTTCATTTCCAATAAAAAGTATCTCCACATACCAGTGCCAGTCATAGCGCATTCTACAAGGGCAATAGCCACATCCACTGTTTTCTATTTCAAAGCTTTTATGGTTGAAATATGTGCAGCAGTAACCTGGACTACTCTGCATACCTTTATCACTCATTACAAATTGGATCTGGTCTCTAGGGGAAGAGCAAATTTGGCTCTATGGTTCTCAGGAATATCCTTCCATAAGGCCACCCAAGATCTAAAGTAGCTTGGGAATCTGTCCCAAAGGTCAAGGATAAATGAAGATTGACAACATCAGATAAAGAAGTTATGTATTTACCATAACATTCCATCTGTGTTGTCAATCTTCATTTATCATTGACTCCCCTCCCTCTTGTCACTGTCCTTCAGACTCCTTGGAGGATCGGTTGCTTGTCCTTTTACATTGGACATAGCCTCTTCTTTTCCATATGTATATTTTATTCAGTCTGTCTTTCTGGCTGCAAATTTGATCTGAGGTAATCTGGAGAGGGGTATTGTGGGTAGAGACTTAGCTTGAGAGTTTTTGGCTTGCACAAGCTGTGTAACAACCAAGCCAGTTTCCAGGATAGTAACAGAATCCCAAAGGTCAATGATAAATGAAGATTGACAACAGAGATTGAACGTTATGGTAAGTACATAACTTCTTTTTTTTTCTCCTGTGTTTTCAAGTCCAGCATTTGTTCAAACATAATGTTCCTTATTTTATTCCTCTTGGGCTTTGCCTTTTGTTTTCATTTTCATCATTACTGTGATTTTCTTACTTTTTTAATTGTTTTATTTGTTTTTCTGTGTTTGTTTGTTGCAGGACTCCTACCAATATGTAGTACTGATTGTGGTGCACCACTTATTAACTCATTCACTCATTCAACCTTTTGGCTTTGCAACCAGTGGAGGTCCTTTTTAAGTTGGAATTAGCCTTATTGGTACCCATTTAAGGGGTCAACAAGGGGCAGAAGGATGTGAGCAACCATCAGGACTGTTATACTATGGGTAGTCATTATTTTGAGCTATTTCTTAACGTTTCTTTGGTGCCTATGTGCTGATACCCTCCAAGTCATGCATTTTGCTGTGAATAATCATTATTTGGAGTCATGCCTCAACATTCCCAATGTGTCTTTATAAAGATGCCTCTCTGTACATGCACACCCTTTTTCAGGACTGCTGCCAGTGTTGGAATTGTATTCTTATGAGTGATATACCCAGGACTACCCACTCACTACTGCTAACTAGCACAGGGTGACTGCATCCAGACCTACTCCAAGGAAGATTGGGCCCTCAGTCCCTTGATAATTTCCCAAGCTGGCCTCCCGACACTTGGCATACCATTTGAGCTTGGGTTATAGATGTTATAGCAAATGCCTAGACCTTTTGTCACTTAGCTGCCTTGTTACTCCTTTTTATTTTATTTATGCTTTATTTATCTTTTAGCAGACAGAACTGAAAATATAGGTGATCTGGCTGTGGTCAGTAGCTGCCCCTTACATGTCATTTCTCCTGGGCTAAAACAGAAGCCCTGTTTTACATTTTTTTTTCCAAAGGAGTTTTTACTTTTTGTCCTCAGTGTAGGTGTTACATCTCCCACTTGCACAGTCATCTGTAACTACTTGTAAATGTGCAAGGAAGATCAGTAATTCCATTAACAGCATCTGTTTCAAGTTTAACTTCTTTGGGGTTGGCTCCATGATGCAGAGGGACAAAGCCCTGAGTGAGCCCTGGCTTACCTGATTAGCAGCCTAGATGCAATTAGAACTGGCAAACGAGTAGTGGGAGTTAGTAACTGACACCAGCTCACCCATCCTGTGAGGGAGGTTACTGGTCTCATCCCAGCATAGGAGCACTGTTTGGATTAAAACCTGGAAGGGCAGCCTTTCTGATGTGAATTTGGTGGACTGAACTTACCAAATAGTCCATGCAGTGCAGCTAATCACTGCAGGTGAACAGAAGTATACACTTGTACTGGGCTTAGAGTGGTAGGCATTGTACCATACTTTCTGACTGAAAGGCAGAGAGCTACAGGTAAGTTCCAAAATCTGTTACCAACCCACACATACCAGATAGTGGCTGAGTTCCTGGTTCTCACTTTTCCCTTTCTGGCATCTTCTGACACCAGGGATGGGAAGAGAATTAATGAGCCTATCTCAGGAACTAAGGATTAATGGTAGCAGCAGTTGATGTGAGTTAGAGAAAGAAAGACAACTTATTGGTTGTGGCAACACAGTTTCATATTTAAGTATCCTCTTTTTATTTTGCAGTGAGTAATTTAGCTGGAAGGTGTAAAACATGGCATACGGATGTCCATCAGCCAGCTTTTAATTATATGTACTGCAGTCTCCATCGGACAGCTTCCATCACTAACAGCAGAGGTATTGTGAATGTTCAAACTAGAGTCTTTATTCTTAAAATCACTTTTACTGTGTCTATTGACAAAAGAAGATGTTCTCTTAAAGCATTTTGTGAAATCTTTCATATACCATTAGTTTGCTAATGTTACATTTTTTATTTATGCAGAAAGTATTAAGTGTTAAGTTTTAAGTCATCATTCAGTAGCATGTTATTATATTTTGTCTTAACTGAATCATTGTGGTTATGATGTAGCAAGTATTAAGTCATTGTTCAGTAGTGTGACATTATGTTTTATCTTAACTGAATTATTTGTAGCTATTTATAAACTGGAAAAAGATCCACTGTAAAATTTGTGGAGTTTCTTGCAAGATTTAAACATAACCTTCAGGTATTCATTTCGCAATTAAATATGATGTTAGATTTTGCCATGAAACTCAAAATATAGTTTTTGTTTTGTTTTTTGATGTCATGAAATGTATCAAAATTATAAATAACCAATGTCTGACTCATGTTCTGTAGCATCTCCAATACCACTACCACTGAGTTCTCTTTCACATTTTCTCTGCTCTGAAATGTTGATGCAAGTAACCCAGGGAAATTAAAACTGTGTTCATACATCCATGTATACTCTTTTAATCATCCTTCCTTCAAAAGTGAGACCTTTGTTGACAGTAAAGTAAGTAGGGCTTCTAGCATTTTGATTTCTTCACATAGTTTTGCATATGGCAATCTTTGCCTAGATATTTTTCACCCAAAGATGCAGAACTCTGTCTGCTTCATGGCATAGAAGGATGATGCTCTGGCTACAACTCAAGTGACCAGGAATTAGCCATCGGACCAAACTTTGGAGAAGCTGGTCAGATGAGGAGGAGGAGACAAGTAGCTAACAGTGGTTCTCCTATCTTGGAGGACTGCCCACCTAGTCCCAGTTTGACTAACAGCAAGTGGAGGCTGGGTCTAGTGCAGAGTAGAAGCTCCTGCTTTGCTTGGCATACCAAGCAGTGCAATACACTGTAGCCTATTTTGGCTTATGACTGAAAGCAGGTGTGCCACAGGACTAGCATGGCAGAGCTGTAGGCATCATTAGGGAAAATACCTAAAAAGTCCAGAGATGGGTAACATACCTAGAGCTAATCCACCACGCTGAGACATGCTTTAAAATAATGTTCTCAGCTTTTGTGCCTCTTCCACCAGAAGTCTGGGAAGGCAAGGCATTCACACTTCCTCAAGGGAGATGGGGTTCTTGAGGATGTGATTAATGGTCATTTTGCCAGCAGAGCAAATAAATAAATAAATACGAATCACTTAAAAAAACATAATCAGCACCAATCTCCCATGTCATATCAGTATCATCTTAATTGCGCAAATTTCATACCAAGGTAAACTTTTGTGGTCCATATTGTTTTTCAGACTGCAGTACCACATAATTTTCCTCAGACAATGTGTTCTTTAATTGTGGTAGCTGATTTAGATAGCATTGTATTGTGTACCAAACTTTTACACTAGTGGACAGGACCATGTTGTATGGTTTAAGATTCTGTCCTGTTGCAAGCCTTTGAGCCATTTTGGGAGAATGGTGTTGTCTGTTCTATATAGTATAATTTGTATGTTATCAAAGTTTTAGGGGATGTAACACCTGCACAGTAAGTTCTATCTTATGGGCATACTTAGCTACTGAGCACATGATCACATCAACTCTTCAGGATATTCCTGTTCCTGTGGAGAGGGCCAGTTTCCATCGTAAACTGATAGCCAGTCAATTATTAGGTGGCATGAACCCTGCTGAGACATTCATGATGGTATTGCCATTTTCTTTTCTCTTCAAAACTGTTTGTCATATTAATCCATTTTGCATCACTATTGGTTTGTCTCCAATGTTAAATTACAGTCTATTCATATTATGTGCTTCCTATAATGCTCAGCACTGTTAGGGATTCCTCAAACATGTCCCAGGACCATTGTGCTTACCAAAAAAATTCTTGATCAAAGATGTTGAGAAATAGATGACTTTCAAGATGGCTGCACACCGAGTAATAGCTTAATTTCAGTTACGCTAGTGTGAAAACAGAAACTCAGAAAAGAGAGCCTGTGAATTTGCCTGTTTGAATAAGTTGCAGTTACTGCTAGTAAGTGCGCTGCCTGGATGCTAGAAAAAAAGAAATTTAGAAACGCTGAAAGAAAATCAACCACAAAAGGTGAGGAGAAAACACTGTATGGGAAGAATCTTGAAGTTTGTTTGTCTTTCGGCTTTTCCCGGTAAGGGGTCGCCACAGCAGAACTCCTGTCCACTAATGATTGGCAGTAGATTTTTACGAAATGCCGAGGTGCCAGCTCGACACCCAACCTTCAACGAAGGCATGCCCATTTACGCACGCATGTCTTTCGAATGCTACCCAACCGTGGGGAGGACATGCAGACTCCACACAGAAGGCACTCCCAAGCCAAGCCGAGAATCGAACGGGAGAACCTCTTGCTGTGAGGTAATAACGCTACCGCCGTACCGTTCAGCAAAAAAGCAGTTAAAGAGCCAGCTTTGGTGCAGGACATGACTTCCAGTAATCTAAATGAAAAATAATTCTAATGTGCTTAGAGCTGATTAAAATAAACAAAATGCTGAAGGAGTATATCAACTCAAATAACAAAAGGCTGGAAAAATGCAAGCAGCTTTAAAAAGATATTCAGATGAGCTGATAAAACTGCAAAATTAGAGGTCAAATGAAGAAAAGGCTGGATGAATATGAGACTGCTCAAGAAAAGATGTTTAAAAATGGTAGAATTAGAGGACAGAACATGTAGGGGAAAACCTGAGATTCTCTGCTGTACCAGAGAAACTGGAAGGAACAGACAGCATTCATTTTATGGAAGCACAAATAAGCAACTAGACTGGTATTCCACAGCAAGAGTTATTTATTGAAATTGCACATCATGTCTATGCTCCAAACCCGGCCATGAGAAAGCAGCCATCACCTCTAATAGTAAAGATGCAATCCTACCATCAGAAAGAGTTGATTCTAACAAAACTGTGGCAGAAGGACAAAGTTCTAAAAGTTGGAGACAGTAGAGTTGGATATCCTTCATTATAGGCATTAGTTAATGCCTGTGAGTTGTGTCTGTCATCCTGGGGAAATGGTTCCTACTAGGAGGGTTAAACTTCATTATTTGAAGATGTACTAATTTGGGGTGTTTGTATTAAGTTAATAGGTTACAGGAGTGTTCTGGGTGTATTTTATTTGTTTGAGGATTTTAATTAAAACAGAAAGTCTTGTAATATATGACATAGGTTGAATTGTATTTGACGAGAAACAACTGTATACAAGATCAAATCAAATCCAAGGCAGAAAGTCACGAGTAGCAACTATTTTATTTGGTAAAAAACACTTAAAATGAAAAAAAAAAAAAAATGAAATATATATTAAGCGCTTTCATCCCTTATCGGAACATCATCAGAATATAAAAATGGTTAAGTTATAAAACTTTTATACACACATCCATGAGCAATGGCAACACTTCCTTTGATGTTTCAAGAGGGCGTGTCTCCAACCATTTCTAGGCAAAGCAGTATCACAGTGCCATCTGGTGTTCAGAAGATTTAAGTGCACTTCATATTGACAATGTGTAATCTTGCAAGCCAGCTAAAAAACTGTACATTTTTTGTATCGAACAGATTATGTTTTTATATATATTCGTTTCTGTGAAAAATTTTAGATAAAAAATAAATACAAATAAAAATCACATTAAAATGAGAAGTTAAAATTATGTACATAAAAATTGCTCCAAAAAACCTAGTACCTCAATCCATGCAAAGAGATGGTAAAAAATATTAAAACCAATTGTAACGGGCAATAGGAGCATTCAATTAAACAGTATATAAAATGTATATCATACATCATTTCTTTGAAGGGGCTTGAATAGGAGGAAAAAATGTGTGTTAAATATAAAGTTCACATAAATAGCTTTATTATATAAAAAGGGGTACTTAAAGTGCGAACCCATAGCAAAAGGGCTGGAGGTATTATTGCATCATTTGCCCCTGCCTCTGTTTCATTACTTAGTTAATGCTTCAAATTTTAAAAGGAGTGCAATGGAACAAGACTTGTTAAGTCCAGGCCAACCATAGGCGTTCAAAGTCAGTTGCCAATATGATTACCTTAGTTCTAATAACTGTACCCATGGACCTCCCCTCATTCCCTTCTTTAATCCTTCTATAACTACAAACTTAAATGTGTGACTTTTGTTGTCCAGAGCATGTCTTGCCAAGGCATTGTTGGGGTTCCTTTTGTTGATGTTATACTGGTGTTCGTAAATTCCTTCCTTCAACCTACGCTCAGTTTTAGCTATGTAAAAACATGGGCACATTTGGCATATTGCCGCTTAGACCACCCTTCTAGAATTACAGTCAAACTTTGACCTAACTTTGAATTCATTGCCTTTGATAAGAAACCCGTCACACATCAGAATGAATTTACATTGGGAAAAGAACCCACATTTCTTCTTACGACATACCCAGTGCATGTTTTCTTTAGATGTGTGTTCCAAAATTTCCTACAGGTTCCTATCTCTTCTAAATGTAAAACTGGATTTGTCTCCTAACTTCTCTCTCACACTGGGATTTTCACAAATAATTGCCCAGTTTTTTTCAGTAACCCATTTAACTGTTATGTGATCCATATTAAAGGTAGCTATGAAATTCATGGAGTAATGAGGTCTGATCAAATCACCAGTTACTTCCTCCTCCACTTCAGCCCCTATACTTTGTATTATAAAATTTGTTGACCCTCCTAAGATAGGTTTATACCATCCAGTATTTATTTTTCTCATAACCTCCAACTTAAGTTCCTCTAGTAGTCCATCGGGGTAACCTCTCTTACGGAACATCCCCAGTAAAAGTTCACATTCATTGTGGAAGTCCTCATCTGTGGTGACCATTCTATCAGCTCTAACCAATTGCCCTTTCACCACAGATTTCTTCTGATGGAAGGGGTGGTAGCTATCAAAATGGAGAAAGGAGTTTGAGTAAGTGGGTTTTCTAAAAATTGTTGCCATAAATCTGTGGTTAATCCTGTCCTTACTGAGGAAGACATCCAGGTAAGATATTATCTCACTATCAAATTCATACATAAATTTTAAAAAGTTACTAATGTTGTTGATGTATGTTAAAAATGCCTCAATTCCTTCTACCCTACTCTTCCATAAAATAAAAATGTCATCCAGGTAACATGTGTAAATCTTAAGTCTATCCTTGTACTCTGGATGATCTAAAACATATTGGTACTCCCATTGTCCATCACTATATTAGCAAATATTCCGACACAAGGGATACCCATAGCTACCCCAGTTTTCTGACGATAAAAATCACAGTTAAAAACAAAAACATTGTTGTTCAACGCCAGCTCTAACAGATCCTCACATAGGTTGATGTCATGCTGTGGGATCCCTTTTCTTTGTAAATAACCAACCACCTTCATTCTGAGGAATGACACTTTGTAAATCCCTTACATTAGTTGTTAATAATACATCATCATCCTCAAAATGTTTTCCCTCTGTGGTGGCTAAAATGACCATGAGTCGTTATAAATGTGTTTTTCACTGTGTAGATGCACTTTTAGTTTTTTGTCAATAGATTTTGCACTGGGGTATGTAATGGAGTTACATCCATCAACTATAGGGCGCATTGGGAGGGTCTGATATATTCTTGTGTATCTTTGGGATACCAAATAACATGGGGATTGTAGTGGAGTGCTTGTGTAAATAGTTGAAAAGATTCACATTGATTCTCTTTTCAAGTAACAAATCATCAAGTGCCAGTATCTAATATTCTTTCCATCCTTTCATTGTACTGGTGGATATCCATCGCAACGATTCCCCCACCTTTGTCAGGTTTCATGATATGAACCTTTTGCTGTTTAAGGAATCTTAGGTTGCTTAACTCTTCCTCACTCAAATTATTCTTACCATTGCATTGCCCCATAAAAGCATTCCTTATGTCAAGTTCACACACTTTCTCATATAACCCTAAAATAGGGTGCAGAGGCAGGTGAAAGGTGCTAGGTATGTAAAACTGATCAGGCCTGTCATTGTTCTCCTCCAGCATAATTCTAAAATTCAGTTTTCTTAGGTAGAGTATCAAGTTCATTAAAGTATTTGCTAAGTTAGCCCTCCTCACAGGTACAAAAGTTAAACCTTTACTAAGAAAGTCAGCAATACCTTTATCAATTGTAGAATCAGAGAAACTGTAAACAAAAAAATCATCACAAGGATTTTTAACAATGACAGGACTGTTATTAAGTGTATCTTGCTTTACATTATTCTGTATACTACCCAAACTTAAATTTTTTTGGTCATAAATCAAGTCCAGAATGCCTATTCAGCTCTCCCAACCCGCCCACCTCCCTATTGTTCACTGGTGCAGTGAATCGGTTCGATGATGTCCATTTCTGCATGTTGGGGCCCTTCTGAAAATCCTGTCCATTGCCAGAGGTTGTGTTTGTTTAATTTTGTTGGTTTTGTTGTTGTCTCTCTCTCTCTGATCCTTTTGTATCTCCTAACTGGAACATTGTCATTGTTAATGTTACAATAACTGTTATTCCTTTCTACATTCTTATTTTGATTAAGTGTTTGATCAGTCTGTTGCCTTTGGTTAGTTGAACCATTCTCCTGATTATTGTTTCCAAACGCATGATTTTCAAACAATTTTTTCCCCCAAGTTAGACCACTCTGGGATGGGGGGTAAACAGTCCCATTAGTGTAGTCCAACCTGTCCCTTTCTAGTTTGCCAATTTTCTTTTCACGTAAAGTATGCAATTGGTTTTCAATACTAGAAAAAATCTTTTGGTATTCAAATTTATACCTGTTGTAATCAGTGTCATCTTTTATTTTACTGTCAAGATGGTTCAGCTCCCTGTTCCTGGTTCCCACTTACACACTGAACTTATTCAACCTTTTGACAGACAAGGATGTGAATTTCTGGAAGATTTGGTTAAACACAACAATATTTTTTTTTCCAGGATGTTGGTACACCCCCTTCTTTTAAAATACTATTAAACTATTATTATTATTATTATTATAATTATTATTATTATTATTATTATTATTATTATGTTGCTGTTGTTGTTGTTATTATCCCTAGGCCATAAAACCTCATCTCATATCTGCCTGTTTGTATCCTAAACACTGAGAGAGGCTGCAGATAATGGCTGTTATGCAGTAGTAGTCTAACATCCTCCCTCTCTCTCTGTTAACTGAAAACCATGATGCAGTACCTGCTTTGCCAGATTCAGTGCAAGTGACTGCTTCCACAAACATGAGACTTTCATCTAGATTGCCTACACACTCCTTGGCAGGCTAAATCCATTATGGGTCCCAGACTGTAAGTGCTGCACCACCTGACCATCCCCCAAGAACAGTTTGCATGTATTGTGAGTTGCTGCAGGATAGAATTGTGATTTGATCCTGAGCCTCATTTATTTCATTTCTACTGTATTTTACTGTTCGTAGTTTACTTGGTCTGGGGGCCTTAGATTTGTAGTATAACTGGCAATAGTGAGAGAATTGTGAATTGCTGCAGGATCAGAGCCTCGTTTATTACATTTCTGCTTGTATTTTACTTGGTCTGAGACCTTAATCTTGTAGTATAACTCACAATAGTGAGAGAATTGTGAATCCCTGCAGGGTCTGAGCCTCATGTATTATATTTCTAATGCATTTTTTTCTGTTTGCATTTTACTTAGTCTGAGAACTTTCATCTAGTACCTTCACTCACAGTAATGACAGAATTGAGAATCTGAGCCCTATTAATTATAGTTCTACTGCAATTTTTCTGCTTGCATTTTACTTTATGTGGGACCTTAGTCTAGTCTTGTGGTATAACTCATAATAGTGAGAGCATTGTGAATTGCTGCAGGAACTGAACCTCATTTTATTACATTTCTACTGCATTCTTTTCTGTTTGCATTTTACTTAATCTGGGAACCATAGTCTTTTAGTATTACAACAGTGAGAGAATTGTAAATTGCTGCAGGATCCGAACCTTACGTATACTGCATTTTTATCTTTACTAACTGGATTCCCATCTAACTCATCTCCTATAACATTTGCTGAGCTATGCAG
The DNA here is from genome assembly GCF_019279795.1 of Protopterus annectens. NCBI lineage: Eukaryota > Metazoa > Chordata > Ceratodontiformes > Protopteridae > Protopterus > Protopterus annectens. The sequence goes on from NC_056725.1 coordinate 1,629,974,883, forward strand.
CAGTGGTTTGTAATACCCTGCAGAAAAGCAGGCACCTAGAGTTGTAATTGTGCATATAAAACTTCCTCCTTTATTTTCTCAAGTATCTAGCTGAATGTAGGGAAGCTAGTTTGCCCGCTGGGAAGCATTACCCCAAGAGTGTTATTTTAGATTAATCATAGACCTCTCCTCCCAGCCTAATAACTCTAAACATTGATTGCACTGTCTCTCATAGATCACAAAAAAGAAAAGCCACAGCCTTGGCTATGCACTTTCCTACTGTCTCTGTAGCTAGCCTGGAGGAAATGGGCATCTTGAGACAATGTAGCAGTTGTCTCATGTTTACTGACAATTACCTTATTCTTAAACAGACTTGCACAGTATAGGAAAACTCTAATTACAGTGTGTGTCTGGAACAGACTCCACATTCGTGTGAAACAGAGCTCTTCCTCGTGTGAAACAGAGCTCTTCCCTAAGCCTATTTAAATGCAGTTTGGACCAATAAATGGGAAATTGCAAATTCACCCCAACATGTCACCTGTGGCCGTGATGGATAGGGACAGTTTGCAGATGTCATAAAGCACAGGCATATACCAAAGCCATTCTAGCCTGTGGGCATTGGGATGGGACATGAATGGCTAGGCTTAAACAGGCTCAAGGGACATTAACCCAGTAACCTCCTATGATCCTATGGTCTTATGATCCTATGAGCATATATTTTTGGAGGCAAATCTTTTACATATAGACACTAATATATATCCAAACAGATTGCCAGTAACATACACACTACACCTACTATGGATCAGATACACAAACTAACATATGCTGAGGCCCTTAAATGCAATCTGCTGAAACCTTAAAGGCCTTCCATACATTGCCCTCAGCAGCCTCCCAAACACTGTACAAAATCAGCAGTCCACAGCACACATACAGCCACATCCCACAATGTCTCAACTTCTAAACCCTTAACTCATTATAGCTGGGTATGCCTTCAGGCATTTCTGCAGTTACCTCCTACTGCATATCTAGGCATCAAATATTGCTTTCTCATATTTGCACTAATAATTCCAAACCCATGCTTCATGCAAGGTATCAGAATATTTTATCTTGAAGCATACATGATAACAAACACAACTGAACTGATATTTCACTTCTGTCAATGAGTATTTGTTAGAACTGTAAGGTGATAACTTCATTTTTAAAGGCTCAAGACACATCCAATGGGAGTTAAAGATACACTCTCAAAAGAGCTGTACTGAAGGGAATGAGTTAAGGCAAACTTCCACACAACCCAATATGCTGGTCATTGGAGACTTTATTGTGAGATACATTAATGCCCCCCTCATCAAGCTGAGCAAGGAGACAGTCATGAACAGATGCATATCAATAGCAAAGATCTGCCAGATTACACATACAGTCATGACATTAAACCACAAGTACCAGTATGACTCTGTCATAGTCCATGTGGTTGTTAATGACCTGAGCTGTATCTTCCTGGACTATATGAAGAGAGACATAATAGAATTTTCAGATTATGTGTTCCAGGCAGGTATGAGCCTAGCACTGAGCAGCATTCTACCTTCTCCAAGGATGATACCATGACATAAACAGTAGATGTTTAACTTTAACAATTGGCTTAGATACTGGTGTCATTCTAAAGGTCTCCAGTATTTGTCAGCTTGAGAGGATATGATTGACAGACCACATTGCTTTGATAGGGATGGTCTGCATGTGTCCCCATTAGGCTTTCAGATATTGGCCTAAACATTATCCACTCCTGACTTTCAAGAGACTGGCTTTCTCTGCAAATTTCAGAAACTGGCTAGTAAGTGCAATGCCTGGATGCCAGAAAAAAAGAAATACAGAAGACCTGAAGGAGAATCAGCTACAAAAGGTGACAAAAAATCCTAACTGGCAAGAGTACAACAGCTGTTCAGCAAAAAATAGTGCAAGCTCCAGACATGACTTCCAGTAACCTACAGGAAAGTATAACACAACTGTACACACACCTGACTAAAATAAATGAAACACTGATGGGGTATATCAACTCACACAGTTAAAGGCTGGAAAAAATGGAAGAAGCTTTAAAAAGATATTCACATGAGGTGATAAAACTGCAAAAATCTGAGATCAACATGAAGAAAAGGTTGGCTAAATATGAGACTGCTCAAGAAGAGATGTTTCAAAAAATAATAGAATTAGAGGACAAAGCACATAGGTAAAATTTGAGATTTTCTACTGTACAAGAGAAGCTGGAAGAAACAGGCTGTATTAATTTTATGAAAGCACAAATAAGCAACTGGATGGTATTCCACATCAGGAGTTGTTAATTGGAAGGGCACATTGTGTTTATGCTGCAAACCTGGCTATGAGAAAACAACATAGACCTTTTATAGTAAAGATGCAATCTTGCCAGCAAAAGGAGTTGATTCTGACTAAACTGTTGCAGAAGGACAAAGTACTAAAAGTGAGAGATATCAGAGTGTTTGTGGAGAATGACTATTCATTGTACACTAGGCAGAATATGAGTAAATGTATTCCATTATTCAGGGAATGTCGAGAAGCAGGCATGAGATTCAAACTGCTGTACCCAGCTATCTTCAAAATATTTTTCCCTGGAAGAACAAAATCATTTTTTGATGAAGTACATGTTAAGGAAGAAATACAAAAGTTTGTTCATAGGTTTATACGTTCATAGGTAGGTACTAGGCTATCAGCCCTGGGGCCTATATAAGCCTAGTCAAAACGGTTCTCTGGCTTTCGCCCCCCAAGAAAATTATTTGCCTGTGCCCCTGTCGAGCAGTGCTGCAGAAGTGATCCCCGGGTTGAATTTTCTATTTCCCATCCAGTCGTCAAGATTTTTGTTAAAGAGGGCCAATGAGTAGCTTTGCTTGACATGAATGGGTAGTTTGTTCCAGAGTATGGGAAGTCTCTGGGACAGGAATCTATCCCTCCAGCATGTTCTGTTTATTTTGGTGACAAGGTTTAGGTCCCTGAAGCGTATGGTACAGAGAGACTGGGGTTTCTTTAAGTGTAGCATGTCCAACAGCTTTGGGTTTGACATAGCTTTGTATGTTAGGCAGAGATTGCCTCTGAGTAGGCGATATGCGACGGAGTAGAGCTAGAGTTTTTTTGAGACAGTCTGCATATGGCATCTGTTTGAGGCCAGTAATCCTGTTAGTGAGGTATTTCTGTGGCCTTTCCAATTGTTGTAGGTGTCTTGTGAGATACATGCCTAACGAGGCATTGTACTCTATAATGGGTCTGATGAGGGATGAGTAGAGAGGAACAATGACATCCTTTTTTGTAGAGGAGAAACCTTTTGTGATGAGGTGTGCCACGTAGAAGGATTTCCTGACTACTGTGGTGATGTGGTTATCAAAGGAGAGACTACTGTCCACCTGTGTCTCAAGGTCTCTTATCACACTTTCGGTGTTTAGTGAGCTACCTATGTGGTAGTTCATTGGTACCGAGTTTTTTCCCAAAGGGGATGACAATGCACTTCTTGACATTGAGCTTGAGGCCATGACTTTGACACTAGGCATCTGTCTCTGTGAGGCCCTTTTGTAGAATGTCTACATCATTAGGTGATTCTATTATGTCCAACAAAACATGAGCTGTGAGACAGAAGGAGATTCTGCTTCTTGTTCATCTCGTAATAAAGAACATAGAGAGACTGTGCCAGTGAAACCTTTCCCAGTGTTTCAACAAAAAATGCTTGGTGAGGGGAAAAAGCACAAGAGTTGACTAGAAAAATCGAGACTACATTGGAAATGAAGCAGAGACAGGGTTTGAGAGATAGGGTGGGCAGGAATAGAACAAAAAAATCTGGAAATTTTGGACTTTCTTGAACTTTGTTAAACTTGTGGGGATAGCATATGCCCTATTTCATGTCATGAATGGAGAATAAAATCAGTAACTTTCAACTGGACAAATGAGAGATTACAAAGCAATAATTACATTTGTGAAACATAACAGAACAAGATAATCTGGAAATATTAGACTTTTTTTGGACTTTGCTAAACTTGTAGGGGACTCTAAAGCATATGCCCTACTTCATGCCATTAATGTTCAGAAAAATACTCAGGCGAGGGCAAGAAGAGGGAGAAAGTTAACTGTAAGTAAAACAAAACTTTTTCTTAACAGTACTACTATGATGGTGCATGAGTTTCTTTGCATGGGTATAAAGTAACATTTTTTCAGTTATTTTTGAATGTAGTGGGGACACTAATCTAAAATGGTGCTCCTGTTTTCTTTTTTTCTTTTTTTTTCTTTCTCCCTCTTTCTTCTTGTTCAGTTTTAAGAAATGTAGACAATGCAATGTAAAAAAATATGGTTAAAAGAGCATGACAAAAGAAAAAGGAGTGTGCTTTTTCTCATTCTTGCATAGGAGAGTGACTGTGTTAAGCTCATTAGCTTAATTTATTAACAAGCTTTAAGAGAAAGCAAGTAAATGAAAAAGGATATTGAATATTATAAGGCTTTTTTTCTGGTAGACAAAGATATTTATGGCAGTTTTATGTCTGGTTTTCATGTCTCTACCTGATATAGAGAAATGACTTGGAGAAAATGTTTTCTGAAAGCATTCAAGTGTTTCCCATCTGAGAGAGCTATAAAGATAGGACAAACCCAGACAGCACTTAATAGAATCACAGACTGTGCCATTGGTCTTAGCATGGATAACCTTTCTATTTGTTTATCTTAAATGTGTGTGTGTGTGTGTGTGTGTGTGTGTGTGTGTGTGTGTGTGTGTGTGTGTGTGTGTGTGTGTGTGTGTGTGTGTCAGTTTGGAACCTTTGTTCCTATTAGGAGGGTAAAACTTCATTATTTGAATATGTACATAGTTTTGTGTGTTATTATTAAGTTAATAGGTTTTAGGGGTAATGGGGTGTTTGTATTTTTGTTTGAGGGTTTTCAGTAAAATAAAAAGTTCTGTAAGATGTGACATAGGATCAAATGGAGATGACAAGAAACAACCGTATAAAAGATTAACCTCCAAAAAGTGCATGCATGTAACACAAAAGCTGAAAGCAGACATTTATCAAAAAAGTTGTTATACATAAAAGGTGTGAATAATAATTTTTGAAGAATATGATGCTTTTTATAATGTCTTTAAATGTTAATGGTCTCACAGATAAATACAAAAAAGAAAGAATGTCTTCCTTTCGGCTTTTCCCGGTTAGGGGTCGCCACAGCGGAACTCTGGTCCGCTAATGATTGGTAGTTGATTTTTAAGTGCCGAGTTACCAGCCCTGACGCACAACCTTCAACAAAGCTACACCCATTCATGCATGTGTCCACGCAGAAGACGCTCTAGCTGAGAATCGAACCGGACAGCATCTTACTGTGAGGCGACAACGCTACCGCAGCACCACCACCGCGGGTACAAAAAAGAAAGAATAATGAACTATATTAAAAAATGTAGAGTGAAAATAGCTATGCTACAGGAGACACACATGGAAAGAATTGAACATGTGAATTTGATAAATTAAGGTTTTTCAGGATGGTTATTCAGTGGAATGCCTGGGGCAAAGGAAGAGAGGAGTACTTATATTAACTGCAAAAGGGGCTTCAATAGTGATAGAAGGGGATAAAAAAAGAAAATAATGGGAGATTTGTAGTACTAAGGAGCTACTGACAAGGGACAGAGATTACACTGGCATGTATTTATATTCCACTGAAAACTACTGTAATGGAGCTTAAGATAATTCTGGGAGAAATAATCAGCTTCTGTCAAGAATTATTACTTACAAGTGGGGATTGAAATTTGATTTGCAACAGTGAAGATGTGTCTGAAGGGCCCAGAACAGAAAATATAACAAAGGAGGATAGATTTTTAAAGACATTTATGAAATTATTTGGCATGGAAGATGTGAATTCAGTACTAGGAGTTTGGAGTGAATTTACATATTATTCCCCAAGATACAAAAACTGGGCTAGGCTAGACAGAATTTACACTTGACAGGAACGTGTGAATTTAATTGAAGGTCTTGACAAGCACCCAATAACTATTGCAAATCATATGCCAATAATAACTAAAATTAAAAACACGTGATAATGAAATGAAAATGATACACTGGTGCTTTTCCACCTATCTGTTGAAAAGAGAGGAATTCAAGGAATAGGAAGTTGAAATTATTCAGGATCTGTTAGAGAAGATAGAAATTTCTTCCGAATTAATAATTAGGGAGTGGGATAAAATTAAAGTGGAGTTTAAAAATAGTGCAGATATAAAAGAATGGGATATATGATTAAGAAGTAACAAGAATTATTTTACAGGAGTGACAAATGTTAACGTATGAAAAATAGGGGTAATCTCACAGAACAGGAAGAGGAGCAACTATAGAATGCTAAATGGAAAATAAGGCATTACCTTGATAATATGCATGAGTTTAGAAAGATTGCTGTTAAGCAATAGTTGTTTAATGATAATTCTAGAGCACAAAACTTTTAGCACAAAGACTCAGGCAACAGAAAGTAGAAGGGGTTGTCATCAAGCTTAGGGAGCCTATAATAAGGAAGATAACAAGGGATCCTGTATGAGCAGAACAATGGAATATTTGCTTTCCCTGATAAAATTATAAAGTTGATTAGTAGGCTACATCAGGGATCAGAAGTGAAAATTAAAGTGGTTGGGGTCTTCTCTGATAATTTCTGCTTGAGCAGGGGAACCAGACAGAGGTATCCTCTGTCCTGTTTGTTATTTGGATTATATTTAGAACAACTGGCAAAGAAAATAAGGGACTCAGTAATTCAAGGATATAACTGATATGGTAGTCAAGAAAGTGGGCTGTATTTGCAGATTATATTACTTTATAACTGACAAAACCAGAAAGGGACATCACAGTGTTGTGGAACATTTTGAGACAGTTTCAAATCTTTTTGGGATACAAAATTAATGAAGCTAAAACAAAGGCAATAGCGGTAAATTATATACCAACACACAAATTGGTTCAACAATATCCATATTTATGGGGATGTAATAAAATGAAGTATTTAGGAGTATGGATTAAAAATGATTGTGTGCGGCAGCTAAGGCTATGTGGGAAGAGACTAGACAAACGATAATAGAAAAACAAAAAACTGATGCTCTGTTATGTGGATATCGATATCAAGATACAAGCAGTTAAAATGTTTTTAGTCCCTTTGGTCTTATACATGGGTCAGGCATATTTTTATTAACTAGAGAAGTTGTGGATAGCAATTAATAAAGAGATGAAAGATTTTATGTGGGAGGGGAAGATGGCAAGAGTCAAATGGGATAAGCTTATACCTCCAATAGAACAAGGTGGGCTGAGATTACCCAGTTTGAACGGATATTTCAGAGCAACACAGTTAAGGCTCCTATACATAGCACAAGCAGAAAACTATAATTCAAAGTGGAAAGTGATGATGATGAAGCAGGGTGAAACCCAAGAAACAAAGAGAAACTTGGATTTTGGATGCCTAACTTTAAGGAGAATAACAATAATCATGCAGAACATTATATTCATAAAGTAGCAGAAAGTATTCTAGGAACTAAGCTAACATGGGAATGGAGAAAGGAGATTCTGCCAATATGGATGACTGCAGTTAGGGGTGCAGACAGTAGGGGGGGCTAGAATTATCAGAAAAAACTGGCAAAGGAACCAAGGTATTAGGAACAAATAACTACAGAGGGAAAGGTAATAGAATGGGAAGACGCCAAGAACTTATTTGGACTGCAGGTTAGAGATTGCCTTTCCTAGCAGAGATTAATATTAGAGTATAGGCAAAGAGAAAGAAATAGGGAAAGGAACTTAGGGGTTCTAAACGAAAGACCAGCACTGGTAAAGTTTTTAGTAGAATCTAGAACAGAATTTGCCTTTAAGAAAAGAATAATTAGTAGAGCATATAAAATATTGCATTATAACTATAAGAATCAATCAGAGGAGGTTAGAAAGGACTGAGAAGAGAGACTGGATAAGCAATTCACAAAGAAGCAATGGAGGGATATATGTATGTCTCCCAAATATGCAACAAAGTCTAGAAGATTCAGGATCTTTGCTTAAAAGTGTTTTCATAGGCATTTTTATACCCCAAGCAGACTCCAAAGAATTGTTCCTTAGGTATACAGCAAATGTTGGAGGTGTGATGGGGAAGAAAGAGGTAACTGGGAACATATTTTCTGGGAATGTAATGAGTTGGCAGACTTTAAAGATTCCCTGCTGACTAGATATAGTAAGGCCTTGCTGAGACTAATTATGGTCGCTGCCAAAAACACAATTGCTAGAAAATGGAATCAAAGTCTAAACCAACTTTGCCAAAAGTAGCAAAGATAGTAACAAAGATAAAACAACTGGAATTGGGGCCTTTAGAAAAGGATAGGAGCAATTTACATAAAATGGGAATAGTTGGATCAACACATACAGAGAAGGAATGAGGTTTAAAAGAAGACAGTAACTGAATGAGTTATGTAGTGGTTGCCTGACAATGACTGGATATATTATAAGTGATGTATAATGTTTGCAGCTACAGTTGTGTTGGCATGGTTTGTAATGAATAATGTTTACAACTGAAATTGTGTCAGCAGGGTTTATTTTCATTTATATAAATGTAAGATTGCCTGTGTCATACGTGATAATTTAATAAAGATGTTTCTTCTTTAAAAAAAAAAACATTATCTACCCCTGTATTGCCTTTTTTGGCAATGCCAGTCTGATATATCTTCCAACATAGCAAATTCTATGCAAGATAACCTAAAGGTGTTACTGCTCAATGCTAGGAGTCCCAACAAGAAGCTGTACTCCTTGGAAGTACTCCTCACCCTGGAGAGTGTTGACATCTGTGGAGTTATTGAGACATGGTTTAAAGCCGCGGAAAGCAACCTGGCAGTACAAGTCTATAATGCCTTTCACACATTTAGACCAGCTTAGCTACTGCACAAGAAGGGATAAGAGATGGGGGTGTATCAACCTACATAAAAGGTAAGCACACCTCAATTTTGGTCAAACAATATGACATGCCTATGCTCCTCCATGTACAACTAACCTTAGGTAAAGTCTAGTACCATATCTTTGCTTGATATAAGTCCCCATCTATTACCTTTGATAACCATACTGCATTCTTGAATGTACTGGAGTCACTCACAATTCAACCCAACATGATATTCACGGGTGATAACTATCCCATCATAAACTGGGATACATACACAACCACTATCTTGCAGGTTCAAAGATTCCTAGACTTTGTCAATGCAAATGCCCTGGAACAGCTAGTCTGCACACCTACTAGGGTTGCAAATATCCTAGATCTGGTACTGACAAATATGAGGGAATGTTGCACCCCCGCTTGTCACATGTCTTCACTAGTCAGATCAGACCCCAAAGTGGTAATGTTTGAAATAAATATAAATGCTGAGCTTCCAGCAAACCCCATAACCTTTAAGAACTTTTCCAAGGCTAACCATCTCATATAAAGTGAAGACATGGCTAAATTTCAAGTTCCCACCCCCAGATTCAGAGAACATGGTGGCCTATTCCGAAGGTTTATGGAAACCCTGTACAAGTATGTAAATAACTGCATAGCAACAGAACTTCAAAACCAAAATAAACTTAGGCAAACTCCAAAAAGAAGCCTCGTTGATGGATCTCCAGTATAAATTGGTTTTTCAACAAAAGAAAGAAAATTATGTCCAAAAATAGGAAGGGCTGTGCTCAAAAGACAAAAAACTCTCTCATTAGTGTCAACAAGCAACTCAGGGACTAATCAAGTCCCCTAAAGTCAACTTCAAGGTAAAAATATCCTCCCACACTAAGGATAACCATAATGCATTTTTCAGTTATGTACACAGCCTTAAAGGGAACACCCAACAGTGTGCTAAACTAGTAGTAAATGGAACCTCCTATACCAAAATGGGGGATATAGCAAATTTGCTGGCCAATAAATTTAACTCCTATTTCAGCCCCTGTCACCCCCAAGGAAATAACCTCCACCATTTTTCCCCCAGCTATCACTAAAGAAAAGATCCTCACTGCACAGCTAAAACTCTGCATCAGTGGGTCCTGATAATATCCCAGGATGTCTGCTAAATAGCTTGAAACATGACCTGTCAAACCCATTAGAATTTCTGTTCAGCTACAGCCTCCAAGCAAGCTTCATCCGTAGGGAATATATGACTGGAACTGTCATCCCTCTGTACAAAGGTGTACTATCAGCAGACCCATGGAACAGACCCATAAGTGAGACTAGTCTTATATGCAAAGCCATGGAAATAATTATTGTGAACCTGATAAACAAAAATCATAGGAAATTTTCAAGCACTGGGCACATCCCAGTTCAGTTTTGTCAAGGGCAAGTCATTCCTACTAAACTTGGTGGACTTCTTTGAGAAGGTCACTGGTGTCATGGATGAAAGCAAAATGGTCCGTACTTCCTACCTTGACCTGGCAAAGGCATTTGACGCAATACCTCACTGTGATATTATAGACAAGCTCACAGATTAATGCACAAATCCTTATGTCACCCAATGGATAGCCAAGTGGCTCACAAATTGGACACATGAAGTTAGGGTGGGGAAATACACTTTCACTAAGAGGCCTGATACTAGTAGTATCCCCACAGGGCTCAGGACTGGAACCTCTTTTGTTTGGGATGTAATTCTTTGAAGTCAAGGCATATGTAGAGGGCCTTTGGTTGTCCAAATTTGCTGATGACTGCAAACAGGATGAAATCACTGAATCCCCCAAAGATGTAGCTATCCGCCTGGAAGGTCTGACACAGACAAAAAAGCTGGTGGCAAAACCATGGTCTAAAACTCAATGCATAGTGTGTGAATTTGTAATATGATTGTGAAAAACAATAAAAAATGTTTATTGAAAAAAAAAAAAAAAATGCATAATTATATCCTTTGGGAAGGCAGTAACCCTTGGAAATTACAACACTGATAACAGTCCTCTAACAGTAGATCCAATGGTAAGGGACTTGGGAGCTCAGGTTAACAGTAACCTGAACTTTGATCACCATTTGTCCATGATAGTGAGAACATCCTTCTGCATAGTGCAACTTATAAGTAAGGGCATGTCATCCAGCTTTGAGGAGATCATAGTCCCGCTATACTCAGCCCTCATTAGACCAATAATTGAGTACAGCGTACCCTTCGGCATGTATCTGACCAGGCATCTAAAACAACTGGAACAGCCATGGAGGTTCATCACTTAAAGAATTCAGGGTGTAAATAATATGTCCTAAGTAGATTGCCTCAAAGCCCTATCCTTGTACTCGGTCTCCTACAGACTACCAAAGGGCAATCTATACTTAAGGTACAAGACATTCTCTGATCGAGCCCTGATGGATCTGCTATGCATTCACAAAACAAACAGTACTAGAATTACCCAATCTAAGGATTTAAACCTCGCCTGTTGCATAAACAAAACATACTGAAAGGATAGGTATGTGTTTCATAGCTTACCCCTTGTCTGGAACAGACTGTCTGTTCATGTGAAAGCCTATTCAAATGCAGTTTAGACCAAATAATGGGAAATCACAAATTCACCTATGACTAGTCACCTGTGGCCCTTATGGACAGGGTCAGTTTGTAGATACCTTAAGTCACAGGCATATACCAAAGCTGTTCTGTCCCATGGCCATTGATAATTAGGAAATTTGAGGCAGGAATAGCAGGAATGGCTAGGCTAAAAAAGGCTCTAGGGACGTTAGCCTCATAACCTCTTAAGACCCTATGATCCTTTGTATTGTTTCAACAGATTCCATTTATTTCTATGTAATTTGCTTCTTCCACTTTCTAAAGATCCTAGCTGTAGTTATTTTATCTCATTTACAACATTCAGTAGTTCAGTTACAGTTGTTTTAGAATTTATTTTCCATTTTCTAGCAACTGTTTTTTTTGGCAACTAATAAAATTAAACTTACTAAGGATTTACTGGATCTAGACAATACAGATTCTGTGTCCCAGCTCAAAAGAATAATTTCATAGGATCATAGGAAGTTACTAGGCTAATGGCCCTAGGGCTCTTACAAGCCTAGACAAGTTCTACCCTTATTTCCACGATCACCACCTAATGCCCGTGTCCAGGAAGGACACAGGTGGAACCCCCAGGGTGAATTTATGGTTATTCATCCAATCATCCAGATTGCGTTTGAAGGGAGCCAATGAAGTGCTCTGTTTGACATGAAGTGGGAGTCTGTTCCAAAGGTGTGGTAACCTCTGGGAGACAAATCTGGCCCTCCAGCAGGTTCTATTAATGTCACATACCAGGTTAAGGTCTTTAGAGCAAGTAACCCGTGTACCATTTGACTTGCGGATATGCAGCATTTCCAATAAAGCAGGGTCAGAGATTGCCTTATATGCAAAGTGGGATTTGCCTTTGAGTGCTCTGTATGAAACAGAATAATGTGACAGTGATTTTAGATGATCCACATAAGACAGATACTGAAGACCTTGAATTTTCCTTGTGAGGAACCTTTGTGGTTTCTCCAACTGCTGCAGGTGCTTGGAAAGGTGCATACCAAAAGGGACACTGTACTCAATTATTGGCCTGATGAGGGAAGAGTACACGGAGGTTATAACTTCTTTTTTTCTGGAGGTAATGCCCTTACTTATTAGATGAGCAGTGTAGAATGCCCTTCTTACGACTGTGGAGACATGGTGATCAAAGGTAAGACTGCTGTCAACCTGTGTGCCCAGGTGTCTCACCAGTGAGTACATACTTAGGGTGTTGCTATTGATGTGGTAGTTAGCAGGAACATCGCTCTTACTGAAAGGGATGATAATACATTTTTTTTTGCATTGAGTTTAAAGCCATGCCTTTGGCACCAGTCATTTGTTTATGTAAGACCCTCTTCCAGGATGTTGACATCATTTGGAGATTGTATGACCAATCCCAGTTTGCAGACATCAGCAAACTTTGTCAGCCACAGACCTTTAGTTTTTGCTTGTACTTCAGAGAAATAGATTCCAAACAGTAGAGGTTCTAGGACTGATCCCTGTGGAACACCACTGGTTACAGGTCTGCTGTTGGAGGTGGATTCCCCTATTTTGACTATATGTGCTCTATCAGTGAGCCAGTTAGTGACCCATCTAATGATATAAGGGTTGATACCTAGCTGGGTGAGTTTGTCAATGATGCCTGAGTGGGGGATAGTGTCAAAAGCCTTGGCTAAGTCTAGGCAGGCTGCATGCACAGATTTCCATTCGTCCAGGGCCTTAGTGACTGTCTCGAAAAAATCCACCAGGTTTTACACGCATGATCTCCCTTTGACAAATCCAAACTGAGTAGGGTGAAGTGTTTGGAGATTACCTGTATCTTTATTAATAAGGTCCATGATGATTCCCTCCATGGCCTTGCAGATAAGGCTAGTCAGGCTAATAGGACTGTAGTTCCTGGGTCCAGTGGAAGTGCCATCTTTGTGCAGGGAAATAATGGTGGCTGTTTTCCATTCAGCTGGGATGAAGCCGGTGCTTAGGCTATGATTGAAAAGAGTACCCAATGGTGTTGCTAATTCTTGTTGGAGCCCATGTAGGACGCAACCTGGGATGTTATCAGGTCCCATAGATGCTGTGTTTTTGGCCTTAGAGAGGGCATTTATGACCTGCTCTTTAGAGATACAAGGTAGGGGTCAGGTGGTAGGGATGTCATCGAGTATGTGTGGCAGGGGCAGTGGAGTGAAGTTTTCACAGAAACTGTCGGCCAACAGGTTAGCTATGTCAAGAAGCAAACAAAACCGTAAACCAGCGACAGTAGTATAAAAATAAGAACTTTACTGAATAATTAAAAATAACTTAAGTGCTTTTCGTCAAGCCCAAATGCCTGACTTCTTCAGAGTAATCACATAATACCAACAACCATTTACAATTATATAGTAATATGAAACTCAGAACCTGCTTCACCTCATTAATCAATTAAAAGTGTTTAAAGGACAAGTACAATGAAAACAATGTAAAGAATATGTAAAAGGTATATGTAAAAGTGGTACACCTAATACACACACTTTTATGTTAACATATCAACGTTAATACATAAACAAATATTAAAAGTTATTATAATACAGCCTAATACTATTCATCTCTGAAGGCTTTTCAATTTCAACAGACTAGAAATTGAACAAGCATCATTAATGCCCGGATGGCAGTAAGCATACAGCCTTACCTGCCATAATAATTCAGCTTCTTCTAGCTGTAAGGGTCTCGGGCCCCCCCTCTGGTTTATTAGAATATGATCTATTGCAGTGAATTTAAAACTATGGTTGGGATTGGTGGCAATGTGTTTAGCTAGAGCGTTTTCTATTTTTAAGTTCTTAATTGCGTATAAGTGCTTGTATATGCGGTCTCTCAGCCTTCTTACGGTTTTCCCAATATAGAAGGCCGGACACTGTTTGCATCTAGCTAAATAAATCACAAATGATGAGTTGCAGTTTAATTTAGAATCTATTTTGTATGTATAGTTGTTAATACAAAAATGTGTGCCTTCATCAATGTGCTTACAATAATTACAGTTCTGACATTTATGCATTCCCACATTCAGCACAGGTCGCATTTTCCTAAATTCCAAAATACTCTTCATGTTTCTCCCCTTCTTGTATGCAATCCTAGGATGAGGACCTATTTTGTTGTAAATACTCGGGTATGCTTTAAACAATTCCCAATTCTTAAAGATGATGTTTGTACACAGTCCACTATCTTTACTAAAAGTTGTAATAAAAGTTGATTTTGATGTCTCGTCAACTGGTGGTACAAATGGTGTCACAGTGAGAACTGACATCTCCAATCCATCAGTCCTACCCAAAGGGACTCTGGAGTGTTGGTTCAATTCATACAGCGGCTGAAGGCCCCCAACCACAACAGTCGACATACTGACATTAGGACCCATAGGGGAGTTACTAACGTTGTCGGTAATAACCGGTAACAACGGTAAGTAAACCTGTTGGCATCTTTTGTCAACAATTTCCTGTGTAAGTTTGTCTAACAAATCACTTGGATATCCACGTGCCATAAACATGTTCCTTAGTGTCAAACATTCATCATGAAAGTCACTATCCAACAAAACCATTCTAGCAGCACGGACCAGCTGCCCCTTAACAACAGATCTTTTTTGAAAAAATGGGTGGCAGCTGGTAAAGTGCAAGAAGGTGTTGGAATATGTTTTTTTCCGATGGATTTTAGCAGTGTAACAGTTGAATGTTAAATCCTTACTTAACCATACGTCCAAGTAAGCAATATTCTCAGTAGAGAATGTATGTGTGAATTGTAAGAAAGTAGTACTTTGATTGAAGTACTGTACCATCATGTCTACTTCACACTCGCTTAAATTCACGAGAATAAAAATGTCATCGAGGAACCTAGTATATAGTAGGAATTGTTCATAATAAGGATTCTGCTGTGAAAAAACATAGTGAGACTCCCAGTAAGCCATAACCAAATTGGCTATGCTACCGCCACATGGGGATCCCATAGCAACCCCCACTTTTTATTTGTAAAACTCATCACCAAAAGTGAAAAAGTTATAAGACAAAACAAGTTCACCTAGTAGGGTCACTAAGTAAATCTCCCTATCTGATGCATTATGTTTTCTCATCATATGACTAACCCATTCCAACGCAATATCTTGAGGTATGCTACTGTATAAGTCCTTCACATCTGTTGTTATAAAGTTAGTCTCCTTATTGAACTCAATAGTTCTAACTGTATTCAAAAATGACCAAGAGTCCTTACAAATGTGGTGTTCCATAAAGACATATTTGTGAAGTATACCATCAATTATCTTTGCACATGAGTACGTGGGAGATCCTCTGCTGTCAACTAGTAATCTAAGTGGTGGATTATCTATACTTTTATGTATTTTCGGAATGCCAAAAACACATGCATATTTGGGGTAGGATGTAGTTAAATATGCATGTGTCCTTGAATCAATTCTACTCTCAATAAGTAGATCCTCGATACTGTCCCTTATTAATTTGTAGGCACTATTAACCTCTGATCTAGAGCTGTGGTCATATCTGTCAGAATGCAATACTTCATGCATACGTTTCTCATAATCATTTATAGTAAAAACCACCAAGCCTCCCCCCCTTATCCGGTTTACAAAACCTTAAATTTTGGGTACTAAGAAATTGGATAAACTCCATATCTGCTTTGGAAATGTTGTCACCACCATACTTGTAAGGTTTTTTCAAAACCAAATGTCTCATGTCAAGTTCACAGCACTTTTCAAAGGATTCCAAAACAGGGTGTAAAGGGGGATTAAAGGTGCTAGGTACATGCAGTTTGTATGAACTGGCCATGTCTAAAGAGTCTCCAATCAGTATTTTAAAATTTAATTTCCTAACAAATAGTTTAATGTCCAATATGGTGTTAACAATATTGATAGGCTTTGTTGGTACGAAACTAAACCCCTTAGACAACAGTTCAAGCATGTCCGTATCAAACTTAACGTTACTAAAATTATATAGGTTAAAGTCACCTGAAATATTTTTCACTATTTCAATTAGAGGTGAAACAATTTTATCAGTTGTAAGTGCTACCAAAATGTTGTTATAAGACAGCTCAATATCAGTACAATTGTTTGTAACAAAGTCAAGACAAGTGTCAGATAGTGAACAGTCAGCCAGAGTCACTTCATTAAGACATGACGTATCATTGTCAAAGTCTATGTCTACTTGTTGTTCACCCACCTCTGCGCAAATTTTTGTTGATAAGAGTTCTTGTTCTTTGGTCTTGCACCTAAAAAAGAGAACCTCTCGGTAGCGTTGTTATTAAAGTTGCCCCCCATACGGTTGTTGTTACCACTTCTCAATCTTTGACTCCAAGGTGTACTTGTAGCTTCACCAAAGTCGTCAAAGTTACCTAGTCGGTCGTCACCATCTAACCCCTTGTTAGGTACATACATATGTTCACTGCTGACTGACTGGGGTGGAGCAGGTCTAAGTTGGTCAGGTAGTGTGTCATTAGAGCTAAAATTAAACAACCCTTTCCTCCAAACTTGGCCATTCGGCGGTTTAGGATATGCCGCCCCTGTCTTATAAGCACTACTGTCTCTAGCAAGTTTTTTAGTCTTTTGATAGTGAAGCTTAGACAAGTATTCGTCTATGCTTATAAATATCCGGTCGTATTCATACTTATATCTATTGAATACAGTTATAGTGTTTCACAAACAGAGCTATAAGTTCAAGTCCTTGGTTGTCAAATAGGTTAACTAGCTCCATATTAAAAAGCATGACGCTGATGTGGTTTTGAAACGGAACCAGAACCAGGAAGTGACGACTGAAGTAGATTTGGTGAATTGTACTAGGGAACGTTTACCTCCTGCAGTTAACGGAACAGCCTCACTCTAGCAACAACTTGGGTGTTTCTCCCCCTGTGTTAACAAATGCGAACGTCGGAGAATTATCAGGTAACCCTCCTTTGGTTCACAGAAATCAAATTGTTATACCTTCGACTACTGGCATTGTTTCAGACACAACGCGGACACTCCAGGCTTCTCGGCTAGCGACGGACACTGTGCAATCACTTATTCCAACAGGTCGACTGCCTACATTTAATGAAGGTAACAATGCTGTTGGTAATATACCACCTTGGCTTA
This sequence comes from Protopterus annectens, assembly GCF_019279795.1. Classification (NCBI taxonomy): domain Eukaryota; kingdom Metazoa; phylum Chordata; order Ceratodontiformes; family Protopteridae; genus Protopterus; species Protopterus annectens. The sequence goes on from NC_056725.1 coordinate 1,629,992,417, forward strand.
ATAATCAATTCTGTTTAACAGAAGTATTAAAGCTTAATGCTTCGGAAGCTATTGAACATGAACGTATGAGGAATGTTGACAATGATAATACTAACGATGATATTTCTTCTAAATTGAAAGTATTTGATGCGTGCTTACTGAAGTTTAAAAAGTTACAACTTGAGGTCGCTTATTTTAACGAATGTTTATCATGCAAAATTGTACCAAAGGGTTTGAGACGTTCTCCCTACCCTACTGGATTGGAAGCTGGCTCCACTTTTCATATGGAGCTAGTTAACCTATTTGACAACCAAGGACTTGAACTTATAGCTCTGTTTGTGAAACACTATAACTGTTGGATCGACGAGTTATCCCAATACATGATAGAACTTGACAAATCCATAACTGCTGATATACAATTCAATAGATATAAGTATGAATACGACCGGATATTTATAAGCATAGACGAATACTTGTCTAAGCTTCACTATCAAAAGACTAAAAAACTTGTTGGAGACAGTAGTGCTTATAAGACAGGGGCGGCATATCCTAAACCGCCGAATGGCCAAGTTTGGAGGAAAGGGTTGTTTAATTTTAGCTCTAATGACACACTACCTGACCAACTTAGACCTGCTCCACCCCAGTCAGTCAGCAGTGAACATATGTATGTACCTAACAAGGGGTTAGATGGTGACGACCGACTAGGTAGCATTGACGACTTTGGTGAAGCTACAAGTACACCTTGGAGTCAAAGATTGAGAAGTGGTAACAACAACCGTATGGGGGCAACTTTAATAACAACGCTACCGAGAGGTTCTCTTTTTTAGGTGCAAGACCAAAGAACAAGAACTCTTATCAACAAAAATTTGGGCAGAGGTGGGTGAACAACAAGTAGACATAGACTTTGACAATGATACGTCATTTCTTAATGAAGTGACTCTGGCTGACTGTTCACTATCTGACACTTGTCTTGACTTTGTTACAAACAATTGTACTGATATTGAGCTGTCTTATAACAACATTTTGGTAGCACCTACAACTGATAAAATTGTTGTTTCACCTCTAATTGAAATAGTGAAAAATATTTCAGGTGACTTTAACCTATATAATTTTAGTAACGTTAAGTTTGATACGGACATGCTTGAACTGTTGTCTAAGGGGTTTAGTTTCGTACCAACAAAGCCTATCAATATTGTTAACACCATATTGGACATTAAACTATTTGTTAGGAAATTAAATTTTAAAATACTGATTGGAGACTCTTTAGACATGGCCAGTTCAGACAAACTGCATGTACCTAGCACCTTTAATCCCCCTTTACACCCTGTTTTGGAATCCTTTGAAAAGTGCTGTGAACTTGACATGAGACATTTGGTTTTGAAAAAACCTTACAAGTATGGTGGTGACAACATTTCCAAAGCAGATATGGAGTTTATCCAATTTCTTAGTACCCAAAATTTAAGGTTTTGTAAACCGGATAAGGGGGGAGGCTTGGTGGTTTTTACTATAGATGATTATGAGAAACGTATGCATGAAGTATTGCATTCTGACAGATACGACCACAGCTCTAGATCAGAGGTTAATAGTGCCTACAAATTAATAAGGGACAGTATCGAGGATCTACTTATTGAGAGTAGAACTGATTCAAAGACACATGCATATTTAACTACATCCTACCCCAAATATGCATGTGTTTTTGGCATTCCGAAAATACATAAAAGTATAGATAATCCACCACTTAGATTACTAGTTGACAGCAGAGGATCTCCCACGTACTCATGTGCAAAGATAATTGATGGTATACTTCAGAAATATGTCCTTATGGAACACCACATTTGTAAGGACTCTTGGTCATTTTTGAATACAGTTAGAACTATTGAGTTCAATAAGGAGACTAACTTTATAACAATAGATGTGAAGGACTTATACAGTAGCATACCTCAAGATATTGCGTTGGAATGGGTTAGTCATATGATGAGAAAACATAATGCATCAGACAGGGAGATTTACTTAGTGACCCTACTAGGTGAACTTGTTTTGTCTTATAACTTTTTCACTTTTGGTGATGAGTTTTACAAACAAAAAGTGGGGGTTGCTATGGGATCCCCATGTGGCAGTAGCATAGCCAATTTGGTTATGGCTTATTGGGAGTCTCACTATGTTTTTTCACAGCAGAATCCTCATTATGAACAATTCCTACTATATACTAGGTTCCTTGATGACATTTTTATTCTCGTGAATTTAAGCGAGTGTGAAGAAGACATGATGGTACAGTACTTCAATCAAAGTACTACTTTCTTACAATTCACACATACATTCTCTACTGAGAATATTGCTTACTTGGACGTATGGTTAAGTAAGGATTTAACATTCAACTGTTACACTGCTAAAATCCATCGGAAAAAAACATATTCCAACACCTTCTTGCACTTTACCAGCTGCCACCCATTTTTTCAAAAAAGATCTGTTGTTAAGGGGCAGCTGGTCCGTGCTGCTAGAATGGTTTCGTTGGATAGTGACTTTCATGATGAATGTTTGACACTAAGGAACATGTTTATGGCACGTGGATATCCAAGTGATTTGTTAGACAAACTTACACAGGTAATTGTTGACAAAAGATGCCAACATGTTTACTTACCGTTGTTACCGGTTATTACCGACAACGTTAGTAACTCCCCTATGGGTCCTAATGTCAGTACGTCGACTGTTGTGGTTGGGGATCTTCAGCCGCTGTATGAATTGAACCAACACTCCAGAGTCCCTTTGGGTAGGACTGATGGATTGGAGATGTCAGTTCTCACTGTGACACCATTTGTACCACCAGTTGACGAGACATCAAAATCAGCTTTTATTACAACTTTTAGTAAAGATAGTGGACTGTGTACAAACATCATCTTTAAGAATTGGGAATTGTTTAAAGCATACCCGAGTATTTACAACAAAATAGGTCCTCATCCTAGGATTGCATACAAGAAGGGGAGAAACATGAAGAGTATTTTGGAATTTAGGAAAATGCGACCTGTGCTGAATGTGGGAATGCATAAATGTCAGAACTGTAATTATTGTAAGCACATTGATGAAGGCACACATTTTTGTATTAACAACTATACATACAAAATAGATTCTAAATTAAACTGCAACTCATCATTTGTGATTTATTTAGCTAGATGCAAACAGTGTCCGGCCTTCTATATTGGGAAAACCATAAGAAGGCTGAGAGACTGCATATACGAGCACTTATATGCAATTAAGAACTTAAAAATGGAAAACGCTCTAGCTAAACATATTGCCACCAATCCCAACCATAGTTTTAAATTCACTGCAATAGATCATATTCTAATAAACCAGAGGGGGGGCCCGAGACCCTTACAGCTAGAAGAAGCTGAATTATTATGGCAGGTAAGGCTGTATGCTTACTGCCATCTGGGCATTAATGATGCTTGTTCAATTTCTAGTCTGTTGAAATTGAAAAGCCTTCAGAGATGAATAGTATTAGGCTGTATTATAATAACTTTTAATATTTGTTTATGTATTAATGTTGATATGTTAACATAAAAGTGTGTGTATTAGGTGTACCACTTTTACATATACCTTTTACATATTCTTTACATTGTTTTCATTGTACTTGTCCTTTAAACACTTTTAATTGATTAATGAGGTGAAGCAGGTTCTGAGTTTCATATTACTATATAATTGTAAATGGTTGTTGGTATTATGTGATTACTCTGAAGAAGTCAGGCATTTGGGCTTGACGAAAAGCGCTTAAGTTATTTTTAATTATTCAGTAAAGTTCTTATTTTTATACTACTGTGTCGCTGGTTTACGGTTTTGTTTGCTTCTTGGTGTGCTTTGCCGTTCTGTTTTTCTCAGGTTAGCTATGTCCACAGGCTCAGTATATGTGGTATCATTAACTACCAGTTTGGCACAAATCTAGGCCTTTCCTTTTAGGTTATGGATGTAACTAAAGGATACCTTATGGTTGTCCTTAGTTGAGAAAACTAATTTGGATTCGTAGTTTGCTTTGAAGGACTTCACAAGAAGTCTTATTTGCTTGCTTAAGCTGAGGAGGGAGTGTTTCCAGTTTACGGCTCACTCCCTCTTACTCTTAGACAGAAAGTTTTATGCCTCACTAATAATCACTAACCTCAGAAAATCTGACAAGCTGGAGTCCTGTTATAACAAAATTGCAAAATTTGCTACTAACCTTCCTCACAGATCACATCACTGCATAGCACTTCATAAACTAAATTGGATCAAACTACCTCATCTCCTATCTCTTAAGCAGCTAACTTTCGTTTATTCTATCTTACATCATCCAGACACCTGTCCTTCACTTAAGAGCTTAGGTCAGCCCTACTCAAACAACAGAACACTAAGATCCTCCAGCAAATTACTACTTACAGTAACTAAACCTAATAACTATCATGACAATTCTATATTCTCCCTCCAGATATCCAAGTCCTGGAATTCCGTATCTCAAGTGATACTAAACACTAGCAATACATCCACATTTAAAATACTGCTTAAGGAACACCTAGCTAACACCTGGCTCTGCTCCTGCACTAACCCAAGTTGATCTATTCTGTTCATCCCTTTTCTTTCAACCATAATTATTTTTTTCTCTTTCTATATTCTAAGCTGCTTTTTGAGCGGCCACCAGATTTCAACTTCTTGCTGTCTACCTCTAATTCACTACTCCTTAAATCACTTTACACCCATCTCAAGTCTTTTATATACATCTTCTTTCCCTCCTTATCAACTCACCTCCACACTGTCTTGCCGTCACTGTTTTAAGTATATGTACCACTAACATAACATCTAACATCTATTTTTTTCTTGCCTTCTATACCATATATGCTTTTCATGTTTTTCTCCTGTACCATGACATTTCACCTAAAAATCTACCATTTCCTTATGATGGTACAATCTATTTTTATTTGTCAGTTTGCTATTTAGCACTTTTTTCTACTTAGAATATTATTATTGTATATTGTATGTTTTGTTAGACATCTCTTTGTTTTTGTCAGTTAGTTGTTTATCTTACTTACTGCCTATATTTCTTGTATTATTCTGTAATGTGTTTTCTTGTATCATATTGTATTGTAAAATTATGTGTTTCTGGTGTTGTATTGCATGAATTTGCATGTAATACTTTTTATAATGAAGCCTTTCTTCCCAGGCCTCCACTGAAAATGGACCTCGGGCCCAGTCAGACATCCCCAGTAAACAAATGGAAAATAAATAAAAATAAATACATTTCTTCCTCTTATTGTAAAACCTGTTAATGGCAGTTGTCAACCAGACAGGTTTGCTCTTCTTTGAGGAGCTTGTTTTGGTCCATCAGGTACGGCCAATTCAATGCAGTTATACAGGTGTTTGTATAAAGCATTGGTGTAGAACTCAGCATAGTTGCCAATTCTATCTGAGGAAGGAGGTGATGTGAAGCTATTTATACCATCCCATAAGAGGTTATAATTGCTTTGGAGAAGTTTTTTAGTTTAGTTGCAGCTGGGAGGGGGGGGGGGGTCAGGTGTAATAGTTACTTCGAATGAGACTGATTTGTGGTCAGATCTCACCAGGGAAGACATCACAGTAAAAGTGCTACAGTGGTCCTCCATATTGGTAAGCACTAAATCCAGGATGTTGGCACCCCTTCTGGGGGTGTCAGCCAGCTGGCCCAGAGCATTGGAGTTAATGAAGTCAAGGAAACTTTGGGCAAGTCAGTTTGAGCATGGGTAATTTATCCAGTCAATGGATGGGTAATTAAAGTTGCCCAAAACCATGGTGTTCGGATGGATCTTGATAAACTCAAGTATATCCAAATAGGCTGAATGGGTGTCCTGATTCATGGAGGGGGTCCTGTAGCTGGCAATGACTTCAATAGGTATCCTACCAACAGTTAATTGTACCTGAAGTATCTTCAGAAAATCATACTGTTTAACCAGTCTGGAGGTGTATTTATCTTTAATGAATGTTGATACACCACCTCCTTTAGTTTTTACACCTTCAGTTTGTGGTCTGAATGTGTGGAAGGAGGTGTAAGCCTGGTATGGCAGGGGTGCTCCACAGCCTTGAACCAGGTCTCCATGACTGCACAAATGTCTGCGTTTTCCAAGGTGAGGACTGCTTCCAGTGAGTGTAGTTTTATATTAAGACTCCTACTGTTTAGCAGCATAACCTTGAGGTTGTTTTTAGATGGAGTTTTTACGTCCGGAATTTTGTCCTTCAGACACTGCCTAAAAAGGCATTATGGGGGTGTCAAGAGCCTTAGCCAGTAGTCAACCATTTGGTCCCTCAACATTTCTAACAAAGTACTATTTAGGCAATTTTTAAAATCTAAACACAATGCACCAAGGTAACACACAATAACGTTTAATGAAAACAAAAAATGTAAAAGACAGAGGTGAGCGCTTTCGCAACAATAGCTGCTTCATCAGACAAAGATCAAGTGAATAACACTGCTTAAAAAGCCAATTATCTCATGAATTAATGATGTCTTACACCCAAAGTTATTTAAAGAGACAGTTACAACATGAGCATAGTAATGGTATGAATAAGATATAAAATGCTGAATAAATACTGCATAAAATACATTTGCATATGCATAAAATGTAATATAATAAAAGTAACAATAAAAATAAAAATGAACAATAAAAACTGACAATGTTTAAGGCGTCTAGCTTTCAAGAATGGAATCAAAGAGGTGGTACCATTGAGGCCTGGGTATCTTTCTGTATTAAGTTTCAGTATCCACTTCTGTTCATGGCTCTCTGTAACATTTTTTATATCTCCACCACTCAGATTTCTATATATGTGTTGCCAGACAAAGAATTTGAAGGAATGAGAAGAATCTGTGCACATAACACGATTAGCAAGTGCATTTGTTTGCTTATTATTCCTAGTGTCACGGATATGTTCTAAAATTCTGTCTTTAAAAAGCCTATTAGTTTTGCCAACGTAGAAGGCAGGACATTGCTGGCAAAAACAAAAGTAAATGACGTCAGTAGTCTTGCAATCTGAATAAGTGTTGGAATGTAGTTTAAAATGTCTGGTTGGATGAATATATATGTTTTTACTGTAGGTATATGGGCATGCACTACATGATCTACATGGAAAAGTGCCGTGACGGGTGGAAATGCATGTAGTGTTGCGTGGTTCACTGTTGCAAAGATACTGTTTAAGTGACCTATTCTTCCTAAAGCTAAAGCGTGGAGTATTGGCAATTGTGGCATTAAGGTTAGGGACCTCTTGTAACAGATGCCAATGTCTCCTAATAACATCAGTGTATTGGTTAATGTTACTAGCAAATTGGAACACAACTCTAAAATCATTACTAGTCGGAATGACATTGTTATCAGCAGAATCATTCCTAGTAGATTGAAAGTATGGTCTACATCTGGTATGTCTCATTTGCCAAGCATTGGAAATAGTCTTATCAATGTCAATATCATGGTAACCCCTTTTTAGAAAATCAGATTTTAAACTGTTAAGTGCAATCTCTGCATCCTCATCTTTATCATGTAGTCTTAAGGTCCTAAAGACTTGGCCTTTAAGTACATTCTTAGGTATATGTCTAGGGTGCATGTTGGATTTATGTAAAAGTGTATTCTTTCTGGTCGGTTTAAAATAAATAGTACTTTTTAACTGATTTAAACTAGACCTAGTAATGTGTACATGAAGAAAGTTGATGTCAGTGGCAGAGATCTGGTGAGAAAATCTCAAAAAATCTGTTGTGGTGTGTAGGTATTGTAAAAATGAGGTAAAGTCCGAACCATTACCTTTCCATAACATGAAGACATCGTCTACAAAATGTACATACCATAGTATTTTATGCAGTATTTATTCAGCATTTTATATCTTATTCATATCATTACTATGCGCATGTTGTAACTGTCTCTTTAAATAACTTTTGGCGTATGACATCATTAATTCATGAGATAATTGGCTTTTTACCTATTTAAGCAGTGCTATTCACTTGATCTTCGTCTGATGAAGCAGCTATTGTTGCGAAAGCGCTCACCTCTGTCTTTTACTTTTTGTTTTCATTAAACGTTATTGTGTGTTACCTTGGTGCATTGTGTTTATATTTTTACTTATTTTTTTGCACCTTGGTTTTACCCGCAGCCGTTTCTTTTTTGTTTCAATTTTTAAAATCTGCCAACTCATTACACCTCCAGAAAACGTGTTACCAGTTACTTATCTTTTTTTTCCTTCACACCTCCAGCATTTGCTAGATACTTGTGAAAGAAATTCCGAAGTCTCCATAGGGTATATAATACTTATGCAAACACTTGAAAGCAAAAGTCCTAAATCTTGTGTACTTTGTTGCATAGTTGGGAGCCATACACATGTCTTTATTTATTATTTATTTATTTGTCATTTGTTAACCGGGTTAGTCCAACTGAGCCAGTGGTCCATTTTCTGTGGAGACCCGAGGAGAAAAGCTCCAAGTTACAAAATAAGAAAATACAGTATATAAAACATTTTAAAAGAAAGATAACATTACAAAAGCATGATGTGCATTACAGGAATTACATAAAATAGAAGATGCAGATATTTAAACATACTATAAAGAAAAAAATTACAGTGTTAGAAAAAATGTTTTATAGTAATTACAAGCAGAGATAGACGTGGGTATATTCAAAATGAGGATACATGCTAGAAATATAATGGTTCATAGGTTCATAGGTTAGTACTATGAACCTATAATGGTGTTCAATAAGGAGTTGTATGTAGAAGAGAGACATATATAGGGTGCAAGAGATTATTGAAGAGAGGTGGCTAATGAGTCAAAGAAGGTAGCTGTGGTAGCAAAAATAGAGATGGTGGAGAGTTGTAAGGGGGGGGGGGCATGGTAGATTAGGTGGGATCTTGACAATGGCAGGTGCTGGCATTTAGGAGAACATTTCTGAGTTTGGATTTGAAGAGATTAGTGCTGGAAATAGTTCAGATGTTAGGGGGAAGATTGTTCCAAGCCTGGAAAATACTGTTTTTGTAAAGACGTTTGCCAATATTTTTGTGAGGTTTGTATGTGTCAAATAGTTGCTGGTCAGAGCTGTGGAGAGTATGGGAGGGGGTACAAAGGGATATAAGGGAGGAGAGAGAGGGACAAGCTAAGGGTTTGGAAAGTAAAGAGTGTGTAATTTGCAGCTGAGAGAAGTGCAGGTGTTGGGGGAAGTCCAGCCAGTGAAGTTGCTTCAAGGCAAGGCAGTGATGTGTTTTGTAGGACTGGTTACTGACAAATCTTGCTACACTGTAATAGGTTTGACACAGTTTAGCTAAAAGGGTGGTTTGTAGAAGAGTAAAGATAGGAGATGCATATGCAAGACAAGGCAGGAGGAATGCCTGAGCTAAAGTTTGTTTGGAGTCAGAGGTAGGTATTTTTTTATTTCTGTAGAGTAAACAGAGTTTCTGATTTGTCTTTTTGATGCAGTGTTGTATATGGGTATTGAATTTCAGTTGTTCATCAATTACTATACCGAGGAGTTTTGTATATGGTTCTACATGAATTATGGTATTACTCAGAGAAGAAATGTTGAAGGTTGTTTTGAGGTAACAGAGGATTTTTGACGAAAGAGTAAAAGTTTAGTTTTCTTGGGGTTACATACTAGTTGGTTGGCAGTTATCCATTTTTCAATGGGCAGAAAGATGTTTTCAGTGATGGAGAGGATGTTAGAAATGCTGTTAGAACAGTTAATAAGGGTGGATACATTTGCGTATTGTATAAGGGTGGAATTTGTACAGGAAGTGTGTAGTTGGTTGGTGAAAACATTAAAGAGTAGAGGAATGAGAATGGAGCCTTGAGAGACTCCAGTATGAATGTGCAGAAAAAGGGAGCAGGTGGACTACCAACTCACTGACTGTTGTCTATTAGTGAGATAGCTAGAGAACCATTTAATAGTAGAAAAGGATAGGTTGAGATTGGATAGATTATTAAGAAGTTTGGAGTGGGAGACGGTATGGAAAGCTTTTGAGAGGTTGAGGAAGAGGCATGAAACAAGTTGAATTTTGTCTCTAGCTTCAACAGCAGTCTGAGTAAATGACAGAAGAGCAGTACATATACTATGATGGGGTCTGAAACCATGTTGGGTAGAGGATAGAAGGTTATTGTCTGTTAGGTAACTGAGTAGCTGTTTGTGTATGCATTTTTCAAGGAGTTTAGATAGTGGAGAGAGGATTGCAATAGATCGGCAATTAGATGGTTCATTATTATTACCTCCTTTGTGTAAAGTGATGGTATAAAAGGCTTTCCATATGTCTGGGACAGTGGATTCTTGTATAGCTCTGTTGATCAAAATGGAGACAGGGTAGGCTATTGAGTGAGCAGCTAGTTTAAGAAAGTGGGGAGGAAGGTTGTCATAGGAGGGGGAACAAGGTTTTAATTTAAGTAGAAGAGATCTCATGTAAGAAGTTGGGACAGTGTTAAGTGTGAAAGAAGTGTTATTGTTAGAGCTGGGAGTGGTAGGTGTGAGATTAAGATTTTGACTATGTTGGGTTAGTTTGAGAATAGATTCTATGACATAGGAGTTTAAAAGAGTGACGGTTTCAAGGGGAGTTTTGTCGGGGTAGGGGTTAGGGGTGGTGGGGTTGCCTGGGTGCAGGATTGTATTAACAGAGTGCCAGAATTTGTTTGGGTTAAAATTATGGGTGAGCTGGGCAGTAGAATAGAATTTTTTTCTTATCCTTGTTAATGTGTTTTTTTTGTGAGGTCATGAAGTTCTTTATATTTTTGGTGAAGGGAAGTAGATTTAGTTTAAACCCAGAGTTTCCAGGTGCAATCCCTTTTCTCCTTAAAAGTGAGGGTGTCTTTAGAGAGCCATGGGGTGTTGGTTGTTTTGATTCTTATTTTTCTGAGAGATGCCAGGGAGTCAAAGATGGCAAGGAAAGTTTGAGTCAAATGTAGGACTGCATCATTTAGGGGTGTGTGATTCAGAATGGACCAATTTATGGAATTCAGCATGTTATTGAAAGTCTCATTATTAAAAGAGGAGAGGCTATAACATTCTCTATAGAGATGGAATATAGGTACCTGATTAGAGTGTCTATTTATTCGGATATGGAGGTGGTCGCTGAGGGAGTCTGGTAAGGTAGTTGGGTATTGATAGAGATTAGGGTCAGATGTTAAGATCCAATCTAGGGTGCTGCTATTATTAATTTTGTTGAAACTAGTGGGTGTAGTTAGTAGCTGATGAAAGCCACAAAGGTTGATGTTTAGGGAAGGGCTGATTGTGGATATCTTTTGCCAGTCAATATTAATGTCTCCTAACAGGATGGTTTCATAGGGAATATGGAGTGACATCCATGGGAAGATGGATTCAAGGATGTGAATATTGTTCCCAAGTGGAATATAAATAGCAGTCACTGCAAATTTCTTTTGGGGGTTAAGGTAGCAGTTTATGATAAGTAGTTCAGCTGGATGTAAATCTGTGAGGGAAATGTTGAGAGGGGATTAATTTAGATGTTCAGAGTACATGATAGTGACTCCAACACCTTTTCTGGTGACTCGGTCTTATCGGTAGATGTTGTAGTGGCAGGGGGGGACAGGATTTCTGTGTTGAAAAGTGAGATTTTAACCAAGTTTTAGTCAATGTTAGGGCATGTGGGGAGCACAGAGTAGTCCAGGAATGATGTAGCTCTGAGGTGTTGTTAGGTAGGCTTTGTATATTAATAGGGTAAAGTGTTTGCTACTTGGAGGGGGCAGGAAAGACAGTTGTAGTTGGTGATGGATGGGTTGGTGGAAGAATTTATAGGGGAGGCAGGACCTGGGTTGGGGGTGGATGTCCCCATCTACTAAAAGTGTGTTTGAGAGTGGGAGTGATTTTGCAAGGAAGTGGTATTGACATAATTATTTGAATTTAGGTTTAGGGGATGTGGGTGTGTGTGTAAGGATTTTGTGCCTGTACAGTTTGGTATACATAGTATTAAAGAGAGATGGAGAGATACCGATGGGGAAGGAGGGATCCTTTTGTTGTACAGAAAGTGTAGTGGTAGTCAGAGGTTGGAAATTATAGAGTTGTGTTTCATAGGATGTAAGGAGTGTGAGAAGGAGAAGTAAAGTGGGTAAGATGATAAGAAGAGCCATGGTCTGAGATACAGTTTGAAATTAAACCTTAATGGGATGTGAAATTGACTAAAGGATATACAATATATCTTTAATTACTGATTGTTATCAGTGGGAGTTTGTAGAGAAAGTCAGGTATAGTGACTGGATTGGCTGTGTCAGGTGAGTAGAGTGGTGGGGGGAAATGAGAGGGAAATGTGTGAGGTGGAGTGATGGGATTGGATAATTAGTTAAAGTGGGTGGGTAGAAGGTGAGGGCTGCGAGTATAAGTGTAATAAAAGTGGGGGTTAGTGGGAATGGGGTAGGGTAAGGGAGCGGAGTGAGTCCAAGCATAGCAAGGGCAAACAGTGCAGGCAGAGCCAGAACTACGCAGGTAAGGGGAGAATGAAAATAAAACAATCAGTAACTTGTTTTTCCTGCTATATGTATAATAACCTACCAAAATTTAGCAAAGAATACATTGGCACTTTCTTGGTTTTGGTGGTTTTAGGCTGAATATACAGTTAGTAAATTCTGGAAAGGGGGGGGGGATAGTAAGAATCAAGATGGACTCACTATGTGTTTAGTTAAAAGTACAGTTAAGCATCTAACTGGAGGGGGGGACCAGGCTGCTGACTGAGGAGGTGTGCTCTCCTAATAATTAAGTGTTTACAAGTATAAAAACATACAATAATTTGAAGTTGATTCTTATTTCTGTGCAGGGATAATTCTGGAGCTCAGTAAGACTAGTATAACAGCTGCGGCAGTGAAACGGAGCGGGATTTAGTCACTAAGGTTAGAACTAAAGGAAAGCAAACAAAATAAGAGCAATTATGAAAACAATTTGAAGAAGGTGCTTAAACAGTGGAAAGATACAATTACAGATACAGTTCCTTTGTATAGCCACTAACTATATTACAGGACAATATAAGAGAAACATGCACCAAAAAACGTGGCAAGGACACTGCTATTCCTTAAAATCTTTATTGCACATAAACACAAGATGAGCGCTTTCGGGACTTCTCCCTTCATCAGATAAAATTACAATAAAACAACCCCTTCTTTTAAACTAGTGCATATCCAATGGGATTCAGTAAAAAGCCCACCTTTTTTGAAGGGTGGGCTTAACAGGTATCACATTATTTAAACCTGGTGTACGATTGGCCATAAGCTCAATAATCCATCTGGATTCTGCTAATTCTGTCAAATGCTTCACATCACCCCCTCTAGTGGTAAGCCTTATGTTTATTATAGCCCTGAAAGTGAATTTGTGTGTTGCATTATCCATCACATGTCTGCTCAAAGCATTATGCACATCCCCATTCCTAATGCTAGATAGGTGCTGTAATATCCTAGTCTTTAACATCTGGTTAGTTTTCCCTACATAAAAACTGGGGCAATGACTACACTCAGCTAAATATACTATATCCGTCGTTCGACAGGTAGCCCTCCCTTTTAACACAAATTGCCTATGTGTGACAGGATGCTCAAAGTAAGTCTTCTTATTAATGTGGCCACAAGCTTTGCACCTCCCACACGGGAATGTGCCCGTCGTTATTGTTGCCACTGTATTTTGACAACTTAGCCTTTCTTTGCATAACAAATCCTTCAGATTCTTGTTTCTTCTATATCTGAAGTTAGGTCTACAACCTACTATATCACTCAGCCCTTCATCACTAGTCAGAATGTTCCAGTTATTCTGTACAACATTACAGATATCACCTATGTTGCTACTATAGGTAAACATTAACTGGGGACTCCTTACAACTGTGGGTCTTTTATTTTTGTCTATCAGGGCTGGAGTGCGTCTAAGCCAAGGTTTATACTTGCTTTCCCTGAAGCCTTTGCTGGTGTTTATCAGCTTATCCACTTTATCTTCCCGATAACCCCTCTGTTGTAAACAGCCCTTAAGTGTAGCTAGTTCTTTATCATAATCACCATTGTCCAAACATATCCTGGAGATCCTACTCGCCTGCCCCTGTACAATATTCGAATATGTATAACGTGGATGCATACTATCATATGACAGTATTGTGTTCTTCCAACATTCTTTCTTGTATAGTTTTGATGTGAAACCATCTACATTCTGTGCTAAGTTTACATCTAAAAAATCTATAGAATCAAAGGAGGCTTTTAAAGTGAACCTAAAGAATGTTGTGGTCGAATGTAGAAAACTCACAAATTTCTGTAACATGTTCAAATTTCCATTCCATAATATAAAGACGTCGTCCACAAAACGCACATACATCTTTATATATCCCTTCCATGCATCATTACTCAATATGTGTTTTTTCTCCCATTGGGCAAGGACTAGATTAGCATAAGTGTTGGCACAGGGGGTGCCCATGGCTACCCCCTGTGCCTGTCTATATATAGAGTCTGCTCCTATGAAAATATTGTTCTCCAATACCAATAGCAGAAGTTCCTTTATTAAGCTAATCTTGACCTCAGTAACCCCTAAGTCATTCAAGAGGGTACTTAACATATCCACTCCATATTCATTGTTAATGACTGTGAATAAGTTGTTTATATCTAAGGTGGCCATCAGTAACTTATCCTTCTTGTCCATATCATCTACCCTACCCAACTTCATCAAGAAGTCACCTGTGTCCAATAAAATATTCTCAATCTTTTCAACATAGGGTTTTAATTGATGTTCCAACCATATAGAGATATTCTCAGTCACCCACCCCCTCCCTGAAACTATGGGTCTCAGGGGTGGGTTAACCAGGGACTTGTGAATCTTAGGGAGTGCCTTGAAGACAGGCGTGACTGCTTTTTCTAACCAAAGAAAGTCAAAAGTATCATCAGTAATTCTCATCTCAAAACTTCAGCCTTTGCAGGGCATGATGTACCCTATCTATGGCTTGTCTCACACCCAATGGATTAATCTGGGTATATGTGCAGTCGCAGACACCAAAAGCATTAGTGCAACAATAAAATAACACTGTTGCAGTAAACACAAAATTGCTATGACATAATCTTCAATTACTATAGATAATGGTAAAGGAGCTGCAGCTAGCGGTACAACATAAGAAGTGTGCCCAGATGATAAACAGCCGAGCTTTGTTGAATGCAAAATACTAACCAAACGTAAGCCAGGCTAATAGAATAATCAACAGATGGCTCTCTGATTCAAAGGGTAAATATAAATAAATATCAACACAGATTTTGTAGTTTCAAACAGATGTACCTTGGGAAAATGAAATGGCTACCTGCAGGAGAGACACAGCACGCCAGGTGAGCAGTCCGTGAGGAGCTGGGTTTGTTTAGTGTTTGATTTTAAAAATGGCACTCAAGTTTCGGGGGATATTTAAAAACTCTTTCTGGGCAAGTAGGGGGGGATGGGAAAAGGAAAAAGGTGTTCCAGGAAATACCAGAAAGGTGTGAGGTAACTAGACAGCCAGAACTGCGGAGGTAAGAGGAGAATGAAAATAAAAAAAATCAGTCACTTGTTTTTCTGCTGTATGTATAACAACCTACATAAACTTAGCAAAGAATACTGTGGCAAAAGAAGCTAATTATACTTTCTTGGTTTTGGTGTTGTTAGGCTGAATGTACAGTTAGTAAATTTCAGGAAAGTGTAGGGGGGTAAGAATCAAGATGGACTTTGTATGTGTTTAGTTAAAAGTACAGTTAAGGGTCTAACTGAGGGGACCAGGCTGCTGATGGAGGCAGTGTGCTCTCCTAGTAATTAAGTGTTTACAAATAAAAAAAATATATAAGAGTTTGAAGTTGATGCTTATTTCTGTGCAGGGATGATTCCGGAGCTCAGTAGGACTAGTATAACAGCCACTTCAGTTGAAACTGAGTGGGATTTAGTCCATAAGGGGAGAATTAAAGGAAGACAAACAAAATAAGAGCAATTATGGAAATGGCTTGGAGAAGGTGCTTAAACAAACAAAAATGAAAAGATACAATTACAGATACAGTTCCTTTGTATAGCCACTAACTATAATACAGGCCAATATAAGAGAAGCACTGCAGTTGCAGACACCGAAAGCATCAGTGTGGCAATATAATAACACTATTGCAGTAAACACAAAATTGCTATGACATAATCTTCAATTACTTCAGGTAATGGCAAAGGAGCCGCAGCTAGAGGTACAACATAACAATTCTGCCCAGATGATAAACAGCCCAGCCGAGCTGTGTTGAATCCAAATGCTAACCAAACGTAAGCCAGGCTAACATAATAATCAACAGACAGATCTCTGATTCAAAGGGTAATTATAAATAAATAACAGTACAAATATCTGTAGTTTCTATCAGATATACCTTGGGCAAATTAAATGGCTACATGCAGGAGAGACACAGCACACCAGATGAGCAGTCTGCTAGGAGCTGAGTTTGTTTAGTGTTTGATTTTAAAAATGGTGCCCAAGTTTTGGGGGATATTTAGCAACTCTTTCAGGGTCAGCAGGGGGGAGGGGAAGAGAAAAAGGCATTCCAGGAAATACCAGAAATGTATGAGGTAACTAGGGAGCCAGAACTGTGGTGGTAAGGGGAGAATGAAAATAAAACAATCAGTCACTTGTTTTTCTGGTATATGTATAACAACCTACCTAAACTTAGCAAAGAATACTGTGGCAAGAGAAGCTAATTATGCTTTCTTGGTTTCAGTGGTGTTAGGCTGAATAAGCAGTTAGTAAATTCCGGGAATGGGGGGGTGAAAATCAAGATAGACTCACTATGTGTTTAGTTAAAAGTACAGTTAAGGGTCTAACTGGGGGGAGGGGGTCGGGCTGCTGAATGAGGCAGTGTGCTCTCCTAGTAATTAAATGTTTACAAGTAAAAAATAAAATAAAAAAATTAAAAAAAAAGTAGGTTGAAGTTGATGCATATTTTTGTGCAGGGCTGATTCTGGAGCTCAGTAAGACTGGTATAACAGCCGCAGCAGTTGAAACAGAGCGGGACTTAGTCACTAAGGGCAGAAAAGAGTTTGAAGTTAATACTTATTTCTGTGCAGGGATGATTCCGGAGCTCAGTAAGACTAGTATAACAACCGCATCAGTTGAAGCAGAATGGTATTTAGTCACTAAGGGCAGAACTTGGGCAAATTAAATGGCTACTTGCAATAGAGACACAGTATGCCAGGTGAGCAGTCCGTAAGGAGTTGGGTTTGTTTAGTGTTTGATTTTAAACCTTCCCATTGTTCCTTTGTAAATTTCTTTTCTAGTCTGCTTTCACAATCTTTTCTAACCTCCTCTGATTGATTCTTACAGTTATCTTGCAATATTGTATGTGCCCTACTAATTATCCCTTTCTTAACAACCGTTTCTATTCTAGATGTGATTAAAAACTCTACTAGAGCTGATCTTTCACCTCACACTCCCCTAAAACTTTCTGTTTGCCTATACTCTGATAGTAGTTCCATTACAAAGTGGTCTTTAACCTGCTGTCCTAACTTCTTTTTTTCTCATCCCAGCCTATTACCTTTCTGCCTCTTGTTACTTGCTTCAAATACCTTGGTTTGTTTGACAGTTTTCTGCAGTAAAGTCCATCCCCTCTTGCCTATTTTCTGTACCTCTACTCGCAGTAATCCCTACTGGCAAAATCTCATTTCTTCTTTCTCATGTTGGCTTAGTTCATAGAATACTTTCTGCAACTTTATGAATGTAATATTATGCATAGCTGTTGTTATTCACCTTAAGATCTGCATCAAAAATCCTATTCTTTCATTATTGCTTGAACATTCCTTCATTTTCATCATCATCACTTTCAACTTTGATTTATAACCTTCTGTTTCTATTATGTAAATGATCCTTAACTGCATAGCTCTGAAGTATCCATTCAAATCATGTAATCCTAAACCACGCTGTTCTATAGGGAGGATTGACTTATCAACTTATCCAACTTGACATTTTTCCTCTCAGATAAATTCCATCGACTGTTTATTAATTATTGCTTCTCCTCTGATTGATAAAAATATTCCTGACCTGTACATTACAGTAAAGAAACTGAAACATTTTCACTGCTTGTATCTTTCTATCCATATGCATTATCTAGAGCTTCCAATTTCTCAGTTTTTGTATTATCTTTTGTGTACTCTCTTCTCACATATCCTTGGCTGCCATAAAAGAATCCTTTTCAGTACATACTCCAAAACACTTCATCTTATTATGTTGCCATAAATATGATTACTGCTGAACTGCTCCATGTGGGTATGTAGTTTACTGCTATAACCTTTGTTTTAGCTACATTAATTGTATATCCCAAAAGACTTGAAACTGTCTCAAAATATTCCACTAAACTGAAATGTCTTTTTCTGGATTTAACATGTGCAAAATAGTATCATCTAACCTTCCTTGATTACTATACCAGTTTTTCCTTAAATTTGTGAGTCCCTCATTTTCTTTGCCAAAGGGTCTACATGTAATACAAATAATAAATGGAAAATAGGACACCCTATCCGGTTCCTCAGTTCAAACACAGCTTGTGAGGGAGGAACCTCCCAATTTAATAATTCTTCATATATCCTCCTAATTAACTCTGTTATTTTATCAAGGAATACAAATGCTTCAATTGCTGTAACCACAAAATCCAGGCTGACTCTATCAAACCCTCCCTCTGGAACATCATTGTTCTTTTCATTTTGACAAATGTTTGCCTCCCCTCCAGAAAACCACATTGATCCATATCTGTCAACTCTGGCAACACTGTTAACATTCTCTTAGCAAGTATAGACATAAATACTTTATAATCTTGGTTTAAAATTGAAAATGGTTTTATATGAAGCGGTGTCTAAAGGTTCTTTACTCTTCTTGGGCTATATAGACATTATTGCTTATAAAATACTATTTTTAAATACCTTTACTGAATTGTCACTTGTGACATAGGCAAACTTACATTTATATAAAAGTAAGCAAACCATATTAACAAGTTCCCTTTTACAAACGTTATATATCACATATATTGTTATGTATCCTATAATTTAAGCAGCATTACATAAATTATTAAGTTCCTGCCTTCTCTTAAACCTCATTACTCCTCCAAAACATTTTTCTGCATGTATTGTTTCCACAGTTTTCAGTTGTTTCTATGCAATTTACTGCTACCCTTTTCTAAAGACTGAACTTCCTGTTCTTTTATCTCTGTTACAATATTCACTACTTGGAATATAATTGGTTTTGGTTTCATTTTCAAGTAATTGCTTTTTTTTTGGCATTCACCAGAATTAAACTTAACAAGCCTTACTATGTTCAGCATTTTAAAATAGTATTAAACAAAACTTTCCAGATCTCTATTACTTTTCCACCTCCTATAACTTTCACAGCAATGTTGTTGGTTTTGGGAAACTTCCCTGTTGATTGATTATACATTGCCATTTTTGTCTTATCTCTTCCTATCTTAACTATTAATTGTTGAGCCTCATCTTCCTATAAGCTTGACATAATTAAGCATCCCATAAATATTTCCATGTGTGCCTTTTCTTGGTTTCCGCAATCTTCTGCTTTATACAAATCTTCAAAACATTTCTGAAATGCCTCTGATGCCTCAGTAGGATCTTTGGTTATTTTTTTTTGTCATAGACACTGTGACACCCCTGCACTGGCCCTGTAATCAAGGAGCCTCAATCCTCACCACTGGCAACAATGGGGAACGTACACACTGGGAGGATGACAAGTACACACACAGTAAAGTGCAGTTTCCCTTAAGAGCACACAGAGATCACAGTCAGTCTGAGACTGGTTTCTCCCTTTTTCTCCAGATCCACAATAAGACTCCCCACTAGCACATCTATAGAGTTGAGATCTCAGCTGAGTGGCCAGGCTAAGACCTCTGCCTAACCAGTGCTTTGTGTCCCTGCCCAAGTAGCTGACACACACACACACACACACACACACACACACACACACACACACACACACACACACACACACACACACACACACACTTTAAGAATTTATTTAAAAGCAAACACACACCTGGGAAAGGCTGGCACAGATTTACTAGCTATGACCTCTTCTGCCCGGACTATAAGATAGTTTTCACTGCTACCAGCCAGCTCCTTATCAGCTACTTTAAGGCCTTTAACAAAGGGTATTCAATCCTACTGAATAATGTTATTAATCCAAATTGTAGTTTGACCAAGAGACAGGGCTATTAGGAGTGGCCAACAGTGTCACCAAATAAATACATAAGTACTCTCAGAGCTTAAATATGTCTCACAAATATCAGCCACAATGATAGGTTTAAATATATTTAATAAATAATAAAAGAACAAGACACTACTCAGTAAGTAGTCAGTTATATCAGAGTTCAAAATCACAGGAGATATTTAAAACAACATTGCAGGACAATCTCAAATAAAGAAAACATCTAAGCTATACTTTACTAGATTCCTATCTGAATCTAAAAGAGCTACTATGCCCAAAAAACTCACTTACAGAACAACAAGTGCAGAGGTGAGTGGATGTTTCCATGTCAAAGACAAATACAAAATGCCCTCTCTTTCTCTCGCTGTCTCTCAGAGTTCTTAAATTAATATCAAATATTACTGATGGGTTAGCTTGGATGACATCACTTTTTGTCACCTGACTTTTGTTCCCAAGCTAAACCCCCATTGTCAAAAACTACCAGCATTAAGCATTTCCCTGTGAAAATATATATAAACAAAGGCTTTTGCTCAGAGCTGTGAAGCTGTTGGAAGTCATAAAGCAGTAAAATACCTCCACATCTCAATCCTTTTAGTTATCTCCCTTTCAAGGCAGCACAGAAAGTCCTCTAGTATAGACATCCTGTCTCCTGCTGACTGAAACTGAAAGATAACATCTCTTGTTTATGGCCCAGCAATAGAGTAGTTCAATCCTACAACTATTCTTAAGTTTGGAAGTTAATCTTCTATGTTCGAGTAGGATACACTGTGGATACATCTTTTAAGCTCAGTACTGTACAAACCCTGTTCAGCACATACTTCTGTACCAGCAGTTTAATATACACATAACATACAGTTCTAATACATTTGTAAGACAAGCATATCAATCATGTTGACATTCACAAATGACATATGATCATTTATGAAATTCCAGACAGCTGTGCTGGCAGTATCTCCCTCTGTCACACTTCTATATAAATCATATTAATATTCACATATGACATATAATTATTTACAAAATTCCAGATACGAAAGGCTGACAATGTGACAGGCACCATAATTTTGGCAACACCTCTTCCTGCTTTCTGTTACTTAATTAATTTTGCTAGAAGTTTTTTGTGCTGTTGTTGTTATCAAAAGATAGTTGCTTAGCAGCAACCTTTCTAAACTCATACATTTGGTATTATATTATATTATATTATATTGTATTATATATTATATTATATTATATTATATATTTATAAACTGATATATGCTAGTAAACCATCAGAACTCTGAGACAATTTCCCAGAAGGAGTACTACGTTCACAACTTGAGACTCAGGTGGCTATGATGAGTGCTATATCTTCAAAGACCATGTGTCTCATACAAAAATCAATGGATGGGGCAGCAAGGGCTTCATGATCAGGCCTAATTCTGAGAAAACAGCTCTGGATGCACCTTACAGATTTCCCAGACCACTTCAAGTTGCCTTTTGCTAATGCCTTCATCAACTGTAATGCACTGTTTGGGCAACAAGTTAAGAAAAGATTCTCTACTTGCGAGCAAAAGAACAAAGCTCTCACTGTTGTGGGAATTAAATTTATTACCACCAGAAGCACCTTTCAATGTAACCAAAACAGGGGCATGGAATTATGGTTTCAAAAATCCCAGCAGCTGCAGAATAGACAGCAGCATGACAGAGGTTTCCAGGGCAGAGAGGACTTTCAGTCTGCATGGCACCATAGAGGTAGAGGTGGTTCCAGCAACCCAGAAGGTAGGGGATCCTTTCAGGACTTTTGTTTCTACGATCTCTGAAGGCAGAATTTACTGTTCCCTTCTGGAGGTACTCAGGGGATGACTCTCCTTAATCATTCTTGCATGGGCGGTCATTACAAGGGATTTGTGGTTAAGAAGAATGATTTCCAGAGGCTGTTTCATTCCCTTTTTTTATAAGACCTGAAGATTAACCCTACTGTTCCCTTCTGAAGGCACTCAGTGGATGACTCTCCTTAATCATTCTTGCATGGGTGGTCATTACAGGGGATTCATGGTTAAGGAGAATCATTTCCAGATGCTGTTTCATTCCCTTTTTCATAAGACCTCTGACACAGACTTCCCAACTTCCATCAGTTCTAACAGACAAGGGGAAGCAGCTGCTATCTGATGTTGTTAATCTTCGTTCATTCATTACTGATGGGTTATTGGTTCCCTGGCTAATATCAAGCTCACATCAGCCAAAAACTCTTAAGCCAAGGTCCTACCCAGAATTCTCTGCTCCCTGTTACCTCAGTTCTTGTTTGCCACGTTGCTGAACAGCCGTATCAAGCCACTCTCTCAGCTAAGTGTCTAATTTTTTTAACAGTTTATATATATATTGTTATTACTCTAAAATTTTCTCCAAAGTTTATTCTAATGTTTTCATACCCTATTGCACACTTTAGACTCTCTCCCTTTAGTCTTTTCCCTTTATTACCCTCTTTTCTTACCTTGTGGTAATTCTCCATTACCATCATTGGTAATCCTTCCTTTTCTCTTTTTACCCTTTTCTTCAGTAGCCGTTATTCTTCCTTTTGCTACTGTGCTTCTTTGCCACAACAGCTATGTCGGATAAGAAAAGTACAATTAGTTTCAAGCAGTGTAAGGATTGCAGCCATAAGTTACCGCTTTCTGATGGCCATGACTTACGTGTCTACTTTATTAATGTCTCCCACATGACTGTAGATCTTCCGTGTGGGATGTGTTAAAACTTCTCTACCAGGACTCTCAACGAGAGGAAGAATAAGTTAATTTTGAAAGGTCTCCTCAAGTTTCCTTTCTCTGAGGCTATTTCTGGGTAAGAGGGCTCACCCCCTCCTGTTAAGCCCCGCAAGAGGCGTTCTTCCTCTTCTTCATCAGAGTCATTCCCTTCTTCACCCTCTGGCGATCGTAGGGAGTAGACTCACAAGAAGGTGAAATTGATTACTACTCCGGCGCTGCCACCTGTGACCCTGTCTGCTCCAGGTTCAGCACCGCCCCAAATTATCCTGACTACAGCCATGCCTCCTTTATTAATATTGGCACCAGATTTCCCGGTGCAGACAACTATGGTTCCGACAGTTCTGTCGCAACCCCTAACGGCACCGTCAATACAGGTTCACTCCCCTTCGGCACAATTGGTACAGTCACCTTTGGCTCCAAGTATGACTCTTCTGTACTCCATGGTGCAGACCTTTTCGGCACCAACATGTACTTCGGAGCAGTCCTTCTCAGCACCGTCCTTATTGCCGGTGCAGACACTTTCCACTACAGCACCGTACCCTTCAGAGCAGACCTTTGCCTTTATGGTGCAGACACCTTCAACTACCATGGCGCTGACATCTTCGGTGCAGACTTTTTCAACACCATTTTCTTTGGTGCATACTTCCTCTGCTCCGAGTTCTGCACCTATTGAATTAGCAGGGACCAAATATTCCTCTTCATTGGATCCTTTTGCAAGCAGTCAGTATAGTCCTTTCCTGGAAAGGTCAGAATCACCATCAGCCTTTTCCATGAGGTCAACTAAGAGTCTTTCTCATCGGGATGTGTTACGGCTTATTGATCAGTTGCTTGTGGCCAGAAGTCTCTCTCAACTGTCAAAGTCCACGTTCTCTCATTCAGGTGAGCGTATTTTGCCTCGAACCCCAACGTATACTCCTCCTTCGACTTCCACTCAAGTCTCGAAGCCTATTATTCTGACAGCAGCTTCCCTCCCTCCGACTCCAATAGTGGATCTCACTTTGGAACCAGAGTCGTCCTTGTGGCCTTCGGTGCACTGGGCATCGGGCTGTTCTCAGGCCAGTGGCTGTGCCATTGGGGAGGACATTCCTGGCTCCATGCCGATTTTTTCTATGGCACCTTCCAGAGATTCTCTCTCTCTTACGGTTCACGGTCCTCTTGAGACTCCTGGTCTGGGGATGGGCTCATCAGGGTGGAGTGTGACCCCGGTTCTGTGGTTGTCGGCCTCCCATCCCTCCTTGGGTGGGCCAGCCTTCCAGGCCATGGAGAGGGCACTTGCCTCCACTGGGAAAGCTCATTTGTCGATGTCATCTCCCCCATATGTGCCGCATCTGCCACAAGCTTCATCTCCCAGACACCGGGCACAAGAGCCTCAGGTCTCTCCTCCTCAGGAGACCCCCTCTTTGCAGTCTTACCCAGAACCTCCCATTGAGGAAGCACCTCACAAAGCATCATGTAAGAGGAAACACATGGACTCCACTGAGGAGTCATTGACTGAAAATATGTATTTTGATGACAGGGTTAGGGGCCCCATGGTCACCCCCTGATGAGGTGTTCTTTGGTGACATCCTCGAGATCCTTAGACTACCTGAGGGGTGACTGGAAGCCATCTAATCCTTCCTCTGAGGAATCCGTATTCCTGCAGGCTTTTTGTGCTCGGCCCCCTACCTCCTGGGTCACCCCGCCTGCCGATGAGCTCATCCAGCTCATCGTGCAGTGCGCATGGAAGGCTCCTGATATTATGGAAATGATACCTAAGAGACCAGATAAAATATTATCACCCCCTGCCGAATACCCCCACTGGTCACGTGGTCTCCCAGTAGATGCTATGGTGGTGGCAGCTGCTAGAAAGAAGGATTTGGCAGAAGAGAGCCACACTCTCCATCCACCCAACAAGGAGTCCCGGGCAATAGACAGATTAGGGAAGTGTGTGTTTGCTTCATCGACCTTCACTGTAAGGTCTTTGAATTATTTGGCACATTTTACCAGGCTTCAGAGAGATGTTGTCAACCCGCTCTCTGAAATCTTAACAGGAGCTGTTTCTGATGAAGTAAGTGATAATGTGGCTTCTCATATAGCCATCCTAGAGTCCATTTCCAACTCTTCCATGCATCTTATTTCTCACACAACGGAAGGGGCAGCTAGAATGGCAGGTGCAGGTATTGTCGCCAGACAACATGCTTGGATGTACCTTTGTGACTTTGCGGACTCCTTTAAGGCTTCCTTCATGAATGCCCCTATAGAGGGTGCTTCTTTGTTTGGCCCTAACGTCAAGGATATGCTGGTACGGTGCGAACAAGATGGAAAGACCTTGTCTGCCATTGGTGTCAGACACTCCACCCCTCAGCGATTCTACTCTAGGAATCAGAGGAGTGGAAATGTCTGGCACAAGAAATCACAGGGTTCTTTCCACATGCAAAGTTCTCCCCTAGAACCAGAGGGGGAAACTCCAATGGAAGACACCCCTTTCGGGGCAGAGGAGGTCCGCGAAACTGGAGTTCCAAAGATTCCTTCTCTGGCCAACTCTATCAGCGCTCCTGAAGCGTTGCCTGACTGCTTACCTCTGGAAGCGGTCGGGGGATCATTTCTCCTTGTACCCTGCTGCCTGGCAAAGCATAACAACCGACTCTTGGGTAAAACGGATTATATCCAGCGACTATCACATCCCCTTCCATCTTTGCCCAGTTTCATCAAGAGTGTTACCCGACATCCCACCCAAAGGGTAACAGTAGCACACGGAATCAAAAAGCTGCTACAAAAAAGAGTCATCCAGATAGTCCGCCCAGACGAGATAGGATCCTGATTTTACTCAAGGTTCTTTTTAATGCCAAAAAAGACAGGGGACTGGAGACCAATTCTGGATCTCAGTACACTAAACAAATTTGTAAAACCAGAAATTTCGGATGGTCACGATTCAGTCTCTCCTTCCTCTTCTGGAAGAAGATGATTGGATGTGCTCTGTAGATCTTCAAGATGTATATTACCACATAAAAATGGGCAAACGCTCAAGAAGATACCTCTGCTTCCATATAGGAGCCAGTCACTACCAGTTTCGAGCCCTGCCCTTTGGTCTCTCTACAGCCCCCAGAGTGTTCACAAAATGCATGGCAGTGATTATCGCTCCCTTGCAACTTCAAGGATTCCAGGCATTTCCATATCTAGATGACTGGCTCCTTACTGCCTCCACCAAGCATCTACTGGAAGAAGCCCTACAGTATACTATTTTAACAGCTCAAAGCCTGGGAATCACTATAAACTGGGAAAAATCCAACACAACCCCAACTCAGTCTTTGGAATTCTTAGGGGTACTGTTGGACACAAGAAATTGCAGAGCATCCCTTCCAGAACACAGACTTCAGAGAATAAGACAAGTTCAACCGCTGCTCTGTCACCACAAATCCCCAGCTCGATCTGTACTTTAGCTATTGGGGTCAATGGCAGCTTCGATTACCATTGTGCCTCTAACCAGATTTCACATGAGACTTCTTCAATGGCTACTTCTCACGCAGTGGTACCCTCTACAACACCCTTTGTCTTTTCAGATAAGTGTGACTCAGAGATGTAAGCAAGATTTACTCTGGTGGATGTCTAAAAATCCCCAACAATGGTCTCGCCCTTTCACCCCCATCAACCGATAGCCACGGTGACCATGGATGCCTCCCTGATGGGGCGGGGGGGGGGGGCTGTGTCAGGGAAACTCGGTCCAAGGCACCTAGTCAAAAACAGAGGCCCTTTTGCATATAAATGTCCGGGAACTGAGGGCAGTGCTTCTAGCATTGCAAGCATTTCATTCCATCCTTCTGTCAGGGACTATTGTGATCCAATCAGACAACATGTCAGTGGTCTGGTACATCAACACCAGATCTTACCCGTTAGGCCGAGAGGCCTTGAGAATATGGCAATGGGTGATAGCTCACAACCACTTTCTGATTGCAATGCACATTCCAGGGAGCTCCAACATGATAGCGGACAAATTGAGCAGGTGCATTCTATAACCTCATGAGTGGTCCCTCAATCCTCTGATAGCAGCAAAAATCTTCCACCGCTGGGGCCAGCCTTGCTGCAACCTATTTGCCTCCCCAACCAACTACAAGTGTAGCAACTACTTTGCCCTGATCCCCCCTCAGGGACAGTCACCAAGGGACACTGTAGTCCAAGCTTGGCCCTCGGGTCTCCTTTATGCCTGTCCTCCTCTTCCCCTCTTCTCCTGATTTCTAAAGAAAGCATGACAGTTGAAGAGCAAAGTGATCCTCATTGCTCCATATTGGCCTTGACAAGTCTGGTTTCCCTTCCTCTGGCCTCACCTGCTAGATCAACCGTGGATCCTCAATCCATCCCCAGCATTGATCTCCCATCCACAGGGTCTGATTCACCCCAATCTAACAACCCTGAAACTGACAGCTTGAGTCCCCCACTTCCTATGATTGCCAGGCATGAAAACCTTTTGTTCTCTGTGCGCAATATTCTTATTGCATGTCATAAATAGTCCACCAGACTAATTTATCTTAACAAATGGAAGAGGTTCTCTTTATGGGCAGCAGATAAGCAAACAGACCCCTTGTCAGTCCTGGTCTCGGTGGTATTGGATTACTTATCACATCTGTTCCACTCTGCGTTGTCTGTCTCTACTATCCGTGTACATTTGGCTGCCGTCTCAAATTTTCATATTGGTTTTCAAGATTCTTCACTTATGTCACACAGACTCTGTAAGACTTTTTTGAAAGAGGTTATCCACCTATAACCTCCCTTTAGAGAACCCGTACAACCTTTGGATTTGGCTTTGGTTCTGCAAGCATTAACAGCTCCACCCTTTGAACCTGCATCCTCTTCTGATGTAAGATATCTGCCTTGGAACACTTTGTTTCTGATTGCAATCACATTGGCCAGACGATTGTCAGAACTTCAAGCCTTATGCATCAAACCTCCCTATCTTATCTTCCATAAGGACAGGGTATCACTGAGAACCAACTCTACCTTTTTACCAAAAGTGGTGTCAGAGCAATCTATCAACCAGTCAATTGATCTCCCAGTGTTCTTTCCTAACCATTCTAACAAGGGAGAGTACTGCCTGCACTCCTTGGATGTTCATAGGCAATTACAATTTTATCTGTACAGAACAAAATCTACCCATAAATCAGACCAACTCTTTCTGGCTTTTTCTGGGCCTAGACAGGGTCATCCTGTATCAAAAGTTACATTGGCTTCATGGTTGAGAAATTGTATCACCTTTATCCACAACAAAAACAATCTCACCTTGCCTCATAGAGTAAAAGCACATTCTACAGGCTCTATGGCAACTTCAGCAGCTTTCCATGCTAAGGCTTCCCTCAATCATATTTGCTCAGCTGCAACTTGTATCAAACCTCATACCTTTATTCTTCATTACAAATTGGACTTGGCCTTCAGAGGTAGAGCTTCCTTTGGTTCCATGGTGCTCAAGAATGTCCTTCCATGAGGGCCACCCAGGAATACAGGTAGCTGGGGACTCTGTCCCATCAGTAAGGAATGAACGAAGATTAACAACATCAGATAAAAAAGCTATGTCTTACCATAACATTCCATCTGTGTTGTTGATCTTCATTCATTTATTACTTCCCACCCTCTGTCCCCCATCCGGAGGTTCTTGGTTGATCTTATGTACTCCTTTCTGGTAGGTCTGTTATGACCAGAGGTAGCCTCTATTTTTATCTGTCAACTTGCAAACTTGATCTGAGGTAACAGGGAGCAGAGCATTCTGGGTAGGACCTTGGCATGAGAGTTTTTGGCTGAAGCGAGCTTGATATTGGCCGGCTAGGTTCTGAGGACGGAACCGATAACCCATCAGTAATGAATGAATCAAGATCAACAACACAGATGGAACATTATTTGTTTAAAAGTTATTTAAACAATAAAAACAAAATGAAAAACTCCAGCAAAGCTAGAACTTCCACTGAGTGGCCTCCCAAACCTCTTATCACAGAGGCACATGGGATATATGCAAATGAGCCTTATGAACATCAGGTGTTTCAGCTCATTGGCAATACTGAATGCCCATGACTTGTTTCATCAATTTAATGGACAATTTCAGGCCAATAAAGCCAAACCCCTGCCATTAAAAGGACAAAGCAAGTCATGGGCATTCAGTATTGCCAATGAGCTGAAACACCTGATGTTCATAAGGCTCATTTGCATATATCCCATGTGCTTCTGACACAAGAGGTTTGGGAGGTCACTCAGTGGAAGTTCTAGCTTTGCTGGAGTTTTCATTTTGTTTTTACTGACTGGCCTTTCAGTGACCTTCTCACTCATTGTTTTAAAAAGTTATTTAAAGTATTTAAAAACATTTATTCTTTGGAGAAACTTTGTTTAGTATACTTTTGGGGTGAATGAAGTGTTTTAAAGTGTTTTTAATGTGTTTTTCTATGTAAAAAGTGACTTTCAAAGACTAAATTTTTCGGGCTTTTGCTGCTTGTTTTCCCAGAAAAGAGGCGCATTTTTGGTTTGACCATGGAACAAACTGTTGGTCCCACAGTCCGTCCTTCTTCCACTCCCTAAAAAAAAAGTTAAGCAAACAACCTTTGACACCACAGCAAATTAGCAATGTGCCTCAGCCACAGGTTGGTGACTCTGCTGTGGCCAATAGTTGTACCTCAGACCATTCATCTTTTTCCTCAGATCCTTCTGGTGTAGCACCTCCAGGCACTATGGACCAGGTGTCAGCTATGTCATCTGCAACTGTTAGGCTCCTCTTAGTGAGCAAGGGAGTGCCACTCTTGTTGATCCTAGGAGAGGGGACAAGGAAGGCTTCTCTGTTTTGTCAGAATCTTATGCCCCTCCCTGGGAAAGCTGCCACTGCCATTAATAGTCTCATTGGCCCCATTTTTCTTGTCAAAAAGAAGCAGAAAACTAAACATATATGTACTTCTAAAATTTTCTTTGACAGGAGTAATTTACTGGGTCTGGCTTGGGGTTTACTTCAGGCTATTGTTCCTTTTTAGAAAATAGTTTCTGGTAAAAGAGGGAGGGATATCTCTTTTCCTGAAGAGATTCAATATTCTGAATATGGACAGGAAGATGAAGGGACCGACACAGGATTTTCTTCTCCGATGTCTGATTCAGACTCGGAGGAGAACAGCTGATGTTCCCTGCGGGGGGGTTCTCGTTCTCTGAGATTATTTCCAGAATATGACAGTATTTTCAGTGAGAGAACAATGAAGTTTTTCAGTCCCTCCAAAAATACTATGACCTGTTACAAAAGGAATTTCCAGAACTTTCACATATTCCTCTGGTTGTGTCAGCTTTGGAGGGTATGTGTATTACTGCCTACAGTTTTCCTGATAGTCAGCATGTGCCACTAAAAAGGCAGATAGGATGTATGAAATTCCTCAGTCTTTTAAGCTTAGTGGCTATAGCTTTATTTAATCCTACTGCTGCTAAACATTTAGTTAATTCTAATCCTTCTCTTTCTCAAGGATTGGAAGATTGTTAGTATAGGGGAAAAGTGTATGCTTCTGCAACTTTGATTTTCAGAATTTTGAAATTTCAGGCTCATATGTTAAGGTTTGGTTTGACTAATTGTGAAAGTATGAGAAATGTTTTGTGAGGAAAAATCTTGTTTAAATAATTTACTTTCTTCTATTGTACTAATCACTTCTCATTTTTTTAAAGTGTGTGCATGATTCTGATACTTCTTCAAGGATCTGGCACTAGTACTGTGTTGATGAGGTTTTCCTGACTCCATTCTCAGAACCTCCCAGATGATGTTAAAAATAAGATCTGATATTGTTAATCTTCATTCATTCATGACTGATGGGTCTCGGTTCTGTCTTTGGAACTGACACGGCCATTACAACAAGCACACGCCAGCCAAAAAACTCTCGAGCTAAGATTATCCATAGTGCCCCTCTCCTCAGATCTCGTTTGCCACGTAAAATTTCAAGAAGCATCAGGCCAGCTCTCCATCTAAGTGATTTGTTTTTTCAATAATATTTCTTCAACATTTAGGATTTTTCTCTCCTAATCCCTTCTTTATCTAGTCATTTACTTTTAGATATAGTTCTCTGTTTGTAAGAGTTTTTTCCCCTGCCTTCTTACCGTTTTGGTATTTCTTCGTACCATTGGTGGTACAAGCCCCTCCCTTACCTCTGTGGTACTTTCTAATACCATCATCGGTATTCTCTCCTTTCCTTATCCCTTTTACCCTTTGGGTATACTTTAATTATCATTGCTGGCAACTTTAAAAAAAAAAGAAACTTTCTTCTCTTTTTCCTTGAGAGTGTGTGTGGGTGTGTGTTGTACAGCTCATTGTGACAGAATTTTTATCTTGCTGAATTTTCAGTATATACATTGTGGATTGTAGACTACTGGACTTTCTAATATGGCAGATAACAAAGGCACAATAGGTTTCAAGCAGTGTGATAAATGTGGCAGAAAGATGCCTAACTCCAATGGGAATCTTTCCTGCATCTATTGCCTAGGAGTACACCACTTAAAAGCTCAACTTCCATGCGAGTTCTGTAAGGGCTTTATTGCAGACACCTTAGCTGAGCACAAGAATAAGTTGATATTGAAGGGTCTTCTGAAAACCCCTTTCTCAGAAGCTTTGTCTGAGGTGGAGGTCTCAACCCCTCCTAAAAAAAAATCAAAGAGGAGGAGCCAGTCAGTAACATCTTCTCCTCATTGTCTGGAAATTAAATCCACTAAGGCCAAGGTTCATACAGAACTGAAACCAAAACAGGCAAAACTGACTCCTGCACCAATCTTGTATTGGAGCCTAAAACTCCATCCACAGTGCTGCCCTTGTCCACGGAACTGATAATGACTTCCACACCTACGGTACCGACCACTTCCATGGTGCCACAGACCCTCTCGGGACCAAAAATAGTCTCTCCTTCAGTACAGGTCACTACTCCCCCCTCCAACACAACCTTTTGGTCTTCCAAACATGGTGCTGAAGGTTGAAACTCTCGCTTGGACCCGATATTCCCCATCTATCAATCTATTTCTTGGGGAAAAATTGAGCCCTTTTCTTGATTGGCCTGAATCTCCATCAAGGATGTCAACCCGCTCTACCAGGAGCCTTTCGGAGCTCGATGAAGTGAGACTTGTGGATCAGCTCCTGGTGGCCAGAGAAATCCCAACTCCTTCTAAATCCTCCCTCCCATCTGGAGCCAGGGAATTCTCTCCACAAACTCCAATGTATATTCTTCCTTCAATGTCCCTGCAGGTATTGCAGCCCTTGATGTTGACGCCTATCCTGATGCCATCTCCTTCTGTTCCACTGGTAGATCTTAACATGGTTCTGGAGCCTACCCTGTGCTCCATGACTCAATCAAAGCTGACCCATCCTCAAGACCCTGACTGGTCTGTTGGCACCATGACCCCTAGTACGGCACCCATTTTTCTATGGCACTGCCTTGGTTCCAGTTGCTTTGACAACTCTGAGTCCTCTTGTGGCTCCTTCCCTGGGGGCGGGTTCATCAAAGGGGTGTGACCCTAGTTCTGAGGTTGTCTGTCTCGGTTCCAGATTCCTATCCCTCTTCAGGTGGGCCTGCCTTCCAGGTTATGGAGAGGGCACTCGCCTCAGCAGGTACACAGCTGGTTCCTTCGGCACCAGAATGCCACATATACATGTCCTCTGGTCTGCAGCTGACACAGTCCACTACACTGGGACAACGGCATGGGAACCTCAAGATACCCTACTGCAGAGCACCCTCTCTTCGGAGTCCTCTTCAGATGCCCCCCCCCCCGAAGAGCCACCCTTTAAGAGATTGTGCAAGAGGAAGCACATGAATTCCCTTGAGGGGAATCCCTTACCGAAGATACAGATTATGATGAGAGGGAAGGGTCCCCATGGTCAACCCCTGAGGATGTCTCCTTTGGAGAAATACTAGAAATCTTAAAACAGCAGGGTGACTAGAAACTCATCAACCCTTCCTCTCAGGAATCTGTATTCTTTCAGGCTTTCCATGCTTGACCCTCTACTTCCTGGGGGACCTTGCCTGCAGATGAATTAGTTCAGCTCATCATGAAAAGCGCCTGGAAGTGTCCTGACACTGTTGAGCTAATCCCCCGGAGACCAGACAAAATACTCCCCTCTCCAGAGGATCACCCTCATTGCTCCAAAGGCTTATTAGTAGATGCTATGGTGGTGGCGGCGGCCACTAGAAAAGAACTTACTGAGGAGAGTTCTGCTGTCCATCCTCCAAACAGGGAGTCTCAGATGATGAACACACTAGAGAATCGGGTGTATGCTTCATCGACCTTTGCCATATAGTCGTTGAATTACTTGGCACACTTTACCCATCTCCAGATGGACCTGATCACGGAACTCTCAGGAACCTTAGCAGGAACTGTGTCTGATGAGGTACGTGACAAAGTTGCCTCATAGCTTGCCACCCTGGAATCCATATCTAATTCGTCCATGGGGTTGATTTCTCATACTACCGAAGGGGCAGCCAGGGCAGTGGGTACAGGCGTTGTCATAAGACATTATGCCTGGATGCACTTGTGTGACTCTGCAGACCCTTTTAAGTCATCCTTCGTCAAGGTTCCTGTTGACACTTCCTCTCTTTTCGGCCCGAAGGTTAAAGATAAATTAGCCAGGTGTGAAAAAGATGGCAATACCCATTCTGCTGTGGGCATGTATTTTTCCACCTCCCAAAGATCCTACTTTAGGAATCAGAGAAGTAGAAAGATGTGGTTCAGAAAATCCCAAGGGCCTTTCCGTGACACATGTGGTGAGATCCCCCCAGGGTAGGGGGGGGAATTCATCAGGAAGATGCCTTCCCCAAGGAAGAGGGGGTCCCCGTAACCAGGGGTCCAGAGATTCTTTCTCTGGACAGCCCTACCAGAGCGCCTGAGAAGCGGCCTAATTGCTTGCCTCTGGAAGCTGTCGGGGGATGATTTCCTCTGCACCACCTAGCCTGGCATTCCATAATGACATATTATTGGGTGCAGACAATAATTACCAGAGGTTATCACATCCCTTTCAGTCTTTATCCAAGGCCACAAAGGCAAATCCCCAACGTTTACCCAGTCAACAGGATGCAGCAGCACAGGAAATTCAAAAGCTGCTTCTAAAAAGAGTCATTCAAACAGTCCACCAGACCAGATAGAATCCAGATTTTACTCAAGATTCTTTTTAGTGCCAAAAAAGACAGGGGACTGGAAGACAATTTTGGACCTCAGCAACCTAAACAAGTTCATCAGACAGACAAAATTCTGGATGGTCACAGTTCAGTCTATTCTCCCATTTCTGGAGAAAGGCAACTGGATGTGCTCGATGGATCTCAAGGATGTGTACTATCATATAAAAATGGATGAACGCTCTGGGAGATTTCTCCACTTCTGGCTGGGAGCCAATCACTACCAATTTCGAGTGCTGCCCTTTGGTCTCTCCACAGCCCCCAGAGTGTTCACGAAATGTCTGGTAGTGGTAACAGCTCACTTGAGACTGCAAGGATTCTGGGTGTTTCCATATCTAG
This sequence comes from Protopterus annectens, assembly GCF_019279795.1. Lineage (NCBI taxonomy): Eukaryota > Metazoa > Chordata > Ceratodontiformes > Protopteridae > Protopterus > Protopterus annectens. The sequence goes on from NC_056725.1 coordinate 1,630,026,735, forward strand.
ACGATTGGCTCATTACCACCCTACCAAGCATCTACTGATTCTTGCCTTGCACTACACTCTACAATTAACAAGATCCTTAGGGATCTCAGTAAACAAAGAAAAGTCAAAACTGGCACCTACTCAAAATCTAGAGTTCATAGAAGTGACATTCGACACATGGTCTTGCCTGGTCACACTTCCCCTTCACAGGCTCCAAAGTCTAAGATCTCAACTCCAAGTGATACTATCTCAGGACAAATTCCCAGCTGCAGTCCTTCAACTACTAGGATCACTGGCAGCAACGATTACTATAGTTCCTCTAGCAAGACTACACATGAGACTACTACAATGGCTCCTGGCATCACAGTGGTCCCTTTTAACACACCCTATGTCTTTTCCGATCCGCATAACAAACTGTTACAAACAAGACTTGAATTGGTGGATGAAGCCAGAAAAGGAATTATAGAGTCCCCCCTTCTCACCCTCTCAGCCCAAATCCATAGTGACCACGGACACATCCCTGATGGGGTGGGGAGGGGGACAATCCAAGGCACTTAGTCCCCCATGGAGGCCAACTATCAGTGTCCTAGAACTGAGAGTGGTGGTTCTGGTGCTGCAAGCATTCCAATTTGTCCTTCCATCAGGGACAATTGCTATCCAGTTGGACAACATGTCGGTCGTCTAGTATATCAACAAACAAGGGGAACCAAATCCTACCAGTTGTATCGAGAAGCCATGACAGTTTGGCAATGGGCGATATCTTCCAACCACTTTCAGATAGCAACTCATATTCCCCGGGATTCCAACTTGATTGCGGACAAACTGAGCAGATGCATTCTCCTGCCTCATAAGTGGTCCCTCAATCCTGTCATAACAGGGGAGATTTTCAGTCACTGGGGTCAGCCTTGCCACGATCTATTCACATCTCCCACCAACCACAAATGCAGCAGCTACTTTGCCCAAATCCCTCCTCGGGGAGAGTCCCTGAGAGATGCTCTAGTACACAATTGGCCCACAGGACTACTTTATGCCTTTCTTCCCTTTCCTCTGATCCCACAATTACTAAAGAAAACCCTTCAGCTGAGAAACAAGAAACAAAGTAATCCTCATTGCACCCTATTGGCCCCAACAAATCTGGTTCCCTTTTCTTTGGTCTCATCTGGTTCACCGACCATGGACTCTGGATCCAACCTATTTAGCCTCAAGCTGACAGCTTAGTTCCTCCACTTCCAGAAATTGCCAGGCAGAATAATCTATCTTCCCCTGTATGAAGATTCTTCTGGATTCCCATAAACCACCCACAAGGAAGGTTTATCTCAGCAAATGGAACAAATTCATGTTTTGGTTTTGAGAAAAAGGACTAGACCCCTTTTCAGCTTCGATTAGTTCGGTTTTGGGGTATTTATTAAATCTACTCCATTCAAGAGTTTCAACTTCTACTGTTTGCTTCCACTTAGCAGCTATTTCAAATTTTCACAATGGTTTCCAAGATTCCTCTTTAATATATCACCGCCTCTGTAAAACCTTCTTGAAGGGAGTCACACATATCAGACCACCCTTCAAAGAGCCGATTGAACCTTGGAATTTCAAGCTGGTCCTACAAACTTTGACTTTTTTTCCCTTTGAGCCTGCTGCCCCTTGCGATATGAAATTTTTGTCTTGGAAAACTTTATTTTTGGTAGCAATTACCTCAGCAAGAAGAATATCAGAATTACAGGATTTGTGCATAAAACACCCTTACATAGTTTTCCACAAAGAGAGAGCATCACATTGGACTTTCCCATCCTTTCTGCCAAAAGTTGTTTCAGAATTGAGTATTAATTAATCCAGTAACTTGCCAATTTTCTTCCCAAATTTTTCTAATATTGTTTGCACTTATTGGATGTACATAGATAATTACGCTTCTTCTTGGATAGGACTAAATCACTATGAAAATCTGACCAATTATACTTGTCCTTTTTAGGACCCAAATTGAGAAAACCTGTTACTAAACTAACTTTGGTAAAATGGCTGAGAGACTGTATTTCCTTTGTCTACCAACAAAACCAAATGCGTCTAACAACTAAAATCAAAACGCATTCAACCAGATCAGTTGCTACTTTAGTCACTTTTTATTCCAGAGCTTCCATGGATGACATTTGTGCAGCAGCCACATGGGCTATTCCTCATACCTTTATCACTCATTAAAAATTGGACTTGGTCTCCAGAGGGAGAGCATCCTTTGGGTCAATGGTGCTCAGGAATATCCTTGCATAGGGCCTCCCAGGAAAGAAAGTAGCTAGGGACTCTGTCCCATCTGTCATGAATGAATGAAGACTAACAACATCAGATAAAGAAGTTATGTTTTTATCATAACATTCCATCTGTGTTGTTGATCTTCATTCATTCATGACATCCCACCCTCTTACCCCCTCCGAAAGACTCCTGGAGGTTAGGATTTGGTCCTAGCTTCATGATAGGGTGTTTGCTTAGACAAAGCATCCGCTTTCCTTTCTTACAGGCAAACATGATCTGAGAAGATGAGGAGAGGGACACTATGGGTAATCTTAGCTCAAGAGTTTTTTGGCTGGTGTGAGAGACTGCCAAGTCGAAACTGAGACCCATTTGTCATGAATGAATGAAGATCAACAACACAGATGGAACGTTATGGCAATAAAATAACTTCTTTATTTTAAAGCCTGCTTTGGCTAGAGATTTAGTTTTTGGTACCTCTGCTGCAAAGGTGATCAAAAAGTGTGAAGAGTAGGGTAAGCCGATGCGGGGAAATTCAGCCTTCCTTTTTCAATTTTTCTAAGGGATTCTGTAACCCCTTATCCAGTTTTATCAAATAAAAAACAAATAAATAGTCTCAACAAAATGCACGTATGCCATGTAAGCATACCTTTAAGAAGAAATGACAAAGGGCTTCCAAAAAGAATTTGGGAATCCCTGAAAATGAAGGACAGTCCAACAAGTAAGAATGACTATTTGAGAAACCTTGTCCTTCTCCCCTCCCACCACTTACCTGGCAGTCCCTTTTCCTTTCCAGAAAGCCTGAATCTCCACTTTCCTCTTTGGTAGCAGGTAGTTTCAGACAAATGGGTTCAGAAGATCATTCTTTATAGGTTCATAGGTTCATGGGTAGGTACTAGGCTATCTGCCCGAAGGCATTTATAAGCCTAGCCAGAATGTGTTGGCTTTTGCCACCCCCCTAGATTAGTTCCTTGTGCCTCTGTCCAGCAGAGCCACTGAAGTGATTCCCGGGGTAAACTTTTGTTTCCCATCCACTCGTCAAGGTTTCTCTTGAAGAGTGCTAGAGAGGAGCTCTGCCTAATGTAGATTGGAATCTTGTTTCAAAGCATGGGAAGTCTCTGGGACAGGAATCTATCCCTCCAGCATGTCCTATTTATTGTTGTGGTGAGGTTAAGATCCCTAGAGCGTGTGGCTTGAGGGGATAAGGTTTTCTTTAGGTGGAGCAACCTGTAAGGTTACAGATGGCAGTGGTTGGAAATTCCTCCTTCTCAGGGGGATAATCTCTCATCCACTGGACCACAGTCTTTTATTTCCACCTGTCTTTCATCACACGCTATTCCAGGGAGTGATGGAACCATTTCCTCCTCCCAAGTTGGAAAATGTTTTTATTTAAAGATGGTTTCAGTGCCAAAGAAACAAAATGCTTGGAGACCAGTCCTGGACCTTTCTTTCCTAAACTTATGTGTGATACTGCCCACATTCAAAATGCTGTTAGTTCACAATCTGTCACCTCTTCTTTCTCGTTAAAATTTCATAGTAAATGCAGATCTGATGTTGTCTTTTCTATCCATTCCTCAACATATGGGTCTTGGAGCCAACCTCGGATCTGGCTTTGGCCACTTCTAAGCTTGGATCCAGAGTTCAGGCTCTTACCATACCCATAAACCCTGTGTAGATAGTGAGCTGCCTCAAATCTCATTTGCCACCATAAGCACTTGACAGTTCTTGGTGCTCAGGAACATTTTATTGGAAATTTCTATGGTAAGATAAGCACTTTCTTTTTTTTTTTTTGTATTTCTCTCCCTTCTGTAGCACTTTCTGTTTATTGTTCTCTACCTTTTTGATTTTTTTCCTTCCTCCTTCTCTCTCTCTCTGTTTTTTGTTTCTCTGTCTCTCTCTCACTCCTTACTGAGGCTTTATTAAGAAAAAAACACAGCTTTCCTTCTTTAGGGTAACTTTTACTTAAAAGATACTTATTTTGTCACTGTTCATTAATCTCTCTCGCTCTCTCTCTCTCTGTCATCCGTGAAGATGACAGACAAGCCCTCTGGATTCAAAAAGTGGATAGCTTGCTCTCACAAGCTACCAAATTCGGACACACATGATTGTGTATATTGCTTTGGTCCTTCGTACCTGGACATCTGATCTAACTGCAAGGCTTTTGGTCAACAGGCCATCAATGAGAGATGGAACAAACGTATTCAACAGGGGCTCCTTCAGCCTTCCACAGGAGAAAAACACCCGTCAGGATCAGGAAAGTCTGTTGTTGCTGTTGCTGCTTCTTCATCCCCTTCTCTATCTTCTTCAAAAACAGTCTGATAGAGCCAAAGAGAAGCAAAGAGATTCAGACAAAGAAAAAGAAAGGTCAAAGTCAGCTAAGGAGCTATCTCTAAATCCAACGCCTTCATCAGCTCTAGCACCTAAGATTTCTAAACCTTCAGAACCAGTGCTCTTTTCCGATCAGATAGTTATTGTATCCCACATGCTGCCAGGACTTTCTCTGGATCATTTCTCCCCCAGGCTCAGGTCATCAGTATTACAGGACAGACTTCTTTATCCTTCCAAACCACCTTCCTCTATTTCTTCTCTTAGGTCAGCTAGAGTTTTATCAGTGCATCACTTAAGCTGGCACTGACAGGTTGGTGAAGATATTTCTTCAGAGTCAAACCGAACTGGGGGTCCTCCCAGCTCCATCCACTGCTTGATCTGGAGGAACCAGTTCTTTTCCTCACTCTTTAATGACTTCTTTTTTGATCCAACCTCTCAGATCATGGTATTTGGATCAGATTCTTGCCCAGGGTGGATTTGCATCAGAGCTGAGGCTCCATACTTCCGCAACTCAGTTGAGTTCTCTGACAGAGTTGGCTTTGACCCTGGTGGATCAGTTGCAGACTCAGAATTGAACTGCAGGCGTCGACTCTGATATAGCAGGGTCAGATCAGAGGTCTTCAGATACTTTCCTCCCTCAGGAGTATTGGCCTGTAATGCGTCTAAGGTTGAGCCACCTTCAGAAGTTTCAGCTCCAACAGCAAGGCTTCCCAGATCTGTGATGAGCTCAGCATTTCAGGCTTTCAGGAGAGTATTATCTCATCCTAGAGGGAGGTCTGCCCTTTCAGAATTGGATCCATCCCTCCCCCATAGGATTTACCATGGTCTGCAGTCTACTCTCCTTGTCCTGTTGGGACAGCAAGTTTTTGGGAGCCTTGGGTCTGTTTTTCCAGGAAAGACTATGTCAGTTTCCGATTCCTGTCCTGTACAACCCACAGAAGAGGTGCACCAGAAGCACAAGTATAAGAAGCAACACTTGGATTCCCCTGAATAGTCCCCTACCACCAACAGTGATTTTGATGAGAGAAAAGGTTCTTCTTGATCCCCTCTTGAGGATATCTCACTTGGAGGGATTCTTGAACTTCTCCGACAGAAGGAGGGTTGGTTCTTTCACATGTCTTTTTTGGAGGAATCGTTTTTTCTTGAGGCTCCCCCTCAGCTGATGAGATAGTAGACATGATCTCCTCCCAGGCATGGAAGGGGTTGGTCACAGCCTGACAAAGTTTTAGTTGCTCCCAAAGACCATCCCATTGGAACAAGGGTCTCATGGCAGATTGTATAGTAGTGGTGGCAGCTGTTAAGAAGAAACTTGCTGAAGAAAGTTTCTTTATCCATCCACTGTATAGAGAATCATGTGTGTTGGACAAATTTGGGAAGCGTGTGTACATCTCATATACTTTTTTGGTGAGAACACTAAATTATTTGGCTCATGTTACTAATTTCCAGAGTGATTTGACAAAGGAAATCACCAAATCTCTTCCACAGACCTTGGCTGCAGATCAAAGAAAATCCATTGATTCACAGTTTGCTAAACTACAGTCATTATCCAGTGCTCTATGTACTTTATCTCTAATGCCACAGAGGGTGTATCTAGAGCAGCAAGCACAGGTATTTCTATAAGAAGACATGCCTGGCTGCAGCTATGTGATTTTGCATAACATTTCAAGAAAGACATCCTTCATCAGCGCCAATTATGATGAATCAACTCTTTTTGGTCCCCAGGTTAAAGAGACTATCTCAAGAAGTGAGAAGGATGGCAGATCCCTTTTTGCTGTAGGGATCAAATTCTCTACCCCTTCCTGAGGCAGAAGAAAAATCTCTTATAATAGACATCACCCAAGCGGCAGAGGTGGCCCTCAAATCCAGGGCTTCAGAGGTCCTTTTCCAGAGAAGCCTTTTCAGTGCTACTGAATGGCTGCCTAATTGTCGATGACAGTCAGGAGGTGCTTATCGCTGCACCCAGCAACCTGGGTGTCCATCCCTCAAGACATTTTGGTGCAGAGGATCATAACCAGAGGCTATTTAATTCCCTTCCGCACCCTTCCTCCATGCAGTTCCCAGTATTCCACCCTCACAAAGGGAAGAAGCCACTTCTGAAATAAGGAAGCTTCTAAGAAATCGAGTTATCCAAGAGGGCCTTCCGTACTAGAGCTGATACAGAATTTACTCAAGATTCTTTTTAGTGCCAAAAAAAATTTGGGACCTAAGGCCAATTTTGGACTTAAGCCACTTAAGTTTGTGAAGTAAGCAAAATTTCAGATGGTCACAGCTCAGTTCATTCCTCCCTTACTGAGGAAGAATGATTGTATGTGCTCGCTAGATCTTAAGGATGCATACTAGCACATAAAGATGGACAAATGTTCTAGGAAGCACTTTTGCTTCTAGGTGGGAGCCAGTCATTTCAAATTCAGAGCTATGCCCTTTGGTCTCACCACAGCACCCCCAGGTGTTTGCCAAGTGTCTGGCAGTAGTGGCAGCTCATTTACAACTGCAAGGTTTATGGGTATTCCCGTATTTGAATGATTGGCTCATCACAGCCCCTACAAGTAGTCTGCTCGTTCAAGCCAAACACTCCTTGCTCCAACTGTGCACAGATTTGGAGATTACAGTGAATCTAAAAAAAGCCCAAGCTACAACCAGTCGAGTCACTAGAGTTCATCACAGCACTTTTGGGCACAAAATAGAAGCTGCTTCAAACAAGAATTACATCTCTTCACCAGCCAGCCCAAGAAGTCTTATTTCAGCAAGACTACTTTTTCTCCTTCTGGGCTCCATTGCAGCCTCTATCACATTAGTGCCACTAAGCAGATTCTACATGCAAGTTCTTCAGTGGACTCTGGCAATTCAGTGATGAGCAAACAGCCCATGTCTTTTCTAGTGACAGTAATGAATATTTTCAGAGCACACATACAATGGCACCTAGAATCTTTGCACGTTGTACAGAAAATTCTTTCACCCCCCCACAAGCCATAGTGACTATAGATGCTTCCCAGCTGGGGAAGGGGCATTATCTGGGAAAGACAGTTCAAGGCACATGGTCTCAAACAGAGGCCAGTTTTCACATTAGTATTTTGGAGATGAGAGCAGTTCTAGTAGCACTGCAGGCCTTTCAGGGTTCTCTCTCCTTCCGTGTGATTTCCATTCAGGCAGACAAGATGACAGTTGTTTGCTACATCCACAAACAGAAATGAACCAGATCTTATCCATTGTGTCTAGAGACCATGGGAGCATTGGAGTGGGTGATATCTTCTTGCTGCTTTCTAATAGCAGTGCATATCCCAGAGAAATCCAGCAACCTGGGGACAGGTTGTGCAGGTCTACTCTACTCCCTCACGAGTGAACCCTAAACCCATTTGTAACAGTTGAGATTTTCAGCCATTGCAACATCTTTGCCCCTGTCTACAACATGAACTGCAATAAGATGTTTACTACAATTCCCGAGAGGGAGTCACCCATGGATGCTCTAACGCACCTTTGACCCCCAAGTCTTTATTATTATTTTCATCCTACTCCTCTGATTCCAACGTTTCTACAGGAAGCATCTGCGATGAAGGTCACAGCCATTCTCATAGCCCCTTATTGTCCTCAAGAATTGTGGTTTCCTTCCTTGTGGCCTCAACTCCACCCTTCCAGGGTCCTGGGCTCAGACACAGATCTTCTGTCTCACCCATCAGGGTCACCTCACCTGAACATCCAATCCCTCAAACTGACTACCACAGTTTCTCCAGTTCCAATGATAGCTTGACAGTCCAGGTTTTCATCTTCAGTTAGCCACATCTTGTCCTTTTCCCAAAAACCCTATACTATGAAAATTTACAAGAGCAAATGGAAAAGGTTTTCTATTTGGGTGATTGGAAAATATTCACCCTTTCTCAGCCCCTCTTCCAGCAATTTTTGGACCTCCCTCACCCATCTTTTTCAATGTGGAGCCAGCTATTCCACCATCAAAGTGCAGTTAGCTGTTATATCCTCATTCCATGTGAGTGAAATTCATACACCAGTTGCATTTTTTAGATCATCCAAAGTTTTCCTTTGAGGCACTTTTCTACTACACCTTCCACTTAGAGATCCAGTTCCTCCATGGGGTATTACTATTGTACTACAGGCACTGACTGGTCCCACATTTGAACCTGCTGCTAGAGCTGATCTGAAGTTTTTTTTATCATGGAAGGCTTTATTTTTTGGTAGATTTCACTTCTGTCAGTAGAATTTCTGAGCTACACACCCTGTCCTCAAAACCTCCTTACCTACTTTTTCACGAAGACAGAGTGTCCCTGAAAACCAGCCCCTCTTTTCTTCCTAAGGTGGCTTCTGAATCATCTATTAATCGGTCCATAAATCTTGCAGTGTTCATTCTCAATTTTTCGAACAATGGCGAATATGCTTTCCATTTACTAGATATTCATCACCAGTTACACTTTTATTTACATCAGACAAAACCTTTCAGAAAATCTGGCCAATTATTTGTACCCTTCTTTACTGCTAAATTGGGAAAAGCAGTATCGAAAGTCACCCTGCCATGCTGGTTGTCACAGGTCATTTCATTTGTCTGTCAAGAAAGAGGACTGCCACTTCCTTCAACCCCAAAGGCTCATTCCACCAGATTTGTGGCTTCTTCTCCAGTGTACCAGTTGACATATGAGCTGCATTTACCTGGTCCAAGGTACGTACCTTCAACTCACACTATAAATTGGATATGTAATCCACATCTAAAGCCTCCGTTGGTCCAGCTGTACTTTGAGATATCTTATCTCCCATAAAACCTCCTAAGTAAGAAAGTAGCTGGGGACTCTGTCCCATACATTGAAGAATAGACAGAAAAGGCAATATCAGATAAGAATGTTATGTACTCACCATAACATTAGATCTGGTTTGCATATTTCCCTCCTGTTCCCTCCTACTATCCCCCTTCTCATTTTTTGTATGCACAATTTTTTTCTCATATTCTCATTCTAAGATGACTCTTGCTGACCTTGCCTTGGCTCCTGAAGGTCTTTCCTTTCTTTTTCACTTTCCTTTCATTTAAGTCAGATAAGTTTTTTGGCTGCCAACACCTTCATATTTTTAAATTTTCTATTGTGAGTGGGCAACCTTGATCTGCTGTAGCTTGCTCTCTACACAGGGTTTATGGGTAGGAAGGAGGAGCCAGATCCGAGAACCATACACTAAGGAAGGATGGAAATAAATATCACAAATCTATTGTTATGGGTAGTACATAATTTTCATCTTTAAAGAATACTTATTATCACATCCATATTCATCCAGACTTCAGGCGTTTCTTAAGGTTCTGTGTGTCTGGGTCACATTATTAGTTTTCTGCCTTTCCCTTTGGAATATCCACTGCACCAAGAATGTTCACAAAGTGTCTAGCTCCAGTAATAGCTCATTGTAGGCTACAGGGTATTCACAGTTTTCCATATTTAAATGATTTTCTCATCTTGGCAGTGTCTTTTTCAAAGTTTCAGAAATATCTCACTTAGGTTAGAGATCTTTTGCACAAGCTGGGATTCCAAGAGAATATTCAAAAGTCTTTTTTGACTCCTTTTCACAGGATTGTATTCATGGGATGTCAGGTCGACACCTCACTTCAAAGAGCTTTTCTTCCACAGGAAAAAAAAATAGATGTAGATATAAATCCGTTTCTAAGGTTTTCCACTCACACTTCTGTCACAGTGAGGGAATATCTTAGGATTTTCAGTCTCATGGCATCTATGATTCTCATGAAACCCCTGGCAAAACTCCACATGAGAAAAATTCAAAGGTATTTGAAATCTGTGGTCCAAGCATCAACATCCTATATACTTTCAAATCCCAGTGCTACGGTTTGTCAGAAGGGAAATCTTTTGATGGAGATAGCAAATATCCCTAAATCTGGGTCTCCCTTTTTCTCTTCCTGTTCCAAAGCAGTCAGTCACCATAGATGCTTGGACTTTATTGGGGAACAGTTTCAGGAGGAATAAAAATGCAAGGTGTGTGGAACACAAGGACAGATGCAAGCACATAAATATAAAAGAGATGTTTGCCCTGATCAAAGCAGTCAACTCCATGAATCATCTTTTGTCCCCAAAACCTCTTCAAATTATTACAGAAAATACCATAGTCATGTGGTACATCAACAAGCAGGGAGGACCAAGGCCGTACCATCTTTGCAGACTAGCCATATTAGCTTAGGATATAGTTTCACAGCACAATCTTATTCTGCAGGCATCCTGCACTCCATCAGAGCAAAACTATGTGGCAGACAAGCTGAACAGGACAAAATCAGACCCTCACAAATGGAAACTAGATCAGGGATTCTTCGAAGATTTGATCCATCTGTGGGAGCTCCTCAAGTAGACCTGTCTGCCTCATCTCTGAACAATCAGCTGGCAAGATTATGCTTCAGGACTCCATGCAAGAAGGGTTGGAAGACAGATGACTTTCCTTGGACAGGAATGTTCCTGTATGCTTTTCCACCCTTTCCACTGTTATCCAGAGTACTTCTGAAAATTCCTAAGAAATTCTCCAAGATCATTGTGGTGACTCCCTTCTGGCTCAGGCAACAGTGATACTTCTCTTGGAAATGGCCAGGGGCTATTACCATAAGCTTCCTCACAGACTGGATCTACTCAGACAAGATCAGGGTGTTTAATACACCCTGGCTCCAATCAACTTCTTTTGATTGCCTGGATGTGAGGGTCTTAATTCTCTTTAGACACCTGCTTACTGAGGATGGGCAGCAGGTACTAATGGAGGAAATCATGTATTAGCAAATGGAAAATGTTTTCTAGTTGGTGCTAACAATATAACCAACTCCCATTCAGAGATAGTCGTTCTTGGTTTTGCAATATTTCTGTGAGTAATTATCTTATGGCCTTTCTTACTCCTCTGTCAAAGTTCATTTATCAGCCATTTCAGCATGTCTGCCCATAAATCCTACTGTTTCAGTGCATTCTCATGTTAAATGTTTTTGAAAGAGGTTTTGCATAAGAAGCCTCCCAAGAAAACTGGTGCCCCCCTACTTGGGATCTTAATTTTGTGTTAGAGAAGCTAACACTCCATTTGAACCGGCTAACCTGGCTGACTTGAGGTTCTTAACATGAAAGACAGTTTTACTATTTGCTCTGACCTCTGCAAGAAAGGCGTCTGAAGTGCAAGCTCTTATGGTGAGTTAACCCTACCTCATTTTCCAGGACAAGGTTTCTTTGAGAACTAATCTTCTTTTATTCCTTAAGTAGTATCTGAGTTTACCTTAAGTCAAACTATTCAGTTTTCTTTCCTGAATCTTAAAATGAGGGAGAAAGGATATGCCATATGTTGGATGTCCACAGATAACTCAGGTACTATCTTGACAAAACTGAACGTTCAGATCTTCAGATCAATTATTCATTTCTTCTGAAGGCAAGAATAAGAGGAAGCAGACTATTTCCAAATGGTTGTCTAAGACTTTACCATTTCCTTTTTTTCCTTTTACTTTTACTTAAAACAACAACATTATTCCAGGCAGGGTCAAGACCCACTCTGCCAGGGCATTGGCTTCATCTATGGCTTTCTGGAAATGGAAATTCTAGAAATATTCTAGGAGCAGTAACTTGGCCTTCTGCACATATTGTTACAAAACATTACAGGCATTATTCCTTCTGTATGCCTAGATCAGGCTTTGCTAGGACCTATCTCCTGGTGCTCCTGAAATATTCTCGTCCCACCTCCCACAATTTGTAAGCTATGGTAATCTACCCATATAGCTTAGGCTACTGCACCAGTGAACAAAATGAAGAACAGAGTAGAGTTGTGTAAGTAAACTTACGATAACAGTAGATGTTTAAATGATCACTTCTGCAGTACGCGCTCCCTCCCTCCATTCCCCTTGTTTCTCAGTGTGTTGTTTTTGCCAGGGTGTATATTTATTTTTTTGTTGTGCTTAGCATTGTCCTTCCAGGGCTCAGCCTCCCTTTCCCTGTTGGTATGAAAGCTGTGAAGGACTTGGTACCCAAAACTGTCTTTTGAGTCGGCTCAGCTTGAGCTGACTAATGGTTTGGGCATGTGGAAGGGTCCCTGAAGCCTTAGAAGCTGGCCAGCTGTTATATCCTTGCAGCATATAACTTGTATAGCTTGGACTAAGCTACCGTAGCAGTGATCTTTCAAACATCTACTGTTATGATAGATTTACTTACACAACTGTACTTTCTTGCACTTCTGTTTGTTCTCACTATAGCTCCCTGGCTGTTCACCAAATGCATGACCCCGTTGTGGCTCACATGCAACTTCTTGGGGTGCAAATCTTCCAGTACTTAGATAGTTGGCTCCTGGCAGCACCATCTGTGGAAACCATGCAGTGGTAAGATAGTACTTGCTTCAAACCTGTCTGACTTTAGGGATAATGGTAAATACAACCAATCTCACAAGATTTGATCTTCATAGGTTGCCAGCTGGATACATGAAGACAACTAACTATCTTACAATAGGACAGGGTTTCCTTAATAGTTTCCAGGGTATTATTTCTGCTCCTACAGGACTAGTCCTCAGGGTACTTGGATTAATGGCTGCTTTGATATGAATGGTCCCCAATGCCAGAACGAACATGGAAATCTCAACGTGGAGATTTTGAGTGCATTGAGACCAGTCCTTTCAACCACTGCATCACAGAATCAAGTTATCTCAGATTTCCGGAGCCTAAACTGGTTGTTGGGTCCCCTGAAATCTGTTGATAGGAATACCCTTCACCAAACCATTTATGATGGCAACTTTAACCTCAGATACTTCAACCTCTGGGTAGAGAGGCACTTCAAAGGCAAGACAGTACCATGTTCATGGACCATGGAAGTGGCCTCCCTGCACATAAAAATACACATGATAAGAGCGGTCCTCCTAGCACTGCAAGTATTTGAGGCCATGCTCCCTCAAGATGCAATTTCCATACAGTCAGACAACATGGCAGTAGTATAAACAAGCAAGGAGGAAGCCGATCCTACCAAATATAAAGAGAAGCAATGAGAGTATGGGAATGGACAGTAGAATCATAATGCTTTCCAATAGCAACACACATACTTTGATCATCCAGTGTGATTGCAGACAAACTGAGCAGACAGATATTGTTGCATCACAAATGATCTCTCAACAGCACAGCAGCAATCAGCATATTCAGGGTGTTACAGAAAGCCAAGGGTTGCAAGGCTCAGCTCATTCTCATGGCATTCCTTTGGCTCTGTCAGACTTGTTTCCCCTTGCGTTGGTCTCATCTGAAGAAGAAAACCCTTCTTCTACTGCAGATCCTGGCTCTGCTGAGCCACCCCATTTGGGCAGCCTCATCCATTCATTTGTTCCTTTCTTCTAACTGTTTTTTCTAATTTCAGTAATGACCAGGAATCTTCAGTTCTTTCTGGATGCAATTAAACTTATATCAGTTTCTCCAAAGCTCTTCACCAGGAAAATCTGTAAGGGAAAATGAGAAAAAAATTTCCATGTGGGAATAAGAGAAATGTTTCACCAGTCTCAGCACCATTATAGAGTATTAATCTCCTTATCATAATTGTATAACAAATTTACACATTATTCGTCAGTCAGAGTTTATCTAGAAGCTATTTCTTTATATCACAAAGGTTTTGTAACACATTCCTCAGCCTCACTCAGATCCTGTAAGGCCTTCTTTAATTGTATTGCCCAGTCCAGACCTCTGATAGTAAACCCAGTACCAGCCTGGGCTCTCTACTCTTTGCTAGAAAGTTTAACAAGACCCTCCTTTGAAGCAAAAAGTTATACCAAGCTTAAGTTCGTATCATGGAGGGCTTCCCTGTTAGTGGCCATTACTTTGGCCAGGAGAGTATCTGAACTTCATGCACTACTCTTCCAATGCCTTTACATTGTTTTCCACCTGGACTGGGTATCCCATAGGACAAATCCATCCTTGGTACTCAAAGTAGCCATTCAGAATAATCTAAATCAGTACCTTCATCTTTCAGTGTTTTTCCTCAAGTGTGCTAACAAAGGAGAGTATTTGTTAAACTGCACAGATGTACACAGACAACTGAGATTTTATTTGGATTGCACAAAGTCTGTTATGAAAGATGAATAACTGTTTGTCAGCTCTTCACTGGCTAGGCTTCTTAAAAAAATGAAAAGATTACATTGGCTAAATGGATTTCAGATTGCATTTATTTTTGTTATACATCAGCGGGCCCACAACTGGCCATTCCAGCAAAGGCTCAATTGGTTAGAGCTGAAGCTACATCCACAGCATTCCTACGTAATCTTCCAATTGAAGACCTAGCAGCAGCTTTCACTTGGTCTTCCCTGAATACCTTTGCTAAGCATTACAGCCTTGACAAGTCAAGCACTAGAGCATCATTTGTGCAATCCATTCTTAAAGGTTTGTTAGATTAGGCTACCTACGTTATGTACTTACTAGAATGTTAGATTTCTCTGGTCTCTCTCTGGACAGTGGAACAACCCATACACCTTCCCCTTCCAAATTGTCATTTTCTGAGGCGTCTGTAAGTATATTTATATTTGTTTTTTTTTTCTGGTTTTGTTCTGCTTTTCTGTGTTGAGTTAATTGTGTTATATATGTTGGCATACTTGATCTGGAGGATCCAGCAGGAAGATACAGGTTGGGAGGAGCTCAAACTTGAGAACTACATTGCTTTCACTAGAGGACACTGAATGCACCAGGCCTGATGTTCCAAGACAAAACTATATCTGCCAGAAAGACTTGTGTACATCATTTTCTGCCAAAAAATGTGAGAAAAAGTTTCTACAGTTATTCTGGCTTCCTGATCCTAACTATCACATTGTATTAAATTTTGTTATAAACTGTATAACAAATCTTTGCCTCAATTCACAAATGCCCATACAGTCAGCTCTGTTATTATATCCTGGACTTTCTTTTGAAACTGCAGTTGTCTGCAGTATAACTACCCAGGAAATGTAGTTAGGTAATCTCTCCTAGAGGTGAGGGAATTGCAACATTCTATATCAAATGTGCAAGCTGCATACTTACCATAACAATCACTTTGCATAGATAGTTGCAATTTCTTCACTGACTCCTACATTCCTCCACTTACCTTAGAGTCCACCAGGATTCATTAAAGGAATGTTGTATCTCCATTTTTCAGTAGTTATGTTTCTAGCCATGGCTTTCAGGCTTCAAGATGTAGCGGACAGGGCCACAGGCTCTAGCATCATGGCTAAGGGAAGGGTCTTCAGTAGCCTGGGAAGGTTTTACCTATTGAACAGACTTGAACAGGTGGTCTGAGTCTTACAACTGAGGGAGTTGCAATTACATACCTAGATCTATCATTATGGTAAGTATGTAACTTTTGATCTGAAGTTGTTAATCATCTTCCTATTCATCACTGATGGGTTTGGTTCCGAGCTCTCAGAACCGAGTTGGCCTTATACCAAGCTTGCGTGCACTAAAAGCTCTCAAGCTAAGCTGCTACCCATAATGCCCTTTACTCAGTTACCTCAGATCTCATTTGCCGCACAGCCATATAGCAGCATTTCACTGAGCTCTCCAGCTAAGTGATTTTTCTTATACAGTTACAAGTTTTTGTAAAAGTTTTTTCCTGTTTATAGTCTGTTCTTTGATATCTCTATTGTTTCAGCTCTACCCACAGGTATCTCTTTCTTACCATTGTTGGTATTTCCTCTCTTTCTTTATTTCTTCATTTCCTCCACTTTCCTCACTTTTTCCCTTTGTGTGAGAGTGGGTTCTGTTATGTCTGAAAAGAAGGGAACTACGGGGTTTAAACACTGCTCTTCTTGCACTGGTAAACTGCTGAATAGTGACCTCCATGAAGAGTGTGTGTACTGTTTGGGGGTTCCGCATTTGTTGGCGAAACACCCGTGTGATATTTATGCTAGCTTCAGTCAGCAGACGCTGAATGAACATTGTAATAAACTGATTTTGAAGGGCCTGCTTGCTTCGCCTTTTTCGGAGGCTGTTTCTGCGATGGAGGTCTCATCCCCTCCTTCTGTGGACAAGAAACGTCCTTGCTCAGACCCCTCTTCACGGGCTGGTGGCAGAGGTAAAATCCATAAACACAAGGTCCTAAAGTCCTCCTCAGAGCACTGTTCTGCCTCCTCGGTTCCAACTACTACATTGGTTCCGATCTCGGCTCCAGCAAAGTTTACCGAGGTCACCTTGTCGGCACCTACCCCGGCACCGATGACTATGGTGCCGTCTACTGCCTCGGTCCCAATCAGCTTGTCTGTTTCTGTCTCATCACCATCGCCCATTTCCGCTCTGATACCAGTTCTGACAACTACCTCAGAACCGTTTTTGTCATCCACCCCTGTTGTGATCTTGGCTCTGAGCCTGTTCTTGGCTCCAACCATAC
Source organism: Protopterus annectens (assembly GCF_019279795.1). NCBI lineage: Eukaryota > Metazoa > Chordata > Ceratodontiformes > Protopteridae > Protopterus > Protopterus annectens. The sequence continues at coordinate 1,630,043,591 of NC_056725.1, forward strand.
CGTTGTTGCTGGTTTATGAATTGGAATCGTTGGTGCCGTTCTGTGATACACCACAGACCCGATACTCATCGACTGTGGACCCGTTTCCTGGACAAGCCTGCAGCCCATTTTTGGACTGGCCTGATTCCCCCTCAGGGGCATTGGTGAGATCCACCAGGAGCCTTTCAGAATTGGATGAGGTGTACCTTTTTGACCAGCTGCTGACCTCCAGGGGTATTTCAAATCCACCTAGACCCTATCCCTCCAGGCTTTGGGTCTATTACTCCAGCAACCCCTACTTACTCTCCTCCCTTGGATCCCTCGGTTCCAAGGCTCATTTATCCAACATTTTCTAGAGGGCCCCGTTCCTCGGCGCAGACATTGACACTGTCTGAGGCCCCAAGGCCCCTTTGGGTGTCGGTTCTGTCGGAACCCACCCTTCCTCAATCTCATGCTTGGGGGATGGAACCTTCGGTTCCGGTCTCAGAGCCGACGGTATTGTCGGTCCCGACTTCGGATCCAAGGGTGATTACCGCTCCGAGTCTGCTTGAGGCTCCATCCCCGGGGGCACACCGTGTGGAGTGGGGTGTGACTCCGGTTCCAGTTTTGTCTTCTTCAGTTCTGGGCTCCCACTCCTCTTTGGGCGGGCCCGCTGTCCAGGTGATGGAGAGGGTGCTTGTTTCTAGCAATCCTCCTATGTTGGTTATCCCCCCAGTTCCTTCTGAGCCACAGCTGTCAAAGGCCACCCCCCAGGACTCCGAGAGCACAAGGCCCAGGAAACCCCTACCCAGAGTATTTCCCTTTCTGAGTCTTCTTTGGATGCTCCCACTGAAGAGCCCCCTCAGAAACAGGTGTGTAAGAGGAAACACATGGACTCCCCAGAGGAGTCCCTCATGGAAGATATGGACTACGATGATGGGGAAGGGTCCCCATGGTCACCCCCTGATGATGTCTCCTTCAGAGACATCATGGAAATCTTGAAACAGAGGGGTGACTGGAAGCCCTCCAACCCTTCCTCGGAGGAATCTGTATTCCTGCAGGCCTTTCACTCTCTGCCCTCTACTTCTTGGGTGACCCCCCCCCCTGCCGATGAGGTGGTTAAACTCATCATGCAATAGGCATGGAAGAACCCTGACTCCATTGAGGCCATCTGCAGGAGATCAGACAAGGTACTCTCCCCTCCAGAGGATCAACCCCATTGGTCTAGAGGTTCGCCAGTGAACGCTATGATGGTGGCGGCAGCCATGAAAAAGGACTTTGCTGAAGAGAGTCCTGCTGTTCACCCGCCCAACAGAGAGTCCCAGGCAGTGGACAGGTTAGGGAAGCGAGTTTTTGCATCAGCAACCTTTGCAGTTAGGTCATTGAACTTTTTGGCACATTTTATGAGGCTCTAGAGAGATCTAATCTCCGAACTCTCTGGAACCCTTGCGGGCCAAGTATCGGATGGAGCATGAGATAAAGTTGCTTCCCAACTTGCCACCCTAGACTCAGTATCCAATTCATCCATGAGGTTGCTGTTACACATAACCGAAGGAGCAGCTAGAGCTGCGGGTGTAGGCGTAGTCATGAGACACCACGCCTGGATGCACATTTGTGACCTTGCGGACTCCTTCAAGTCTTCCTTTCTAAATGCCCCTATTGAGCCATCAGCTCTGTTCGGTGCTAAGGTCAAGGATACATTAGTCTGGTGTGAGCAAGATGGGAAGACCTTGTCTGCCATTGGCCTATGCTTTTCCAAACCTCAGCATTCCTTCTTCAGGAATCAGAGGAGCGGGAAGATGTGGCACAAGAAGTGTCAAAGTCTTTTCTGAGATGCACATGATGAGGACTCCCCCAGAGACAGAAGGGGTTCCAATAATGGAGAATGTCCCTTTCGGGGCAGGGGGAGTCCCCGGAACCAGGGCTCCAGAGATTCCTTCTCGGGTGGACCATATCAGTGCTCCTGAGATGCTGCCAGATTGCTTTCCTCTGGAAGCAGTCGGAGAGCGTTTTTCTCTGCACCAAGCTGCCTGGCTCTCCATTACAAGTGATCAGTGAGTGCAGAGAATCATTACCAGAGGCTACCATATTCCCCTAATAGTTTATCCAAGACCTCCGAAATCCCTTCCCGATGTTCCACCCAGTCAAAGAGAGGAGGCAGCTTCCGAAATACGAAAGCTATGTCAAAAAAGAGCCATTTAACAGGTGCCCCCTGATCAGTGTGGGTCAGAGTTCTACTCAAGATTCTTTTTGGTTCCAAAGAAAACAGGGGACTGGAGGCCCATTCTGGATATCAGCCAACTAAACAAATCGGTAGTTCAGACCAAATTCCGCATGGTCACGATTCAAACCATCCTCCCCTTTCTGTGGGAGGATGTGTGGATGTGCTCATTAGATCTCCGGGATGCATATTACCATATCAAGATGGACAAGTGCTCCAGGAGCCTCCTTCACTTCCGGTTGAGAGCCAATCACTGCCTATTCAGAGCCCTGCCTTTCGGTCTCTCGACAGCCCCCAGAGTGTTCACGAAATGCCTTGAAGTGGAAACAGCTCATCTGAGACTTCAGGGATTCCAGGTGTTTCCGTACCTAGATGATTGGCTCCTCTCCTCCCCCACCAAACGTCTTCTGGTCAGGGCCCTCCGCTACACCCTGTTTCTATCAGAGTCACTAGGCATCACCATACATTGGGAGAAATCCAACCTTCAACCCTCACAACAACTGGAATTCATAGGGGGCAATATTCAACACCCAGTCAAGCCTGATCTCACTTCCTCTCCACAGGTTTCAGAGACTAAGGGCACAAGTTCAAGTGATACTCTGTCGAAGAAAGGTGTCTGCAAGGGAAGCTCTCCAAGCCTTGGGATCTATGGCTGCAGCCATCCCTATTGTTCCCTTAGCCAGACTACACATGAGATTACTACAATGGCTCCTTCAGGCCCAGTGGATACCCAATCTTCACCCCCTAAGCTTACAGATTTTCATCACCAACACTTGCAAACTAGACCTCCTCTGGTGGATGAGTACGGACAAAAATTTTTGATGTCGCCCCTTCCAGTTTCCCCAGCCCAGTGCCACAGTGACCATGGATGCTTCCTGATGGGGTGGGCGGCACTTCCAGGGAAAGTCAGTCCAAGGCACGTGGTCCGATGTAGAGGTCAACTTGCATATCAATGGCCTGGAGTTAAGAGTGGTGCTATTAGCGTTGCAAGCTTTTCATCCGCTCCTTCTGTCCAGAATGATTGCTGTCCATTCGGACAACATGTCCATGGTCTGGTATATAAACAAACAGGGAAGGACCAAATCTTACCCCCTATGTCACAAAGCCATGAGAATCTGGCAGTGGGCGATAGCTTCCAACCGCTTTCTGATCACAACGCATATACCGGGGAGCTCCATCGTGACTGCGAACAGGCTGAACAGATGCAGTCTTCATCTTCACGAGTGGTCTCTCAACCAGAGTGTGGCGGCGGAAATTTTCAGCCGTTGGGGCCAGCCATGCTGCAACCTTTTTCCCTCCCCCTCAAACACAAAAGGCAGCAGCTACTTTGCCCTCTTCCCCCCTCTCAGGGAGTCACCGTGAGGCACTTTGATCCACGATTGGCCCACGGATCTCCTTTATGCTTATCCTCTATTTCCTCTGATTAACCTTGTTCTAAGGAAAGCTATTCAGTTGAGAAGCAAAGTGATCCTCATTGCCCCATTCTGGCCTCGTCATGGTTTCTCTTTCTTTGACCTCATCTGTTATAACCTCCTTGGATCCTAAACACTCGTGAGGACCTCATATCTCACCCACAAGGGCTGACTCTCCCGAATCTGTCCACTCTTAAGCTGACAGCTTGGTTTCTCCACTTCCATTAGTTGCCAGGCAGGAAACTCTCTCTTCACCCGTCTGTGATATTATCTTGGCCTCTCATAAACCATCCACCAGGAAACTTTACAGGGACAAATGGAAAAGATTCTCTATTTGGTCATGTAATCAGAAGCTAGACTCAGTCCAGCCCCCATAGCCACTATTCTTCATTATCTGGCTGAACTGTTTGACAATGGGTCCTCAGCTTCCACCATTCAATTCCATCTAGCAGCTGTTTCCAACTTCCATAACAGGTCAGATGGAGTGCCACTTATTTCCTCTCGCCTTTGCAAGACCTTCCTCAAGGGTATTTTCCACAGCAGGCCTCCCATCAGACAGCCGGTGGAGGCATGGAATCTGTCCTGGGTTCTGCAGTCTCTTTCTCTGCCCCCTTTTGAGCCAGCTGCGACATGTGATCTAAAATTCCTGTCATGGAAATCCTTATTTCTGCTGGGTATAACTTCAGCCAGAAGAATTTCTGAATTATAAGTGTTATGTATCAAGAGCCCTTATCAGATTTTTCACAAGGACAAAATATCACTTTCATACTAACCCATCCTTTCTCCCCAAAGTGGTTTCTGATTTTTTCGATTAACCAGTCCATTGAGCTCCCTGTGTTCTTCCCAAATTACTCTAACAAGGGAGAATACTGCCTACATTCCTTGGATGTTCATAGACAATTACGTTTTTATCTGGACAGAACTAAATCCTTTCGCAAGTCAGACCAGCTTTTCATCTCCTTTGCAGATCCTAGAATGGGAGGCGCAGTATCGAAAGTTACTTTGTCTAAATGACTCAGGGATTTCATTGCCTTCACATATTCACTTATGAAGGGATCTAAGCCTGGTCAAATCAAAGCTCACTCAACTAGGGCTACTGCAGCATCTGTTGTCTTCCACTCTAGGGCCTCCATGGATGACATGTGTGCAGCTGCCATGTGGGCTAAGCCCCACACTTTTATCAAGCATGAAAAATTGGATCTGATCTCCAGGGGAAGAGCGGCCCTTGATTCAATGGTTCTCAGGAATGTTCTTCCATAAGGGCCACCCAGGTTCTCCAAGTAGCTGGGGGACTCGGTCCCATCAGTGATGAATAGGAAGAAGATTAACAACTTCAGATAAAGAAGTTATTTCTTACCATAATGTTCCATCTGAGTTGTTGATCTTCTTCCAGTTATCACACCCTCCCACTGACCCCCTCCTAAGGTTCCTGGCAGATCTTCTGGGTTTTTGTGGTGTATTAGGGTTTCTGCGCAGAGATGGCCTCTGACTTATTTCTTCTTCAATATGTTGCATGCAAACTCGATCTGAGGTAACTGAGTAAAGAGAATTGTGGGTAGCAGCTTAGCTCGAGAGTTTTTCGTGCATGCAAGCTTGGTATAAGGCCGACTCGGTTCCGAGTGCTCGGAAATGAGCACATCAGTGATGACTGGAAGAAGATCAACAACTCAGATGGAACGTTATGGTAAGACATAACTTCTTTTTTCTTCATGCTGGAGTTTGAACTTCTTGTTGAAAAAGTTAACTCTACTTCCTTTTGAACTACCTGATCCAGGTAACTCCTAAAATATTTTCAGAAAAACACTTTTTTTTTATAATTGCAGTAACCTCAGGCAGAAGGGTTTTACAATTACAAGCCCTCATATACAATCCACCTTATACAGTATTCCATAATAGATCCATAGGTTCATAGGAGATTACTAGTCTAATGGCCCTAGGGCCTTTACAAGCCTAGCTGTGTAATCTGTAATAAACCAAGAACCCTTATTGACCATAGTTAGATGGTCGTTGTTAGCAGAGAAATTCTGTGATCAGCACCAACTGCCTCTGTCCATGAGGGACATAGGTGCTATCCCCAGGGTGAATTTACAGTCACCCATCAAGTTGTCAAGGTTGTGCTTGATTAGGGCCATTGAGGAGCTCTGCTTCACATGGAGTGGGAGTTTATTCCAGAGGAGTGGCAATCGCTGGGAGATGCATTTGTCTCTCCAGCATGTTCTTTTAATGTCACAGGCTAGGTTGATATCCCTGGAGCGAGTTATTCTTGTCCCATTTGATTTGTCATTGTGCAACATTTCCAGTAGGGCAGGGTCTGAAACTGCTCTGTAGGCCAGGTACAAGTCACCTCTCAGCAGTCTGTATGATGCAGAGTACAGTGACAGGGCTTTCAGTCTTTTCATGTATGTCATGTTTTGGAGGCCCTGGTTTCTCTTGGTTAGAAACATCTGTGGTCTCTCCAGTTGCTGCAGGTGTTTGGTGAGGTACATACAGAGGGGAGCATTGTACTCAATTAGTGGTCAGATAAAGGTCGAGTATAGCTGAGCTATAACCTCCCTAGTCTTGGATATGATGCCTTTATTTATGAGATGCACAATGTAGAATGCTTTTATTACTACTATGAACACATGGTGATCGAAGTTTAGATTGCTGTCAATCTATGTTCCCAAGTCTCACACCACTGAGTTTGAGCTCAGAGGTGTGCTCTCATAATTAGCAGGGGCTACCTCTTGCCAAAAAAGAATAACAAGTCATTTTTTGCATTAAGCTTCAGTCCATGAGTTTGGCACCAATAATTTGTCTGTGTCAGCTCTTTCTGTAATATGTTAACATTGTTGGGGGACTGTATGACTGAGTCCAGTTTACAGTCATCTGCAAACTTGGTAAGCCACAGGCCATCTATCTTCTCCTGGACTTCAGAGAAATAGATTCTAAACAGTAGAGGGCCCAACACAGACCCTTGTGGTACCCCACTGGTAACTGGTCTACTGGTGGAAGTGGACTCCCCAACACTGACAGTGTGCATTCTGTTGGTGAGCCAGTTTGCTACCCATTTAGTGATGTATGGATTAATCCCCAACTGGGAGAGTTTCTCTATGATACCTGAATGGGGATTGTGTCAAAGGCCTTGGCTAAGTCAGGGTAGGTGGTATGTACTGTTTTGCCCTCATCCAGGGCTTTGGTGACATTTTCAAAGAATTCTACCATATTTAATACGCAAGATCTACCGCTGATGAAACCAAACTGGGTCAGGTCAAAAGTTTGAATGTCACCTATGTCCTTGTGGATAAGGTCTGTGATGATTCTTTCCATGGCCTTGCAGATAAAGCTGTTTAGGCTTATGGGTCAATAGTTCCCAGGGTCAAGTGATGGACCCCCTCCCCCTTTGTGCAAGGGGATTACTGTTGCTGTTCCCCACTCTAATAGGACAAAGCCAGTTCTCAGGCTGTGGTTAAAGAAAGTGCCTTGTGGTTCCACTAGGTCTTGTTTTAGATTGTTTAGTAAGCAGCCTGGGATGTTATCTGGTCCCATAGAAGCCATGTTTTTGACCTTGGAGAGTGCTTGTATGACCTGTTCTTTGGAGATACTCTGTAGAGGACTGGTGTCAGGAATGCTTTGGGGTATGTCTGGTGGGGACAGAGGCGGGGGGGGTGACGTTATTGCCAAATCTGTCAGCTAGCAGGTTGGCAGCTTCATCTGGGGTGTCAGGTTTGATCTTTACTTCAAACGAGACAGATTTATCATCTGAACTTACCAGGGAGGGCAACACACAGGGAGTAGTGCAGTGACCCTCCATGTTGGTGAGCACTAGGTCCAGGACATTTGAGGCCCTTGTGGGAGTGCAGATGAACTTTTCCAGGGCATTTGAATTAACATTGTCCAGGAACCTCGTAGCAATCATGTTTGTGCTCATGTAAGTCGCCCATTCGATAGAGGGATAGTTGAAATCTCCCATGACCAAGGTGCTTGGCTGTATACTGAGTGACTCTAGCAAGTCCAGGTAGGTGGTGTGCTTCTCCTGGTTCATGGTAAGGTACCTGTAGCTAACGATGATGTGGAAGAGTGTTTTACCTATTGTTAATTGGACCTGGAGTAGCTCAAGAAAGTCGTACTGTTTCACCAGTCTCGAGGTGTATTTGGATTTATTGAAGATGGATACACCTCCACCTCTGGTGCTTTCACGCTTGTTTGGGGTTTGAACATGTGAAAGGCATTGTAGCCTTGTACAGCTGGGTTGCTCTCAATGGCCTTGAACCAAGTCTCAGTAACTGCACGAACGTCAGATTCTTCCAAGATGAGGAGTTCTTCCAGGGAGTGTAGTTTCCTGTTTAAGCTCTTAGCATTAAACAGCATGGCCATGAGTTTGTCTTTAATGGATTTCTTTACATCAGAAGTTTGTTGTTTGGACATTGCCTAAAAAGGCACTATGGGGGAGGCAAGTGTCTTTGCCAGTATCCGAAAGGCTTGAGGAAACAGGTGAAGGCCATCTCTGGCAAAGCAGTTTGGACTGTCGACCATGTCTTCCTAGACAAATAGATACTAGTTCCCTCTGGAGTGACACCATAAGCTAATCCAGTTATTGAAATCAATCATTTTTTGTCTTTATTGTGGGATTATCCTAGGGTAAGGCAGAGTGCTGCTTAGGGCTAGGGACATACCTGCCTGGGAAACAATCTGAGAATCTAGCCATGTCTCTCTTCATATAGTCCAGAGAGGTATGCCTCAAGTCATTCACATCAACATGTACTATATCAAAGTCATAATGGTACTTGTTGCTGAGCGACTTGAGTGCGTGTATAAATTGACGGATCCTGGCACCCGACAGACAGCTGACCATGACCTTCTCCTTGTTCAACCTGGTCTCACTATTGAGTCACCCATGACCAGAACATTAGGTTTTGAGGTGTTTTGCCTTAGGGGCTTAATTGTTGAGACACTGATATGTGTGTTGTTATGTGTAGTATTAGATTCTGTTCATGTACCAGTATGTGTATGTTTGCACTTGGGAGGTCTCTGGTCTTTTGGTAGCCTCTTTGTGAGTACCTCTTCATATGTGGGTTTATGTATCTTGACCTTATCCTGTGTGAGAGGAGAGTTGCGTGTGCTGGCAACCTGTTGTATGTCTTGTGTAGTGTTATGTGAGAGGACTGATTCTAATTTCAAGGCATAGTTACATCTCTCACATGCTGTGTTTGTTTGCTTTTGGAGCAAGTGCTTCTCAGTATACATGAGGCAATTACTGCATTGCCTCAGGCTGTCTGTGTCAGTCAGGATGGCTGGAGAAATGGTGGGAAACTGTCCATCCATTATGGCAGGTATATAATCTACTAACTAGTGAGGATGCGCTAGATGGACCTGGGTTTGCTTGTGAGATTAACAAAGGTGGCTATTCTATGGAGGGCTAAGGGTGGAAGACTGTGTCAACTCCTCAGAGTGGGCAACTGAGTTGCTTGCTAGGTAGAATTGTGCAGCTGCATTGCACAGAGAGAGGCAGTGGCGCTAAGGAGGGTTATCTAGCAGATATCAAGGGAAATTTGTGTTTCTACGTGTTTGTGTCTATACACGACAGCACTAAACCCTGTAGCACAGTGCACAGCTACACACAAATGTGGAGCTTAAACACAAGTGAAAGTAAACAGTTTTAACACAAATTAACCAATAGGAAAGCCCAGAACTGAGCCTTTTTCCAGCAATTCCCAACTCAGATGGGTTCTGGGCTACACACTTCTGCCACAAGAGTGCAGGAGAGCCTTCTTGTGTAGGATGGCTGGTTGTAGTGCTGAAGTAATACAAAACAGCCTAGATTCAGCAAATGTGAATCTAGCCTATGCTATGAAATACATAAGTACTAGCAATTCAAAATGAATAAAAAAACAGTCACAGCAGTAAAAATGCAAAAATGAAGCAGCAGTTAAGCAAAATATAGTTCAAAGAATGTAATTCAAGCATAAAATATACTTATTTTTTCTTGAACACAGTGGTTGCCTTAGGTTTAGTTCAGATTCACTCCAGATCTTGGGCTAAAATAGAAGCAAATTTAAATAGTTTTAAAACAAATTATGTAAGAGTGTTAATAAAGACTAATCCCGCTTCATTCCCAGAGTACTGTCTGCTGTATCTTTCAGTCAGTTTGTGTAGTATTCTGTTCAAACTAACAAAATGGAGAACATACATGACTGCATACACTGGACATCCACAGGCAACTAAAATACCACATCAGAAAAACTCACTCCCTTAACAAAACATGGCCACTTTACTTTTCCTTCAAAAAAGAAAGAAAGCAAAGGCCTGCCTATGTCCAGGCAAACTTTATCTAAGTGGCTGATTCATTCTGTTTTGTTGCTTTCTGTTATAATAAATGCTCTAAACTTTTGCAAGCAACGGATGACGTGTGCTTCTGTAGAACAGTAGCTTCTTCAGCAGCTTGCTTTAGAAATATAAAAGCTGAAGCATGAACTACTGTTCACCCCTTCACCGGATTCTACAGTTTAAGCCTGTTTTTGACTTAGGACAGGTTTTGGCATGTCTGTGCTACACAGGACCCAGTAAATGTCTGCCTCCTAGGAATAACAAAATACTACATAGGATTATATATAAATGTAATTATATACTGTTGCAGAAAATTTTCATCAAGAAGAGATACATAAAATACTTAACACAACAGTAGATCTTTCAGGAGAGGTCACTGTAATAGTAAAACTACTCTCCCTCCTCCCCATCTGTATGGAATATTTCTATATAGTTATTATTTAGTTAGTGTTTTAGGGTGGTTGTAAAATCAACGTTTATAAGTATTATGGTTTGTTTTGTTTGCTGCTTATGTTCAGCTGAGCACTGAGATTTATCTACTATAACCATAATTTCCATGAGGATTTTGAGCCTTGATGAAATGGAGAGTGCATGCCAGTAATTATAGAAATATCTCACACCACCTACATTATTGCCTTCACAAGTACTAAACCATCATTAATTGTTAGAAGGAGGAGAGACAGCTTTGGAAAACTGTCTAGACTAAAAGGAAACTCAAAAGGTGAGCCCAAATGTATTGATTTATTGTTATACCAGTTGCTCCTAAAAGATTTAGTGCCCTGGTAAGTATCTTACATAACTATACATGCTGGTGGACTACTGTGATCCCTATGTCTATTATTATTATTATTGTAACTAAAACTTGAAGAAGCACTGGGCACAAATTTTTTGCTAGGCATTTTTCACTTGTGAGTGAAAGACTGTGATCGTTTATCAAATGTCATAGAAGAAATATGTGGGACTTTATGTAACAATTACATTTTTCTACAGCTGTTTCCATATTACTTTCTAATACACTTTTGATGGAATTATTGGAAAAGATCTTAGCGTCATCTTGGACAAATCATACTTGTGTCACACCCTCTTCAGAGACACTTCTCTGCTGTGCCTGGCTGTTGTCAGCTTCTCTTCTTCACTATCAGCATTACTGCAGTTCTGAGGTTAGTCCTGTAATAATGTTACACAACACATAGTTTGCAAGATAGGTTTAAAGACTACCATGCATAATGTGTAATTGTAATACTTGAGTTGCAGTTTGTGAAACAAGTTTTATTTCTGGTTTAGGACAAAGTCGGTCTAAATTTAGTATTATTTTGTTGTAGTAGCCAGTAAATTATAACAAATGTTGAAGTTTTTTTTTCTTAGAGCAGTGGCTGTGTCACATGTACACACACACACACACACACACACACACACACACACACACACACACACACACACACACACACGCACACACACATATGCTGATATACAGGAATAATGGGAAAATCTATGGTCAACAAATGTAAAATAAATAAATAATAAATCTATGGGATTGAAATGCAGCAAATGTCAGCAGGATGGATAGACTGTGTCTGCGACATAGTTTCAAGTATCAACCCTGGTAATGAATGATGTTCATCATTAGAGCACTGCTGCAATACCACAAAGCTGTATTGGACATATCCTGCCAAGGACATCAGACATCTGGCCAGTCTATTAAAGCTTTTGAGTGCCTTCATTGTGCACCATATGTCTGCTTAAATACAAGAGCATACTGGTATAAAAAGACCATAAAGGAGCCAAAATTCAGGACTTCCTTTCCATTGGTACGCTTAGTCAGAAGTCTTGTGTTCTTTGTGAATGTAGTATTGGTGGTTGACTTGCAACTTGAGATTTTTTGGGCAGATAAGAACCCATTGGGGACCTTCCTTTATTTCTTATGTGAAAAGTGTTATTCAGTTGTAGCTTATGTCTGTCAGGAAAGAGAAATGCACATGTGAAAGGCAGATACTTTATAAGGATGCCTACAGTTTGTGTTTTCTACACAAGGTGAAGTCATGACATCCAGTCATGAGACATTTGCATATCTTTCACTCCCAGAACCATTCAAAATAGACTCAGTAGCTTAAAATGTTTTCATGAAAATTTTCACTTAAAGATACAGGCACAGATGACCAGGGCTTCTGAAGCATCTTTCATGGCTATCCCCCTCAATTAAAGAACAGAAAAAAAGTCAAAAGTGTCTGTCTTCTGAAGATATTCATTTGTCCACTTCCTTGCAGTGATCTGGGATAGATTGTTCTGTTGTGGTAGTTTCAGAGCCGTCATACTGCCAGTCCATTTTGCTTTGTTCCTCTTTCAAGGCTCCATGGAAAGCTGCTAAGACCCAGGAAATCCACACATCCAGTCAATTTGGACTTCAGGGTCCCATAGCTGAGAAGGGAGAACTTTGCTTTGTTCTTACTGAGGAAGAATGATAAGGGAGGAAGCATTTGGTCATTAATGGAAGCCCAGATATCTAATTCATCTAAGGTTATCAGACTAGAAACCCCAAAGAAAAAGTCCCAGAAGACTTAATAGTTATCGTTTCTTTTCAACTACTTCCAGACTGAATAGCTCCAAGGAAGAATGGTACAACTTTCCCCAGGGTCATTTCTGGAATTTGCAGTTTTTTCAGCCTTCCACCCCAGCATCTTACCAGCTCTCAGAAAAAATCTTCCCCTTCCTTTGAAGAGGAGGTAATCCATGTCTCTGATGAGGAAGTCCTTAACTATTCTTTCCATCTGTCTTCCTTCATTCCCTACAAAACAGAAGCTGAGGAAAGATTGTCCTCAGTTTCCCAGAATGAGGAAATTTCTCTCTGTCACACTATATGTAACATGAAAGAGATGGGATGAGAAGGAAAGGGAAGTGTCAAAGGCACCAAAAGGCATTATGACCTCTTGAGTATAGACTCCCCTAAGCCATTAACCATCTTTCCAGTACTAGGGCCTTTAGAGGATTCTTTTGACACTGTTTTTGCTTCTTTGGATTCACCCCTCCCCTCACCCCTGCATCTAGAAGACCTGATCAACTTTATAGAAATCCCATTGCTGACCTGGCTGTGATCTATAGATGTTAGTGGTTCAAAACCCTTTCACTACTTCTCATTCTGTCCCAAAATGAAACAGACAGCATGGCCTTTGACAGGTATGGGAAGAAGGTGTATGCTTCTTCCACATTGACTTTCAAAGCAATCAGTCAGACTCATATAGCAAAATATCTACTTTCATTTTTTTTCTGATATGCAGCAGTCTACAGATAGCCTCCCTGCTTCAGACATTAAATCCAGTCTGTTAAACAAGGTGTCTTCTGCTTCACAGGTTACAAAACTCTCAACAAAATGTGTATATGATGCAATGGAGGTTATGCCAATAGAGCTGCAGCGTCAGGGACTGTGATGCACAGGAATGCCTGGGTCAGACTCCAGAGTTTTCCAGAAAATATCAAAGCAAACATTTTAAATGGCCCCTTGGAAAATGATTTACTGTTTGGGAATTCCTTGGTTGAGGTGTTCAAAAGGTTAGAATAAATAGGAAAATTAATGCAGTGGGTAAAACAATTATTTCTTTTACTTGTCCCAAGATACCAAAGAAATTACTCTTCCAGATCTGGGCACTTCTTTCAGAAGCCCTTCAAAACTGCTTAGCAAAACTCCACTAATCAGCAGTACAAGAAGAAGTGACCAGGGGACTCAAGACAGTGAATGGATCTCAAGGATCTTCCCAGCATAAGAAAAATGCATGACTGTCTTTGGACATCATCCCCCTGTTCCCTTCCCCACCCTGCCCATCTTCCAAAACTAGCAGACAGTCTTTCTCACTCTTTACATCTGTGGAGACATATAATACCAGATTCTTTGGAACAGAAAATAAATAAGAACTACAAATTACAGAGAGCACCCCTGCCCCTACTGTCAGGAATTATTCTCCCCAAAGAAACAAATGTTTTTGTTTCTCTAAATTCTGTCAGAAATATTATTACAAGGTATAACAGAACCCGTTTTTTTCCTTCTCAACAGGGAAAACATTTCTATTCAAGGATTGTTCTTGATCTTAAGAAGGAAGGCACCTGAAGATAAGTCTTAGATTTATCAGTTTTGAATACCTCTCTAATTGTTCCAAAGTTCAAAATGTTAACCTTGCAGTTCCTTTTCCTCTTTTCCTTCACAGGTCTTACCTGGTCACTTTAGACCTTAAAGATGCATATCACCACATCCCTACTCACAAAAAACAGAGGTATTTAAGATCATTTGTTTTAGAATTGTATTTTCTGTTTACATCGTTACCCTTTGGTCTATCTACAGCTCCAAGCATATTTACAGAATGTCTGGCTCCATGCATTGCCTTCTGCAGACTTCAGGGAATGCACATTTACCGCTACAGGTATAATGGCCTCAGTCTATCTGCTTCCACCCAAAACATCCTAAAATCCCTTCACTTTCCAATTAATCTATTTTGCAGTCTACATTTTAAAATAAATCTGGAAAAGTCTTCTCTAGTCCTTTCTCACAGGCTAATATTTCTAGGATTTGGCAGATGAAACCGAGAAACGGTTTCAGGATAGATGGATAGCTGCAGCCCATCATTGTGCGCTGGAGTGGATGCAGATTTCCATTGAGAGAGATATTCTTAGCGTAAATTAAAGGAGGAAATTTGTGGCTTGTGCAACTCTTTGGTGGTTAAGCTTAGTTCCAGCTATTTGCAGCAACAACTTGTGGACTTTAATGAGAAACTGCCAGATTTAGAACATGAACTGCTGAAGAAGAAAAAAGGCAAGTTACAAAGAGACTCGAGGGACTACAATACCCACAAGGCTTTCTTGTGGAAAGCCAATAAACATAGAAAGCCACAAGTGACTCATTCTATTGGTCAGGGAGGTAATGAAGGTGTATGTAACAGACATAAGCCTCTTTCTGATACATCTAGAGGCTCCACAGACTGTGATACTGATGGTTATCAGTATCTACCATTACCCCCACCTCAAAAACTGCAATATATGAGTAATAACTTTCAGAATGGAAAAAGGAATATGGAAGCAGAAAGGAGCCCAGGACAGGGGTTTCGTGATCAGCGACAAACAGGTGCAACTATAAGGGAACTTACCAACAGCATCACAAAGGGGTCAAATGGAACTGATATTGCTGTTTTTGAAGAATGTTGTGCGAGTAACAGCATTGTAAATTTATCAAATGTTTCCTTGGACTATGTGCAGTTGTGTGTTCTTAACAAGGGTTTGAAATTTATACCAACTACATTACCCAGGTTGTATGTTATTAAAATGGAGATTTTTAGAATGCATAGAAAATTACATTTGTTAAACCATTTCTCAAAAAATACTAATAGAGATGGTTTTGATTGGAATTTATATAGTAATTTAAATGAAGATAGTAATGATCTTGATGAGAGTTTTTATTTATGTGTATCAGATTCAGATCGTGTCTTTGTGGATTTAGAGAAAGCATATGACAGGGTGCCTAGAGAGGAGTTGTGGTATTGTATGAGGAAGTCGGGAGTGTCAGAGAAGTATGCAAGAGTGGTACAGGATATGTACGAGGGTAGTGTGACAGCGATGAGGTCTGTGGTGGGAATGATGGATGCGTTTAAGGTGGAGGTGGGATTACGTCAAGGATCAGCTCTGAGCCCTTTCTTATTTGCAATGGTGATGGACATGTTGACAGATGAAATCAGACAGGAGTCCCTGTGGACTATGATGTTTGCAGATGACATTGTGATCTGTAGTGAGAGTAGGGAACAGGTGGACGAGACCCTGGAGAGGTGGAGATATGCTCTAAAGAGAAGAGGAATGAAGGTCAGCAGGACTAAGAAAGAATATATGTGTGTAAATGAGAGAAAGGATAGAGGAATTGTGAGGATGCAGGGAGTAGAGGTGGCAAAGGTGGATGAGTTTAAGTACTTGGGATCAACAGTTCAGAATAATGGTGAGTGTGGAAGAGAGGTGAAGAAGAGAGTACAGGCAGGATGGAGTGGGTGGAGAAGAGTGTCAGGAGTGATTTGTGATAGGCGAGTACCAGTAAGAGTGAAAGGGAAGGTCTACAAGAGGGTAGTGAGACCAGCTATGTTATATGGGTTGGAGACAGTGGCACTGACAAAAAGGCAGGAGTCAAAGCTTGATGTGGCAGAGCTGAAGATGTTAAGATTTGCACTGGGTGTGATGAGGATGGACAAGATTAGGAATAAGTATATTAGAGGGTCAGCCCAGGTTGGAAGGTTTGGAGACAAAGCCAGAGAGGCAAGATTACATTGGTTTGGACATGTGCTGAGGAGGGATGCAGAGTGTATTGAGAAAAAGATGCTAAGGATGAAGCTGCCAGGTAACAGGAAAAGAGGAAGGCCTAAGATAAGGTTTATGGATGTCGTGAGAGAGGACATGCAGGTGGTTGGTGTTACAGAGCAAGATGCAGAGGACAGGAAGAAATGGAAACAGTTGATCTGCTGTGGCGACCCCTAACGGGAGCAGCCGAAAGAAGAAGAAGAAGATTATCTAAATGCCTATTTTTATTTAGATACTTCTTCTGTTAACTACAAAAGTGATTTTATTCCATCATATACACATGAAGGTGTTAAGCAATTTTCTGCTATGGTGACTTTTTCTTTGAAAAGAGCATAAAATGAGTTTATGGAAAATAAAGACTCTATTTTCTATAATTTATCTAAAATTGAATGGAGGGCTTTAAAACAACTTGGGCAACAGAGGGAACTTGTTTTTAAACCCTTGGATAAGGGTAACAAGGTTGTTATGCCTATTAATCAATATATGCAAATGTGTCTTGATCATTTTAACAATGTGGATACTTATGGAAGAGACCCATTACAAGAATATGTTAGTGCAAAAGAGAATTTTCAGGTTCTGTTATTCAAAGGGTACAGACTAGGATATTTTACTAAAAATGACATAAGTAAGAAACTTTATAATGAAAATAATTCTATTGTATGTTTTTATTGCCTCCCTAAATTGCATAAGAATATGCAAAGACCACCTGGTAGACCGATTATTTCAGCATCTAACTATTTTTTTTAAAAATATAGATATATTCCTTCATAATTATTTGTTACCATATGTACTGAAGTTACCTTCATTTATTAAGGACACTTTTGATTTTTTTACAGAAGTTAGACAATGTAATGTGGACTGAAGGGATGTACTGGATTTCTATAAATGTCAAAAGCTTATACATTTCTATTCACCATAAGGATGGTTTGTAAGCTTTGACATTCTTTGTAGGGGATAGCCCAGTTAGTAGTTATATACTTGAACTGGTGGATTTTTGCTTAAGTAATAATTATTTTGAATTTTGTGGAGACATTTATCGACAAAAAATAGATACAGCCGTGGTGGCTTCTTTTGCCCCCATGTATGTGAACCTATGTATGCTATTTATGGGCAGATATGAAACCGAATATTTATATAGGCATAATTTTTTTATTTAACATGTCTTGTACTATAGGTTTATAGATGATTTAGTTTTTTTTATGTAAAGGCAGTATGGGCATGGTTTCTTCCTTTATTAAGGATTTGGATAATAGATTTGGCATCAAGTCTGATGGACTCCAGTTTGGTGAGTCAATAGTCTTTTTGGATGTAGTTTTGACAGGAGTAGTTGGTAAAAGTATAACAACTAGGATACATAGGAAATTTAATGACAGTGATCATTTCTTGCATAAAACTAGCTGTCATCCACCCCATTTATTGAACTCTCTCCCTTATGGTGAATTATTGAGAGTATATAGTCTGTGTAGTAATAATGTAGAGTTGTATGAAGAAATGTGTACTACAATTAACATGTTTTTAAGGCGAGGCTACTGTTTAAGTGATATTAAGGAAGCTTTAGACAAGTTGAATTGTACATTGTCGAACGAAAATAAAAATAATATTGTAGATAATAGAGAACGAATTGCTAATAATACTTTAGTTATTACTAGTGGGATAAAAGGAAAGTCTGTTCATAGACAGAGTTTCGTAGTTACTTTGTATAATATTTTTTCTAATAAGCAGGTGAATATTATTAAACAACTGTGGCCTTTTTTGTTTGAGTTTAAGGAATTTAGAAATGCATTATGTATGTATCCTATTTTTTCTTTTTCTAAAGGAAGAAGCATTAAGGATATTATAGTCCATAATAAATGTATTAGACCTGTGGACAATTTATGTAGAGAATTAGCACCTAAGGGTACTTTTGCCTGTTCCAAATGCTCAGTGTGTAGTTATGTAGTTGATTTTTTTAGATATATTAATGGATTTAAATTTTATCCTAAAAGTCATTATAGTTGTACTACAAGTAATGTAATATATGCTCTTAAATGTCCCTGCAGTCTTTTTTATATAGACGAGACAAAAGGAACCTTCAGAACTAGATTGCAGGAACATGGCAGGGACATAAGATCCCAAAAAAATACTAGTCCTGTAGCTATGTATTTTAAGCAATTTCATAATAGTGATACATCTTTGCTTAAGGCCAGTATTTTAAAACAAATTAATTGTGATGTAGATGATTCAAATGTAAAAAAATAAATTATTGTATAAGGAAAGTGTTTATATTTTAAAATTTTGCACTTTAAATCCAAGTGGGCTTAACACTGAATGCACATGGAAAGTTTTAATTTAAATTTTATTTGAATAATGTGATGAATGTGTGTAATTGTTTAATTGATTGGAAGTTTTAACTAATATATAAGAATTATAGGTATGTGTTCTATTTTGTACTCCTGGAAGGCACTAGTTGCCGAGACGCGAGTGTTCTATTAAACTCTTGTTTGGGGGATTATACTGGCTTTGTTTTTTTCGTGTGGTATTTAGTGCATTTTCTTTTTTCATCAATGGTGTTGCTAATATTTCTAGGATACCTTCTGGACACCTCCCTGATGGTAGTCTACCTTTCTCCAGAGAAAGTTTCTTCTACCATCAGCAATTCCTACATCTTGCTTACTAGACCCATTCCACAGTGAGAGACTTCCTCATAATTTAAAGTTGCATGGCTGTATCCTTCCTAATGGTCACTTTATCAAGCCTTCACATGAGGAAAATTCATTGGTTCCTCAAATGTATCTGAACCCAACACCAACATTCCTTATCTTTCCCTATTCCAAGCTTGGAATTTATTAAAAGGGAACTCCTGTGTTGGGCCATTCAAGTTTGCTAGAACCCAGGTCTTCCACATTCTCACCCCATTCCTACTCAGTCATTCATAACAAATGCATCAGATTTTGCAAGGGGGATCTCAATGAATCAAAGTTCGGGACATGTGGGAGTCTACTTTCAGGCACCGATACATAAACCTCCAAGAAATGAAGACCTTGGTAAAGGTTATTGAACATTGATTCCTCATAGTAGACAGCACCACAGTTATCAACAAACAATTTTAAGTTAAAATTTTTTTTAAGTTAAGTTTGTTAAGAACTAACAAGGGGAACCTAGCTGTTACCCATGTGTAGATGAGCCTTGGTTATCTAGGAGCTGGCAATTCAGCATAATATCTTCTTTCAGGCAGTCTACATTCTATCAGAGCAGAACACAATTGCAGATTCAGGACATACTTTTAATAATGAATGTTGCATCCAGAGGTTTTCCAGGAGATTGTCCAGCAATGGGTAGTTCCTCAAGTAGATCTGTTTGACTGCATTCATGAGAGACAGTTACAACAGAACTTCTTGCAGACAGGCCTGAAAAATAGATGTATTTTCTTTTCTATGGTTGGAAATGTTCCTGTATGCTTCCCCTCTCTCCTCTGATAAACACAATCTTAATAAAGATAAATAAGAAGTGTCCAAGTATGCTTCTGGTAACCCCCTTTTGACCCAGACAGTATTGATCTTCCCTTTCATGCATCTGGCCAGCTGCAATTACCAAAACTTCCTCAAAGAGTAGACTTACTCTCACAGGACAAGGGATCCATCATGCACCCTAGTTGTTTCAGCCTACAATTAACTGTATGATTAATAGGCTTTCTGTCCTGTTTACGAGAGGTGCCTCTTTTCAGAGAGTGTGCAACAAGTATTAAAGGAGGCTAGAAAACCTGCTACTAGGAAATCATATTTAGCTAAATGGAATAGATTTTCTAGCTGGTGCTGTAACAGAGACCAGGATCCATCTTGTACAGGGTCTCCAGTGGGTCTCCAGTACCTGTGTGAATTGTTCAAATCAAGCCCATCTTATACTTCTATCAAAGAACATTATTCAGACATTTCTGCTTTTCTCCTTTCTTCAATGTCCAAGTCAAACAATTCTTGAAAGGGGTTTTATATACGAGACCTCCTAGGAAACTGGTGGTTTCAACCTGGGATCTTAATTTAATATTAGAAACACTGGTTCTGTCACCATTTGAATTTGCAACTATCCCTTCCCTAAAGTTTTTCAATTAGAAGCCAGTCTTAATTATTGCTGTGACTTTGGCTAGACAGGTATCTGAGTTGCAAGCCTTCCCAGTAATGTTTGATTTTTCATAAGGATAGGTTCATTCTTAGAACCAACCATACCTTCATGCCTAAAGATGACTCTGAGTTTACTTTAAGCCAATCTATTCATCTCTTTGTGTCATTTCCTGAACCAAAAAAAGGAGTGATAATTCAGCATACTTTTGTTGTCCACAGGCAACTCAAATGATTTCAGAATGTCAGACCAAATCTGTATTTGCTTTTAAAGTAAAAAAGAAAGAAAGGCAGTTTCCAAGCAAATTATTTTCAGATGACTACCTCAAGCTATTTAGTTTTGCTGTTCTCATCATGGAAAAAGCCGCCCTCAGAAGGTCAAGGCTCACTCCACTAGAGCTGTGTGCTTTTGAAAAGAAGCTGACTACTGTTCTAGAGACAGTAACTTGGTTGTCTGTACATACTTTTACTAAGCATTATAAAATTTATTCTATTTTCCAGACTTAGAGCAGGATTTGGTAGATCTGTTCTCCAGGGTCTTCTGGGCTCTGGTCCTTTTTCCTCTACCCTTACCTCATCAGCTTTGGCAATCACCCTATTATGTCTTTATGCTGCTGCAGCAGTGATCTAATGATAAACATTGTACAGTTGTCTAAGTTAACCTACCATATCAGTAAATGTTCAAATAGATCACAATAAAGTGCTAACATCCTCAAGTCCCCTTTTTTATTATTTTTGTATTCCCCTGACCAGAGTGGGATCCCTGTCAGTTTTGCTGTCTTTTCCTGACATGACATATCATTTGGCTTCTTGATGTGTTTTTATAGAGCACTTGGCTTCAGCCGTCTTCCTTTGGGCAAGAAATTTCTGAATTTAGGCAGGTGCACATCCTTTTAATACCAGCACTCCCTCATGCTATAGTGAATGTACAGTGAGCAATGAAGGCACCCAATAGCTTTAGTAGATTGGCTGGATGTCCAATATTCATGGCAGAAAATATCCCATACAGCTTTATTGTACTTCAACAGTGATCTACTCAAACATCTACTGTTATAATAAGTTAACTTACATAACTGTACTTTCTGCCAGATGGGGAAGGAATGAGTGGTCATAACTCCTCCTCTTAGTCTATGAGGAAGAGTGAGGGCTTCTGACACTTTAGTAGCACTCTGATGGATATTTAGGGCACTGTTGCTTACAGGTATAATTTGACATTTCTGGCAGGTGCCCACAATAGGCATTCCATGTGAAAGCTTGCACCTACACTGAGGCCGATGTACATTATGCACAGGAAGGTCACATATTGGAATTTTACATTATGTAAAAAGTCTCCTCACCTCAGTAGCATCACAGCAATATAACAGCATTCAGGATCAAACTCCTAAATCTCACCCTTTAGCAGTGAAGTTACAAAACAGATATCAGATATAGTGGGATTGAGCATGTCCAAACCCAGAAGGAAAGGAACCAAAACCAGTTTTAAAAGGTTAAAGTATTTCAACAGTGGGTTAGAAAATTAAACATCTTCCACTGAAAGGACCTAGAAAGTATCTTTTGAACAAGTAGACATCTTTTCATCAGTCACCAGCTACACACTGATATTTTTTTATTGATTTAGTAATCACAAGTGCTTCTTCTCCATGGCAACCTGGGTGTGCTGTCTAGTTAATTGACTTACTCAGAGAGTAAAGGAATCAAGATTGGTGTTATGTGATGATGCTTGTTCGCTGCTCATAGCCTTCATATCTTTGGTCAACTGTGTTAAACTAACAAGCAGTGGTACGGCTCTGGTAGTCATGCTCCTTCATCTTTGATCCACACTGATATCACCTGTGCCTGTATTAAGAGATGTGCTACTGCCACAGAACTCAAACCTTTTTTGCTGCTCTCATTGTTCAGATCTCCTTTTTTATATCATTACAGGAAGCTGCCAATATTGAATGCCAAAAGAAAAGGAAAGACAAGGTGAACTGCCTTCTCCTGGCCAGAGCACTGGTGGCTGGCTTCTAAGTGTTCCAAGAGCTACAAAACTGATAAGGAGATGTGGGATATACTTGGCCAGTTGTCAGCTTTCCCATCCTTGTGGGAGGATGGAGTGAACTAACCACAGTAACCCTATGGTGGAGGCTGAGAAACTCCGTGACTGCTATGGTTGTTCTGAGTATACTGACCCCAGTAACATCTTTAGACTTTGTGCATTTGGAAGAGCATGAACACAACATCCCCCTTTCAGGCTACATATGAAGATCGATAGTGATCTATTATCATGCATTCTGCAATAGTAGTACCAATGGGGCATCATTCCCAATACAAGGTTGTAAGTGTGAGGCTGTGATGAAGGTATGAGGATGGATAATAAGGTGGCTGAGAGGAGACATAAGCCTCTCAAGCCTAAAAGATGCCCATGCAGTCAGACATAAGCCTCTCAAGCCTAAAAGATGCCCATGCAGTCACTAGATGCCAAATATGGACTATCACTTGCTTAACCCAGTCAACTTTATGTTGGCACATAATACTGCCAACTGCCACCACTCCCAGTACTTTGACAGTGTCAGCACTATTGCTGTTCATGACTCATGAGACACCCACAGAACCACCAGCCCACTAGGGATGGTAACTCCATGCCTCTCCATCAGTTGCCTGAGCCTGTAATTGAACCTAGCTCTGCTGGGCCATAGTCAAGGCTTTGTCTCTCTACACCACTGGGGCAGCTAGAATTTTGTGCTTTTGTGGACTGTCACTGAATTTGTTTAGCTCAAAAACTCTTCCTTTTTCTTTTTATCAACTCAACCAGGCTCTGCTACTGACCTTCTGGCTCTCTTTCTCAGCTAAGCCATGGAGCAAGTATCTGTCTCCTCAGTTCTTCTTTCTCCTGTCCACAAGAAGGAGAAAGCTTGCAGTGAGTCTTTGAGTGTCAGGCCTGCTTCCACAGTGCCTTAACTGCTGATAGGTGACCCTGTTGTAATCAGACCTGGTTCCTCGAACCAGTCATCATTTGCTTTTAGTTCCTTTGGTGTAGACTAGCTCCTTGGGAAGCCACGAAGGACAAAGAGATAGACACATATTCTGTGGCTATGCAGTTGCCCTCACTGGATAAGGGAGAACCACTCTTTTCAGTCACTGTCTCTCTCTCTAGCGCCCTCTTTCTGTCTGTATCCTTTGTTGACGGAGTTAGCACCACTATGCTAGTGGCCTCTTCAGAGGGGAGACCTGAGGTGATATTAATAGGGCGGCCTTTTTCTGAGGCATTACCCAGGAAAAGAAAGCAAAAATTAAAGAATGTCTTCTCTTCTCTTCTCCTGTTTCTTTAACAATGGACAGGGAAGACTTGCTGGGATTTCCTAAGGGATTGTTCTCTGCTTTTAATGTTTTAAATTCTGTCCCTTCACTGTCTTCAAACATGAAAAGGAAAAGATTTCCCTCACATTCTGATACTAAGTCATAGTCAGAAAAGCAGATAATGGAAGGGGAGTGTTTTTCTTCAGTAAATTCCCCTCAAGATGAAGATCCTGATTCTGAGAAAAGTGTTCCTTCAGATTTCCTTTCCTTCCAGAAAAGTTATTTTTTTCTGAGACTCTAACTAAAATTAAAGATTTATTTCAATACGAACAGAATTAAATCCCTATTTCCCAGCAAAAGCAGTATGATTTGTTACAAGTAGAGTTTCCTCAGCCTGATGTTATCCCTCCTGTTACATCATCTTTAGAGGATATTTTCTCAACAGTTTTTAATATATCTCTCGGTTAACCGTCTGCTCCCAAAAAGTCAGATAGGTTATACTAAGTACATCAGTTGCGTAAATATCTGTTTTCTAATCCTACATTAGATAGTGCAGTCATTTCCTTATCAAAGTAATCTTCTGCCAAGCATATTATGAATACTAACCCTTTTCCTTCTGACAAGGATGGGAAAGCTGTTGATACATTTGGGAAGAAAGTTTATTCTTATGCTACTTTAACTTTCAGAATTCTGAACTGTCTGGCTCCCATGTAAATAAACATGTTATTGGCTTCTTTTGACTACATGAAAAAGTTAACTATTAACCTTCCTTCTTCAGATGTTAAAACTTCATTAAATTGCTTAGCTGCGTCTGCTTCTCAGGTAACCGAACACTTCTTAAAAGGGATCTTAGAATTCTGATGATGCTGTATTCAGAGTTGCTCCTGTTGGTACAGTTATGAGAACATTTGCTTGATTGCTTTCTCAAAATTTAACAGAAGGTGTTAAGAAGGTGTTAAGCTGAGATTTTAAATTCATTCCTTTACAAAGATGTTCTGTTTGGCACTTCTGACGCTAAAATCATAAAAAGATTGATGAAAGAGGGACATTGATTCACAGGTTACCTATTTTTTCAAACCTCTTTTTCTAAGTTCACTAAAAGTTTCCTTCTTATTCAGGACCATTTCTAAGAAGTAAAATAAGCATCCCCAGCAAAGTTCTAACAAAGAGAATTTTAAAAATAAGTGGCAAGGAGCCTCGAAAAAGAAAGGAAGAGCCCCCAGAACCAAAGAGAGTCCAAAAAGCTAGAGCGACTAGTTACTTCTACAACCCCTCCCCCCAAGCAATCCTTTAAATCCCTCCCTCAGTCTATGCTTTGATCTTCCCCTGTGGAATCAGATTATCTCAGAAAAATGGATTCAGAGAATCATCCAACAAGGGTACAGGTGGCAATGGGAATCCCTTCCCCCATTTCAGTGGATTCCTTCTCATTCTGTAAATTGAAAATTTATCCCAGGCATCAATGAATTTGTGTCCTCAAATCAGACAGGCAAAGATTTTTATTCAGAAATTTTTCTGGTGCCATAGAAAGAGGAAACTTGGAGACCAATCCTAGACTTCTTCTTTCTTAATCTATCAGGGTTCCAGTATTCAAAATATTATATGCAGACAGTTAAGTTCTTTATCTTTTTTTTTAATTTTATTAAAATATCACTTAAGACATAGGCATGTATACAGATACACATTATATGCTGCATTTTTTTTCTTTCTTTTTAACAACTGTCTTTCAATGCAGCATTGCACAAATCACTCAATTCCTGCCTGCCTTTAAATCTCGCTCCTCCTCCTGAACATTATTCCATTTTTCTAAATGTCTCGTTTCCAGTTATTGCGATGGTGGTGCTGCGGTAGCGTTGTCGCCTCACAGTTAGACGTTGCCCGTTCAATTCTCAGTTAGAGCGTCTTCTGTGTGGCGACATGCATGAATGGGCGTTCCTTTGTTGAAGGTTGTGCGTTAGGCGCGGCAAGCCAGCACGTAAAAATCTACTGCCAATCATGAGCGGACCGGAGTTCCGCTGTGGTGACCCCTAACCAGAAAAAGCTGAAAGACACAACAACAACAGTATTCAGTACTTCAAATACAGATGGTTTAGACTTTGATTTCCATTTTTAGTAATTGCTTTTTTTGGCAGTCAACAGAATTAAACTTAATAAGATCTTAGTAAGTCTAGGCAAATCAGATCCTGTATCCCAGCTCAAAAGAAGCAATCCCTTATTTAAAAAAAATTGTTCAAGATTTCTGACAGAGGAGTCAGTGGGGATTTTTTTAAATCTGCCAGCTCATTAAACTCCCAAACCATATGTTCCCATTTACCTGTTTCTTCCCCATCACTCCTCCAATATTTACAGTCTACCTGAGGAAAAAATCTTTGGAGTCTGTTTAGGATATAAAACTTTCTACTCTCAACACTTTGAATGATCCTAAACCTTTGGACTTTGCTGCATACTTGAGAGCCATACTTCTGTCCTCCCATTGTTCTCTTGCAAATTGCTTTTTCCAGTCTCTCTTCCCAATTGTTTCTGACCTCCTTTTTAATATATTCTTATAGTTATCATGCAATATTTTATATGCCCTACTAATTAGCCTTTTTAAGAGCAGTTTCTGTTTTTTAGATTCAACTAAAAACTCTACCAGACCAGGTCTTTCACTCAATATTTGCCTATCCCTTTCCCTTTGCTTATACTCTGATATCAATCACTGGTAGTGAAGGCAGTCTTTAACCTGCAGTAAATACATCTTCTTGGCCTCATCCCACTCTATTTCCTTTCCTTCTCTAGTTATTTGCTCCTAATACCTTGGTTCTTTTGCCAGTTTCCCCCAGTACACTCCAGCCCCCTCTTGCCCATTTTCTGAATCCCTGCTTGCAGTCATCCTTATGAGAAAAATCTCCTTTCTCCATTCTCATGATGGCTTAGTTCTCAGAATACTTTCACCTACTTTATGAATATAATAATTTGTATGCTTATTATTCTCCTTAAGGATCTGCATCTGAAATCATGCTGTCTCTTTATTGCTTGAACTTCTGTCCTGCTTCTTCATCATCCCTTTCAGTTTTGAATTATAACCTTCTGCTTGTGCTATGTAAATGGATCTTATTTGTGTAGCTCTAAAATATCCTTTCAAATCAGGTAATCCAAAATTATCTTGTTCTACTGGAAGGATCAACTTAGCCCACTTAACTCTTGACTTTTCCACTCCCAGACAAATTCCTTCAACTCTTTATTATTGTTCACAACTTCTCATCTGGTTGATAAAAATATGCCTGACCAGTATATAAAAATAAATGGACTAAAACATTTTTTTCAGCTTCCATATTACTATCTGTATCTATAAGCAAGAGCTTCCAGTCTGTCTCTTTTTGTATCATATTTTGTTTATTCTGTTTCCAAATTTCTTAGCTGTCACAACAGAAGCCTTTTTAATCCATATCCCTAAATTTGTTATTTTATCATGTCCCCATAAATATGGGCATTGCTGAACCATATTGTGTGTGGTTGCATAATTTATGGCTATAGCCTTTATTTTATCTTCATTAATTGTATATCCTGAAAAGACTTGAAACTGTCTCATAATGTTCCACAACACTGAGATGTCCTTTTCTGGGTTTATCAGGTACAAAATAATTACCATACCAATTAAATCCTTGCATTTCTGAGGCCCTTATTTCTTTGTCAGTGGCTCTAAATATAAAGCAAATAAAAAAGAGGATACCCCTGCTTAGTTCCTCTCTTCAGATACAACTTATCCCAGAATAATCCTCCAACTTAAATCCTTGCCACAAATCCTTTGTATAGCCTCCTAATTAACCTTAATATCACATCAGGGGAATGCAAATGCTTCAATTGTCCTACTCAAAAAATCCTAGCTTACTCTATTGAATAATTTCTCTGCATCAAGACCCAGCAACAAGAGTGGTACGTTCTTACAATCCACTTCCCTCTGGATCATCATTGTTGTATTAATGTTTTTTTTTTTTTTTTTTTTTAAACAAAAATGTTTTTATTTAATTATTACTTGCTTACAACATAGGCAATCATACATTTATACAAATGAAAACAAACCATATTGATATAATTTTAGTTGCAAACATTATACATTATAATCTACCCAGTCACTGCCAGTCAAATGTTACATAGCTCATTCATATCCTGTGTTCTTTTAAACCTCATTCCTCTTCTGCATGCATTGTTCCCACAGTTCCCATTTTGTTCTACGTAATTTGCTCTTACCCTTTTCTAAAGATATCATTTCCATTTGTTTTATCTCTGTAACTATATTCACTACTTCTAGTACAGTTGGCTTAGACTTTGATTTCCATTTTCTAGTGCTTGCTTTATTGGCAGCCACCATAATTAAACTAAGCAAGTCCTTAATATCTCTAGGCAATTCTGAGATGCATCATAATTCAAAAAAAATATTTCCTTAGTTATACCAATTTGCTCACCCAGTACATCTGATACAGTAGTCTGCATGGAATTTTGAAAGTCTGCCAACTCATTACAGTCTCAGAAGATATGTTCCCAATTATCTCTTTGTATCACATCTCCAACATTTGCTGTCTCCCTGAGGAAAAATTATTTTAAGTCTTCTTCAGGGTATAAAAAATACCTATGTAAACACTTCAAAGCAAAGATCCTAAATTGTCTACACTTTATTGCATATTTGGGAGACATTCATATATTGCCCCACTGTTTCTTTATGATTTGCCTATCCAATCGCTCTTCCCAATTCTTTCTAACCTCCTGTGATAAATTCTTATAGTTATCATGCAATATTTTATATGGTCTATTAATTATTTTTAACAACAGCATCTGTTCTATATTCTACTAAAACCTCTACCAGTGCTGTTTTTTCACTTAGGATCCCACTACTTCTTTCTCTTTGCCTATACTCTGATATCAATCCTTGATAGGGAGGCAAAATCTAGCCTGTAGTCCAAATACATTCTTGGCCTTTTCCCATTCTGTTACCTTTCCCTCTATATTTATTTGCTCCTAATACCTTGGTTATTTTGCCAGTTTTCCCCAATAAACTCCAGCCCACTTTCTTATTGTCTGTATCCCTAATTGCAGTCATCCCTATTGGAGAAATCTCCTTTCTCCATTCCCGTGTTGGCTTAGTTCTTAGAATACTTTCTGCTACTTTATGAATATAATATTCTGTATTGTTATTATTATTCTCATTAAGGATATTAATCCAAAATCCCAGTGTCTCCTTGTTTCTTGGGCTTCCTCCCTGCTTCATTATCATCCATTTCCAATTTGAATTAAAGGTTTCTGCTTGTGCTATGTGTAGGAGCCTTAACTGTGTAGCTCTGAAATACCCATTCAAATCATATAATCCCTGCACTGGAAAAATCACCTTATCTCACTTGACTCTTACCGTCTTCTCCTCCCAGATAAAATCCTTCAGCTTTTTATTAATTGCTATTCACAACTCCTCATCTGGTTGATAAAAAATATGCCTGACCTGTGTGTAAAACTAAAGGGACTAAAAACATTTTAACTGCTTGTATCTTGCTATCCATAGCCATAAAAAAGAGCTTCCAATTTCTCAGCTTTTTTATTATCTTTTGTTTAGTCTCTTCTCATATAGTCTTAGCTGTCATAACATAATCCTTTTTAATCCATATTCCTAAATACTTCATTTTTATCATGTCTCCATAAATATGGATATTGCTGAACCAATTCATGTGTAAGAATATAATTTACAGCTATTGCCTTTGTTTTAGCAATATTACTTTTTTATCCTAAAAAGATTTGAAACTGTCTCAAAATGTCCCACAACACTGAAGTGTCCTTTTCTGGTTTTATCAGGTATAAAATAATATCATCTGGAAATAGAGCCAGCTTTTCTTGAGTACCATACCAATTTTATCCTTGAATTTCTGAACCCCTTATTTTCTTTTCCAGTGGTTCTAAATATAATACAAATATCAAAAGGGAAAGAGGACATCCCTGCCTGATTCCTCTACTCAAACAGAAGTTATCAGAGAGGAACCCACCCACTTTAATTTTCACCTCCAGTCCCTCATATATCCTCCTAATCAACCTTGTATTTTTATCAGGGAATGCAAATGTTTCCCTTGCCTTGCTCATAAACTCCCAGATTAATCTGTCAAATGCTTTCTCTGCATCAAGACCCACCAACAACAGTGGTATTTTCTTACACTCTCCTTCTCTCTGGATCATCAGTGTTCTGTTAATGTTGTCAAATTACAGATATAAACACTTTATAATCATGGTTTAATACTGAAATGGGTCTGTATGCAGCTGAGTCTGATGGATCTTTACCCTCTTTAGGTATTACAGGCACCACCGCTTTCTTCCAGGATGTTGGTGCTTCTCCTCCTCTTAAAATACTGTTAAATCAAACCTTCCAGATTTTTATCAGTTTTTCCTCCTAGCTTCCAAACTTCCATAGGAAATACCATATATTCCTGGGGACTTTCCTGTGGACTGGTTATGCATTATCATTTTTATCTCATCTCCTTCTATCCTAACTGTTAGTAATTTAGCGTCATTTACCTCTAGCCTTGCAATATTTAATTAATCCATAAACATTTCCATTTTTAATTTTTCTTGATTTATACAGACCTTCATAACATTTTTGAAATATGTCTAGTACCTCTACAGGATTGCTTGTTAGTTTACTTGTTATAGGCTCCCTAAGCTTGGCAACAGCCCTTTCTACTTTCTGTTGCCTGAGTCAGAGTCGTTGAGCTAAAAGATTTTGTGCTCTGGAGTTATTACCTAAAAACAGTTGCTTAACAGCAATCTTTCTAAACTCATTCCAATTATTGAGGTAATCCCTTATGTTCTGTTTAGCGTTCTGTAGTTGCTCCTCTTCTTGTTCTGTGTGACTCCCCTTAGTCTGCAGTATTTTAATCTTTGTCAGTCCCTCTAAATAATTCTTGTTACTTCTTAACCATAGTTCTCTTTCTTTTATTTCCACCCTATTTTTAAACTCTACTTTAATTTTATCCCACTTCCTAGCTATATTTTCAGAAAAAAATATATATCTTCTCTAATAACTCCTGAATAATTTCCACTACCCATTCCTTAAGTTCATCTCTTTTCAACAGATAGGTGAGAAAGCATGAGTGTCTCATTTTTATTTCATTACCCTGCATTTTTATTTTGGTATTATTAGAGTGTGATCTGAAATAGTTATAGGATGTGTACCAAAAACTTTCAATTAAATGCATGTGTTCCTGTGAAATAATAAATTCTGTCTAGCCTAGCCTAGTTTTTGTATCTTGGGGAACAACCCCACGGATTCAATAAAATGTACATGGTGTTTTTTCATGGTGCCTGCATTGTGGTGCAATGCACACAATACCAGGGCAAAATTTAAATTCATTAAGAGCTGTGTAGAGGCGTGTACCCCCACGGAAAGGAGTTAAACATATTGGCATGCTAATTAGCTGTATAAGCAACCCAGGAGGCACCACAATGCAATTCAACAAGCCAGAAATTAATCATGTAGACTGTGTGCTAGTGTTACATCTGTTGAATACAGCCACAGAAAGGCGACTACATGGCATACCTCTCAACCTCTTAGAGTAAGAAATCTGGATGAAGCCATCAGTAATTGGGACAAAGGCCCAGATTTTAAATATTGCTCTTATTAACTTAGAAAGTTGCTAAAGAACAGAAATGCAGCTTTGCTGCCCCACCCCCAGACAAACAGTACAGTAATGCAGACCATACCTCTCAACCTCTTAGGGCAAGACATCTGGTCAAAGCCATAAATAATGGGGGGAAATGCCCCAAAGTATTGCTTTTACAAACTTAGAAAATTGATAGAAAAAACAGGTTTGGAGCAGTAGCAATTAACAGCTTTGTGCACCTCTCGATCTCTTACACACACCTCTCAGCCTCATAGCACAAGACATCTGGACAAAGTCTGACATAGTGGGGGACAAATGCACAGAAATAAGGACACGTTTTAAATATTGTTCTTATTAATTTAAAGTTGCTAAACTAACAGAGCTTGTGTTAAGCACAGAAATTCAGCTTTGCTACCCCATCCCAAATGAACAGTACACATTGTAAGTAATGCAGACCATACCTGTCACACTGTTAGGGCAAGACATCCAAATATTGGGGTAAAAATGCCCAAAAATAGGGACAATTTTTAAATATTGCTCTTACAAACTTAGAAAGTTGATAGAATAACAGGTTTTATGTTAGCAAGAATTTTCTGAATGGTATGAAATCTGAAACCCAAATGTCTGTCATTATTTTCTGACATCAATCTTTAATGACTTGGCAATGTTATGCCAGAATGTTTTATGAAAAATGGACCAAAAATATGAAACAAAAATCTGTACAGTTGAGAGGTATGATGCAGACAACAAAATGTGTAAGTGTGTGTTAATCAAAATAAATATTAAAACCATTAAACGGACTATTCATAGTTACATGTCAGCATATGCAGTGTGTAGCTGACAAAATGTGGGCATATCCATCTAAATAGCAGTACTCGTCTGTGCAGATATATCCTAAAGTAATATCCTCCCTTCTGTGTTCAACATTTGTCTCCCCTTCAGTTTCCCTAGCTACACAGTTGCCAATGGTGTAGATTCAGGGCTGTCAGCATGGCGAAGATGCAAATGAGGTATGAAGACATTAGAATTGCTGAATACCAAAAATTTGGATACATGTAGGGATGTAAACATAGTGCAGGCACTCCCTCGGTGTTTGTGTTTATGGGATAGCAACTGTGAATGCTTACATCAGGTGAGTGTGTCAGGTTAGACTTAAAAGTGTTACATGCACGCCTGTCAGGATTGAAAATGCAAGTAAGCAGTGCACAGTTCTCAGGTTCTGTTTCATTAACATCCAACCTTCTCTTCATTTGTTGGCAAATTGTGTTTTCTCTGTCAGGTTTTAGTATTACTTAGTAAAAAATAAAATGATAAATTAAAAAAGTGAGAATATTTGAAATGAGGAAAATCAATATATGGCATACACAGTAGAAAATGTTAGTACACATGAGGTATGTCTACATAGGTCTGGATTTCAACTCTCACTCCAATGCACCTTCAGAAAGCAGGATGGGTCCCTTATCCCCCTTTGCCACACAAACAGCTTTGCAGCAAAGAACTTAAGCCATTCCTCACACAACCAACTCCAACAGAATTTACACTGATATCAAACCATAAACTGTTATTTCCACATTTATTATTAAATTTGGATGCAGTGCACTTAGTGATCACACAACCTGTTGTGATTATTGCTTGCAGATATACAGCTGTGTCTTAGCTTTCTGTGTTCCCTGGTCATTCATCAGTTATCTGACCAGTACTCAGAGACATGCAGTCTGTAAGTCATGCTACATCATTGGCCTTAACATGTGTGAGGATATTAACTGGCAATAATATGATATGCATCTGCCAACAACTGAAGGGCAGGTTGGATGGCACAAACAAGCATAGACTGTGCTTTTGGGTGAGCAAAGGTGAGTTAGTATTATGGCCCAAAGAAGAATGGTCTGTTCTTTTGGGAGGGAACAAAAGTGAATTACTGTTACGGCACATGCAAGGGTACAACTATTCTGTTGAGGGGGAATAAAGGTGAATTACTGATCTGATATTGTTAATCCTCATTCATTCCTTATGTGTGGGTATCGGTTCCGACCTCGGAACCAAGCCGACCATCTTCCAAGCTCACGTCAGCTACAAACTCTCAAGTTAAAACACTTACCCAGAATTCCCCTCTCCCTCTTACCCCAGATTTCGTTTGCCGCATCACCATTCGGTCGTGTCAAGCTACTTCTCTTGAGCTAAGTACAGTATTTTTCTTCATGCTAAGTTCTAAGACAACCTTTTTTCACAAAAAAGTTATTAGATAATTATTTCTTAGTTTATCGCATTTAGCGACTACCCTTTTTCGAATCTTTTCAACTCCTTTCCCCTCTTTTTACCACAAGGTAATTCCTTTTTTACCATCGTTGGTAAACCCTTTTTCCTTGTTACCTTCTAGTAATTCTTTTACCATTACTGGTATTTTTCTGTTTTTTCTTTCTTTCCTATAACTAACATGGCAGATAAAAAAGGTAGCCCAGGGTTTAAAATATGTTTAGATTGTGGCCATAAATTACCTACTTCAGATGCACATTCCCTGTGTGTCTATTGCTTGGGTGTGCCACATTTAACAGTTGACCCGCCTTGTGGGATTTGTAAGAATTTCTCTAACAGGACTTTAATTGAGAGAAAAAAATTAATTAATTTTGAAGCGGCTACTTAAATCTCCTTTTTCAGAGGCTATTTCTGGGTCGGAGGCTTCAACCCCTCCAAGATCCCATAAGAAAAAGAGTGAGGAACATAAAAAGGCCAAGTCTTTTCCTTCGTCCCCAGCTGGGACCCTCAGGAACCGAGACCCAAGAAAGCTAAGCTTTCCAGTTCGGATTTGACTTCTTCGGCTCCAGCGCTTTCGGTGTCTAGACCCTCGGCACCAAGGCTGTTAGTGCCATCTGCAACCTTGGCACCGACTAGTGTACCCCATACCATGTCAGTACTGAAGAGCTCCTCGGTTCAGACTCCCTTACCGGCACCGACTGTCCAGTCATTGCAGACTGTTATGACGTCGATGGATGTTTTGACCCCCCCCATTTCCTTTTCGGCTCCGACAACTTACCCGGTACCGACTTCCCTCTCGGTACCGACCATTCAGCTTTCATCACCGATGTTTTTGGCTCAGGCCTTACCGCTTCGGTACCGACCTCATCATCGGAGCAGACCACGCCTTCGGCACCAATGATTTCCTTGGTGCAGACACCAGTAGTTCAGTCCATTACAGCTCCATTGTTCTCAGTGTACACCACCTCTGTGGCGGGCACTGAGTTTGCTCCGTCCTTGGATAGACCTGGCTCTCCCTCAGCCATGTCCGTGAAATCTGCTAGAAGCCTCTCTGAACACGATGTGTTGCATCTTGTGGGTCAAGTGCTTTTGGCCAGAGGTATTCCACCCCCCCCCAGGACCTATCCTTCCTCGGGAGGTGATCACCCTTTACCAAAGACCCCTACTTATTCTCCTCCTTCATTGCCTTTGAAGCCCTTGATATAGCACAGTCTTCCCCCACTACGGTTCCTTTTATGGACCTCACTAAGGAGCCACAGTTGCCTTTGTGGCAGGAGAGTCTTGTCACGGCCCAGGATGTCAGCTGTGGTGTACATACTTTGGCGTTTCCCAGCCATCGAGGGACTCTGAGTCGGCAGGCTGAGCCACTTAGGTGAGGGGTGACTCCTGCCCTGGGTCCCCATCCCTCTTCAGGTGGAGCGGCCTTCCAGCTTATGGAGAAGGCTCTGGCATCGGTTGGCAATCCTGTGCTATCACTCTCCCTGCCTTCCTCTGGACCGCAACATACACAAGTCATTCCTAGCAGACACTGGGCACAGGGGCCTCAGGACATACTCCCACAGGAGACCCCTTTTGAGCTGTCTTCCCCAGCTTCTCCCTCTGAGGAAGATCATCAAAAGAGCTCATGCAAGAGGAAGCACATGGACTCCACAGAGGAGTCCCTTACTGAAGACACAGACTTTGATGATGGGGAAAGATCCCCGCGATCACTCTCTGAGTTATCTTTTGGTGATATCCTTGAAATCCTTAAACAGAGAGGTGACTGGCAGCCCTCCAACCTGACCTCTGAAGATTCTGTATTCCTGCAGGCCTTTTGTGCCCAGCCCCCTACCTCCTGGGTTACTCCACCTGCTGACGAACTTGTCTGGCTTGTCATGCAGCGTGCATGAAAGGCTCCTGACACCATTGAGGCCATTCCCCGCAGGCCAGATAAAATTTTGTCCCCTCCAGCTAGTGATCTCCATTGGTCCTAAGGTCTTCCTGTAGATGCTTTGGTGGTGGCGGCCGCAACTAAAAATGACCTGGCGGAAGAATAAAGCCAGACTGTCCATCCGCCCAACAAAGAGTCCCAGGTTCTGGACAGAATAGGGAAGCGTACTTATGCATCAGCGACCTTTGCAGTCAGGTCCCTGAACTATATGGCACATTTTACCAGGCTTCAAAGAGACTTAATTTCTGAGCTCTCTGAAACTTTTGGCTGGAGCTCTGTCTGATGAGGTCTGTGACAAAGCGGCCTCTCAGCTAGCTACCATTCAATTGATATCTAACTCCTCCATGTGCCTGATATCTCACGCATCAGAAGGAGCAGCTAGAGAGGTGGGTTCAGGCATTGTTTTGAGACGACATGCCTGGATGCACTTGTGTAATTTCATGGAACCCTTCAAGGCTTCCTTTCTCAATGCTCCCATCAAAGCCTTGTCATTGTTTGGACCCAAGGATGTAATGGGATCCTATCTCGCCTACATTCATAGCTGATGGGTTCGGAGCCGATCCATCGGCTTCGATTCGGCCACTATATACTAGAACAAAGTCTCTAATTGGCTGGGCTACCCCTTATCACAGAATGCACCACGCCTGCTTCCCCAGATCTCGTTTGCCGCTTTTCAAGCTAGACGTGGTCTCGACTTGGCTGGAGCTAAGTGATTTTTTGATTACTTTTTGGTCTTTTGACCTAGGGTTTTCTTCACAAATTTAACAAAAAGCTGTTTTAACAGCTTTACGTGTGTGTGTGAACCTGTTTTGGGTTGATTGGTTGTTGGTATTTTTTCTTCTACTTTCCGGGCAAGGCCCGTTTAAGTTAGAGGGCCCTTGCCCTTATTTGTGTGTGTTAGATGTGTTGATTTTGTCTCTCTGTACGTCCTGATTTATCGGGCTAAGCCCGTTTAAGTTAGAGGGCTTCTGCCCGTTTTGTGTTCTGTATCTCGGGCCAGTCCCATTTTGAGTCAAAGGGCTCATGCCCTACTTTAAGGTTTGCTTTTTGTTGTGGAAATAGTTGTGTGATAGGATGTCGAAAGAGCAGAAGTCTGGTTTTAAAAAGTGCACCAAGTGCAACTACAAAATGTCTCTTACTGATAGCCATGCTGTTTGCGTATATTGTTTGGGACCGAAACATTTGCAGGAAACATGTAGTGTTTGTCATGCTTTTTCCTCTAGGGTCCTTCAAAAATGAAAAAATAAATTGATCCTTAAGGGCCTTATTAAGCCCTCCTTTGAAGATGCTTTGGCTTCTCCTTCCTCTCCAGCTTCTAAAAAGAAAAGGTCGTCGGCTCCGACCAGTCCATCGGAACCGACTTCCAAGAAGCATAGGTCAACCTCTTCTTCCTCGGCTCCAATGGCTTCGGAGCCTCGGGTGGAAGGGTCTGCCTCGATACCTCTTTCCTCGGCTCCATTGGTGTTGGAGCCGCAGGTTGGGGGATCGAGAGGCGAATCACCTGCTTCGGCTCCTTTGGTCTCGGAGCCGTTGGAGGTGTGCAGCTCAGACTCTCCCTCCCCGGCCCTGAAGTCCCCTTCAGCGCCGATGCTTATTCATACGGTTCTGGATCCGGTGCCGATGGTGCTGGAGCCATTTTGGAGCCGGTCCCCTGGTCTATCGGAGCCGAGAGAGAAGTCGTCTCGGCCCCCATCTATTTCCTCTAAATCCTCCAGGTTGTCAGACTCAGATTTGGACAGAGTTATCCAGAGGCTTTTCCAGTCCCCGGTTTTTGCAAAAATGGTCTCGGCTCCAGCCCACTCAGCTCCGGAGCCGGTCCCCACTTCGACGCATCCGATTCCTCCTCCAACCTCCTCAGAGCCGTTGGAGTTGGTGATGGTAGAGCGGAGCAGAGTTGTCCAGTCGGAACCAAGACTCCCTCGGAGCTTCTCTGTTCCGACCATCATCCCTACCCTGTCCTCGGCATCAGGGTTCGGTACCGGGACTTCCTCGGTCGGGGCCGAGGGGAACACTTTGGAACTGGTAGCTTTGGTGCCTAGTCTTCCCCTCGGAGCGTCGGCCACAGGGATTCCTGCACCGTGTGGTCTCTCAGCCTGTGTCCTCCGTAGAGTCTGGAGGTCCTGCTTTTGAGGCCATGAGGAGTGCGCTGGCCATGTCCTTGCCGGCTCAGCAAGTCTCTACCTCACCTTCCCTAGACTTGGGAACTGGTGCTTCTGGTGTGCTTCATTCCCACGACAGTGGGGCCCCAGGGCCTGAGGATACCCCCTTGGGGGGTTCCCTTCTCCCGGGAGGTCCTTCTGAATCCGCTTCAGATGAACCTCCAAGAAAAAAATTGTGCAAGAGGAAGCACATTGACTCCCAGGATGAGTCTATCACATCAGATACTGACCTCGATGATGCGGAGGGGTCCCCAAAATTGTCCTCAGATGACGTCGCATTCTCAGATATCCTCGAGATCCTGAGACAGAGAGGCGATTGGCAGTCTAAAACCCCTTCCGCAGAGGAGTCAGTCTTCCTCAAGGCCTTTGGGGCCCAGCCCTCCACCTCCTGGGTGTCTCCACCCTTCAATGAATTACTAGATTTAGTTTCTCGAAGGGTGTGGGAATACCCTGACACTGTGGAACTGGTGACTGCCAGGCCTAACAAGTTCCTCTCAGCCCCTCCTCAAAAGGAATTTTTGACTAAAGGAGTTGCAGTAGATGCGATGGTGGTGGCATCTGCCACTCAGCAGGATGTGGCAGAGGCTTCAACATCTATTCACCCTCCTAATAAGGATTCCAGGAGCATGGATAGGTATGGGAAGCATACCCTTTCTTCAGCGGCCTTTACCCTGCGGTCGCTGAATTATCTTTGTCATTTTACCAGGCTCCAAAGGGACCTCCTCAAAGAGTTAGGTGAGTCTCTTACGGGTAATCTTCCTGAGGCATTAGCCCAAACTGTTGGCGCCCAGATGACTACCCTATCTTCGATAGTCAACTCGTCCATGAGGCTCATATCATATGCGGCCGAAGGGGCGAGTAGAGCAACGGGAACAGGCGTGGCTCTTAGAAGACATGCCTGGTTACACTTGTGTCCCTTTGCGGAGGCCTTTAAGTCTTCCTTCGCCGACGCCCCCTTTGATGGGTCCTCCCTGTTTGGACCCAAGGTGAAGGACACACTGACTCGGTGCGAGCAGGAGGGCAAGACCGTGACTGCAGTGGGGGCCTGTTTTTCCGCTCCCTCTAGACCTTACCCCAAGGCCCAGAGAGGAGGGAAAATGTGGTTCAGGAAATCTCAAAGGTCTTTCCCTACTCCACCGAGTGATCCCCCCTCTAGAGGCGGGGGGGGTTCAGGAAGACACCGCCCCAGAGGCGGCAGAGGCCCCCGTAACTCTGGAGACCGTGATTCCTTTCGTGGTCCGTCCTACGCTCACCGTCCCTGAGATGTGGCCCGACTGTGCATCTCTGGAGCCAGTCGGGGGTCGCTTTGCGGAACACCCGCAGGCTTGGGAATCTATCACCAAGGATCAGTGGGTGCTCCGGACCATAACCGGAGGCTATCTCATCCCTTTCATCAAGATCCCCCCTCTTCCTATCAGGAAAATCCCGGATGTGCCACCCAGTCAGCGGGATCAAGCAGCGGTCAAGGTTTCAAAGCTGCTAAGAAAAGGAGTCATCCAGCCTGTCCCCGCCGACCAGATCGGATCAGGAACTTACTCAAGACTATTTTTGGTGCCAAAAAAGACAGGGGACTTAAGGCCCATTTTGGACCTCAGATCATTGAATCGCTTTGTAAAAAAATCCAAAATCCGAATGGTCACCCTTCAGTCCATTCTCCCGTTATTGGAGAAGGATGTCTGGATGTGCTCCATAGATCTCAAGGACGCTTACTATCACATTCTGATAAGTCAAGAGTCCAGAAGTCATTTACGCTTCCGCCTGGGAGCCAGTCATTTCCAGTTCCGAGCACTGCCCTTTGGTCTCACCACAGCCCCCAGGGTGTTCACCAAGTGTCTGGCAGTAGTGACAGCTCACTTGAGAAGTCTAGGATTCCAAGTGTTTCTCTATCTAGACGACTGGCTCCTTACTGCCACCTCCAAGCATCTATTAGTTCGGGCGCTTATGACCACAGTCAGTTTGGGTCATTCACTAGGAATCACGTTCAATTGGGGAAAATCTGTGCTGCAGCTGTCTCAGCGTATTACCTTTATAGGCTCAGAGTTAGACACAAGAAGAATGCGGGCATTCTTGCCGGTAGAAAGGATTCAGGTCCTGCAGTCTCAGGTTCAAACCTTGTTACCCAGATCACGAGTTCAGGCCAGACTGATTCTGCAGTTATTGGGCACGATGACCTCGACTATTCTTCTAGTCCCCTTAGCCAGGCTGCACATGCGGGTGCTGCAATGGCTACTGTCGGTTCAATGGTCCTTTCAGGAACTCCCCTTGAACCATTTGGTCCAGATTACGGAAATTTGCCGTCGGGACCTACGTTGGTGGCTGCTTCGGTCCAACCTGGACCAGGGGCGACCCTTTGCCCTTCAGCCTCCCATCACCACGGTGACCACGGACGCCTCCCAGATAGGGTGGGGGGGTCATTATCTGGACAGGTCTGTCCAAGGCACATGGCAGGTTCATGAAACGCACTTACATATCAATATCCTGGAAATGAGAGCGGTGCTACTGGCGTTGCAAGCACTTCATCATGCTCTTCCCCGGGGTACTATTGCGATTCTATCCGACAACATGTCGGTAGTCTGGTACATAAACAAGCAAGGCGGAACCAGGTCCTACCCTCTTTGCCGAGAGGCCATGAGAGTGTGGCATTGGGCGATTGCTACACAGCATTTCCTAGTGGCAACGCACATTCCGGGGAAATCCAATGTGATTGCAGACAGGCTGAGCAGGACTTTCCTGTTGCCCCACGAGTGGTCCCTCAATGACAGGGTGGCTGCAAACATCTTCGCCAAGTGGGGCCTCCCTTGTTGCAACTTGTTCGCCAGCCCTCACAATGCGAAATGCAGGGAGTTCTTCACTCTGACTCCCTCTCAGGGGCAGATTCCCAGGGACGCTCTAGCTCACAGTTGGCCCCCCGGTCTACTTTACGCCTTCCCTCCGGTTCCCCTTCTCCTGAAGGTGATACAGAAGGCGATTTATCTAGGAAGCGACATGATTTTGATCGCGCCACACTGGCCTCGTCAGGTTTGGTTCCCCTTCCTTCTGAGGTATGCGGTGGAAGGCCCATGGTTTCTGGACCTGGTGCCTGACCTGTTAACTCATCAGTCGGGACAGTCTCACCCATCCCTCAGGTCCTTGAGGTTGGCCGCTTGGTTACTCCACTTCCAACCTTAGTCAGAGATAACTCTCTTTCTCCAGACGTCATCCACATTTTGTCCTCTTCTCACAAACCTTCCACTATTAAACTGTATTCCAGCAAATGGAAGAGGTTTGCTCTTTGGGCCCAGCAATGAGGTATAGATCCCCTTACCACCCCAGTACCTCAGGTTTTAGAATTCCTGGCTGCTTTGTATTATTTGGGCTCTTCAGTTTCCACAATTAAAGTCCAACTGGCGGCTATCTCTAATTTTCATGTCTCCTTTGAGCCTTCCTTAATGGCAATCAGGCTTTGCAAATCTTTCCTTAAAGGAGCGTGGCTCCTTCGGCCCCCAATAGCCCATCCTGTGCCCCCTTGGGACCTGAATATGGTTCTAGCTTCTTTAACTGCCTGTCCCTTTGAACCAGCAGCTACTTGTGATATAAAATTTCTATCTTGGAAAACCGCCTTTTTGGTGGCAATAACCTCTGCCAAGCGGGTCTCAGAGCTTCAGGCTCTCTGTTCTAAACATCCTTATTTGACCTTTCACAAAGACAGAGTGTCCCTCAAGTTAAATCCCTCTTTCTTGCCCAAGGTAGCATCCCCCTTATGCATTCAACAATCCTTGGAGCTCCCTGTGTTTTTTCCCAAATTCTCCAATAGCGCAGAATATATTTTCCATCAGTTGGATGTTCACAGACAACTGCGTTTTTATTTAAGTAGGACCAATCAGACACGAAAGTCAGATCAGCTGTTTGTGTCCTTTGCGGAAAATAGGTTGGGTCAACCGGTGGCTAAAACCACCATAGCCAAATGGATTAAAGATTGCATCTCCTTCATTTATTCACGGTTCGGCAAAGAGCTACCCTTCCCAGTCAGGGCTCATTCTACCAGGGCAATGGCTACTTCTGTAGCATTCCATTCCAAATTATCAATAGATGATATCTGTGCGGCCGCTACCTGGACTTCTCTGCACACCTTCATTTCTCATTACAAGATAGATGTGGCTTCTCGAGGTAGAGCTTCCTTTGGTTCCACAGTTCTCAGGAGTGTTTTCCAATGAGCCACCCGGGATTTAGGTGCTAGGGACGCTGTCCCATCAGTTATGAATGTAGGCGAGATAGGATCCCATTACATCTTTTAGTTATGTACTTACCATAACTTCGGATGTATGGGATCCATCTCGCCTACATTCATACGCATTCGCCCTCCTTCCCCTTCCCATTGGATTTAGAGGGAATGTTGCTACTTACTGAGTTTTTCTCTTGAAGGACTTTAGTTTGTTACAGTTGCTGCTATGTCTCTGTGTCTGGATGTAGGTATGAAAGCGAACAAACAAGATCTGGGGAAGCAGGTGTGGTGCATTCTGGGATAAGGGGTAGCCCAGCCAATTAGAGACTTCGTTCTAGTATATAGTGGCCGAGTCGGAGCCGATGGATCGGCTCCGAACCCATCAGTTATGAATGTAGGCGAGATGGATCCCATACATCCAAAGTTATGGTAAATACATAACTAAACGTTAAAAGCACACTGGCCAGATGTGAACAGGACGGTAAGACCCTTTCTGCTGTGGGTGTCCGTTATTCTTCCCCTCAATGGTCTTTCTCCAGAAACCAGAAGAGTGGGAAGCTATGGCACAAAAAGTCTCAAGGTTCTTTCCGTGACACACAGGCCGAGTTCTTCCCTAGATGTAGAGGGGGAAACTCTCAGGGAAGATGCTCCTTTTGGGGCAAAGGGGGTCCGTGTAACCAGGGTTCCAGGGATTCTTTCCCTGGCCAGTCTTACCAGTGCTTCTGAAGCGGCCCAACTGCTTTCCTCTGGAAGTGGTTGGGGGTCATTTCTCTTTGTACCCTTCTGCCTGGCTAACCATTACCACCGATTCTTGGGTACAAAGGATAATAACCAGAGGTTATCATATTCCCTTCGATCTTTGTCCCACTCCCTCAACAAGCTTACCCGATGTTCCACCCAGTCAAAGGGAAGAAGCAGTGTTAGAGATTTCAAAGCTGCTAAGAAAAAGAGTCTTCCAAATAGTCCCTCCAGACCAGATAGTATCCGTATGCTACTCAAGACTATTTTTGGTGCCAAAGAAAACCTGGGACTGGAGATCAATTTTGGATCTCAGTGTATTGAACAAGTTTGTAAAAGTGCAGAAATTCCGGATGGTCACAATACAGTCTATTCTTCTGCTTTTGGAAAAAAAATGATTGGATGTGCTCGATAGATCTTCAAGATGCGTACTACGACATAAAAGTGGACAGACCATCAAGAAGATTCCTTTGCTTCCGTGTGGGAGCCAGTCATTACCAGTTCAGAGTACTGCTCTTCGGACTCTCTACAGCCCTCAGAGTGTTCACAAAGTGCATGGCAGTTGTCACAGCTCACTTGCAACTATAAGGATTCCAGGTGTTTCCATACCTAGACGACTGGCTCATCTCCGCCCCCACCAGACATCTATTGGAAGAAGCCCTGGCATACTCTCTCCTCACTGCAGAAAGGCTAGGCATAACCATAAACTGGCAAAAATCCAATCTCACCCCATCTCATTCCACAGAATTCATAGGGGTCATCTTGAATACAAAGAATTGCAAAGCATCCATTCCAGAGCACAGAATTCTAAGGATAAAGCAGCAATTGATTCCAATCCTTTCAAGGGAGAAATCCAAAGCTCATTCTGTTCTCCAATTGCTGGATTCCATGGCAGCCTCCATTATGATTTTCCCCCTGACCAGGTTTCACATGAGGCTTTTACAGTGGCTACTGCTCACACAATGGTATCCTTTTCAGTACCCTCTTTCAGCCAAGATTCGGGTAACTCACAGGTGCAAACAAGATCTAAATTGGTGGATGGCGCACAATCCGTCACAATGGTCTCGTCCCTTCTCCCCCCAACAGCTCAAGGCTACAGTGACCACGGACGCCTCCCTGATGGGGTGGGGGGGCTATTTCAGGGACAGACACTCCAAGGTACTTGGTCCAAAATGGAGGCCCATCTGCATATAAATGTTCTGGAGCTGAGGGCGGTGCTTCTGGCATCACAAGCATTCCATTCCCTGCTGCCGTCTGGGACTATTGCGATACAATCAGACAACATGGTGGTGGTCTGGTACATCAACAAACAAGGTGGGACCAAATCTTACCCACTCTGTCGAGAGGCCATGAGGATATGGCAATGGGTGATGGCTACCAACCGCTTTCTTCTAGCAACGCACATTCCTGGGAGTTCCAACATGATAGCAGACAGACTGAGCAGGTGTATTCTACAACCTCACAAGTGGTCCCTGAATCCCTTGATGGC
The DNA here is from genome assembly GCF_019279795.1 of Protopterus annectens. Lineage (NCBI taxonomy): Eukaryota > Metazoa > Chordata > Ceratodontiformes > Protopteridae > Protopterus > Protopterus annectens. The sequence continues at coordinate 1,630,087,556 of NC_056725.1, forward strand.
AGAGATTTTCAACCGCTGGGGTCTTCCTTGCTGCAACCTCTTTGTGTTCCCGACCAACTACAAATGCAGCAACTATTTCGCCCTAATTCCCCCTCCGGGACAGTCACCCAGGGATGCTCTATTCCACGATTGGCCCTCGGGTCTGCTTTATGAATTTCCACCTCTTTCTGTCATTCCCCAGTTTCTGAAGAAATCCCACCGATTGAAGAGCAAAGTAATCCTCACAGCACCATATTGGCCTCATCAGATTTGGTTTCCCTTCCTTTGGCCTCACCTGCTAGATCAACCGTGGCTCTCCACTCCACAGAATCTGATTCACCCCAACCTGAACAGCCTGAAGTTCACAGCTTGGCTCATCCAGTTCCTTTGATTGCCAGGCAGAATGATCTTTCTTTGCCAGTACATGACATTCTTATTGCATCTCATAAGTCTTCCACCAGAATTACATATCTCAGCAAGTGGAAAAGATTTACTTTTTGGCTGAAAGAAAAACAAGTAGATCCTTTTTCAGCACCAGTGTCGATAGTACTGGAATATATGTCTACCCTATTTCAGTCCGGTCTATCTGCCTCTGCCATTAGAGTTCATTTAGCTGCAATATCTACTTTTCATGATGGTGTCCAAGACTCTTCTCTTATGTCACACAAGTTATGCAAGACCTTCATAAAAGGCATGAATCATCTAAGACCTCCTTTTAGAGAACCTACTCAACCATGGGATCTGTCATTAGTCCTACAAGCTTTGACAATGCCACCTTTCTAACCAGCATCTTCTTGCGACCTCAAATATTTGTCATGGAAAACCTTGTTTTTGGTCGCCATTACTTCCGCCAGATGTATCTCTAAGCTTCAAGCCTTATGCATCAAGAGTCCATATTTTATTTTGCATAGAGATAGAGTGTCATTGAGAACTAATCCTTCCTTTCTGCCAAAAGTGATCTCTGAAATGTCCATTAATCAAACCATTGAATTGCCAGTTTTCTTCCCCAATCATTCAAACAGAGGAGAGTATAGGTTCATAGATTAGTACTAGGCTAACTTGCCCTTGTGGGACATTTTAAGCATAGCCAATTATCCCTTGTGAGACTCAAACCCTGCACCTTGTGTTTCCAAGGCAAACACCTTAACCATTAGGCCACCCTCTCAACCCATTGCCTACATACCCTAGATATTCACAGGCAAATTTGCTTCTACTTGAACAGGACTAAGGCTTCTCGTAAATCAGAACAGTTATTTTTGGCCTATTCTGGACCTAGATTAGGATGTGCTGTTGCTAAGGTCACATTGGCTAAATGGTTAAAAGACTGCATGACCTTCATTCATGGACAACATAATATTCCATTACCTACTACCATAAAGGCTCATTCCACAAGGTCAGTGGCAACTTCTGCTGCCTTCCATGCCAGAGCCTCTTTACATGACATTTGTGCAGCTGCAACTTGGGCTACTCTCATACCTTCATCAATCATTACAAATTGGATTTGGCCTCAAGGGGAAGAGCATCTTTTGGTTCTATGGTGCTCAGGAATGTCCTTCCATGAGAGCCTCCCAGGAATAAAGGTAGCTGAGGACTCTGTCCCACATGTAAGGAATGAACGAAGATTAACAATATCAGATAAAGAAGTTATATCTTACCATAACGTTCCATCTGTATTGTTGATCTTCGTTCAGTCAGTACGACCCTCCCTCCTTCCCCTTCCTGTGGCTTCTAGTGGATCTCACTATCCGGTTCAGTTAGGTAATTTGACCAGAGGTAGCCTCTACCTTCTTTTGATTTGCAAACTCAATCTGAGGTAAGAGGGAGAGGGGAATTCTGGGTAAGAGTTTTAGCTTGAGAATTTGTAGCTGACGCAAGCTTGGAAGATGGCCGGCTTGGTTTCTGAGGTTGGAACCGATACCCACACGTAAGGAGTGAACAAGGATCAACAATACATATGGAACGTTATGGTAAGACATAACTTCTTTTTATGGCACATACAAGTATAGACTGTTCTTTTTGGGGGAACAAAGGTGAGTTACTGTTATGGCACAAACAAGAATGGACTATTCTTTTCTTTGGGGGGAGCAAAGGTGAGTTACTGTTATGGCACAAACAAGAATGAACTGTTCTTTTTGGGGGAGCAAATATGACTTACTGTTATGGCACTTACAATGATACAACTGTTCTATTAAGGGGGGAATAAAGCTGAATTACTGTTATGGCACATACAAGCATAGACTGTTCTTTTGGGGGGAACAAAGGTGAGTTACTATTGTGGCACATACAAGAATGGACTGTTCCTTTGGGGGAGAGCAAAGGTGAGTTACTGTTATGGCACAAATGAGAATGGACTGTTCTTTTGGAGGCGGGAGCAAAGATGAGTTATTGTTATGGCACAGACAAGAATTAACTGTTATTTTGGGGAGAGCAGAGATGAGTTACTGTCATGGCACAAACAGACATGGACTATTCTTTGGGGGAGCAAAGGTGAATTATTGTTATGCACAAACAATAATAGACTATTCTTTTGGGGGGAGAGCAAAGGTGACTTACTGTTTTGGCACAAAGAAGAATATGTTTCTCTTGTTACTCTCCTTGTTTTGCATCCTGCCTGTTGTTAGTATTTCACATCTCTAGACTGTTTTATGTTTCACCAGTGGGTAATACTGACTGGTTACCTTTTCAGTTTTATCTGGAAACGGTTATTTTGTAGTTATGTGATACTTATGTGTATTATACTTCTGTTATCTTTTAGGACACCTACAAGTATGTCACTCAGGTATGTCAATCCATGGAGACCCTCCTTCACTGATGAGGAAAACCAAGTCATAGTCGATGGGTTTCGGCAACATGGTGCTTTTTCGTCTAGAAAGATATGGCCCATAGGATATGTATATGGCAATAGATTGTTCATGATGTCATTGCTGTGGCCAGCTACGGCAGAACATATGAACAGGTGCACCACAGGGCCACTGCCATGATAACATCTGCAAGGATGTGAGCAGCTGCAGTGGGCCGTGACCAAATGGTTACTGGGGGAGGGCCTGGTAGGGAACCACCACTACCCCCAATGAAGAGTTCCTGCCCAATCTGAGAGATTCAAGCAGCTCCCAAGAGAGTACAGTACATGACCTGGATGTAGGAGCAACACCTTTCGAGACAACAAGCACATCCAGGTAAGCTTTGATATCCCAACAGTTGAATACTGTTGTATAGTAAAACAATTAAAATGAATAAGTTAATTCTGTATCACATGTCCTTTTTTGGGGGGGATTGAAGATTGCTATAGTTATAAGCTTAGGGTGGAGTTTTCAGCCATGTTCTTGTTCAGAGTGCCATTAATACACATCTTCAGGGTTAGCTGTATTATACTGTTAATTGTGATCATGTTGCCCTTACCTCTTGTTTAAGTTCTTCCAGGACCATGTGGAGTACAGTACAGTACAGTATGTCTTCTGTGGATAGTAATCCATATATTTTTATATCAGTACTGCTCAGCAATGTAAAGAAATATTGTAGTGTGTGATATTGATCTCAGGCCTGTTGTGTATATTTCTCTACTGTCTGTAATAGTGGCAGCACTGTTAGTTTGTTGGCATATATTGCACTGTAGTAGTTCAGGTATTAATGTATTCCTGTGTTTCTTGCTTTTTATCACAGGTGCTCATGAGAATGGGAGTGTGGGCCTTGTGCCACCTGATGTTAGTATATCCACAGACTCTGATGATGATGGTGACCAAACTGAGGCACATTCTGGGGTGCAGAGGGTGAATCTGACACAGAGGTTGACATATAGCATTCCCCTGCATTTCTATTGTACACAGTCAGTAGGCCTATGCCTACCGAGTCTACTGAGCCCACAGATATTGGACAGATGGAGGGTGAGGACATTGATCAGGGAAGTGTGGCTACTGCGGCTTCAATGCCTGTTGAGTCTGTCCATAGCCAAAGTGTGGGTGAGGTGCCACACAGGAGGAATGATAGGGGTGCTTGGAGGGGGGCCTGCTGTCCCTCCTCCACCTGATGCAGGTGTCACTTCCTGTGCTACTCAGCATATGTTTAGGACCATCATGGAGGCACAGGCACATTCCCATAAGGTGCACCAGACAAATGCTCAGGGTTGTGGATGTGGCACAGTCTGACATGTATGACTGCCTCCACCATGTTGCCAATTCACTAAGTTGGGTGAATGACACATTGGAATGAGGGGTGTCTCTGATGGAATGAGGGGTGTCTCTGATGGAATGAGGGGTGTCTGTAAAGGACTGAGGGGTGTCTCTCATGGAATGAACAGTGTCTCTGATAGAATGTCTGCTGGGAGGGGAACAGCATCCTTGTGGGCATAGGTCGGCCACATCATCTGCTGTCAGCCAATGTGGCCGTGACTAATCATGTTCCCATAGCAGACGCAGTTCCACTGCTCTGTCAGTGAGTCTGCTGTGCACACCCAGATGTGGCAGACTATGGGGTTGTGGTCCTGGGAGTGGCTGTGAAGGGAGTTTGCCCAGCAGATATCAGTCACATTCAGGTAGCAGCACTGCATCTTACTGTGGGCATGGACATGCCAGTTCAACTCCTGGCAGAGCCAGTTCTCATGGTCAGTGACAACAACGATGAACTGCCACTTCTACTATGCACAGCTCACACCTGTCTGGCAGACCAAGATGTAGAGCTAGAACAGAGCTGGAGTGTGTTCATGCCGACACTCACACACCAATTTCACCTGGAGAACAATTACTTAGTCTCACTGGCCATTTGTTTTATCCCAATGTCTGCCTTCCTTTCCTTCCTACTCACACACACTCACTGCCCTTTTGTGTTAGCCTAGGCTACCTGTCCCCTCACCCCCATCCAACACACAACACCCTGTGCAAGTGATGATAACTTTGCCATATCCCTGTTTTCTCTCTTTTGGATTCAGGGATACAAAAGCTGTGTCTGATGCTCAGGGTGCATAGCTATCTTAGTGCTTGGTATATCTGCATTTGTGTTGTTGAAATGGTCATTGTACCTTTAAGTTATATTGTCCTTGGAAAATTAGACAGTGGATATCATCAACATTTCGCAGTGTTGTAGTGAATGCTGTTGTACTGGGGTTGAGGTCAGAAACTGCAATGTGTATCATTACTTTCTAACTTCTTTCTTTAATGATCTTCTAGGACAAATCTATGGATCTTAGGATTGTATGACAGCACTGTAGTCAAACCTCATCAGAACAGTAATACAGTATAATGCTCTGTCTTGCCTGTACCTTTACAGACACATGCAGCAGCTGGAGAGACCACGTGTCTTTCTCAGGAAAATAATACAGGGCCTACAAACCATGGCATAATGTAGGTGGATAGATTAAAAGCCATGTCTGTGTCATCTGTCTGGTAAAGGATGAGGTGATGTCTGCCTGACTTCCAGGCCAGTGTCTGACCATGCCCTGGTAGGATGACTACATATCCAAATATCTGATATAGCTGATATCATCAGCAATGTCTGTTGAGAGCATGGTAGTAACAGTGTCCCACATACTGTGGTAAAAGGCTCCCTGTAATGTCAAGCACACACACACACACACACACACACACACATATATGCAGGCACGCACAGACACACACACACGCGCCACACACACACACACACACACACACACACACACACACACACACACACACACACACACACACACACACACACACACACACACACACACAGCTGAGTGCACTGAGAATAGAACAGGCTACAGAAAACAGTGCAAGTGCCACAGCAGAAGTCTGACTTTTGCAAGACTGTAGCTGAACTTGTAGTACATGACATCAGTAGCCCATGTGTGAGACAAGATATATAGTTCTCCAGGTTGGTTGAGGGACCCCCTCTGTGCAACGGTATTATGGTTGCTGTGTTCCCCTCTTCCCGGACAAAGTCAATACTTAGACTACGGTTGAAGGGAGAACCCAGTGATTCTGCTAACTCTTGCGTTAGACTGTTTAGTAAGGAGCCTGGGATGCTATCAGTTCACATTAAGGCTGTGTTTTTGGCATTGACAAGTGAGATTATGACCTGTTATTTGGAGCCAATAGGTAGGGAACTGTTGACAGGTATGCAGTGGTGTATGATCATTGGAGACAGGGGTGTGAAATTGTTGCCAAACCTGTCTGCTAACAGGTTGGCTATGTTCTCAGGTTTAATATGAGTGGCACCATCCACTCTGAATGTGGTCCAAAGCCAGGCCTTTCCTTTTACATTACAGACATAGCTAAAGAATGCTTTGTGATTATCCTTAGCTATGGATGCTAATTTAGTTTTGTAATTAGCTTTAGAGGACTTCACAAGATGTCTAATTTACTTGTTCAAGCTATGGAGGCTGTTCTTCTCCTGAGACTGTTCCCTTGTATTCCTGGACATCAGTTTCTGTTGTATAATCTATTTATGCAAGATATCCACCAGGGTGGCTTGTTTTTTTGTGAGCAAGTTTTGATCTGTTCTGGTACAGCTTAGTTGATACACTTGTACAGCTGTTTATACAGGGCATTTGTATACACCTCCATATAGGAGTTTTTACTTTCAGTGGTGGCAGATGGTTTGAAACTATATATGCCATCACTTAGGAGGCTATAGTTTGCTTTGCAGAGATTCTTCCACCTTTTGGATCCTAATGGGGATCAGGTATGATTGCTAACATGACAGATTTGTGGTCAGACCTCACCAGGGAGGGTTTCACACATGGGGTGGTGCAGCGATCTCCCATGTTAGTGAGTACTAGGTCACGGACATTCAAGCTCCTTGTGGAGTTGCAGACTAACAGTTTCAGAGCATTCGTGTTTACAAATTGCAGGAACCTTAGGATGGGCATGTGTGAGCTCATATATGTATCCCAGTCGATGGAAGGATAGTTAAAGTTAACCAATTCTAGGGTGTTTGGCTGTATTATGAGTGACTCAGGTAAGTCCAGAAACGCGCTGTATGGTTTTCATGGTTCATGTTGGTGGACCTGTAGCTAACAATGATGTGGGGGGGTGTCCTACAGTTAGTTGGACTTGGAGTAACTCTACGGAGTTGTACTGCTTAACTGGTCTTGAGGTGTACTTGTCTTTTATAAAGATGGATCCACCCCCTTCTTTTGTTCTTTCACATTCATTTTGTGGCCTGAACATTTGGAAGGCATTATAGCCATTCAAGGCCAGAGTACTCTCTGTGGCCCTAAACCATGCCTATGTGACTGCACAAGTATCGACATCTTCCGAAGTAGGAAGTGCCTCCATTGAGTGTAGTTTCTGATTTAGACTCCTAGCATTAAGAAGCATAACCTTGAGTTTGTCTTTTGAGAATATTTTTATGTCAGGAACTTTGTTCTTAGGACATTGTCTAAAAAAGTCACTATGGAGGAGGCAACTACCTTGGCAAGAGGTGACAGATGAAGACCATCCCTGGCAAAGCAGCGTGGTCTGTTGACCATATCATCCAAGCCCAACAACTACTAGATGCCCCTGGAGTGACACCAGTAGCTAAGCCAATTGTTGAAGTTGATAATTCTTTTGTTTGTATTGAGGCATCATCCTGGGTGAAGGTAGAATGCTGCTTAGGGGTACAGACATATCTTTCTGGGACACATAATCTGAGAGGTCAGTCATATGTTTCTTCATATACTCTAGTGAGGTACATCTCAAGTCATTTACTCCAACATGGAGTATGACAGAGGTGTAACTGTGGTTGTTGTTGAGAGACTTGAGTGCATGCGTAACTTTGTGGATCCTAGCACCTGACATGCAGTTGACCATGACTGTCTCCTCGTACAACCTGGTGAGGGGGATATCTGTGTCTCTCACTATGGATTCACCTATGACCAAGACACTGGTTTTCAGGTGTTTTGCATTAAGGGCTTATTGGGTGACACACTGATATGTTTGTTTTTATGTGTAGTGGGTTGCATTGGGACTGTAATGTGTGCAGAAGGTTTGGATTTCCAAAGTCTCTGCTCTTTTGGTAAGCTTCTAATGACTACCTCTGCATATATGGGGTTATGTGTTGTGCATTTGGTCTGATGAGGAGGTGAAGTGTGTGTGTTGACAACCTGTTTAATAAACTAGAAATTAATGATGACACATCCCCTGTTTGACTTTCCTTACTAGCTAAAAACTTCAAATTGTTCTCCAAACTTTTATTCACTTGCTGCAACAAGAGTGTTAGCTTTCCAATTGATTTCTGAGATTCTTGCGCATGAGAAGCTTGGTCCATAGCCGAAGTACAGAGGGGTAACGACATCACTTTCCCAAATGCTCCCAATTTACAAGCCATTTTAATATTTGTACAACAAGCATTTGTGTTTTAATGAGCTTTATTGAGTTAATTGGATGGCTGATTGATCACATGACATATTGCCACTAGTTATATATACAATCAGAAGTGTTGGTGATTGTTCTGATGAAGTTCCAGAACTGTTTGGAATGAAAGCGTTTAATTTTAATTTTAATTTTTTATTTTGAATAAAGTTGAGTTAAGTCTTGGTCCTTGCGAGTTCTTGAAGGTATTTGGTTATATAGTTTGATTTGGGAAGTTTTTGGGAAAGTGATGTTGTTGCATCATTCACATATTGAATTTTTAAGTTTTACAAGTACATGGTTGTCAATATACATTAGGCAATAGAAGTCTGGCTTTGTAAAAACACAATTACCCTTATTAAACATATTTAGATAGTCATTAGCAAAGTGTTTTGTGAGCAGCAACAACCGGGCCTGTCTCTGAGGAACATAGGTGCCAGCCCAGCGGTGACTTTACAATCAACCAACCAGTAGTGAAGGTTGTGCTTGAACAGGGTCATGGAGGAGCACTGCTACACACAGGGTGAGAGCCTATAACAGAGGAATGTGAGTCACTGGGGAATATATCTGTTTCCCCTGCATGTTCTGTTTATCTCACAGGCTAGGTTGAGAATCTTGGCCCAAGTTATTCCTGCCCCATTTGATTTCCAGATATCCAGCATTTCCAGTAGGGCAAGATCTGAGAATTCCCTGTAGGTCAGGTGGAGGTCAACTCTGAGCAGCTTGCAGGAAACTGAGTGCAATGACAGGTTTTGTAGTCTTTCTATGTATGTGATGTTTGGAGAACCTGCATTTCCCAGTCACAAGCCTCTATTTTTTCTCCAGTTGCTGTAGTTGTCTGTTGAGGTGCTGACATAAAGGAACCTTGCACTCAGTTAGTGGTTTGATAAAGATAGAGTACCACAGAGCTATGATCTCCCTAGTTTTAGATGTGATGTCCATATGTATGATATGCGCAATGCAGACTGTGTGTCTCACCACTATGGGGACATAGTAATGAAAGTGCAGATTGCTATGAAGATTTGTTCATAAGTCTCACAACACCGTGTTTGATCTGAGAGGGGTGTTATGTATATCATAATTAGCAGGGATACTTTATTGCCAAAGGGGACAATGAGGCATTGTTTGCTGTAAGGTTTAGTCTGTGAGCTTGGCACCAATCATTTGTCTCTATCAGCTCCTTTTGTAATATGTTACCATCCTTGATGGAATCTATATGAATGTGTCCAATTAACAGTCATCTGCAAATGTGGTAAACTGCAGGTCACTTACTGTTGCCTGTGCTTCAGGGAAGTAGTGTCCACACAGCTGATGGTGCAGCACAGATCCTTGGGGTATTCTATTGATATGTGGCTAGTGGGGGGAGGGGCGCAGCCCCAACTTTGAGAGTGTGCTTTCTGTTGGTGAGCCAGTTGGCTATCCAGTAGTACTGTATGGCTTAATTCTCAGATGTGACAATTTCACTATGAGACACGAATGGAGGATATTGTCAAAGGCCTTGGATAACTGAACATAGGTGGTATGTCCTGTTACCTGTCATCCAGGTCTCTGGGGTTAGTATCAAAGAAATCCACAAGGTTCTGTAGGCAAACTCTATCCTTGACAAACCCAACATGGGTTTACTCAAGTACTAGATGGATAGCCAAGTGGCTCAATGACAGAGCACACACTCTTAAAGTTGGGGACTGCACCTTCACCACCAGCCCACTTACCAGTGTAATACCACAAGGATCTGTGCTGGACCCTCAACTGTTTGTGAAATACTTCCTGAAGCACGGGCAGCAGTAGATGGTCTGTGGTTTACCAAAGTTTGCAGATGATTGTTAACTGGATGCACTCATAATGAGTCCCGCAATTAAGGTAACATATTATAGTAGGGGCTAACACAGACTCATAATTGGTGACAAACTCACAGATTGAACTTTAAGCATACAATTACTCATTGTCACCTTTGTCACCTTTGTCAATGAAGTACGCTGGCTAATTATGAAATACATAGCACCCCCAACCCTCAAACAGAGTGTTGTGAGACTTGGGAACATATGTTGATAGCAATCTACACTTTCATCACTATGTGCCCATAGTGGTGGCATGCACATTTTGCATCACACACATCACACATATGGACATCACTTCCAAGACCAGGGTAGTCATACCTCTGTTGTTCTCTACCCTTATCACACCAATAATGGAGTACAATGCTCACATCTCTCTGTACCTTACCAGACCCCTACAGCAATTGCAGTGAACACAGGGTTGTGCCTGGGAGAGTCCCAGGCATCCAATCATGACATACATGGAAAGACTGACGTACCCGTCACTGTATTCAGTATCATGCAGGCTGCAGAGGCCTGACTTAAGGCTACCCTACAGTGCAGTCTCAGACCCTGGTCTTCTGAAATGATAGAAATCTGCAAGTCAAATGGGACAACTATAATTTGCCCCAAGGTTCTCATCCTAGCCTATGACATAAACAGAACATGTTGGGGAGACAGATATATCCCACAATGATTCACACTCCTCTGTAATACCCTCCCACTGCATGAGAAGGAATGCTTCTCAATGACCCTGCTCAAACACAAACCTTGATTACTGGTTGAATGATTGTATAGTCACTTCTGGGCTGGCATCTATGCCCCTCATGGATAGGGCCAGCTGGTGCTGCTGACAAACACACTTGGCTAAAAATGACCATCCAACTATGCTCAGTAATGGTACATGTGTTTATACACAGCTAGTCTTCTAAAGACCCTAGTGCTATTAGGCTAGTAGCCTCATATGAACCTATGAAGCTATGTGCCTGTGCAGGCCTCAAAACATGTTGTCAGCCACATGGCCCACTGATGTAATCTATATAAGTACACCTGCACTGTTGTATAAATCAGAGTTGTACCATGGCATGTGCCATTTGTCTGTTCTCACTGCAGTTGACTGTGTGTGTGTGTGTGTGTGTGTGTGTGTGTGTGTGTGTGTGTGTGTGTGTGTGTGTGTGTCTGTAGACAGCAGAGCAGATGTGTGTATCCTACTGTTACTTCTCCAATTACATGGCTTGCCAGTATTTTGATACTTGCTCATGCCTACACATCCATTTCATACAGGCCTCCCAACCTCTTATCTCCCATATGGCCTGCTGATGTTATCTACCATAGGTTCACCTGCACTGCTGTATAAATTGGATTTGAGCTGTGGTGCTTGCATTAAGTACTGTGTTCTGCAGTGTGTATACTTAGATAGTTAGGGGTTCTGTTCTCACTGCAGTCAACTGGTGTGTGTGTGTGTGTGTGTGTGTGTGTGTGTGTGTGTGTGTGTGTGTGTGTGTGTGTGTGTGTGTGTGTGTGTGTGTGTCTGTGTGTGTGTGCTCTTGCTTGACATTACAGAAAGCCTTTTACACCAGCATGTGTGACACTGTTATTCCCATATTCTCTTTACCAGACAATGCTGATGCCATCAGCTATAAAGTGTTGTCTGATACAATGCAATTCGGTTTCGAGCTGTGGCACTTGTGTAAAGTACTGTTTTTTGTAATCTGTCTACTTAGATAGGTAGGGATTCTATTTTTGTTATAGTCAACTGGGCATGTGTGCGAGCTGTTGCTTAGCATTACAGAGAGCATTTAACACCAGCATGTGGGACACTATTATCTTATCCTCAACAGACACTGCTGATGTCATCAGGTATAAAGTGTTGTCTGACACACTCCAAGTAAGACCTAAGTTGCGGTGCTTGAGTAAAGTACTGTATTATATAGTCTGTGTACCTAGATAGGTAGGGGCTCTATTCTCATTGCAGTCAACTGTGTGAGTGTGTGTGTGTGTCTGTATGAGCTGATGCTTGATGTGTGGGACATTGTTATCTTGTCCTGAACAGGCACTGCTAATGTCCTCAACTATAAAGTGTTGTCTGACACACTCCACGTTAGACTTGGGCTGTGGTGCTTGCATTAAGTACTGTGTTCTGTACAGCGCACTTTGGTAGGGGTTCTGTTTTCACTGCAGTCAGTGTGTGTGTGTGTCTGTGTGTGCGTGTATGTGTGTGCGTGTATGCGTGTGTGTGTGTCTGTGTGCATGTCTGTGTCTGTATGAGCTGATGCTTGATGTGTGGGACATTGTTATCTTGTCCTGAACAGGCACTGCTGATGTCCTCAACTATAAAGTGTTGTCTGACACACTCCACATCAGACTTGGGCTGTGGTGCTTGCATTAAGGACTGTGTTCTGTACAGGGTACTTTGGTAGGGGTTCTGTTTTCACTGCAGTCAATGTGTGTGTGTGTGTGTGTGTGTGTGTGTGTGTGTGTGTGTGTGTGTGTGTGTGTGTGTGTGTGTGCTCTTGCTTGACATTACACAAAGCCTTTTACACCAGCATGTGGGACACTGTTATTACCATATTCTCCTCACCAGACACTGCTGATGTCATCAGCTATAAAGTATTGTCTGACACAGTCCAAATCAGACTTATCAGACTTCAGCTATGGGGCTTGTGTAAAGTATTGTGTTCTGTAGTCTGTGTATTTAGATAGGTAGGGGTTCTATTCTCATGCAGTCAACTGTGTGTGTGTGTGTGTGTGTGTGTGTGTGTGTGTGTGTGTGTGTGTGTGTGTGTGTGTGTGCTGTTGCTTAACACGACAAAGAGCATTTTACACCAGCATATGGGACACTCTTATCTTCTCCTAAACAGACACTGGTGATGTCATCAGCTATAAAGTGTTCTCTGACACACACTAAATCAGACTTGAGCTATAGTACTTGCATTAAGTGCTGTGTTCTATAGTCTGTGTACTTAGATAGGGGAGGGTTCTGTTCTCACTGCAGTAAACCGGGGAGGTGTTTGTGCTCTTGCTTGACATTACAGAGAGCCTTTTACCCCAGCATGTGAAATACTGTTATTGCCATATTCTCCTCACCAGACACTGCTGATGTCATCAGCTATATTACATTTTTGGATATGCAGTACTCCTCACCAGGGCAGGGATAGAGACTGGCCTGGAGGCCAGGCAGAAGTCATGTCATCCTATACAATAAAGTTTACAGTGACATGGCTTTTAATCTATCTACATACATCATGGCATGGAGTGTAGGGCCTCTGTTATCTTGTTGAGAAAGCCCTGTTGTCTCTGCAGCTACTACATGTGCCTGGCTAGGGACATGTAAAAAAGATCATTATACTCTATCAGCGCTGTAATAAGGTTTGACTACAGTGCTGTCGTACAGTCCGAAGATGTCAGTATATGGTGGCATGACTTATGATGTGCACAACATAGGCTTTCAATAGCAGTGTGGACACTTGGTGGTCAAAGCTCAGATTGCTGCCTAAATGTGTTCCCATTGCTTGCATCACTGGGTTTCTACATAACAGGACTGTTGGCAATGCTGTGATTAACTTGGAACTCCACTTTTCAGGCAAACAGCATTACAAACACACATTTTGGCATTTATTTGTAGAGCGTGTGCCTTTGTCACCATTAATTTGTTTGTATTAGCTCCTTCTGTACTATGTTATCATCATTGCTTGACTCAATAATTGCACACAATATGCAAGAATTAGCAAACTTGGTAAGCCAAAAGCCATATACTTTAGCCTGAACTGTCAGGAAATACAGTTCAAACAGTGAAGGGCCAACGCAGATCCCTGGGGTTTGCCAGTGGTGACAGCTGTACTGATACAGTTTGATTCACCAACTGTCACATGATGTGTTCTGTCAATGAACCAGTTGTTTACCCATCACCAGACATAAGGCTTAATCCCCAGCTTGGGTGTTTTCTCAATGATACCTGTATGTGTGATTGTGTCAAAACCCTAGGCCTAATCACAGTAGGCAGTATGGGCTGTATTACCTTCCTTCAGGCCTACCACATGGAATCAATGTGCTGTGACAACATCACAGCTCACATGTGGCATGACACAGCACATACGCCTTCCTGATATGGTGGAATACACAGTTCAACACACCCTCCACACAGCCTATCTTCCCGTACAAGGGTGTTCATCAACATGCATCTGCCTGCGTTCAGGAGACAGCACCTGATGCATGCATGTATGGAGACACCCTGACTCTCCTCAACTGTGAGGTAGACCAACACATCATCATGGACCTCTTCTATATGTATATTAGTAATATTCCCGGTGTATTCAACAGACCTGTGTGAGTTGTTGCTGCTACAGCAGGTCCATTACATCTGATAGATATCCTCAAAGAGGTCACTGAGAGCATGCATGATGACAGCAGTATCATCTTGTGGAACTTCAACAGGTGAAAGCATTTGACAAAAGGTCACACTGTGGTATTCAATCAACACTGTCACATGTGGCCATAAACAGTTATATCGCCAAATGGTTAGACCAGTTTCTTACAGAAATGGCATCTCACTATGTTGAAATGTGTGACATGATATATATCTCAGGTCCAATGATCCAGGCAGTACATCAGGGTGTCTGCTAGGCCCTTGCTTGCCCCTTAGTTAAGTGATAGACATCACAGATGACATACACATGCTGTGTCCAAACAGCTGCCTGAAGAACTACAGCTTGTGGGCAATTACTGACTCCAACTGTGATATTACTATAATACACACAGTCACCCATAACACCACCTGCATTGATGAGACACATGGAGAGATGTGTTGCATCAAGAAACAGACACAACACCCAAGTATAATGTGGACATCACACCCTATAATTAGACCTGTAGGTATGTGAGCTGTTTCCTGGGGTAGAGGATAAGTGGTACATCCACCAGCATGTGGTCACAGTGCTGACTACTCCCTTGACTGTAATACAAGTACTAGGTATGTGAAGGACTTGGCCATCAAAGGGCATACTAACATGATAGTTCCCAGCCTTCATCATACCAGTAACTGAGTACAGTGCACCCTTCTCCATGTACCTCCCTACACATGTTCCAGTGATGTGTAACTGAAGTGTACCACCTTTGTCAGAGTGCACTGTCACACAGATTATTGTCCATACCTAGACATTCTTTCTGGGGAATATACGTGACTGTCTGATGGTCTGGAACACCAGTCAAGTTGTTACACCAGATGCATGTGTGTTCCCAGTTCACCTTATGTGCACACTGCATATATAGGTGTTTGACACCATTAATGACATGTATATCATTTGTGACAGTGTGAATTGTTCAGTAGATATATGCCATGCACACAAGGCAAATAGCCCGTAGTGCCAGTACTGTCACATACAGCTATAGCAGTGTTCCTCCTTGTCCTAACACCTCCTGGATATATTACAGTACCAGGAGAGTGTGTATGTTTGTCCTCATAGAGTGTAGATTTATCATACTAGTTGTCTAGTGTGTGTGCAGGTTCATCTGTTATCAGTCCATATCACATATGTTATGTCAGAGGCATGGGATTAGTGGTGGTATTCTTCAGATATTGTCCATGATTGTGGTTGGTTCTTGTAATGTTTGCCATGATCCTTTACCTGTGACCACCATGCTGGAGGCCTCTACTGAGAATACAGTCATATTCAGGTATATCAGTTTGTACAGCTTCCCAGTATGCACCCTACCTCAATTGTATGTCGGATCCTTGATAGATGTTCTTTGCATTATTTATGTAAGGATGCTTATCTCACACACACACACACCTCCTCCCCATTGTTATGTCATCTTTTATGACAGTCACAGATAACACATTTTCACTGTACAGTCTGTACTGTACCAAATAAATGCATGCTTGATGTTGCTGCTATAACCATCTTCCATTGACATGCCCTCCTCTGCTGTACATTTGGGAGTTTCACCTGTACTATTTTGCTGTGTTTATTCCTATAGTTCACCTGTGTACCTATTCAATACACACACTTCCCCTGAGTGATCATTTTATATGGCAGTCCCATGTTCTGCTACAGAGCATTAACACAACTTCAGTACAGAACGCCAGGAATGGGATATCATAATACCGTGCACTGTCCTGTACTGTGTTTGGACCATATACTTCACATTCATAGATCTCAATTGTCCAGATAGTAGCAGGATGTCCAGATGTTTTACTTATCAAATATGAGGCTTTCTGCCATATCACTGGAATGATCTCTGGAATGCTGTGACTCAGTATTACAGACATTTGGGTGCATACCTCTCAAATGCTCTGATCTGTGTAGAATGTCCAGTTGTTGTCTCATATTTGTGATCTTTTCCTCATAACATGTAGTTTTCCTGGCAAATCATTGGCATGTCATTGCAGAGTGCAGTCTGTAACTGATGACATTATACTTTTCAGAAAGCTCATGTACAACCTACAAATTCTATCAACTTCATGAGTTTGGATGTGGAATATTAACAATCTGTCCATATTTCTGGCTCCTTGTTGCCCTATTTTTATGGTGCTGTCCACATTTCTCACTTTAAGAAGTTGAGAGTGTTACATTCAAACACATTCCCATGTGTCCTCTCATTAAGTTGGCCTCTGTACAGATATGTTGCACTAAGAGAATGACAGTTAGTTGTACAGCCATTCCTCTCAACTGCACAGATTTTTTCAGAATGTCCAGATTTTGCCTCATATTCTTGGACTATTTCTCATGCAGTTGTAGTTCTCTAGCAAAGCTTTGCTAAAGCATTGATGGTTGAAGTCAGACAACAGAGACAGAATTTGAGTCTCAGACATACCTCTCAGCTGTCCAGATTTTTACTAACTGTCCAGATTTTTGTATCACATTTTTGGTTTGTTCCTCATAAAATTAGTGATTTTTCTGGATTTTTGTAGGAAATCTGTGAGGATTACATTCACTAAATAGTGACAGACATTTGAGTTTGAGACTTCATATCCTTCAGAAAATGCATAGTAACACAATCTTTTATCTTAGCAATTTTCTAAGTGTATAAGAACAATCTTTAACATTTGTCCATAATTTTGGGGCTTTGTCCCACCATTATTTTTGTCTTTGTCCAGACTTTTTTGTGCTAAAAGGTTGAGACCTATGATCTCAGACTTCACACCCTTTTCAAAATTCATGTGAATGCAAAACCTGTCATCATATCAACTTTGTAAGTTTGTAAGAGCAAATTTTTAATGTGTGTCCCTAGTTTTCATCCTTTGTCCCCACATTATTTGTGGCTTTTATCCATATTTCTTGCTCTAAGAGTTTCAGAATGTGTACAGCCCTGGTGATCATTATGGAATTATACGCAAATATGCAGACCATATGTGCTCTTCTTTATATGGAATTGATGATATCCATGTCCCTTGGCTCGCTGTGCCTCATCAATATGCATTACATGCTGCCACTCACTGAGCATCATCACAATAAGATGTAAACTCCATGTAGGCTTTGCGTGGAGTCTACACAGAGTTTACTGAATCCACACCAATATGTAAATTCACTCCGAACTACTGCTACTGAATTCACATGTACCATGCCAAATATTTTCATAAATTTCTTCAAAAATCTACCCTCCCTTTGTTATATTTTCCCTTCTGGGTTCCCCAGATACATCTTCACTGCTGCAAATCAAATTCCAGTCACCACCTGTAAGTAATAATGTTAAGTTGTCTATCTCACCTTCGTTCTTGCTGGTTGGGATCGGAGCCGATCCTCGGCTCTGACTCGGCCATCTTCTGTAGCTCGAGAGCTGCTTACTGGCTCAAGGCAACCCTTTATCCCATGATGCCTAGCGCTAGCTACCCAGATCTCATTTGCCACTTCAGCTGCAAGGTGTCATTTTTCTGGCTCAGGCTTGTATTAAGTTTATTATAGAACTTTTTTCTACAAAAAATAGTATTTTTCCTAGGGGTTATTGTTAACTTTTAGTTTTATACTTGTGGTATTAGCTAAGTGAGTAGTACTAGTTCCCCTCCCCTTTTTTAGAACTCATTTAATTTAGAGAGTTCTCCCCCTCCCTCTCCTTATCCTTTTCTGTCAGGTTAGCCATTTAAGTTAGAGGCTTTCCTTCTATCTTTTTTATCGGCCAGCCGTTTGAGTTAGAGGCTTCCTATTTATAAAAAAAAAAAAATAAAAAAATAAAAATCTTTAGTTAGTCTGTAGTATACTGCGTTTTTTCCTGTAGACTGTACATTATTGTTAGCTGTTGTTGTGTTTTTTTTTTTTTGGTTTCAGGATGTCTAAAGAATCCAAGGTGTCTGGGTTCAAGAAGTGTGACTCATGCTGTCAGAAAATGTCTCTGACAGATGGGCACACTTCTTGCATTTATTGTTTAAGCGCTGTGCACCTGCAGGACTCTTGTTCTATCTGCCATGCATTTAGTCCAAGAGTTCTGCAGGAACACAGGAATAAGCTTATTCTTAAGGGTCTTTTAAAGCCCCAGGATTCACCGGCCAAGACTCAGCCTGTGAAATCCCCTAAAGCTACCAAATCGTCAGCTCCAAGTTCGGATCTGTCTTTGGTTCTAACTCTTCCTGCTACTTCGGTTCCAGCCGGAACCGATAAGACTATCTCCCCGTCGGCTCCATCAGAAACTTCAGAGCCGTCGCGGAGCCACAAGAGGCTGATGTCCCATCTCTGGAATCAATTAATTCGGGTCCTTGGTCTCCCCTGCTTCAGAGTGAGCGCAGTCACAGATCTTCTCACTCCTCTCGATCCTCTAGGCTCTCGGATTACGACGTGGAGAGAGTGGTCAGTAGGTTGCTTAAGTCGCAGGCACTTGCCAAGATGATTTCCAGCCCTCCTCAACAGGTGTCGGCTCCGTCCACTTCTATCGATGTTCCTCCTCCAACTCCATTGAGCTCAGAGCTGGAGTTAGTTGGGGTTTGAGTAGTGGAACTTCCGTTATCGGCTGCGATTCCCTCGATGGTGCCGTCCATCGAGGGATCTGGGTGCCGGGGCTCCCTCATCAGCTCCGAGGGGGCGAGTGGCATCGGACCCTTGTCTGACCCCATTCTCCCTTTCGGAGCTTCGGTGCAGGTGAGCTCAGCTCCTACATCGGCCTCAGAGCCATCTCCCTCAGTGCAGAGAAGGATTCCAATTTCTTCAGAACCGGAGCCTTCTCTGCATCATGGCAGGGACACCTTCGATGCATGAGGAGTGTGCTAGTCACTGAGTCAGCTCCACTATCGGCCCCATCGGCTCCGTCCCTTGTAGTGCCTGTGCCAACCTCTGCTCCTCCTCCAGAATCCAAGTGTGGGGAACTGGCGCTCCAGAGCACCCCATTGGGTGTTTCCTCTTCTTCCGAGCCCTCCCCTGATCATTCAGAGGAGCCTCCTCATAAGAAGAAGTGCAAGAGGAAGCACATTGACTCCCCTGAGTCTGTTACTTCTGATACAGACTTAGATGACTCGGAAGGGACCCCGAGATCCCCCTCTGAAGATGTTTAATTTTCGGGCATCCTCGAAATGCTTAAGCAGAGGGGGCACTGGAATCCCCTAGCCCCTACCAAGGATGAGTCTGTATTCCTGGATGCGTTCGATTCCCGACCTTCCACCACCTGGGTGTCTCCGTCTTTCAATCCACTTATGTCAGTGGTGGCTGGAAAAGCTTGGTCAGCCCCGGATACAGTGGAACCAACCCCGAGGAGACCTGGGAAGTTTATCACTGCACCCCATGATAAGCAGTTCCTTACCAAAGGTGTTCCTGTGGATGCCATGGTGGTAGCTGCAGCCACAAAGAAGGAGTTAGCGGAAACTTCTTCGGCTGTCCATCCTCCTAACAAGGAGTCTAGGACTATGGACAGATATGGGAAGCGAATGTTTGCTTCAGCAACCTTTTCTATGAGGTCACTGAACTACTTATGGCATTTTACCCGGCTTCAGAGGGATCTCCTTAAAGAGCTCGGAGATACCCTTCAAGATCCATCAGCTGAGGGGGCTTAAGCTAAAGTAGCTTCCCAGATGGCGACTTTTAATTCAGTAGTCAACTCCTCCATGAGGCTCATTTCCTATGCAGCCGATGGTGCGAGTAGAGCCGCAAGTATGGGTGTGGCCTTTAGGAGACACGCCTGGATGTGGCTGTGTAATTTTGAGGAACCATTTAGAGCATCATTCACCAACATCCCCTTTGATGGTTCCTTTCTTTTTGGACCACAGGTGAAAGACACTTTGACTAGGTGTGAGCAAGAAGGCAAGACTCTCTCTGCTGTGGGAGTCCATTTTTCCACTCCTTCCAGACCATACCCCAAGGGTCAGAAGAGTGGTAAAATGTGGTTCCAAAAATCCCAGGGAGCCTCACCTGACACACGTAGCAATTTTTCTCCCAGGGGCAGAGGGGGGAAACAACAACAACAGATGCCGCCCTCATGGCAGAGGGGGTCCGCAGAACAAAGGCAACAGAGAATCTTTCTCTGAAAAGCCCTTTCAGCATCCCTGAAGGGTTGCCCGGCTGCCCGCCTCTGGAGGCAGTCGTGGGAAGACTTTCTCTGTACCCAAAAGCCTGGCAAAAATTAACGGAAGACAAATGTGTACAGTCAGTTATATCCGGAGGTTACAGAATTCCCTTCTCTCAACCTCCCTTACCTTCAAGCAGATCCCTTCCAGATGTTACACCCAATCTGAGGGATCAAGCAGTCATAGAAGTTTCAAAACTGCTAGAAAAAAAGAATCATCCAGGAAGTCCCGGCAGACCAACACGGATCCGGAACTTACTCAAGGTTCTTTTTGGTACCAAAAAAGACAGGGGACTGGAGACCGATTCTGGATCTCAGCAGACTAAACAAGTCCGTTCAAAGAACAAAGTTTTGGATGTTCCCGCTACAGTCCATTCTACCCTTTCTGGGTCAGGACAATTGGATGTGCTCTATAGATCTTCAGGATGCATACTATCACATCAAAATGGACAGGCGCTCCAGGAGATTCCTTCGCTTCCAGCTGGGAGCCAGCCATTACCAGTTCAGAGCTCTGCCCTTTGGTCTCATCACAGCCCCCAGGGTGTTCACCAAATGTATGGCAGTGGTCACGGCTCACCTGAGACGTCAAGGATTCCAGGTGTTTCCATATCTAGATGACTGGCTCCTCACTCCTACTACCAGGCATCAACTTCTGCAAGCCAGGGACTACACAATCACAATCTGCTCCCAGTTAGGCATCACAATAAACTTTGAAATATCTGCCTTGTTGCCCTGTCAATCTATTACCTATATAGGAGCAGACTTAGACACAAGGAACATGTCCGCAAGGCTACCACCAGACAGGTTGTCTACAATTCGCCAGCAAGTACACATTCTAATGCAGAGCAAAAGGATCCAAGTCAGGTTTGTCCTTCAAACTCTGGATTCCATGGAGCTGCGGCAGTTCTTCTAATCCCTCTGGCCTGCTTTCACATGAGAATCCTTCAGTGGCTTCTGTTCACACAGTGGTCTTTTCAACAGCTGCCCATGTCTCACATGATCATGATTACAGAAGCATGCAAAAGGCACCTTTCCTGGTGGATGGTTTCCCCACTAGTGTCTCAGGGCAGACCCATCATTCAGCCCCCTCCAGTTGCCACAGTGACCACAGACGCCTCCCTGATAGGGTGGGGGGGCATTATCAGGGCAGGACAGTCCAAGGCACTTGGCAGCTTCACGAGTACCATCTGCATATAAACGTCCTAGAAATGAGAGCCGTGCTCCTAGCGTTGCAAGCTCTCCAGGACTCTCTCCCTTCTGGGACCATTGCAATTCAAACGGACAGCATGTCAGTGGTGTGGTACATCAACAAGCAGGGCGGAACCCGATCCTATCTCCTATGTTGAGAAGCACTCAGACTCTGGCAATGGGCGATTTCCTCTCAATGATTTCTGATTGCGACGCACATCCCTGGGAGGTCCAACATCATAGCGGACAGGCTCAGCAAAGCTATTCTCATGCCTCACGAGTGGTCTCAAAA
Organism: Protopterus annectens; assembly: GCF_019279795.1. NCBI lineage: Eukaryota > Metazoa > Chordata > Ceratodontiformes > Protopteridae > Protopterus > Protopterus annectens. Next base: position 1,630,109,614 of record NC_056725.1, read on the forward strand.
TCAGGTAGTTGTGGATCTGATCTTCCGCAAATGGGGACAGCCTTGCTGCAATCCTTTTGCCACCCTTTTCAACAGCAAATGCAGCAACTACTTCTCCCTTCTTCCGCTTCCAGGTCACACACCCAGAGCCGCTCTAGTCCACGATTGGACTCAGGGACTTCTTTATGCTTTCCCTCTGTTTCCCCTGATTCCGAAGCTCATACAGAAAGCTATATCATTGGGTTGCAAAATGATCCTCATTGCCCCCTACTGGCCTCGACAGATTTGGTTTCTGTTCCTGCATCATTGCCTTCTCAAGCAGCCCTGGGCTCTGGATCCAATTCCAGATCTACTGATTCATCAATCAGGCGGGTTGCATCAATCCCTCCAAACACTCCAGCTCACAGCTTGGTTGCTCCACTTTCAACCCTAGCCAGGCTTCCCAGCATTTCCCGGCCATGCGTGAGATTATTGTGTCCTCTCACAAGTCCACAACTAGAAAAACTTATGCTAGTAAATGGAAATGTTTTTCTTGTTGGGCAGAGGCTAGGAACATAGTTCTCTTTTCAGCCCCAGTCCACGAAATTTTGGAGTTCCTAGCACAACTCTTTCATTCTGGGTCTGCTTTTGCTACAATCAGGGTTCAATTGGCGGCCATTTCTAACTTTCATGTTGGCTTGTCTAATTCAAACATTATGTCTCATAAGCTCTGTCAAGCCTTTCTAAGAGGGACTATTCTCCTTAGACCTCCAATGAGATATCCCCCTCCTCCTTGGGACCTTAATTTGGTACTAACCTCCTTAATTATGCCCCCCTTTGAACCTGCAGCGTCCTGCTCAATTAAATTTCTATCTTGGAAAACACTCTTTCTGGTAGCTATTACATCAGCAGAACGCGTCTCTGAACTTCAGGCACTATGTGTTCGTCCTCCATACTTGGTTTTTCATAAGGACAGGGTTGCTCTGAGGACTAATCCATCTTTCCTTCCGAAAGTCTGCTCAGAAAATAATTTAAGCCAATCTATAGACCTTCCTGTGTTTTTCCCTAACCACACCAACAAGGCAGAATACAAATTACACCAATTGGACGTTCACAGACAATTGCGTTTTTACTTGCATAGGACCAAGGATACAAGGAAGTCAGACCAACTATTCCTTTCCTATGCTCTAGGCAAACAAGGTCTCCCAATTTCCAAAGTGACCTTATCCAGGTGGTTGTCTCACATTATTACCTTCATTTATCAATTGAGAAACAAAGAGTTGCCTATCAAACCGAAAGGTCATTCTACTAGGGCTTTGACCACCTCTGTAGCCTTCCAATCTAGGTTGCCCATGGATTCTATTTGTGCAGCTGCTACATGGACAAATCTTCACACTTTTATTTCTCATTACAAGCTAGATATGGTCTCCAGGAGCAGAGCTGACTTTGGTTCCACTGTTCTAAAGTGTCTGTTCCAATGAGCCGCCCAGGATTGTAGGTGCTAGGGACACTGTCCCAACCAGCAAGAACGAAGGCGAGATAGACAACTTAACATAAAGACGTTATGTACCTACCATAACGTTCCATGTTAGTTGTCTTCATCTCGCCTTCCTTCTTGCGTCCCACCCTCCGTCCCCCTGTCCTATTGGATCGAGAGGAGTTTTGGTTTCACTGGCTGAGTGTTCTCTGGTTTGTTTCCTCTACTGACTTAGAGAGTATGATAGGTATGCGCAACCTGTTTCTTGGGCAGGTTGGTTCTCTGGCTAAGTCTGGGGTTAGCTATTACAAATGAGATCTGGGTAGCTAGTGTTAGGCATCATGGGATAAGGGGTAGCCTCGAGCCTGTAAACAGCTCTCGAGCTATAGAAGATGGCCGAGTCGGAGCCGAGGATTGACTCCGATCCCAACCAGCAAGAAGGAAGGCGAGATGAAGACAACTAACATGGAACGTTATGGTAGGTACATAACTTCTTTTTCCCTGCTGAAAGCTGATTATTTCTCCCAGAATTTTCTTAAGCTCCATTATAGTAGTTTAAGCTGGAATATAAATGCATGCCAGTGTAACCTTCCTCCCTTGCCAGTAGCCCCTTACTACTACAAATCAACCCTTATTATCTTTTTTATCCTCTACCAGTATTGGAGCTCCTCTTGCAATTAATATACATAAAATCCATCCTCCAAAAACTCAAACCATGTTCCCCCTCAGCTGACAAACTACCCCCCTCTTTCTCAGCCTTGCAGCCGACACCATTGCCTACCCAGTATCAATACTCATCAGTAGATGTATTAGGGAAGCCACTGTACCTGACATTTTGAAAACTTTCTATGTTATACCATTGCACAAAGGAGGTAATTCCACTGACCCGTCCAACTACGGGCACATAGCTATTCTCTCCCCCTCTCTAAAATTCTAGAAAAATGCATACATACATACCCAAATTCTCAAATATCTCATCCAAGAAAACCACCTAACACCCACCCAACACTGATTCTTACCAAATCATAGCATTTCAACTGCTCTTCTTTCTTTCATTAACATCATAGCTGATGCTCGGGGTAACAATAAACTTGTATCATGTCTCTTCTTAGACCTTTCAAAAGCATTCAACACTGTCTCCCACACTAAACTCTTAACCAAGCTTGCCAACCTTAATCTCTCAGCCTCTACCCTTGAATGGTTCTCCAGTTCCATCTCAAATAGAATGTAATCAGTAAGATGGCACTCCTCCTGCTCCCCTTTCCTCCCCATTCATACAGGCATTCCTCAGAGCTCCATCCTGGGGCCCCTTCTTTTCAATATTTTCTCCAGTGATCTCCACACCTCCTGCCCTCACTCATCTCTTATCAAGTATGCAGATGACTCAACTCTCATTTCCCCTTCTGAAAGTATATCTCGACTTCACACTCTTACCCAGGACTCATTTATCTCTGTTGAAATATGGCTCACTGAAAACCAGCTCATTCTTAATCCTAAAAAAACTAAACTCTTACTCTTTCTTTTGAAATCCCTCTGTCACCTCAAACCCACCTTCTCAATCTCTTCCTTAAATAATACCAGCACAAATATTGAACCTCACACTAAGCTACTCAGTATGACAGTAGATGATGAACTAAAACTCGAACTCCACATCCAACAGTCTATAAAAAAACAACCAAAACTCGGTCTGCTATATCGAAATAGTAAATACCTAACAAAAGGATCTAGAGTATCCCTGGCCCAAGCTTATTTACTCCTAAGTCTACTATATGCTGCCTCAACCCTTACCAACCTCCAGTCCTCAGTAACCGTAAGCTGGAATAAACATACCATAACATTGCCAGATTTGTGACAAGCCTACCACATACATCTCACCACAGCCTGGCTCTGAAACACCTACAGTGGCTTGAATTCCCCCACCTACTTCAGCTGTACCAACTTCAGACTACTCACTTTCTACTCAACAAACCCAATGCCTGTCCTCACTAACCAACTTCATATCTTACTACACACCCACACGCCTTCTCCGAAGCACTCACCAACATCTGCTCCAAGTATATAAACCCAATAAGGTTATAGGAAAATTGCTATATAAATATTCATTATCCCAAAATTGGAACAAACTCCCACCCACCTTAAGAAAGATTACTTGAACCAACTCTTTCAAAAAAGAAAAAAAAGAACTAAAAAAACTATCTAACTAACCTTTGGATCTGTCCTTGCCATGCCCCTACTTGAACCCCTAACCCCCATCCCTCCCCCTCCCTCTCTCCCAACCACCTCAAAATGACCCTCACATAAGTGTCTGCCTTAATAACTAAATAGATGGCTATGCTATAATGAGAGCTTTGGCTTAACTTTATCATTTCCATTTTTTACTCTTTGTATGTATGTATGTATGTATGTATATGTATATGTATATATATATATATATATATATATATATATATATATATAAACTATATAGAACTATATGTTTTGCTAAACTTTCTCAATTAAGAACATTTTATAGTGTATTCTCTGCTTTTTCTGTCTGTACTCTGTTTATACTGCCATTGTTAATACTGCCTGACTTTTACTTTGTAAAAATTCATCTGTATGTTCTACTCTGTATAACTGTAAATTTTAGTGGTATCATGTTCTTGATCATGTACTTACTTTATTTAATATCTTTGTATAAACTACCTGGAGCTTTTCTCCTCAGGTCTCCACAGAAAATGGGCTATTTTGCTCAGTTGGACCAACCGGTTAACAAATGTCAAATAAATGAATAAATAATACTGCTGTTTTTTTTTGTTCCAAGTATTCTACTGAATAACCATCCTGAAAACCTTTCTTTATCAAATTCACATTTCTTCCCAAATGTGGCTCCTGTAGCATAGTGATTTGCACTCTACATTTTTAATATAAATCACTACTCTTTCATTTTTGTACCTGTGAGATCAGTTACATTTAAAGATAATATAGAAAGCATCAGTTTTTTAAAAAAAAGTTATTATTCCCACCTTTTATGTGTAACAGCTTTTTTGTTAAGTGTCTAGTTCCAGCTTTTGTATTACATGCATACACTAATGTCTGGCAAGTTAATATTTTATACACTTGTTTATTGTCATATACATTTGAGCCTATGTCACATTTTACAAATCTGTTTTGTTTTATTGAAAGCCTTCAAACAAAAAACAAACACCCCCATACACCCCTTAAATGTATTAACCTAATACTAACATACAAACTATGTACATCTTCAAATAATGACACCCACACTCACAAACTTTGATTAACCTAAAAGGAAGGTTATGCATGCTAAGATGCATGATACAGCCTGTTCTACTACTGGTTTTGTCTTATCTATATAGGTTCATTGGTTGGTAACTAGGCTATCGGCCCTAGGCCCTATATAAGCCTAGCCATAGCATTTCCCTGGCTATTTTTTCCCACAGTATTTACTTCCTTGGACCCCTGTCTAGCAGGGTGACTGACGTGATCCCCGGGGTGAATTTCCTATCTCCCATCCAGTCATCAAGGTTCCTTTTGAAGAGTGCCAAAGAGGCGCTCTCATTGACATGTATTGGCAGTCTATTCCAGAGTTTGGGGAGTCTCTGGGTCAGGAACCTACCCCTCCAGCATGCTTTGCTCATTGTGATGACAAGGTTTAGATCCCTGGAGCGTGTGTCTCTGAGGGATTGGGATTTCTTTAAGTGTAGCATGTCCAACAGCTCTGGGTTTGACATGGCCTTGTATGTTAAGCAGAGATTGCCTCTGAGTAGACGATATGCGACAAGAGTACAGGTGGAGTTTTTTTAGACAGTCAGCAGAGGGCATCTGCTTTAGGCCTGTGATTCTTTTAGTGAGGTATTTCTGTGACCTTTCCAGTTGTTGCAGATGTCTTGAGAGGTACATACCAAACAGGGCGTTGTATTCTATAATGGGTCTAATGAGGGATGAGTACAGTGGGACAATGACCTCCTTTTTTCTGGATAAAAAGCCCTTAGTGATGAGGTGTGCCACATAGAAGGAATATTACTCTCCCAGATTGGGAAAACACTTGAATGCTTTCAGAAAACATTATCTCCTAGCCATTGAAAGAAAGGCGTATTCTGTTTTTATTGCTCTTTGTCAGATTGTCTCCATGGAGACATGAGAATGAGATACAGAGCTGCTTCTATAAGCACTCATTTTATTGCTAAAGAAAAAACTTTGTATTATAGTCAATGTTCTTTTGTAATTTATTTGCTTTTTCTTAAAACTTTTTACTAGATTAAGTCAGTGGCCTTAATCCAGTTATCTGCCTATGCAAGAATGAGCAAAAACACATGACTTTTTTCTTGTATCATGCGCTTTTGACCAGACTTTTCTTCTTTTTTACATTGCAGGGCCTACAGTTCTTAAAACTGAACAAGGAGAAAGAGAGAGAAGAAGGAAAAAAAAACACTTTACTATTCCCATTACACTCAAAAATAACTGAGAGAACTTTACTTTATAGAGTGCAGATTATATGACGCATTTGAAAAAATACTACAGTTAAGAACAAAATGTTGTTTTTCTTACAGATAATTTTTTCCTTCCTCTGCCCTTCTCCTAAATGTTCTTCAAAACATTAATGGCTTGAAGTAGGGTATATGCTTTAGAGTTCCATACAAGTTTAACAAACTCAAAGGAGTCCAATATTTCCAGAGTTTCTTGTTCTGTCATGTTTTACAAATATAATTAATGCTCTGTAATTCCACATTTATTTGTCATTTGCCAAGTTGCTGATTTTATTCTTGTTGATCTCCATCTCCCAAATCCAGTCTCTGCTTCATTTCCAATGTACTCTTAGTTCTTCTAGTCAGGTTTTGTGCTTTTTTTTGTCTCTCTAGCATTTTCCATTGAAACATTGGAAAAAGTTTCATTGGCACAGTCTCTCTGTGGTCTTTTATTACCAGAAGAACAAGAAGCAGAATCTCCTTCTGTTTTATAGCTCAGTTTTTGTTGGGCAAATGTATTTCCTCCTTAGCATGCTCTGCATCAAAAAATGATTTGCCCTTCCAAGAAAGAATATTCTGAAGATAGCTGGGTACATCAGCTTGAATCTTGTGCCTGCTTCTCGACATTCCCTGATTAGTGGAATAAATTTACAACTCTTCTGCCTGGTGTACAGTAAGTAATCATTTTCCATAACATTCTACTGCCTCCCACTTTTAGTACTTTGTCCATGTGCCCAAGTTTTGTCAGAATCAACTCTTTCTGCTGGTAGGATTGCATCTTTAGTATTAAAGGTTTAGGTTGCTTTCTCATGGCAAGGTTTGGAGCATACACATGATGTGCCCTATCAGTTAACAACTCCTACAGTAGAATACCATGCAGTTGCTTATTTGTGCTTTCATAAAATTAATACAGTGTGTACCTTCAAGCTTCTCTAGTAGAGAAGAAAATCGCAAGTTTTCCCTACGTGCTTTGTCCTCTAATTCTATTATTTTTTGAAACATCTGTTCTTGGGCAGTCTCATATTCAGCCAGCCTTTTCTTCATTTCAGCCTCAATTTTTTTGCAGTTTTATCACCTCATCTGAATATCTGTTTAAAACTTCTTCCATTTTTCCAGCCTTTTGTTATTTGAGTTGATAACACTTCTTGAGTATTTCCATTATTTTAATCAGCTCTGAGTACATTTGACTTATTTTTTCTCCAGATTACTGGAAGTCATGTCTTGCACCAAAGCTGGAACTTTCGCTGTTTTTTGCTTAAAAGCTGCAGAATTCTTCCCAGTCAGTGTTTTCTCCTCATCTTCTGTGATTGATTTTCTTTCAGGTTCTCTGAATTTCTTTGTTGCTGGCATCAAGGCAGTGTACTTACTACCCAGTTACTGAAATTTAAATACACATTTACTAGATCTGTCTTCTGAGTTTCTGTTTTCACACTGGAAAGCTGAAATTAAGCTGTTACTGAATGTGCAGCCATCTTGGAAGTCATTCTTATGTCCTTTTTGACAGGATACACAGTTGGCATAATCGTTAATGTCTTTGCCTTGCATGCACAAAGTACAAGGTTCAGTCCTGACCAATGACTATGTGGAATTTGCATGTTCTGTTTGGGTCTCTTTTGGGCTGTCCCACCTAGCAAAAATACGCTGGGTGTTTCCAGCGCAAACTTGCCCAAAAATCTAGGTCGTGTCTCTTGGGGAAAGAGTTGTATAGACCAATCATTTTAGACATCATCTGTGATATGTGGTATCTTCCAGATAGGAAAACATGGATTACAGACTGCGCACTTTCCTGGACGCACACTCAGCGGTGTAAAAAATTGGCTTTGGGTGATTTGTTTGCCTAGTATCACCAAAAATAAGCATGGGCACTATTTGCAGTGATAAGTAGGTTGAAGACTTGTACTACTCACACCTATGCCATTGACCCATGCTAATTGTAGGAGGGGTCTGTGTTCCTTTTGACTAGTGTGCGCTCACAATAAAGGCCTGCCTCAATATACTACTGACTGGACAGTGTCCAGTTGCCTAACTTGGGTTACCTGGGATAACTTTGTTGAGTGAAAGACAATTGTAAAACCGATCAACCTGATGAACATGAACCAAGCATTGCAATAGCTTGGAAGTGGAAGACATAATGATAAGGAGGAGGCTGGACATCCTTTGTATCCAGGAGACAAGATGGAAGCACAATGCACCAAAGCCACTTGGCTTGGGTTCCGCAGTCTACCACTCAGGGTTTGAGACAAGCTAGAAATTATATGGGATTTCTGGAGAGAGGGGGGGGCTTCTTAAGACAGTGAAGGGTTTTATCAAAGTTCATGACAGACTCATGGCAGTCATCCTCCAGTACAAGGATGAGGCAATATTCCTAATCTCAGTTTATGCCCCTCATTAAGGTTGTGATAGCAGGGAAAAGAGTGCATTAAGGCAGCAGTTGCAGGACCTTCTAGATAATGAAGGACAGAATGAGTCAATGTTGATGATAGACCTGAATATGCATATTGGGACAGACAGAACAGGCTATGAGGACTGCCTGGGTCCACATGAGTGGAACAACAGGAATACAGGAGAGGCCATACTAGACTTCTGTTTGGCAAATGGCTTGATGGCAGCTAACACATGGTCCATCACGTGAGAGAAACTGTTACACACAAAAGTGACCAACATGCAACTCAGGTAGACTTACTCCTAGTAAGGAAAGGGTGATAGGATATATTCCGCATTTGCAAAATCATCCACAGTGACAGCCCATATCAGAAACCACTTGTGGTCATACTCAGCTACAAGCAGTGGTCAGAAAAGGCTCTAAGGTCAGAGAGAATACTCTGAAGACCTGAAAGTTAACTGGAATGAAACCACAACAATTCAAGGAAATACTCAGGACTTTAGCACCCCAGGAAAAAGAGGAAATAGGTGGAGTTGAAGAGTGGCAACATCTCAAAACATCAGGTGTGAGGACTTTAGAACAGATATGCCGCCAAGCCAAGTGTGGGAATAAGGTAGCTAAGGAAAGCTGGTGGTGGAATACAGAACTCTGGGAAGTTATAAAGACAATGAAGGACTACAGGAAAAAGTGGGAAATAGAAAAAATGGACCGGGCTTAGTAGGAATATTGGTTGGTTACCAAAGAAGCTAACAGAGCAGTTGAAAAAGCAAAGAATAAGGCATCAGAGGCACTCTGCCAGCTTGTAGAAAGTGACTTAGCAGTTGGCACAAAAAATTCTATCAAGTTGCAAGACAAAGACAGAAATATAAATAAGTTAGCCATCAGACAGCTTTCACAATGGATGCCAGTAACAATCTGCTCACCAGGCCACAGGATATGAAAGGCAGATGGAAGGAATATTTCCAACAGCTCCTGAATGAAGAAAACCCCACAGAAGCTTTACTGCACTATAGTGCTCTAGACGCAGCCTATGATGAAAGAAGAAAAGTCCACCATAGAAAAAGTAAGAGCAGCACTAAGGAAAATAAAGACAGGGAAAGAACCAGGATCAGAAAGGGGTCATTGTAGATATGATCAAAATGTTGGGTGAGTTAGGGAGGACATGGCCCCAGGGAGTATAAAAAGAAATGAGTATCCCAGATAGCTTGGGAATTAGCATTCTAGTGCTAGCGTACAAGAACAAAGGAGGCATTCACATCTGTGGGTTTTGTAGAGGTATCAAGTTCCTGTCACACTGCTGCTGGATGGTGATTGATAAACAAAGAGACAAAGTAGTAGAAGGTAAGATGTGAGATAAGCAGTTCAGATCCAGATTCGGATACAGCTCAAATGACATGATATTTGCAGTGAGACAGATAATTTAGAAGAAGCTAGAGATGAGGAAAGAGTCCAACAGGGCATTCCTAAACTTGGAAAAAACGTATAACAAGGTCTGAAGAAATCACCAACTATATATATATATATATATATATATATATATATATATATATATATATATATCTATATACACACACGCTAATAATAGGTGCCACAGTTCTCGACCACGTCAAGGTTAGAAATACATTTATTTTATAAAAATAAAAAAAGGACCACAAAGGTTTAGAAATACAATACACACAGGTTCCAACACCAGTTGATATGTAGGTATCCAAATAAGCTATTCCAGTCCTACTACTGCGATATGTAAATTTTAAATAGGTGCTTATAACATTTAGGTATTTGACAAAACCATCCACTTCCTCAGTTGCACCATCCCACAAGATGAAAATATCATCCAAAAACCTGGTGTAGGATATACATTTACTAGCATATTCATTATCCATTATGTATTCGTTGATTATCAGGGAAGTGTATGGCTAAATTCAACTTTCGTAAATATAATTTAAATTCCATAAGAGTGTCCACTATATTAAATTTTTTTCATAAGGAATGTACTTCATGCCTTTAAAAAATAATTTGAAATATGTTCCCTTCTGGGAAGGTAATAGATGGATGGCGTAAGCCAATATATGACAAATTTCCTCATATAGCCAAGGATTCGTGGGACTTCTTGGGTAGGTTAAGACCAGAGCTATGGAAGGAAGGGTTAGTATATGTAACAATAGATGTTGTGGATTTATCTTCCTGCATCCCAAAAGATGAGGGGTTGGAAAGATTTAGTAATAGCATACAAAAATATATGGAATTTGAGTGGGAGAAAGTAAGATGTGAAGTTGTTCAATCTCACCATTCATTCTTACAAATGGGTTCGGAGCCTATCCCACGGCTTCGAATTGGCTGCTTTCACAAGCTCGAGGTTTTCGAGTAGCTTGAGGCCAAGTCCCTATCCCATGATGCTCTCTGCCTCACCTCAGATCTGGTTTGCCGCTGCAACAGATCGGAGGTCAAGAATGGAGCTCGGGCCAGTATTTTCATCTTTTCTAAATTTAGTCTATGTATGCCTGTAGGAATTTTTCAGAAAGTGTGTATTTTGTCCTCGTTTAACAATAGATTTGAATTTTTAACTGTTACAACTGTTTATCTTAGAGTGCAGTGTTAGCCTAGCCGGTGTGTTTGTCTAGGCAGTTATTTATAGATATATAGTTATTTCAATTACATTATGGCTGATCATAAGGAGAAAGAGAGACAGAAGTCAGGGTTTAAAAAATGCCCTAAATGTGGACAAAAAATGTCTATTACTGATTCACGTTTGTTGTGTTTATTGTCTGGGTGCAGTCCATCTTCAGGAGGACTGCTCCATTTGTCATTCATTCATTCAGCAGCAGGGTCTTGTTAGAACATAGGAGAAAGTTAGTGGATAGAGAGTTGTTGAAACCTGATTTTTAGGATGTTCTTGATAAGGTTGACCAGACTTCTAAATCTTTGAAGGGATCTAAATCTTCTAAAGCTTCTTCGTAGCCAAAGTCTTCTGCTCTGAAATTGGCTGAGAAGGTGCGGTCACTGGTTCCATAGTCCTCGGAACCGAGCACCGATCAAGTTTTTTGGAGCCGGTCCCTGAAGGTTTGAAATCACCGATTTTACAATCGGTGGCTTCATCCATCCCTTCCACTCGTTTTTCGAGGAGCCTCTCTGATGTGGATGTGGACCGAGTGGTGCAGAGGCTCCTCCAGAACCCGGCATTAGCCAAATTGTTGTCAGCTCAGGCCCAACAGGTCTCGCAGCCGAAGATATCCTTGCTTACTGTGTCTGCTCCTACTCCAAGCTGAGCAGAGCCTTCGGAGCCGGAGGAGGTAGAACTGATGATTGTGGAACCCTCGGAGCAGAGGCCTGTTTCAGTGCCATCGGCTCCGTCGACTCCGACTACTTTAATGATTTTCGAGGAGTCTGGTAGCCAACACTCTCTGGACGGCTCTGGGGGGGGGGGGTCGAACTGATGGGTCGGTTCTGACCCTTCTGCTCAGAGCTTTGGCATGGATGAGCTCGGCTCCTTCCTCTGGCACGGAGCCCACTGTTTTGGCACCGGGGAAGTTGCCATCTTCTTTAAAACTGGCTGTTTCCTCATATCGGAGCAGTGGGGCTTTCGATGCCATGAGGAGAGTTATGTCTTCTAAGACACCCACTTCATCAGGGCCTACTTCCTCATCCCCGAAAGTGCCACATTCTACCTCTGTATCACAGGTCCCCTTAAAGCGTAGAGACCCAGAGCCTCAGGTAGCCCCACTGGGTGACCCATGTTCTACTGAGACCTCACCAGAAGCTCCCGCTGATAAGGTTCCCAGGAAGTAGCTTTGCAAGAGGAGGTATTTAGACTCCCCACAGGAGTCTGTCACATCAGGCACTGACTTAGAGGAGTCAGAAGGGTCCCCACAGACTCCCTCTGAAGATATCTCTTTTGCTGATATCCTAGAGATCCTAAGACAGAGGAGTGGCTGGCGGTCTGTTAACCCTACTGATGATGAGTAGGTGCTTCTGAAGGCCTTTGGGTCTCAACCCTCCACCTCTTGGGTGACTCCACCCTTCGATGAATTAATGGAATTAGTTGCTCAAAGGGTGTGGGAGTCTCCTGATACTGTGGAACCTGTCCCTCGGAGGCCCAACAAGTTTATTACCTCTCCACAGGACAAAATGTTTCTTACCAAAGGAGTGCTAGTTGATGCCATGGTGGTTTCGGCAGCCACAAAGAAAGAGATGTCTGAAACCTCTTTTACTGTCCATCCTCCTAATAGAGATTCCAGGATTATGGACAGGTATGGGAAACGCATTTTTAGGTCAGCGACTTTTGCTATGCGGTCGCTCAACTATTTTACACACTTTACCAGACTTGAGAGATCTCCTTAAAGAGCTTGGAGATACACTACGGAGTACTGCAGCTGAGGGCATTCCTGATAAGGTGACATCTGTCCATGAGTCTCATTTCTTATGCAACTGATGGCATGAGTCGGGCAGCAGGTTCAGCAATAGCTCTTCAGAGACATTCCTGGATGCACTTATGCTCCTTTGCAGAAGCCTTCAAGTTTTCCTTTGTTAATACCCCATTTGATGGCTCATCCCTTTCTGGGCCTAAAGTCAAGGAGACCCTCACTAGATGTGAACAAGCCGGAAAGACTCTATCTGCCATAGGAGTCAGTTTTTCAACCCCTACTAGACCTTATCCCAAAGGGCAAAAGGGAGGGAAAATGTGGTTCTGCAAGTCCCAAAGAGCCTTTCAGAACTCACGTAGTGAACCCCCCTCCAGGGGCAGAGGAGGGGGCAATAATGGAAGACACCACCCAGGTGGCAGAGGGGGTCCGAAAAAACAGGGTGAGAAGGATCAGTTCTTTGGGAAGCCCTACCAGCGCTCCTGAAAGGAGGCCCAACTGTCTTACTCTGAAGGCAGTCGGGGGTCGCTTGTCCTTGTATCCAGATGCCTGGCTAAAAATTACAAAAGACCCTTGGGTACAAAGCATTATATCCAGAGGATATGTCATTCTGTTCACAGAACCACCACCACCACCACCCCCCCCCGTGCGAAAGAAAATCCCGGGTGTTCCACCCAGTCTCAGGGATCAAGCAACCATAGAAATTCAAAGGTTGCTAGAAAAAAGAGTCATACAGCCAGTCCCAGCAAACCAGATAGGATCCGGAACCTACTCAAGATTCTTTTTAGTTCCAAAGAAAACAGGGGACTGGAGGCCAATCTTGGACCTCAGCAAACTCAATACTTTTGTAAAGAAAGAGAAGCTCTGGATGGTCATGCTTCAGTCGATTCTTCCATTTCTAGGTGTTAAATAAAAAATCAGAATTCAATACACAGGAGGTTCAGATTCAAAAGTTTACTAGTGTACACCAGGAAGCAAAAAAACATACAGGTACAGAATTTTGTCTGACATGATGCAGGAAGTATAGAATATTTTATAGTGTTTGCATTCAAGTTATGCCCACCTTACTGACATGGTTAGTCACAAGGCATCTACATCACTTTTACTAACAGTATTCTATTCATCTAATAATGCTGATGCAGTACATTTAAAAAAACTTTTCCTTTAGATACAATACGGCCTTGCTATCCAGCTGGTCAGTCATAATGTCTTTCTGTAAAGTTACTTCTTTATGGTCTCATATCAGTTCGAATACAATAACAGATTCAGTCTTTAAATTCACCTCTTTGTTCACTGTTTCACTTTCCCACCAGCTGTGTTTTTATCTTACAAGGGCAAGTTACTCCATCAGGAAAGGAAGATTTAATTATTTACAAGGACAAGTTATCTTATCAGGAAGGAGCAGAAGATTTACACATTTAATTTCCTGACCCAGCAGATAATCACTTATGAAAAGCATAAACATTAAGCTTGCTGAGCTGGCAGCTGCCAGGGTCAGGGGTCAAAACACACTGCAGTTTCAGAAGCTACTTGCATTTACATATGAATTTATCCCTTCTGTTATATGATTAATAGAATAAAATGCATTATAAACTACCTTGCTTTTAAACTAGCATTTCACATATATTTAAATACATATTTTTCTAACATTTCCCCCCTATTAATACTTTTTATTCTATTTTTTGAAGTATACATAGTGTTATTTCATCTCCTAACCTTTTCCACTTAGGATTTTCAGCTAGGTGAGTCATTTAATTTATACTTCAGAAAAAATGTCGTCTGAGATCAATTTTTCAATCTCAATATCTTGATACATGGTTTCATTAACAGATACATTAATAAAATCTTTGATTAATCTTTTCATGCAGGGAATTCCACCGCAAACACATGCTCCTATCAGGAGTATACCCACACAAATGGCAATCAAAATATTCATTAGGATGGAACCCTACCCCCCGAATAGATTCTGGAAAAAGTCCGTCAGTGGGTTTGGGCCTGGTTCAGTCATGGCTGATACTTGCTGAATTACCTCTAGGTGATTATTTATCTTGTGGCGATTGTCAGGAATGAAAGCACAGCATTCTTCTTTGATAAGCGCGCACGTACCACCTCTTGCCGCTAGGGTGAAGTCAAGAGCCATCCAATTTTGTAGCACAACAGTTCTCATTGCGTTCAGTTCATCAGTCACCAATTCTAGGGTGGAAAAAGTTGCATTACTCATTACTTCAAGAAGTTTCGACAACTTCCTCAGCTCCCAGATCGATTTGACTGCTTCATAGGCTGGTAATATTCCTGCCCAGGATATAACACTGTCACTCAAGTCCACATGAGTCAATTCGCTTTTGTCTTTTACTGAATTATGGTCTTTCCAACCAGCTTCGATCTTCCCAACTGGATTCACAGGTTTCTTAACTGGACCTTTAGATTTTCAAGCTGTTTCCCTTACGTTTCGTATCTTACCCAAAGGTAATTCTGCAGTATATCTTATTGCCGGAACCAAGTAACCCAAAAAACAACTGCCGGACCAATTCTCAGGTAACCATTTATATGCCTTTTTTCCACAAATAAAATAACAGTTTTCTACTTTAGTACTAATACGCATTAGCCCTGCATGAAACATTTTCTGATCTATTATTGACAATTGTTTAAACAAAACAGGGTTTTGTCGTACTTCATTCAATGTTGTTTTCATTGTGCTCAAATATGAATCATAGTTAGTATTACAAACAGTACCTCCACTTTTAACTTTAATGTAACACTCGTAATATTACAATTACTCCATCCTACTTGGAAGGTATCGTTTTTAAAAAAGCACACAATTCTCTTTTGTGTAACAGGTAAAAATAATGCTATTTTGTCTTGTGATCTCACAGTTCCTGTGTCGAAAAGTAAATTCTCCCAAGTCTCATTTATCCCCAAAGGGACAGCGGACATTATCAATCCTCCATATGCTGTTGGTATAGCTGTATAAACCCAGCAATTTGAAATGTTCATAGTCTCTGCATACACACGTTTCATGGCTAGGTATGTGTTAAAATTTGGATGCCAATCTATAGACGTTTCATCACGCCTTCCCACTTTCACTTGTGTGGTTGTGTGTAGGATAAGCCACAGCTAGAGGAAAATTGTCACAATTACAGTTAATAAATGTACACACAACAAAATGATTATGCAACATCTCTGGGGTTGATCTAGACTTCTATTCGCTTTGTTTTTGGCCATCTCGGTCTGGTTGTATATCAGTCACAAAGTTTTTATCAAGTTAAAAGTTCTTTACCGGTTTACAATGCGTTAAATGAACCCAGGACGTCCTCTCGGCCACTCTAACTGCAGTAGGCATTGCCAACAGAACCTGGTACGGTCCCTCCCACTTTGGACTCTCCCAATTCTTCCTTTTCGTCACTTTCACCCAAACGTATGTCCCAGGAACCACGACTTCTTCCACCGGTCTGGTCTGTTCCTTATCTGAAAAAGAGTTAAACTGCAAAACAGATTTATTCCTTAACAATTTCTTCATATATTCTGCTAACGAACTGTCAGCCTCTTGCTCTGCAGGCATGAGAGCTTTCCACTGAGGCACATAGTATGCTCTCCCAAAAAACATTTCAAAGGGAGTCAGACCCTTTACATTTGGAACCGTTCTCATACTCAGCAGTGCTAAAGGCAGACAGTATATCCAATTCTTTTGGGTCTCTTCTACTAGCTTCCTTAACTTGTTCTTTAGGGTACCATTGTACCTTTCCACCAGTCCTGCTGACTGTGGGTGGTAAGCACAATGGTTCTTCAAGGAGATACCAAAAAATCTCCCAAGCTGGTGAATCGTCTGATTCACAAAATGTGTGCCATTGTCACTATAAATCCTCTCCGGAATGCCAAATCTAGGGATTACTTCTTTTATCAGGGCTTTCGCCACTGTTGCTGCATCCGGGGTTTTGGTTGGAAAAGCTTCTACCCATTTAGAAAACATGTCTACAATAACTAAACAAAACTTCTTCCCTTCACATTTATTCAATTCTATGAAATCCATACAGATAGTATGGAACGGGTATGGTGTTATAGGAAAACTTCCTTGCTTGGTTTTAAATGCTCCTTGTGCATGATGCTTGTTACAAGTATGACAAGCTGCACAAAATGTTTTTGTGTAGTTTGTGTATCCGTATGTTTGGAATATTCAATTTACTAACTGTACCATCCCCCCTGTTGAGACATGGCACTGCCCATGGCTCAACAAAGCTGCATATCTAAATAAATTAGACGGCAATATCGGTTTTCTTTCTTTGGAAATGTACAGTCCATTCTCAAGAATTGCACCTCATTTTACCCATTTTTGTTTTTCTGCTTTTGTAGTAAGCGTCTGCATTGTTTTTAACATGTCTAAATCTAAAATCTCAGAGGGTTGTAATTCCTCATTGAAAAGTAAAGTTTCTGAGTCTGAGGCTGCTTGCTTTGCAGCTGCATCAGCTCGCATTGCCTTTCAAATCTTATCTTGTTGTTTTGTATGAGCTACACATTTACAAATAGCTACTTTGGTAGGTAACTGAATAGATTCTAATAACTCCAAAATAAATTGCGCATGATTAATAGGTTTTCCACTAGATGTTATCATTCCTCTATTTTTCCATTGTTGTGCAAATACATGTACTGTAGAAAAAGCATAGTGACTGTCAGTATATATGTTTACACACTTGTTTTTTGCTAAAGTACATGCTCTTGTCAAAGCTATCAATTCAGCTGCTTGTGCAGATAAGTTGTGTGGTAAGGATTGAGCTTCTAAAATTTCAGTGTCTGTAACTACTGCATATCCCACCAGATTCTTCCCTGTAGGACCCCTTCTGCATGAGCCGTCCACGTAATATGTCACCTCGGCATTATCCAAGGGCATATCTGTAAGATCTTGTCTAGGTAAAGCTAACTGTTCAATTTCCTGCAGGCAGCTGTGTGGTGTGCCCTCCGCAGGAGTTGGAAGTAATGTTGATGGATTCAATGTCGTACATCGTTCAATTGTCATATGAGGTTGGCTCAGCAGTATAGTCATATATGAAAGATATCTAGCAGGAGAAAGGTATGCCACTTTCTCTTGCAGTAAAATTATTGCAACTGTATGAGGCACTCTCAATGTGAGAGGGTGGAATAACACCACTGAGGCCGAAGCCTGCACTGCCATTGCAGCTGCAACTACTGCTTGTACACAGTGAGGCAAAGATTGCGCCACTGGGTCTAACTGTGATGAATAGTAGGCTATGGGGCGTTGCTTGTCCCCATGTTGTTGCGTCAATACTGACGTCATATATCCTTGCTTACAATCTATGGTCTGAAAGAACCGTTTGTGATAATTTGGAAGTCCTAAAGCTAATGAAGAAGCTATCAACTGCTTCAACCTGCAGAATGCCGTTTCTGCTTCTGTTGTCCATTGTAAAATATCTTGTGCTGCCATTGGTGTCTTATATATCAAATCAGTCAGTGGAGCAAATTCCAAAGCATAATTTGGTATCCAGCTCCGACGAAAATTAGTTGTACCTAAGAAAGACATCATTTCTTTCTTGGTTGTTGGTTTGGGTGCTTGCAAAATCGCTGTTTTTCTTTCCTCATCTAGTATTTTACCTTCATTGGATATTACATATCCCAAGTATCTAACTTGTTTTCTCCAAAATTGTAACTTATTTTTGTTTACTTTGTGTCCTTGTATTGCTAAAACTTCAATAATGCTCCTGTATCCTCCCTGCACTGTTGCTGGGTGGGGGCTGCTAGCAAGATGTCATCTACATAAAGTAGAATTTGACTACCTCCTGGTGGGGTAAATCCTGTCAGGTTGCTAGCCATTTCTTGTGCAAAAATTGTTGGGCTCTCACAATATCCCTGCGGTAGTCGAGTATACGTATACCTTTTACCCTGAAATGTAAATGCAAACCAATATTGACTATCAGGATGTATAGGTATTGAAAAGAAAGCATTGCTAATATCTACCACAGAGAAATACTTCTGTTGCGGTTCTAAATCATTTAACAAAGTATGTGGGTCTGGCACCGTAGGTGCTCTAGGTATTACTGCATTATTTACAGCTTGTAAATCTTGTACCATCCGCCATTCCCCGTTTGCTTTTTTAACAGGAAATAGGGGTGTATTACATGGTGAATCAGGAGATTCTACCAGTACTCCTTCTCTGAGTAATGCTGCTATTATAGGCTTAATTCCTATTTCTTCATCCTTTCTCAAAGGGTATTGTCTCTTCTGTGGTCTAAAAGCTGACTTTGGGGTAATTGTAACTGGTCCTGCTGTTCAAATAAGTCCTACATCTGACTTGCCTGTTGACCAAAGAGGAGTTGGAATTTCACACAAGGCCTTTTCTTCTCCTTCTAATAAAAATGCTAATCAGCTGTCCTCGCTAGATTGCAAGTGTACAGCTGGATGTGTCTGTGTCAACCAATTCAGTTTTTGTTTTTGTATCCCTTGTTCTGACAGTTCTAAATCAGTCTGTTTCTCCCATCTTGTTACTTTTTCTCCTAAATCTGCCCATTTGACACTTTTATTCTTTGTCAAGCTGACATGTGGCAACCGATTTGATCTATACAATGCAAGGAATTCTTGAGGTAATGAACAGCTAACTACACTGTTCCCCTCTGTATCCCAGTACAAAGTACGCAAAACCAATCTAGTTGCACGATTTCTAAACAGTTCTTGCTCATACTCTCTATCAGGCCCTGGTGTGGTACAGTAATATAGAGTACAGTGTAACAAATGCTGTCGATCAGTGTCAAGGGAGGGGGCTTTACTGATGGCTATGTTCATCAGTTCCTCGGTTACTGCCCCTAGACTAGTCGTGACTAGGTCCTGGCTGTACCAGTAAAAAGTTTCACCCTCCGATCGCACTACAAAGGTATCCATTTGTCTCTGTGCCTCCATACCTTGTAGAGTTGGAACTACTGCTATGCCAAATATCTGCATAAGGTCCCTGCCCAATAGGTTTATTGGACACTTTGCAGACACAACTATTTTATTTCTCTGGGTCATACCTGAAACAGGGTCAGTTATTGCTATATCATGGGAAAGTGGTTCCCTGTATAGCTGTCCATTTGCGGCTTTTACAAGTATATAATCAGGTGATTCTGAATGTTCTGGTAACTTGGAGGGGTGTATCAAAGTCCGTAACGCTCCTGAGACACACAGGAATTTGACTTCCCTTCCCTCCACCAGAAGTGTAACTTCCGGTTTCGTATCTGCCAAGTAGAGCTCTAAGCTCAACAATGCTAAGTCCAAAATTTCACTTTCTTCATTCTCCATATCTGCTTGCACTTCCTTTACTCCTTCTATCACATTTACATTTGCTTTCTGTTTATTAAGTTTTCCTGATGATTTCTGACTTTCACTTGATGTATCCTCACTATCATATAGTCAGTCCTCATCTCCTTTATCTTCTGTAATTACCTTCTTGTTTTGCCTACAATCCCTTGCTAGATGCCCTTTTTTCCCTCATTTGAAGCATTCACCTCTCTTTTTCCTCTCTTCAAAATCTTCTGATCGTTTGTCAGACTGTTTGTTTCCCTGGGCATTCTTCTTGCCCTTTTTACCTGACTGTAATACAAATACTTCAGCTCCATCTTCAGCAGTGAAGACTTGCGCCTTCTTTTTATTTTTACTATTAAAATGTCTCTCAGCATGTCTAGCGTATTCGAGTAAGGCTTGTAGCCTCCCTGTTCGATGATCTATCATATGCTTCGTAATGAAGCTACTAATAGGTGCAATGCAACCCTTCAAAAATGCATTTTTTAATTGTTGTTCATACAGGGAATCATTCGTTTGGTTCTCAGGAACCGACATACCGCTATGATTATTAAAACATTCTAATAATCTAGCATAATATCCATCTATTGTCTCATTTTCCTGTTGTATGCATTGATTAATACAAGTCCAGTCTGCTCTAGGTTTCCATGTCTCAGAGATTTGGTCTGTCAGACCTTTCACTCTGTTGTCTAACTCTGCGTCACTATGTGGGAGTGGTCTGAGCTCTGCATTACGAGGATTCCAGGTGCCACAAATCATGTGCCAATCTGGACGTATAATTTGTCTCACTACTTTTTCTACTTCTTCCCCATTCAAGTGGTAACTTAACCTCATGCCTTGTAAATCTTCTAAAAATTTCGTAAAATTAACTTTCGGATGGGGGATTCCCTCAGTAGCCTTCCGGATGTCTTCCGGTGTCCATGGTCTATATACTAAGAGTGTTGGATCCTGCCCTTCCTGTCCTGCCTGAGGATTTGGAACTTCTATAAGTGGGCATATTTCTTCCTCACTCTCATCCTGTAGATTTCTCTCTATTTGGTATGATTCTGTGTCCCTATGTGTTTTACGTGTTCGGGACCTAGTCTCAATAGGATCTCTAACAAATGGTTGTGGTCTTACTGAAACTTCAGGATAATGCAGAGGCGGACCAGCCTGTTCACTCGCTTCATATCCTGAAAAGGGTAAGGGAGGGGGTAAGGAAGGAGGAGCTGTAGCTATTACCAAGTTATTATCCTCTTTGTCTAAAAATAATGTTTTTGAATTTTTAAGCTTCTGTTCCCTACAATTTGCTTCCTCAATCCACCTGTGTGCTTGAGGAATGCCTAGTTGGCGTTGCTTTTTTGCCTGACCTCCTGCATCAGATTTAAGCTGTTTAAGGAGTTTAACTAGTGAAGGTTTATCTAGTTTACCATCAAATTCATATTTATTAACCCATTTCATATAATACCTAACGTTATCAGAACGCTGTAATTGCATGTATTTTGCGTCTTCGGTTAGGGGCGGATCTCGCGAGGTTTTAGTGCACTGATTACCCATGTCAAAGAAAATGTTACGTAACCCTTTTTTATCACGTGATATCAAATTCTTAGTAGCTGTTTACAGTTTATCTAGAATAACTGTCTACCTTATTCTGTTACCCTGATCTATGACCAAATATACAGTACTTCCTTTTGTCCCTGATCTGCAAAACAAATCTTGACAACAATATACTGTAACCTAGTCCCTGATCTAAAACAGAAAAAAGGCAAATTCTTCCTACCTGAGCCTCCTGGTTTTGAAAAACGTTTAAATTCCGCTCTTCGGCCACAGATCAGAAAGTGGCCAGCCTCTTTACACACGACAATTCAGTCGGAGGTCTTTTCACTCAAGAAGAACAATTTCGGTAACTTCTCCTGCACAGTATTCGACCACCAATACGCTCTGATCTGCAGCTTACCAAGGGAATTCCGTCTCGAAAGGACCAAACTGTTAAATAAAAAATCAGACTTCAATACACAGGAGGTTCAGATTCAAAAGTTTACTAGTGTACACCAGGAGGCAAAAAACCATACAGGTACAGAATTTTGTCTGACATGATGCAGGAAGTACAGAATATTTTATAGTGTTTGCATTCAAGTTATGCCCACCTTACTGATGTGGTTAGTCACAAGGCATCTACATCACTTTTACTAACAGTATTCTATTCATCTAATAATGCTGATGCAGTACATTTAAAAAAACTTTTCCTTTAGATACAATATGGCCTTGCTATCCAGCTGGTCAGTCATAATGTCTTTCTGTAAAGTTACTTCTTAAAGGTCTCATATCAGTTTGAATACAATAGCAGATTCAGTCTTTAAATTCACCTCTTTGTTCACTGTTTCACTTTCCCACCAGCTGTGTTTTTATCTTACAAGGACAAGTTACTCCATCAGGAAAGGAAGATTTAATTATTTACAAGGACAAGTTATCTTATCAGGAAGGAGCAGAAGATTTACACATTTAATTTCCTGACCCAGCAGATAATCACTTATGAAAAGCATAAACATTAAGCTTGCTGAGCTGGCAGCTGCCAGGGTCAGGGGTCAAAGCACACTGCAGTTTCAGAAGCTACTTGCATTTACACATGAATTTATCCCTTCTGTTAAATGATTAATAGAATAAAATGTATTATAAACTACCTTGCTTTTAAACTAGCATTTCACATATATTTAAATACATATTTTTCTAACACTAGGAACGGATGACTGGATGTGCTCTATAGATCTCAAGGATGCGTACTACCATATCAAAATGGCCAGACCATCCAGAGATCACATGCGTTTCCGGCTGGGAGCCAGTCATTTTCAGTTCCAACCAATGCTCTTTGGTCTCACAACAGCCCCCAGAGTGTTTACCAAATGCATGGCAGTGGTTACGGCTAACCTGAGGCGTCTAGGATTTCAAGTGTCTCCGTATCTGGATGACTGGCACCTCACCGCCACCACCAGGCATCAACTAGTTCAATCCAGGGACCTCACTCTAAATCTGTGTTCCCAGTTAGGAATTACTATAAATTTTGAAAAGTCTGCATCGTCACCATCGCAGAGTATTTCCTTTATCAGAGCAGATTTACACACCACCACCGCTATGGTAAAACTGCCCTTGGCAAGAATAGTAACACTTCGGCAACAGGCATCAGATATCCTGACACAAAAGAAAGTACCAGCATCTCAAGTTTTAAAATTGCTAGGTACTATGGCAGCAACTCTCATAGCAGTCCTTCTAGGGCGCATGCACATGAAGATACTTCAATGGTTACTCTTTACCCAATGGTCTTACCAACAACTTCGATGTCTTTCGCAATAATCATTACAGATTCATGCAAAAAGAATCTACAATGATGGTTGACCAGCCACCATGTAACTGTAGGTTACCCATTTGTCCTTCCCCTGCCATCAGCCACAGTAACCATGGACGCTTCTCTGATAGGGTGGGGGGGACTTTTTTAGGGAAGAACAGCCCAAGGCACTTGGTCAGTCAGAGACAGAGTCACAATTGCACATCAATGTTCTGGAGATGAGAGTAGTACTTTTGGCATTGCAATGCTTCCAGGACTCTCTTCCTCTGGGAACAATTGTGATTCAGACCGACAACATGTCCGTAATCTGGTATATCAACAAGCAAGAGGGAACCAAGTCTTATCCCCTATGTCGAGAGGCCCTAAGAGTCTGGCAGTGGGCTGTATCCACCGGGTGCTTTCTGATAGTGACCACCATCCCAGGGAAATCCAACATGATCGTGGACAAACTAAGCAGAGCTATTCTGATACCGCACAAGTGGTCCCTTAAGAATGAAGTAGTAGAAAGGATTTTCCACAGATGAGGCAAGTCTTGCTGTGACCTGTTTGCATCCCCCATGAATGCCAAATTCAGAAACTACTGTGCCCTGAATCCCCCACCAGAGGAAAACCCAAGGGACTTTCTCGTCCACGTTTGGCCCCTGGGACATCTTTATGCATTTCCACCCATTCTCTTAATTCCAAAATTCCTGCAGAAAGTCAAAGACCTGGGAAGAACTGTAATTCTGATAGCCCCTTATTGGCCTCGACAGATTTTGGTTCCCATTCCTTCAACTCTACCAATTGGAGAAGCCTTGGATTCTGAACCCAGTTCCGGATCTGCTGAGGCATTCATCAGGGGCTCTCCATCTTTCTCTTCACTCCCTCAAATTGACAGCTTGGCTGCTCCGATTTCCAACATAGCCAGATCCCACAACCTTTCCTCGGAAGTACAGCATATCCTTGTAACATCCCACAAGGCCTCAGCCAGAAAGTCATATGTCAGCAAGTGGAAGAGATTTGCTTTGTGGGTGTCTCAAAATAATATTGATCCATATATCGCCCCAATTCCTTGCATAGTAGAGTTTTTGACTAAACGTTTTAATGAAGGTTCTGCGGCAGCTACCATACATGTTCAATTGGCTGCAATTTCTAATTTTCACCTTGGATTGGAAGGTTCAAATCTTATGTCTCACAGGTTATGTAGAGCCTTCTTAAAAGGAACCATACATCTTAGAGCACCAGTTAGACAACCTTTCACTCCCTGGAACCTAAATTTTGTTCTATCTAGGATTATTCTTCCTCCATTTGAGCCTGCATCTTCCTGCCAACTAAAATTCCTGTCTTGGAAAACCATTTTCTTGGTGGCCATTACATCAGCACGCAGGGTGTCTGAACTACAGGCTTTATCTATTAAACCCCCATACTTAATTTTTCACCCTGACAGAGTGTCATTCTGGGCTAATCCATCCTTTCTTCCAAAGGTATGTTCAGAGGCTAATTTAAATCAAACAAATGAACTTCCAACTTTCTTCAGTAACCATTCCAGCAAGTTGGAGTATATGTTGCATAAACTTGATGTACACAGAACGATCTTAAGCGCTTTTGTGTATGTGTGTTTGATGTTTTGTGATTCGGACATATGCTAGTCCAGCATGTGTCTGGATCCCATATATATATATATATATATATATATATATATATATATATATATATATAGTTGGTGATTTCTTGGTTGAATATACGCTTATTGCAGATTTAACAAGGTCTGAAGAAAGCTGACTTGAGCAATCCTGCAGTTGTTTAAAGTCCCAGGAAACATTGATAGAATTAGTGCAGGCTATGTGCACAGACCCAATGACTTTCTCAGAATTTTGAGATACTTGGCTTCTATGATTTTCTTAGGTTCATAGGTTAGTACTAGGCTAACTGCCCTTGCAAGCCACTTTAAGCCTAGCCAATTATCCCTTGCAAGACCTGTACCTTGTGTTTGTAAGGCAAACACCTTAACCATTAGGCCACCCTCCCATTCCCTTAGTCAGGCTTCAGATGAGAAAAAAATTATTGGTATCTCAGGTCATTCTGGACCCAGCATCTACATCTTTTATTTTTTCAGGCTCCTATTCTGAAGGGTGTAAAGAATCCTTTTTTTTAGGTTTCTATTCTGAGGGGTGTAAAGAACTGGGATCTATGCTAGGTAGATCAGTTATCACATAATACAGATCTCTCATTTTCCCTTCCACCTCATCTTCAGACTGTCACAATGGACGCTTCAGACTTTGTTTGTGGAATGGTTTCAAAAGGTATAAAAGAGCAAGGTGTACAGTACAATCAGAATAGATAAAAGCACATAAATGTCAGATAGATGATGGCATTAATAAATGCTTTGAAATCTCTA
This sequence comes from Protopterus annectens, assembly GCF_019279795.1. NCBI lineage: Eukaryota > Metazoa > Chordata > Ceratodontiformes > Protopteridae > Protopterus > Protopterus annectens. The sequence continues at coordinate 1,630,135,230 of NC_056725.1, forward strand.
AATCATATCATAGTGATGTAGTACATCAACAAATGTTTGTGTGAGGGGGGGGGGTAAAGATCTTACCCTCTTTGCAGAGTTGCTATGATAGCCTATGAGGTTGCAGCTTACCTCACTTTGAATTTCCAGGTTTCATACCTTACGCAAAACATTGTAGTAGCCATGGTAACCAGGAACAGGCCAGACTCTTACCAATGGAAACTCCACTCAGGGTCTTTCAGGAATTGATCCAACTGAGGTGCACTTCAAATATTTCAGATACTTCAGATATTGCCAATATACTGGCCGACAGATTCAGTGCCAACTTTACCCCCCCCCCCCAACAAAGGACCAGTCACAAGACCAGTAGATTGCCAGGCACCCAGTATTACGCTGCACAAGTTAAAACAGCACTGTCCTAACCCAGGAATACAGCTTCTATGGGACCTGACAAAATCCCTGGCTGTGTTTTACATGAACTGCAGAGTGAATTGACACCTCACCTGTGTGCCCTGTTCAGTCACAGCCTCACCTCAGGCTTTGTCCCTACCGAATGGATTACTGCTGCAGTCATCCCTCTCCACAAAGGAGGAGGGACTACAGACCCTGGGAACTATTGCCCCATTAGCCTGATGAGTCTGAAATGCAAAGCTGTGGAACGCTTCATCATGGGCCTAACAAACAAGGATATAGGGAATCTCCAAACTCTATATTCCACACAGTTTGGTTTTCTGAAGGGTAGAGCATGCCTGCTCAACTTAGTCAACTTCTTTGAGTCAGTCACCAGAGCTGTGGATAAGGCAAGGTGGTTCATACAGCCTACCTTGATCTGCCCAAGGCTTTTGATACCATTCCCCACTCAGGAATCATAGAAAAACTCATTAAGTTAGGCATCAACCCCTATATCACTAGGTGGGTTGCAAACTGGCTCACAGGTAGAACCCACAGTGTGAAAGTAGCTGACTCCAAGTCAGACTGCCGACCAGTCATGAGTGGAGTCCCACAGGGTTCAGTCCTGGGTCCTCTCCTGTTTCGTATCTACTTCTCTGAAGTCCAGGCCAACATGTAGGGACACTGGCTGACAAAGTTCACAGACATTTGCAAGTTGGGAGCTATTATTAACTCCTCAAGTGATGCTGACATCCTACAAAAAGGTGTCACTGAGACCAATGACTGGTGTCAGAACCATGGCTTTAAGCTCAATGCTAAAAAATGTGTCGTCATCCCCTTTGGGAAAAACCTGATTCCCATGAATTACCATATTGAACACAGAAGGCATTATAAGAGATCTGGGAACACAGGGTGACAGCAAACTCTCGTTTGACCACCACATTGCCACTGTGGTCAGAAAGTCCTTCTATGTGGCACATCTCATTACGAAGGATTTTGCATCCAGGAAGAAAGAGGTCATTGTCTCCCTCTACTCTTCCCTCATTAGGCCAGTCATTGTGTACAATGCCCCATTTGGCATGTACCTCACTAAACACCTGCAACAACTGAAGAGGTCGCAAAAGTACCTCACAAAGAGGATCCTAGGCCTTAAACATTTGCCCTATATGGACAGACCCAAAAACCTCCGACTATTCTCGGTTTCATATCGCCTACTTAGAGGTGAACTCTGCTTGACTTACAAAGCCATGTCTAACCTAGCTCTGTTAGAAATGTTACATCTAAAGAAATCCCAATCCCTCCGCACCACATGCTCCAGAGACCTCAGTCTCATTACCACAATCAACAGAACATGCTGGAGGGGCAGGTTCATAACCCATAGATTGCCCATGCTATGGAATAGACTTTCCATACATGTCAAGCAGAGCACCTCACTGGCCCTCTTCAGGAGAAATCTTGATGAGTAGATGTGAAATAGAAAATTCACCCCAGGGATAACTCCAGTGGCTTTACTCGACAGAGGCACTGGAAACTAAGGTTGGGTGGCACAATACCAGGGTAATCCTATTGGCTAGGCTTGTAAAGGCTCCAGAGCTATTAGCCTAGTACACAACTATGAAGCTATGCACCTATAAGTAAATCTATTTGCCTCCTCTCAGAAGAGGTAGTTAAAGAAATTCTGCTCCAGGATTCCTTGCACTGATTTCCAGGGTTCTTCTAAAGATCCAGAGGGACACTCCAGAGATAATAATGGTGACCCCCTTTTTGTCCCAGACAACAGTGGTTTACCTTTCTTTTGAAACTGGCCAAGAACAATTGCCACAAACCTCCACACACACTGGATTTACTTACACAAGACAGGAGTTGCTTGATATACCCATCCTAAAGACATCTTCCTTTGACTGTCTGGAAGATAGAATTTTTTACCTTTCATTTTTAATTTCTCCCAGTCTTTTGGGTTTCTAATACCATGGTGGGAATGAACCCCATTCCTAAGTCAAAGTATGATTAAAGTTCATAAAATTAGTATTGTTTCACACTTTGATGTTAGCCAAGAGTGCTCTTCGCAGCACCTGCAGTGTGTCCAGTAATGATTCCTTCTGCAATCCCTATGGTGTTACATGAATTGGTAACATACCTAAATACAACTGTAAATTCTTTTTTATAAGACCATTTGCTCCTACTACTATTGGAACTGTCTGGGTATCTTTCTTCCACATGGCTCTCGTTTCTGCCTGCAGATCAAGGTATTTTATGACTTTGTGTCTCTCTCTGTACACAAGACACTGTAGTCACTAGGTGTGGCAATTTCAATGATCAATGCTACTTTTGTCTTCTTTTCCTGGACCACTATATCCGGTTTTGTAGCATCTATCTTTTGAATTGTTGGTATTGGGTGATCCCATGTGATATAAACTTCATCATTTTCTATGATTCTTTGTGGCTCGTTTCCAGTGTTTTTCAGCCACTTCGATACTATAATGTTTGCACAATCTCCAGTGTAACAGTCTCCCCACATTATTATGCCTTTCAGTATACAGTCCCTCTGCCATTAGTGCATTGCAACCAGCAACAAGGTGTGTGACTGTTTCCAATTCGGTTCTACAAAATCTACATATGTCTATTTTTCCCACATGTTCAATGGACTTTGTAAACCAATGTGTATGTAGCCCACTATCTTGGGCTGCTAATATTAACATTTCAATGTGAAGTTGTTCTGACTCGCCGTTCGTTCTTACTGATGGGTTTAGAGCTGATCCCACGGCTCTGAGTCAGCCTACTACAAAGCTCAAGGTCTTCAAATAGCTCGAGGCCAAGTCCATATCCCATGATGCACCTATAGTTACCTCAGATCTAGTTTGCCGCTGTAACAGATCAGAGGTTCTCACTAGCTTGGGCCACCAAAACCTTATTTTTTCAAAAATGTCTTGCTATTATTAACAACTTTAACTAGATAGTAGTTTTAGATATTTTTATAAGCACTTATAGCTTATTAGTGTATTAGCTAATAGTGTATTTCCCTTTCCCTGATGTGCTTTAAATTTCTAGTTGGCCTCTTTTTTTTCTAGGCCTAGTTTAAAGAGTATCTTATCAGTGACATTTCTGTTACTGTTTCTTGTCTTTATACTTAGTGTATGCTTAGTCAGTGACCTTTTGTCACAGTTTATAAAAACACTTTAGATAAGGTTTATTTAATTAGAGTGTATTTAGAATATTTAGATAAGGTTTAGTGTGTGTGTGTTTTATATAGCAGCTATCTTTTTCTTTATAGTATAGTCTGCTTAGCAGTTAAAATTGTGTTTTTCTGTCACATTAATATCTAGATAATTACTTGTTGTGTGTGTGACTTAGCCTGAATTTTCTAAAGGCTTTTGATTGTTGGTTACTGTAAACATTTTTTTATAGTTGATAGTAATCCTGTTTAATTCTTGGTTTGCTACATTAATGTCTGTCACTGACAGTCATGTTAATTGTGTGTACTGTTTAGGAGCTTTGCATTTACAGGATAGCTGCTCCATATGCCATTCTTTCTCCTCCAGAGTCCTCCAGGAGGGAAAGAGGAAGTTGATAGATAGTGGCTTGTTGAAACCCTCTTTCCAAGAAGCTTTGAGTGACCAAGATGGATCCAGTAAGTCCTCAAAGTCTTCTAAGACTTCTAAGACAAAAAAATCCAAGAAATCTTCGACTTTGGCTCCACAGACATTGGAGCCGACTGTCTTATCTTTTCAGAGCCGGTCCCCAGTCCTGGAACCGTTATCCAAAATACCTAAGTCTACTTTATTACAATCAGTACTACCTTTGGTCCATTCATCTAGGTCCTCTATTAGCCTTTCTGATCTGAATGTGGATTGTGTGGTGCAGAAGCTGTTACAGGCACCAGCCTTTGCAAAAATCTTATCGGCTCTGATCCAAGTGGCTTTGGAGCCGAACACCCTTATTCCAACTACAACTCTTCCTCCTCCGAGCCATACTGTTCCTTCAGAGCCAGAGGAGTCGGACTTGTTGATTGTGGAGCCTTCGGAGATGACTCCTGCTCCAGTGTCTTCAGCTCCATTCACTCTGACGTCCTCGGTGACCATCGAGGACTCTAGGAGCTGACACTCTCTGGTCGGGTCCGGGGAGGATAGTCGAACCGACTTGTCGGTTCTGACTATGCCTCTCGGGGCTTTGGCTCGGATGAGCTCGGCTCCTTCCTCGGGCACTGAGTCCACTGTCCCGGTGCCGGGGGTATCGACGGTTTCCTCGGATACGTTGGTCCCTTTGCATTGGAGCAGGGGTGCCTTCGATGCCATGAGGAGAGTTATGTCTCCTAAGACATCTTCAACCTCAGGTCCGGCTTCTTCCTCCCCTAAAGCACCTGTCTGCTTCTGTTTCACAGATCCTGGCCAAGCGTAGAGACCCAGAGCCTCAGGAAGCCCCATTGGGTGGCCCATGCTCTTCCGAGACCTCAGCAGAAGCTCCCACTGATGAGGTTCCCAGGAAGAGAGTTTGTAAGAGGAAACATCTAGACTCCCCTCAGGAGTTCCTAACATCTGATACTAACTTGGATGAATCAGAAGGGTCCCCACGGTCTCCCTCTGAGGATATCTCATTTGCAGAGATACTTGAAATCCTTAGGCAGAGGGTGACTGGCAGTCCACAGACCATACTGAAGACGAGTCGGTTCTCCTGAAGGCTTTCGGGTCTCAGCCGTCCACCTCTTGGTTGTCTCCGTCCTTCTATGAGCTTATGCACTTGGTCTCACGAAGGGAGTGGGAGTCTCCGGACACCATGGAGTTTGTCCCTAGGAAGCCTAATAAGTTTATATCTGCTCCCCAAGATAAATCTTTTTTGGCCAAAGGTGTGCCAGTTGATGCCATGGTGGTGGCGGCAGCCACCAAAAAGGAAATGTCAGAAATTTCCTCTTCTATCCATCCTCCTAACAGAGACTCCAGGATCATGGATAGATATGGGAAGTGCATGTTTAGTTCAGTGACCCTTGCACTCCGTTCACTTAGCTACTTAACCCATTTCATGAGACTACAAAGAGATCTCCTTAAAGAGTTGGGAGATACTCTTCAGGGTACAGTAGCTGCAGGAGCTACAGACAAAGTTGCCTCCCAGTTTGCTACCCTCAACTCCATTGTTAACTCGTCCATGTGCCTCATTTCATATGCAGCTGATGGAATGAGTGGGGCAGCGGGTACAGGAGTTGCTCTTAGGACGCACTCCTGGTTGCACTTGTGTTCCTTTGTGGAGCCCTTCAAGTCATCCTTTGTGAATACCCCTTTTGATGGCTCGTCCCTTTTCGGGCCCAAAGTTAAGGAAACTTTGACCAGATGTGAGGAGGAGGGAAAGACTCTGTCTGCTGTCGGAGTCTGTTTTTCCACCCCTACCAGACCCTACCCCAAGGGTCAAAGGGGAGGGAACATGTGGTTCCGAAAAGCCCAAGGAACCTTTTAGGACACACGTGGTGAACCCTCCTCCAGGGACAGAGGAGGAGGCAATAATGGAAGAAGCCGCCCTTGCGGCAGAGGGGGTCTGCAAAACCAGGGTGACAGAGATCACTTCTTTGGGAAGCCCTACCAGCGCTCCTGAAACCTGACTGTCCTGCTCTGGAGGCAGTCGGGGTTGCTTATCTTTGTACCCAGACGCCTGGCTGAAAATAACAAATGACAACTGGGTACAAAGTATCATTTCCAGAGGATACTTCATTCCATTCGCCACAGCCCCTCCACCGACAAGACAAATCCCAGACGTTCCACTCAGTTACAGGGAACAAGCAACAGTAGAGGTCCAAATGTTACTGAGAAAAAGAGTCATCCAACCAGTCCCAGCAGACCAGACAGGATCCGGAACATACTCAAGATTCTTTTTAGTTCCAAAAAAGACAGGGGACTGGAGACCTATACAGGACCTCAGCAGGCTAAACACATCTGTCAAGAAAGAGAAGTTTCAGATGGTCACACTTCAGTCAATACTTCCCTTCTTAGGGAGAGACAATTGGATGTGCTTGATAGATCTCCAAGGTGCGTACTACCACATAAAAATGGCCAGACCATCCAGGGATCACCTGCATTTCTGGCTGGGAGCCAATTATTACCAGTTTTGAGCCCTGCCCTTTGGTCTCACTACAGCCCCCAGAGTGTTCACCAAATGCATGGCAGTGGTCACGGCTCACCTGAGACATTCAGGATTCCAGGTGTTTCCTTATCTAGATGATTGGCTCCTTACCGCCACCACCAGGCATCAACTCATTCAAGTCAGGGAATCCACTCTGTCACTCTGCAGTCAGCTGGACATTACAATAAACTCAGAAAAAATCTGCCTTGTCGCCATCGCAGCATATCGTCTTTATCGGAGCAGAACTGGACACCACCACCACGCTAAAACTTCCAATAGAAAGAGTCTTATTACTCTGTCAGCAGGTCCACATTCTAATATCCAAAAACAAGGCTCCATCATCAGAAGTTCTAAAATTGTTAAGGATGATGACAACAGCAATTCTGGCCATACCACTGGGTTGTATGCACATGCAGATACTGCAATGGCTGTTGTTCTCTCAATGGTCTTACCAAGAGCTTCCCATGTCTCACCTGATAATAATCACAAACTCCTGCAAAAAGGATCTTTAGTGGTGATTGACCTCACTTTATGGTAGGACCTCCCTTATTTTTCCCCCACCAGCGGCCACAGTGACCACGGATGCTTCCCTGACAGGGTGGAGGGGGGGCATTTTCAGGGAAAGACAGCCCAAGGCACATGGACCGATCAAGAGACGCACCTGCATATCAATGTCTTAGAGATGAGAGCAGTACTTTTGATGTTGCAGTACTTTCAGGACTCTTTTCCTCTCGGTACAATTGTGATTCAGACAGACAACATGTCAGTGGTCTGGTACTTGAACAAACAAGGAGGAACCAGGTCCTACTCCCTTTGTCACGAGGTCCTAAGAGTATGGCAGTGGGCTATATCCACCCAGTGCTTTCTGTTAGCAATGCACATCCTGGGGAAATCCAACATGATAGCAGACAAGCTGAGCAGAGCAATATTTTTGCTTCATAAGTGGTCCCTCAAGAAAGAAGTAGTGGACAGGATATTCCGCAAGTGGGGCCAGCCTTGCTGCAACCTTTTTGCTAGTCACATGATCTAGAAATGCAGGAGCTACTTTGCCCTTATTCCCCCTCCGGGGGAAGCCCCAAGGGATGCACTTGTGCACAGTTGGCCCCCGGGTCTCCTCCATGCATTCCCACCAATCCCGTTGATACCCAAGGTATTACAGAAAGCAAAAGCACTGGGAAGGACCATCATTCTAATAGCCCCTTATTGGCCTCATTAGATTTGGTTCCCCTTCCTTTGACTTCATCTTTTGGAGGACCCCTGGATTCTGGACCCAGTTCATGACCTTCTGACGCACTCGTCGGGGGAACTTCATCTTCTCTGCAGTCTCTGAAGCTGACAGCTTGGCTGCTCCAATTCCCATCATAGCCAGGTTCCATAACCTTTCCAATGAGACAAAGCAGATTCTCTTATCCTCTCATAAATCCTCTACGAGGAAGCTATACCTTAGCAAATGGAAAAAAAAGTTCTATATGGGCCTCTAAAAACAATATTGATTGTTAACAAGCCCCTATGGCCTCTATATTAGAATTCTTGACCATGATCTTCAATAAAGGAGCTGCTGCAGCAACAGTCCATGTTCAGCTTGCTGCCATTTCTAACTTTCATCTTAGATTCGAAGGATTGAATATTATGTCACACAAATTATCTAAAGCCTTTCTCAACGGGACCTTTCATATCAAACCACCTGTGAAATCTCCCTATTCCTCATGGAATCTAAATTTTATGCTTTCCTGCATTATTCTTCCTCCATTTGAACCAGCATCATCATATGACCTCAAATTTTTGTCATGGAAAACTATCGTTTTAGTTGCTATTAACCCTGCTCACAGATTGTCAGAGCCTCAGGCCTTGTCCATTAAACCTCCTTACTTGATTTTCCATGCTGACAGTCTCACTTTGAACAAACTCTTCTTTTTTGCCTAAGGTTTGCACTGAAATTAATCTCAACCAAATTTTTGATTTGCCAGTTTTCTTCCCCAATCACTCCAACAATCTAGAATGCATGCTGCACAAACTTGCTGTTCACAGACAGCTCAGATTTTATTTGGATAGAGTAAAATATTTCAGGAAATCAGATCAGCTTTTTGTTTCCTTTTCAGCCTCCAGGAAAGATATGCCAGTGGCTAAAACAACTCTCTCTAAATGGTTTTCTGATTGTATCACCTTTGCTTATTCAGCTGCCAATATGCCCTTACAGCATAAAATTAAAGCTCACTCTGCCAGAGCAGTTTCTACAGCTTCTTCTTTTTCTGCCAGACTTCCTATTGATAACATTTGTGCAGCAGCCACTTGGTCAAAGCCTCATACCTTTATCACTCATTACAAAGTTGACAGGGCCTCCTTTGGGTCCATGGTCCTGAAAAATATACTCCCATGAGCCACCCGAGATAAATGGTGCTTGGGACACTACCCATCAGTAAGAATAAATGACATGATAGAACAAATTCATATAAAGAAGTTATGTACTTATCATAACGTTCCATGTGAGTTGTTCATCTCGCCTTCATTCTTACATCCCTCCCTCCTACCCCCTCCTGGGCTGTTAGAAGACCAAGATGCTGTATCCATCCTGGTTGCCCAACCCTTCTGTACCTTCTCTTTGGGAGTGATACAATGACATATGGTATTGTTATACGCAGCAAACAAGATCTCAGGTAACTCTAGGTGCATCATGGAACAGGGACTTGGCCTCGAGCTATTTGAAGACCTTGAGCTTTGTAGTAGGCTGACTTGGAGCCAAGGGATCAGCTCCGAACCCATCAGTAAGAACGAAGGCGAGATGAACAACTCACAAGGAACGTTATGGTAAGTACATAATTTCTTTTTTCTTGATGTGAATTCACCTCTCCTTAACCATTCCTGCATTCGTTCTTGATCAACATGAGGCTCTTCCAGAGGTTTTCTATACTTGCAACTATATTTATGTTTTTTCCACATTTCTTGCCTTCTCATCTGGTCCTTCATCTTATATTCTTTCATTTGTTTTTTAGCACATTCAGTTACTGCCTGGTTTTTATCTGCTTCTGGTTTGATTTCCATTCCTGCATGACGTCGATATGTTTCTGCTAAATTAAGCAGAGATGTCATCTTAGATTTATTCTCCTCTTGTTTCAGAACTTTCACTACATTTGGATCCTGTGAGGTCAGAAGATATGTGTGGAGTCCCACGATTGCAGATCTATACATGTAATCAGTTTCAAGGAGGCCCATCCCTCCTTCGGAATGGGGAATATATAATCTTGGTGTACACTGATTTTTATAAATCATTTGGTGAACATGAAACATTCTTCTCGCTTTAATATCCAATCTATCCAACACTTTTTGGGGCCAGTCAATCTCTCCAAAACTATAAGTTAGGACAGGAAGAACAAATTGATTTATGGCTTGGATCTTGTTCCTAGATGTCAGCGCTGTTTTCAGGATTAATTTAAATCTGCTAAAGTACTCCTTACTGAGCTTTATTCGCATTTGTTCATGTTTTATTGCTGAGCCTTCATCAATTCCCAAGTATTTATATACTTCCTCTTGCTCAAGTTCTTTTATATCACATTCTTTTCCCAAACTGATGTTTTCCTGGTGCTGCAGTTTTTTAAAGGTTGCTTTTGCACATTTATCAAGACCAAATGACATTCCAATATCATTTGAAAAAGTTTTGACAACCTGCAGCTGTGCTTTCAGTTCCTCATCTGATGAGCTATACAGTTTTAAATCATCAACAAACAGAAGATGAGAAGTCATTAGACTTTGTTGTTTTCTAGAAGCCAAAATTTAGCCATGGCCTAAGTTGATAAGTAATGCTTAATGGATTAATGGCAAGGCAGAATAGCAACAGTGACAGAGAGTCACCCTGAAATATTCCCCTTTGGATTTTTATCACTGGGTTAATAATCTGTCCTTTATCATGGCTTAATTGCAAAGTGGTCTGCCACTGTTTCATGGTTACTGTAATGTAGTCAAACAGTGTAGTGTGTATCTTGTACATTTTTAAGCACTCTTTTATCCATGAATGTGGGATATTATAAAATGCTTTTTTGTAATCAATCCATGCCATACTTAGATTCTTCCCCTTCTTACAGTTCTCCACTATAACTTTGTTTAACAACGAATGATCCTTTTATTGCCCTTTTGTTCTACATCCATAATTGAGTTTTCTTCTAAATGACTATAAACTCTGGCAGCGTCAATTCCCATGTATAGTTTATACGTCGTCGGAAGACAAGTTATTGGTCTGTAATTTTTAGGGTAGCTTGCAGGTTCACTCTTAAGTAAGAGCATTGTTTCTATTGTTGCTAACCAGTGCATTATCTGTTCGGCATGTGCATATAAATATTTCTTACTCATGGGTAGATCCTCGTGCAAAGAAGTTAATACTTTAAGCCAGGGGTTCCCAAAGTGTGCACCACGGCGCCCTAGGGAGCCATGGCTTCCTCACAGGGGTGCCACGAACTAATAAGCTGCAAAACCCAGGCCGTCAGGTACTTGAATGCCTGTATGAGTTTGTGTGTGTGTCTGTGTGAGTGAATGTGTGCATGAAAGCAAAAGAGTCTGTGTGTGAGAGAGATTGGGAGGGTAAGTGATGTGTGAATGAATGCATGAATGAATGAAGAAGTGACTGTGTGTGTGTGTGTGTGTGTGTGTGTGTGTGTGTGTGTGTGTGTGTGTGTGTGTGTGTGTGTGTGTGTGTGTGTGTGTGTGTGTGTGTGTGTGTGTGTGCATGTGTGTGAGATCGGGAGAGTGAGCGATGCATGAATGAATGAGGATGTGACTGTGTGTGTGTGTGTGTGTGTGTGTGTGTGTGTGTGTGTGTGTGTGTGTGTGTGTGTGTGTGTGTGTGTGTGTGATTGGGAGAGAGAGCGATGTGTGAATGTATGCATGAATGAATGAGGATGTGACTGTGTGTGTGTGTGAGATTGGGAGAGTGAGCCATGTGTGAATGAATACATGAATGAATGAGCAAGTGACTGTGTGTGTGTGTGTGTGTGTGTGTGTGTGTGTGTGTGTGTGTGTGTGTGTGTGTGTGTGTGTGTGTGTGTGTGTGTGTGTGTTTGTGTGTGTGTGCGTGTGTGTGTGAGAGAGATTGGGAGAGTGAGCGATGTGTGAATGAATGCATGAATGAATGAGGAAGTGACTGTGTGTGTGTGAGATCGAGAGAGTGAGCGATGTATGAATGAATGAATTTTAAGCTTAAAATGATGGGGAGACAAATAAGGACTTAGAAAGTTGATAGAATAATAGGTTTTGCATTAGCATGAATTCCCTGAAGGATGTGGAGTCTTAAACTCAAATGTTTGTCATTATTTAGTGACTTCAATCCTCAACTATTTGCCAAAAAAGTACAGATTTTAGGAGGAACACACCAAAAATATGAGGCACAAATCTGGACATTCTGCAAATACCTGTACTGTTGAAAGGTGTGAATCACACACACACACAGTCACTTCCTTCCTCATTCATACCTGCATTCACTCACACATCCCTCTCACTCTTCAGATCACACACACACACACACACACACACACACACACACACACACACACACACACACACACACACACAGCCACTTCCTCATTTATACCTGCATTCATTCACAGACACACACACACACACACACACACACACACACACACACACACACACACACACACACACACACACACACACACACACACAGCCATGTCCTCATTCATACCTGCATTCACTCACACATCCCTCTCACTCTTCCGATCTCACACATACCCACAGACAGTAATTTCCTCATTCATACCTGCATTCATTCACACATTGATCACAGTCTCCCGATCTCACACATACACAAACACTTTCTCATTCGTACCTGCAATCATTCACACACACACACAGCCACTTCCTCATTCATACCTACATTCACTCACACATCGCTCTCACTCTCCGGTTCTCACACACACACACAGCCACTTCTTCATTCATTCCTGCATTCACTCACACATCGCTCTCACTCTCCCAATCTCACACATGCACACACACAGCCACTTCTTCATTCATTCCTGCATTCACTCACACTTGCCACGAACTAATAAGCTTAACTGCAAAATAAACCGCAAACTGTTCGTGGTTTATTTTGCAGCTAAGCTTATTAGTTTGTGGCGCCCCTGTGAGGAAGCCGTGGCTCTCCAGGGCACCGCAGCGCACACTTTGGGACCCCCTAAAATATGCACTTTATGCCCATCGCAGGGGGAGCCTTGGGAAAACCTGGATTCAGCAAGGGAGCCGAGAATCAAAACAGTTTGCGAACCACTGCTTTAAGCCAAAAGTTAGCTACTGCATCTGGGCCTGTGGTTTTCCAGTTAGAGGCTTTTCTTAACTTTGTTTCAATCTGTCTGGCTGTTATTTCATCCAGTTTCATATCCTGTACCTTTAAACTTCTTATTCTTTCTTTTACTTCTTCTATCCATTTAGCATCTTTGTTATGTTCCACGGGATCTTCATAGATACTTCTCCAAAATGTAACTACTTCCTCTTTTTTTGGTGGTCTTTCAATTCCTTTTACCTTATTTCCCAATTCTCAAACTTTTTTTGGGTCATCAGTTGCTTATTTTGTGCTTTTCCCTTATATTTATCTTTGTATCTTCTAAGTCTTTCTGCCTGTTTTTACCTCTGTGGATGTTCCAATTATTTGATATTTCTGGTTAGGTACATACCAAAAGGGGCATTGTACTCGATGATAGGTCTGACGAACACCGAATACAGTGGAACAATGACTTCCTTGGACTTAGATGCTGTACCTTTGTTTATAGGTTGCACAACATATAATGATTTCTTCACTACTGTAGACATGTGATGCATACCTCCCAACGTGGAAACATCAAAAATCTAGACAAGGCCCATGAAAAATATGTACAAATCTGTATGCTGATTGACATAACATTTGCATACATAATTATGTAACCCCGCCCACTTCAATGGAATCATGGGATACCAACTTTCAAATGCAAACTGAAGAACATACATCCAAAATATGAAACCAGAGTCCCCCTGCAGCCATTCCAGTGTCCCGTTACTTGGCTATTTCGCACCATTTACCATAAACACTAATGTGTGCATACTGCTTTACTTCTACAATGATCACTTGGATTTTATTTTTACATTTTACAGCACAATGCACAAACATTAATAGACATCTGCTAAACAAAGCAATACTGTCACACATTGTAAATAGACTTGGCATTAAAACTTCTCTGCCCTTGAAACTCACATTCATTGAAACAGCATTGAAACCCACACCACATCCAAAGAAAATGCATCTGGCCAGTGGTGGATAAAGATTACCTTTGGGCTGTTTTAAAATCATTGGCCCCTTGCACACAAAACAAGAAACATACATGTGTTCTTTGATACACCTTCCTGACTTTATTAAATTGTATTCCTTGTATAATACAGCACACTTGTTAGACAGAGCGCATTTTAAATTTACTGTTTGAACATTTTTCCAGTAGGCAATGAAACAAAATGGATGAACCAATAATGGCAAAACTGCCCAATTCATAACATTTCCATCATAAAAGTCTACTTCCACACCCACACTATATATATATATATATATATATATATATATATATACATATATAAAATGACAGTACTGCAAGCCATATGCATCCTGCACAGCTTCTCACACTTATTTTCAATTTCAGTTTTTTTTTTGGGGGGGGCAAAAGGCCAAAAACTAGGGACACAATTTAAACATTGCTTGTATAATTTTGGAAGGTTGCTAGAATAAAATGTTGTCTTATCATCATACATTTCCCTGGCAAGTCTTGAACCCAGGACCCTGTGTACTGAGTTGGGAGGGTGGCCTAATGGTTACGGTGTTTGCCTTACAAACACAAGGTGCAGGGTTTGAGTCTCACAAGGGATAATTGGCTAGGCTTAAAATGACTCACAAGGGCAGTTAGCCTAGTACTAATCTATGAACCTGTGAACCTATACAGTTAGAGCAACATACCACTATGACAAATCAGCATTTTCCTGAAAGATAGGAAGACTGAAACTTAAATGGCTATCATTTAGTGAACTCAGTTCTGATTTTTCACCATAGCTCTCATCCTCTTAGCACAAAAAATCTGGACAAAGCCAATAATGAGGGAATACAAATTCATTTCTCACTTATCACCATAGCTCTCTCAACTCTTAGCACAAAAAACCTGGACAAAGCCAATAATGGGGGAATACAGCCCCAAAATAGGGACACATTTCAAATACTGATCTTATAAACTTAGAAAATTGCTAGAATAAAAGGTTTTGTGTTATCATTTATTTTATGAAGAACACGAAGTGTGACATTCAAATGCCTGTCATTATTTAATAAATTTAATCTTTTAGTGATTTACCACAAAAATCCTGAAAACCACAGATTTTGAGGAACAGATAAAAAATATGAGGCATAAATTAACAAGTGGTGGTGGCTAGGAACTTTAAGCTCTTTTTAACTTGTACCCAAGGTATAGGGTTTGAGCCTGAATACCTCTAGCCACCAAGTGTATTAAAATGTGGGCATTTACACACACACACACCTTGAATAAAACTTCCATGTAGAATACGAAATAAACATCCTTTCATCTGTGCAAAGTAAAATAGAGGTTTCCTTTTTCATTCCCAGCTGCGATTACCTGGACTGCAGAGCATTTGAACAGCCAGCCCTTCTGTTCATGAATATAACATCCTTTCCATTAAAAGAAAATGTTTCAGAAGGTGTCCTACTTCATTCCCACTCACAGAGCATTGGAACTTGAGTGCCCAGCCAGAAATGCATGCATGACGTGAGCCCCTTGAGCTCAATTCCAACAGGCTGATAGCCCTGACGGAGCTGACGTCATAGCACACGTGATGATGACAGCTCCAAAACTGAAAAAATAAAAACAAAGTTGAAACAAAATCGGAAATGAAGGGGTGCCACTTGGGAATCGTGGCACCCCATTATTTGGACCCCAAAACTCGGTAAAAAATGAGTAACTTGGTACAGTTGGGAGGTACGATGTGATGGTCAAATGCTAGATTACTGTCTATGCCTGTCCCCAAGTCCCTAACCACTGGGTCAATTCTTAAGGGTGTGCTATGTTGTCTATATGATAGTTACCAGGGGTGGATGACTCCCCAAAAGATACTGTTATGCATTTATTGGCATTGAGTTTTAGTCCATGTCTGTGGCACTAGTTCTTTGTTATGTCAGCCCTTCTTGGAAAACATTTGTGTCAATGGTTGATTCAGCAATAGCTCCTAATTTGCAATCATCTGCAAATGTAATCATCCGGAGGCCACTGACATTGGCCTTTACTTCAGGGAAGTAAATGCCAAAATGGAGTGGTCCCAGGACTGCTCAGGAACTCAGTTTGTGACTGGCCTGTTTGTAGAGGTGGACTCTCCAATTCTAACTTCCTGGGGTCCTGTCTGTGAGCCAGCTGGATATCCACCAGGTCACATAAGCATTCGTACCTAACCTCTTAAGTTTGTCAACAATGCCCAAGTGTGGGGATTGTGTCATATACCTTGATCTGGTTAAGGTAGGCAATGTGAACCATTTTGCCCTCATCCATTGCTTTGGTGACCTTTTCAAAGACATCCACCAGGTTGAGTAGGCTTGACCTGCCCTTGATGAAACAAATTGGGTTGGGTCTAGTGTCTGGAGGTTTTCTGTGACATTATTGATCATTTCCATGTTAATTCTTTCCATGGCTTTGCATATGAGAATAGTGAGACTTATGGGTCTGTAGTGTCCATAGTCTGTAGATGGCCCACCTTTGTGCAGAGAGATGTGTTTTACTGTTCTCCATTCATGAGACACAAAGCTTGTTTGGAGGGTATAGTTAAATAGCAATTCCAGAGGACCTGATAGATTATGTTTCATGCTCTTTAGAAGGCATCCTAGGATATTGTCTGGGCCCATTGATGCAGTGTTCTTGACCTTAAAGAGAGCATTAAGTACCTGTTCCACAGTGATAGCATGGTGAGTTATATAGGGAAGGTTGATGGGGAGAGAGGGGTAAAGTTGGAGC
Source organism: Protopterus annectens (assembly GCF_019279795.1). Taxonomy (NCBI): domain Eukaryota; kingdom Metazoa; phylum Chordata; order Ceratodontiformes; family Protopteridae; genus Protopterus; species Protopterus annectens. The sequence goes on from NC_056725.1 coordinate 1,630,151,726, forward strand.
TAAATTTGTCAGCCAGTAGGTTTGCTACATTTCCTAGCTCAGTATAGGTAGCTCCATTTACAATGAGCTCTGCACACAAGTATCTCTTCAAATCAGGTAATCCTAATTCACATTGTTCTTTGGGGAGAATCAGCTTATCCCACTTTACTTTTGCCCTCTTTCCCTCCCACGTAAATTTCTTCATCTCTTTATTAATTATCATCTACAACTTCTCCTCTGGTTGATACAAATATATCTGACCTGTGTATAGCGCTTAACTCATTCACTCAACTCAGAAAATGCTGCCTGCTTACTTCCACCATAGGAACAACAGTGCAGCCTAAGCTCATTTTCAGAAAATCCATTGTAATACCATATAGAAAACAAATGTTCATAACTCTTTAACTATTAGAGCTAGACTAAAAATGTAAATGCAAAAGTTGTTCAGCAGACACTGAGCTTTCCAACAGTGTAAATGTTGTTAGTGCGTATCTAAATCATTATTAAATATTTGCCAAGGAATGCTGATATTGTGCATATTTTTTACCTTTTTAGAAAAACAAAGCACAATATCTTGATCAATACACCATGCAGACCCATACAATTTGTATTTAATTTGTTTGTATGAATGTCAGCTTTAAAATGATACAGTAACTATTACTGTGTGATGCTCCTTTATGGAGATATTCACAGAAATATGATTAATATAATATTTCTCATAACTGATAAATAAACAAAGCATAATATCTCATCACCTGTAACAGACAAAGGCTACATATCAGTGTACAAGTTGTGTGGCTCAATGTCAGCTTCAAAATGATGCATCATTTGTGCCATCACCATGCTCCCTTACAATGATATGGGCATAATAATGAAAAGTATTGGAAATGTATAATTTTCATTATCCTGCAAGACTAAACAAACTGTGATATCTGTACATGTGTACATCATACAGACACAGTTATTTTACCATGTTTTAAGGAGTAATACTGTCTTCAAAATGAGTTATTACTTGGCACACTGACATGCTCCCTTGCAAAGTTTTTTTACCATAATATGAAATAAATTCATAATTTTCAAAACCTTAGTCCTAAACAAACTGTGATATCCGTGTATGTGTACAACATACAAACACAGTTATTTTATCATGTTGTAAGGACTAACACTTTCTTCAAAATGAGGTATCACTTGGCATAATTACATGCTCCCTAGCAAAGTTATGTACCACAATATTACAAAAATGAATAATTTCCACAACCTTAGTCCTAAACAAACTGTGATATCTGTATATGTGTGCAGCATACATACACAATTATTTTATCATGTTGTAAGGACTAACACTGTCTTCAAAATGAGGTATCACTTGGTACAATTACATGCTCCGTAGCAATATTTATAAAAATATGAAAAATTAATCATAATTTCCATAACTGAAGTCCTAAACAGAATATGATATCTGTACATTTGTCCAACATACTGACACAGTTTTTTCCATCCCATAACTACTAATACTACCTTCAAAATGAGGTATTACTTACCCTGATGACATGTTCCCTGATAAAGTTATTTAGCAAAATATGAAAAAATATCATAATTCTCATAACCATGGTCCCAAACAAACTGTTTTATCTGGACATGTGCACGGCATACAGATACGGTTCTTTTTATATCTTGCCAGTACTAATAGTGTCTTCAAAATTAGCTACTACTTAGCATGGTGACATGTTTCTTGACCACCAAGTATGAAACTATCATAATTCTCATAACCGAAGTCCTAAACAAAATGTGATATCTGTACATTTGTCCAACATACAGACAGTTCTTTTTCCATCCTGTAACTAATAATACTGCCTTCAAAATGAGGTATTACTTACCCTGATGCTATGTTCCCTGACAAAGTTATTTAGCAAAACAGGAAAATAAATCATAACTCTAATAACCATAATTGTAACCAAACTGTGATATGCGTACAGGCAAAGTTCTTTTTCCATCTTGTAAGTACTAAAGCTGTCTCCAAGATGACAAGTTCCAGATTTTTACAACTAAATATGAAAAATATCTGTAGCACTCATAAACATATGGAGTGTCCCACACCTGTGATTGCAATGTGATAATGACTTTTAGTAATGTGAATAACAGTGACAGCTGCCAATGATTTTACCTGACAAGTGCTAATGACTCAGTGTTATACTGTAACTGCACAAAAAATGTGATCATCACCAGTGTGTCTTGACTGCAAGAATCTGCATGCTCTTACAAAAATGATAATTGCTCCACATAACCCTTTGAGCAAATATTCATTACATTCATGGTGCAAGTATTCTGTAAGACTGAGTCATTACCATCTGTCAGGAAAAGCCAGGAGGAGTGCTGTAAAAGTTTTATGACAGTTTTGTATTACTTAGCCCTTCCTGTCATCTAAATTGATCGAAACATGACTGATAAAAGCAGTAAAAAATTATTGCAGGATGGTTATTGACATATTCTCTAGTACGTGGTAGCACTCTCCTCAAACAGTTGTTCTTGCTGAGCATGTTCACCAGCTCCCTACCACAGTTATTTGCCAAACTCAGAAAAATATCATAATTTACATAACACAATTCATAATGAAATTGTTATCTGTACCTGCGGACAGCATACAGATTGTAAAAGAACTATCTGAAAAATGAAGCGTTAGTCAGCATGAGTACAAGTTCCATAGCAGTTCTTTCCCTGTGTTGTAAGTAATGACAACGTTGTTGTCTTTCGGCTTTTCCCAGTTAGGGGTCGCCACAGCGGAACTCCGTTCTGCTAATAATTGGCAGTAGATTTTCATGGTGCCGAGTTGCCAGCTCGATGCCCAATCTTCAAAGAAGGCACGCCCATTCACGCATGTCTTTTGGAATGCCACTCGACCCCTGGGGAGAACATGCAGAATGTTCATAAAATATAACAGTAGAGTTTCACTTACCATACTAGTCCTACTGGGTCATGGCTGCTTTCCATTCATTCTCACTAGCTGCATGTTACCAATTTATCATGCATAACTGTCATCATGCCATCGTGCAGGTCATTCAAGAACAACGCAATGCCATCTTCAGTGAGGTGAACGCCATTGCTTATGAAAAGGTGAACATCTTCTGCAGTGATGCTGCCATGGCAGATTGTTGCTCCACCGACCCTGTGCATCAAACCATGCATGAACCCATGTAAATGTCTGGCTTTGTGCGCTGCCCATTGACTGTTTGCTGTTTTCCATATCTGATGAGGAATTATGTTTGGCTCGGTCCACCCCATTTTCATCTTCAAAATAAAGGAGAATATTCGTTGCATCTCCTAGATGTTCACAGACAGTTATGTTTCTACCTACATAGAACTTCCGAATTTAGAAAATCAGATCACCTTTTTGTCTCTAACTCTGACATTAGGAAAGGTCAACCAGTCATGAAAGTTACTTTATCTAAATGGCTCACACTATGTATATCTTACATCTATAATTCAAACACTAGGCCACTTCCAAGTACTCTTAAAGCTCATTCCACAAGGTCAGTAGCCACCTCTGCAGCTTTTCGAGCTAGATTACCATTGGATAACATCTGTGCTGGAGCAACTTGGGCAAAGCCTCATACCTTTATCACTCATTACAAAGTGGATTTGACCTCTGTGAGTAGAGTCTCTTTCGGTTCTATGGTTTTGAGGAATATTCTCCCATGAGCCACCCAAGAGTCAGGTTGCTTGGAACGCAGTCCCATCAGTGAGAAAAAAGGTGAGATTGGCAACATCACGTAAAGAAGTTATGTACTTACCATAACGTTCCATGTGCATTGTCACCTCGCCCTTTATTCTCACACCCCCCCCCCCCCCCTCCATACCTCATGCCTATACTCCTGGGAGACAGAGTAGCACAAATTGGAAACTACAGGGCCATATAACCTCAGAATTCATTGTCCTGAGTATTTTTTGAGTTGAGGGTTATATACACTTACATATATATGTATATATAAATATATATATATATATATATATATATATATATATATATATATATATATATATATATTATATATGTGTGTGTGTGTGTGTGTGTATATATATATATATATATATATATATATATATATATATATATATATATATATATTAGTCTGCTAGGGGCAAACAAGATCTGAGGTAACTAGGGGGATGCATTAAGGGTAAAAACAAGACCACAAGCTTTCCTGAAGACCTAGAGCTTGCAGAATGGCTGAGATGGATCCGATGGAGAATAAAGAGTGAGATGGATAACACACAGGGTATGTTATGATAAGTACATAATTTCTTTTTAGTCTTCCTGTCTTCTTACCTTAATATTCAATTTGAGAGTGAGAATAAAGAGTGAGATGGATAACACACAGGGTATGTTATGATAAATACATAATTTCTTTTTAGTCTTCCTGTCTTCTTACCTTAATATTCAACTTGAGAGTATTTGTTCCAGTGCTTCGATATTCATCAGCAGCTGTGCTTTTACTTAGACAGAACTAAGTATGCAAGATAAAACTGTCAATTATTTATGTCCTTTGCACCAAAGTCATAAAAATCACCTTGTCTAGTTGGCTATCAGACTGCATTTATTTGGCTGTGGAAAGTATAGTAAGAATTTACCAAACAAACCTGAAGCACATTCCTCTGGATATGTATGTACTTTATTTATTTTAATGCATCAGTTGTTAATATCTCTATGGGTTTCAATGCATGTTTTTGTAACACATTATAAGTTGAATGTGATCTCAAGGACTAAGTCTACCTTCAGGACTATTATACTTTATGGTATTCTGTCTTAATACAATCTAAAAGATTAGAGCTGGCGAGTTTGTCTTAGTGTTGAAGTGGACAGACTGGATCATGTAAGATACGCAATTTAGATATTCATGAGCCATGTTGGTCCAGTTCAACAAGCCCATCCACCTTCTCCCTTCCATTTTTAATATTTTCCTTTGGTGAGATCTACAAAAAATATTCAATCACCACCCAAGAAAAATTGTGACTAAATTTATTAAAGTGCTTTCATCTTGCAGTGTGCCCTTGGAAAGTGGATAAGCTGTCTGGTTGGCATACTGTTGTCTATCCCTCTTTATCTTTGAGTTCCTTTTAATGCTTTGGCTAAGCATAGAATGGCCTGTCAGAATTTTAACAAATTCCTGTTTTTTATGAAAATGAGACTGGGGTGGTGGCAGAATTATCTTTTGACCAGACAATTACATTGGCAAATTTTGTTGGAATCAGATAAAAAAACAGGATGAAATGAAATTTGTCTATTGGTAGTATTTTAAAGTTTAAACATGCTCAGATTTCAAGTAAATTATTCCTTATTGTTATATCATGTGAACTGAATGTGTACAAATTTACATAGTAATGTCAGTTCAATACTTTTATTCTGAGGAAGTCATGTATCTGTATAAAACAAAAGCACTTAATAAATTTATTCAGCAATTTTTCCTAGGTGAAGATTGAGTGTTTTTTGGTTGATTATTATTTTTTACAGCACTTGTATGGAACAGTGGGTATTTAATTAGTTTTACTTTGGCGTGATATGTTGGAGTGGCACTGAGGCAGCACTTTAGTTTACTGGATCTAGGAACCCTTAGTGCAAACTTGATCTGGAGAAAAGATGAGTTGTAGAGCATTATGAGAGTGAAGGGAGGAATTTTAGCACCTGAGAGAATCTTAAATGTGCAGAGCAAGTGCTCCTTTGACTAACCAGTTCTAGTGCTTAAGTGAATGAGCATGGATCATGAAGCTGTAATTTTATAGTACATACCTTTTAATCCAGTGTTGTCTTTTCTGTCTTTCTCATCATGTGGGTTATCAGCTCTGACCAGGATCTGACGCCAGTATCAAAGATTTGTCAGCTCCAATGCTCCACCTCCTGTATCTGTAATATACTGCCCTTAGTGATACCTTTTGCATCCAGACATGATCACTAAAGCTCCTTCAGTAATGATAAATGAGTTTTTGTTTATCTTTTCAATTTTTTTCTTTTTTTTTTGTGAAAAGTGTTAGGTGGTCGTTCTATAAATGTATTTTTGGAGATTATCTCCTTTTTTCCATTTTTTGCTATTAGGTGTATAGAGAGAAGACTGGCAAGAATAAAGCAAAAGATAGTTGTAAAGCTAAAGAGAAAGAGGAGCACCAAAGCTCCTCTGCCTTGATGGAAGGGCAGCCTGATCCAAAGATCCACAGGTCTTTGGTGCTTCCATCTCCAACTCAGAGTGTTCCTTTGGTGACCTCTCAGTGCTAATCACCTTCTGTCACAGCTCCCGGATCAGAGTCTTCAGTCTCTCCTATTGTGAGTATTCCTAGCTCTTCCTATCAGCAGCACCTACTTCTGCAAAGCTTTACTCTTCTTCCTACTCATAACTTCTGTTGAATCATCTCCAGAGCTGTTCCTGACTTGGATATGAGCCTTCCCCTTTTATATCCAGAACCCATATCATTCCATGCTAACCCATCTAAAACATCATCAATGATGTCCTCTAGGTCTGCCAGATCTGCCACTTGTATTAGGGGCTCCTCTTTGGAGCAACTGATGCATACCTTCTTACAGGCCTGGATGGATCTTGGGGTCATCCCCTTTGCCTTGGATCCAAGAGATCCTTTCCTCAGGAAATACCATCAAATATAACTCCCTCTACTGTCACTAGGGAACAGGTCCTTGATGCTCTCACTAAGACCAGGAACACTGCATCAATGGGCCCAGACAATATTCCAGGATGCCTTCTAAATATCATGAAACATGACTTATCCGGGCCTCTGGAATTACTATTTAACTGTAGTGTCCAAACAGGCTTCATGCCTCATGAATGGAGAAAGGCAGCAGTCATCCTTCTTCACAAAGCTGGGCCATCTACAGACCCTGGAAACTACAGACTCATAAGTCTCACTTGTCCTATATGTAAAGCCATGGAAAGAATTATCATATAGATGATCAATAGCGATATAGTAAACCTCCAGACACTGGACCCAACCCACTTTGGTTTTGCCAAGGGCAGATCATCCCTACTCAGTGTGGTGGACCTCTTTGAGAAGGTCACAAAAGCAATGGATGAGGGCAAAATCATTCATACTGCCTACCTTGACCTGGCCAAGGCATTTGACACAATACCCAACTTGGGCGTTGTTGACAAACTCAGGAGGTTAGGTACAAACCCAGATGTCACCCAGTGGATAGCCAACTGTCTCACAGACAGGGCACAGGAAGTTAGAATTGAGGAGTCCACATCTAAAAGTGGTCAGTCACAAGTAGAGTCCCTCAGGGATCAGTCCTTGGACCGCTTCTTTTTGGTATTTAGTTGTCAGAAGTCAACGCCAATGACAATGGTCTTTGGCTGACTAAATTTGCAGGTTATTGTAATTTAGGAGCTGTCACTGAATCTTTCACTAACATAAATGTTCTCCAGGAGGGGGTGACACAAACAAACAACTGGTGTCAGAGCCATGGACTAAAACTAAATGCCAAGAAATGCATAATAGTATCCTTTGGGAAGTCATCCATCTCTTATAAATATAATGACAACACACCCCTTAGAGTTGACCCAGTAGTCAGGGACTTACGGACACGCATAGATAGTAATCTAGCTTTTGACCATCATGTGTCTACAGTGATGAGGAAATCATTCTATGTTGCACAACCTATAGACAAAGGTAAGACATCTAACTCCAAGGAAGTCGTTGTTCCACTGTATTCAGCATTCATCAGACCTATTATTGAGTACCATGACCCCATTGGTATGTACCTACCCAGGCATATCCAACAACTGGAATGTCCACAGAGGTTCCTCACTAAAAGAATACAGGGCATAAGTAAAATGTCCTATGCAGACCGCCTCAAGGCTGTATCCCTGTATTCTGTCTCCTACAGCCTTTTGAGGGGAGATCTATGCTTGGCATACAGGGCATTGTCAGACCCCACTCTGATGGACCTTCTGCATATCTACAAAACAAACAGCATCAGAATTACCCATTCTTAATATTTAAACCGTGCCTGTGATATAAATAGGACCTGCTGGAGAAATAGGTATGTATCCCAGAAACTAACCCATCTATGGAACAGGTTCCCTATCCATTTGAAGCAGAGTTCCTCCCTAACCCAATTCAAGTGTGACTTGGACAATTAGATGGGAAACTGGAAATTCATCCCTGGTTTGGCACCAGTGTCTTTAATGGACACAGGTAACCTGTAAATGGTTCAGCTCCCAAGCCCATGCATACACGTATCAAGGGTATCAGAAGTTGTCAGATATTTAGGATGCATGGCTTGGCTTAAAAGATATACATGCATTTGATTGGCTGGTGGATGGTCGATTGGTTATTGTCTAAAGCAATCTGGCAAAATCTCAAAAAAGCGATTGCAAGAGTTGCGAATCGTAAAATATCACTTCCTTTTTGACCCATGGTAGCGCACATTTAGATGGTAGAGCGGTCGCAAGTGTTGAATTCGGTGTTGTTTATGACATTTTGACCGTTTGGCATTACGAGATTTGCGCATAAAAGTTATTGTTATACCCGATAGAGCAATGTGCACTCGATCAGATGAATGTAAACACTTAAAAAGGCCGTTGTGGCCATTAGCCTAGTAAATACATATAAACTTATGAACCTATAGAGGTTCACCTGCCTTCAGCTCAAACATTGGCTGCTCCTCCCTCCTCTCTGTGCTGAGGCTCTTGGGTCTGACTGCCCCCCCCCCCCCAATGCTCCTGGTGATGGTGCTCCTGCAGTGTTGAGGGAACTTCAATGAACACCACCCCAGAAAGAGGGGCAGTCCACAGCACCAGGGTTTCTGGGTTCCTTTCTCCAGTAAGCCTTTTCAGTGCCCCTGATGGGTTGCATGGCTGCTGCTCTCTGGAGGCCATCAGGGGGTGCTTGGCTCTCCACCCCAAAGTTTGGGAGTCCTCAGCAAGCTAAATAATTTTGTGAAATAGACCAAATTCTGGATGATGATGCTGCAGATCATTCTCCTTCTGCTGAGGAAGGATGACTGGATGTGCTTGATATACCTCAAGGGTGCCTACTATCACATAAAGATAGAGAGGCATTCCATGAGATTCCTGCACTTCTGGCTGGGAGCCAGACATTACCAATTTCAAATGTCACCCTTTGGGCTCACCACATCTCCCCGTGTGTTCATAAAGTGTATGGCAGCGTTGATAGCCTGGCTTAGGATGCAGGGGTTTCAAGTATTTCCTTACCTGTAGGACTGATTCCTTCTATCAACCACAAAGGTTTCTCTAATTCAAGCCAGGAGCTATTTGCTTCAAATGTGTCTGTCCTTGGGCATCACTGTGAACTTCAACAAATCCAATCTGTAACCAGCACAAGTCCTGGAATTCATTGTTTGCTAGCTGAATACCACCAACCAAACTGTCAAATTGCCACAGTCCAGACTATCTTCTCTACTGACTCAAGCATAAATTCTCAGAGGCCTCCAAGTTTCTTAGTTCTTTGACTCCTTGGCCTGAAGGATGCATATAATTGTCTTGTGCTGCTGGCAAGACTCTACATGAGAGTTCCTCAGTGGACCCTGTCTATTCAATGGTGAATCTTATCTCATCCTATGGATATGCCAATCTGTCTTACCAACATATACCTCCAACACAAAGTGGATGGAGTCTGACCAGGTCCCAAAAGGTTGTCCTTTTCTTTTCCCTCATCCCCTCACCACATTTACCACAGATGTGTCTCTCCTGGGTTGGGTGAACATTTCAAAGGGAAAACAGCCCAGGGTGCCTGGTCCCAGTCAGAGGCCATGCATCACGTCAATGTCTTGGGAACAAGAGTAGTTCTGCTAGTGCTGCAGACCTTTTAGGACTTTCTTCCCAGAGTTGTGATAGCTATCCCATCCACAACATGGTGATATTGTGGTACATAAACAAATGAGGCGAAACCTGGTCTTATTCTCTGTGTCGAGAGGCCACGAGAGTGTGGCAATGGGAGATGTCCTAACAACAGATCTGAAGTAGTTACTTCATTTGTTCTGCAACCTGTGGGTATCGGATCTGATCTCGGATCCGAGCCGGCAGCTTTACTAGCTAAAAGATCTGAGCTCCTAGCTCCTCCCCTTACCCATAATCCCCTGCAACATACTCCCTTTCCCCAGATCTTATTTGCCGCGGCTGAGAGAAGCTTTAAGTGAAGAGCTCCTAGGCATGGGTGAGAACTTTCTGGTTTACCAAACCGTAAAAAAGTTAGACTCAGAATTTTTTCATTGTGTGTGTGTGTTTATTAGCACCCTAGTCATCGTGTAGTATTATTAGTTTAAAAAATTTGTGGTAATTTTTTGCCTTCATTTTTATTTTCCTCCCCTTAGTGTGTGAGTGTGTTATGTATTATGGCTGAAGGGCCCAAAGCCATATTCTCTAAGTGCACTGAGTGTGGCCATAAGCTTTCCCCAGCTGATGGCCACACTCAGTGCGTTCTTTGTCTGGGGGTGGCCCATTTGTCCACCAGCTGCCAAATTTGTGCAGCATTTAACCCCGGGGCCACCAGGGATAGGAGGAACAAGTTAATCCTGGCGGGATTATTACCGCAGGATTCTTCTACCTCCTCTCCCTCTAAGGCGCAGGCCGCGTCTGCGGACCCCGGGCCTTTGGACCCCCCTACCCTGTCTGGGACTCAGCCTCCCTGAGATTCTCAGGGTCAGGGGGACTCTTCTTCCTCCTCTAGGGAGAAGAGGCACAAAGCAAAGTACAAGAGTCACAAGAGGCAGGCTGAGCCTCAGCCCCGCCATCTAAAGTTACGAGTCCCTCCACGAGGGCCTTCGGATCCTCTCCCTCTCGACTCCGTTCGCCTTGTTTATCGCTGGAGCCGGAGGAAGAGTACCGGTCTCCCTCGAGGTCTTTGAGGTGGCCCTCCCGGCCCGCCTCGATGACCTCTTCAAGATCGACAAGGAGCCTGACTGACATGGATCGGATGATGGGTCGATTTTTGCAGACTCAAATGCAGATGGGGGTGTTCCTGCCTCCCCCACTTCGGGGGGGAGAGCAGCCCCCTTCTTTACCCCAATAGCTCCTTCTTTGACCTGGTTTGAGGACTCGGAGTTGTCGGATCTGGGCCATTTCGGAACTGGGGAGTTGTCGGCGCCCACCGGTTACTTCGACGCTGACTTTACCCTCGAGCTTGTCGGATCCTAGCTCTCGGGGCCGAGAGCCAAGCGTTGGATCCATGGGGGTAGGTGTGTCTTCAGCTCTGTTCAGGTTGGAGCACACTTCCCTCTCGGGTCTGACCGCTTCGGCTCCGATGCCGATCCCTACCTCGGAGCCGAGGGGGCTGTTTTCGGAGCCTGGAGAAAGCGGTTCACCTTCGGCGTTCGAGGTAGTGGAGAGGGTTCTGTCGAGACCTTCCAGATTCCCGGTCCGGGCGATGGACCCCCCCCTACACATTTGGGTTTATCCTCCATCATCCGGCCACTGGGACAGCCTGCAACAACACTCCACTTAGTTCCCTTAGAGGAACAGGACCCTGTGGGCGAACCCTCCTTGGATAGCCCCACCGAGGAGGTTCCTCACAAACGGAAGTGCAAAAGGAGGCACCTGGACTTCCCTGAGTCCCTCACGGAAGACACAGATTTGGATGAAGGGGAAGGTTCCCCAAGATCACCCCCTGCGGATGTCTCCTTTGGAGACATCATGGAAATGTTGCGAATTAGAGGAGGGTGGTCTGCCCAAAAACCTTCCTCAGACGAGTCTGTGTTTCTGGAGGCATTTGATGCAGGCCCGTCTACCTCCTGGATGTCCTCCCCGGCTGACCCCCTGGTAGACTTAATTACTACCAGGGTGTGGAAGGAACCGGACACCGTGGAGCCAATTCCAAGAAGGCCAGATAAAATTCTTAGCCCTCCCTTGGATAGGCAAGCTTGGTCTAAGGGATCACCAGTAGATGCCATGTTGGTGGCGGCCGCCACGAAGAAGGAACTAGCACAGGAGAGTTCCTTGGTCCATCCTCCGGATAAAGAATCTCGGACGTTGGACCGCATTGGAAAATGGATGTTTGCTTCAGCCACCTTCTCTATAAGGGTGCTGAACTACATGGCGCACGTCATCAGACTCCAGCGAGACTTAAAAAAGGAATACGATGGGGCTCTCCCGGAGTCCATGACGGCCAAGGATAAGAGGACTTTCTCGACTCGCATGGCCACTCTGAAATCTATTTCTAACACGTCTATGTGGCTACTCTCCCATGCCACGGAGGGAGCGGCTAGAGCTAGCGGAGCAGAGATCACCTTGTGGCGTCACGCCTGGCTCCGCCTTTGTGATTTTGCGGAAACCTTCAAGGCGTCCTTCGCAAATGCGCCCTTTGACGGTTCTTCGCTCTTTGGCAAGACCGTCTGCGAGACGCTGGTCCGAAGTGAGAAGGACGGGAAGATGCTGTCTGCCGTCGGAGTCCGCTTCTCTAATCCCCAACGATCCTTATCTAGACAGAGGGGACAAAAGAAGATGTGGTTCCGGAAATCTCAGCAGTCCCGTCCAGCTTCGGACCCCTCATCATTCAGAGGCAGAGGAGGACAAGGTGGACGCCGGCCCAGAGGCAGAGGGGGGGGGGCGCGTAATTTTGGGTCTAGAGAACCGTTCTCAGACAGGCCCGCGCAACAGCCCTGAGGGCTTACCTGGCTGTCCCTCTCTGGAGGCAGTCAGGGGGCATCTCTCGGAGCACCTCCAAAATTGGGAGTCCATTACGACGGATCGGTGGGTGCTCCGAATCATATCCAGAGGTTACACCATTCCCTTTCTAAGTCTTTCCCCTCCTATGAAGTGCCTTCCCGATGTCCCATCCGATCAAAGGGAGGCAGCAGCTTCGGAGGTTTCGAAGCTGCTAGAAAAAAGAGCAATCCAGCACATCCCCACAGACCAGTTCGGATTGGGCAATTACTCCAGGTTCTTTTTAGTGCCAAAAAAGATGGGGGACTTAAGACTGATTCTAGACATTTCTTCCCTGAACCTGTTCATTCCCAAAGAAAAGTTCCGGATGGTCACTCTGCAATCAATTCTCCCCCTTCTTCGGGAGAACGACTGGATGTCCTCCATAGTCCTCAAGGATGAGTACTACCATATTCTTATGGACAGACGATCCAGGAGGTTTCTCCGCTTTCGGCTGGAAGCCAGTCATTATCATTTCAGGGTTCTTCCGTTTGGCCTCACCACAGCCCCCAGGATGTTCACCAAGGTCATGGCAGTTGTTGCAGCCCACCTGAGACTCCAGGGCATTCAGGTCTTTCCGTACCTGGATGACTGGTTCCTCACCACCTCCTACAGGTATCAGCTTTGTTCTGCCAGAGACTATTCTCTCACTCTTGCCCAGTGTCTGGGCATTTCAATAAACCTCCAGAAATCCTTCCTTCATCCTGTACAGGTTCTGGAATTCATAGGGGCCAAAATAAATACTCGCCTCTCTCAGGCCCTTTTAACATCAGACAGATTAAGCAGTTTGTCATGTCATGTTATGGCACTTCTTCAGTCCCCAGCCCCATCAGCAGAATTAGTCCTGAGAGCGCTGGGCTGTATGGTGGCAGCAATCAGTCTTTCCCTGGACACACGTCTGTGAATGAGAATTCTTCAATGGACCCTTCAAGTCCAATGGTCTCTGTTGCTACACCCATTAGACACTCCTATCCCCCTGAGCAAGGTTTGCAGGGAATCCCTCCTCTGGTGGCTTTGCTCACGGGAGCTGCAGGAAGGGAGACCCTTTGTGATGCCTCAACCCTAAGCCACGTTGACCACGGACGCTTCTCGCCTCGGGTGGGGGGGGGCCATTCTTTGGGCAGAACCGTCCAAGGCATGTGGACTCCCTTAGAGACCGCTCTGCATATCAATGTCCTGGAGATGAGGGCGGTGCTTCTAGCGTTGCAAGCTCTTCACGACCTTCTTCCCCTGGGGACTACTGCAATACAGACAGACAACATGGCGGTAGTCTGGTACATAAACAAACAAGGAGGGACCAGATCTTATCCCCTTTGTCGGGAGACCATGAGAGTTTGGGAATGGGCGATATCCACGAACCATTTTCTAATAGCAACGCACATTCCGGGATGGTCCAACGTTCTTGCGGACAAGCTGAGTCGCTTGATCCTCATACCGTACGAGTGGTCTCTGAACCCGTCAGTAGCGAAACAGATTTTCCTCAAATGGGGTCGACCTTGCTACGATCTTTTTGCTTCTCCGTCAAACACAAAGTACAACGAGTTTTTCGCTCTCATTCCCCCAACAGGGGAGAGCCCCAGAGACGCTCTGGTTCACGCTTGGCCACCCGATCTCCTCTACACTTACCCCCCTCTTCCTCTCTTGACGAAATTCCTTCAAAAAGCACGATGGTTGGGGAGCAAAGTTATCCTCATATCCCCATTCTGGCCTCGCCAGATGTGGTTCCCTTATCTGCGGTCTCACAGTGTAGTTCCCCCTTGGATCTTGGATCCCATCCTGGATCTGATTTCGCATCCTGCGAGATTGCAACCCCCAAACCTGGAAAACCTCAAGCTTGTGGCTTGGTTGATCCAGTTCCACTGATGGCAAGGACTCCCGGTATCTCCTCACCAGTGAAAGACATCCTGGTAGCCGCGCACAAACCTACTACCAGGAAAATTTACAGTAGTAACTGGAAGCGTTTTTCCATCTGGGCTAGAGACAAGGGTTTGGATCCTTTTACCGTCCCTATCCCGACTGTTCTTGAATTCTTGTCACATATTTTTCATCAAGGAGCCAGTGCATCTACAGTTAAAGTACAGTTGGCAGCCATCTCTCATTTTCACATAGGAGATGGGCTGGGATCATTAGCTTCAGCTAAAATATGCAAAACGTTTTCGAAAGGAATTTTTCTGTTGAAGCCGCCAGTTAAGACTGCGGTTCCACCATGGGACCTGACTTTGGTTCTGCAGGCACTAACGAGTCCACCCTTCGAACCAGCTGCCTCGGTTCAATTAAAATTTTTATCCTGTTAAACAGCCTTTCTGATCGCTATTACGTCAGCCAGGAGGGTCTCAGAACTTCAAGCGCTTTGCATGAGACCCCCTTATCCAATATTTCATAAGGATAGAGTGTCTTTCAGGACTAACCCCTCCTTTCTGCCCAAAGTGGCCTCTGAATCAAATATTAATCAGTCGATTAATTTACCAGTATTTTTTCTCAACTTACAGAACAAAGGGGAATATAAATTACACAAATTGGACGTACATAGACAACTGCGCTTTTACTTGTACAGGACGAAGGCTACCCACAGGTCTGATTAATTGTTTGTGTCCTTTGCCAAACCATCCTTAGGTAAGGCTATTACCAAAGTTACTTTAGCAAACTGGATTTCGCAATGCATCATCCATGCTTACTTAGCCTCAGGGAAACCTGCTCCTTCGGAGTCCATGCCCATCCAACTCATTCCATAGCTACTTCTGCAGCATTTTGGTCCAGAGTTCCTCTGGATGATATATGTTCAGCAGCGACTTGGTCCTCTTCTCATACATTCATCTCTCATTATAAGTTGGATATAATATCCAGGAGTAGGGCTTCCTTTGGCTCCACGGTGCTCCGGAATATCCTTCCTTGAGGACCTCCCATGATTTTTTTTAGGTAGCTGTGGACTCTGTCCCACAGGTTGCAGAACAAATGAAGTAACTACTTCAGATAAAGAAGTTATGTACTCACCATAACGTTCCATCTGAGTAGGTACTTCATTTGTCTGCAACCGACCCCCCCCCTCCATGCCTCCTATCCAGGATCGTGCTTCCTGACTATGAATGACCTTGGTTCATGCAGTTAGGCGGTAGGTTATGGTCCTCGGTCGAGGGTCTTGGTTGCTATTATAGGCAAACTCGATCTGGGGAAAGGGAGTATGTTGCAGGGGATTATGGGTAAGGGGAGGAGCTAGGAGCTCGGATCTTTTAGCTAGTAAAGCTGCCGGCTTGGATCCGAGATCGGATCCGATACCCACAGGTTGCAGACACATGAAGTACCTACTCAGATGGAATGTTATGGTGAGTACATAACTTCTTTTTTCTGACTGCAGTGCATATTCCAGGGAAATCCATAATACTAGCAAAGAGCTTGACAAGGGGCATCCTCATGCCTCACATGTGGTCCCTCAATCCAGAGACAGTAATGCAAGTATTCAGCCTCTGCGACCAACACTGCTGCAATCTCTTTGCATCCCTGTTAAACACAAGTGCCTCAGCTTTTTTGACCTGATGCGTCCAGAGGACATTCATCAAGAATGCTGTTCTCCATGCTTGGGCCCTGGGTCTCCTTTATACCTGTTCCTAGCACCTTTGATAATAAAGTTTCTAAAGAAGGTGGTCTATTGCAGAGCAACTGTGATCCTCATAGCCCCCTTTTTGGCTGCGACAAGTTTGGTTCCCCTCTCTGTGGCTTCATCTGTTGCACCCTGTTTGGGTCCTGGACTCTGTCTGAGAGAGAATTGATTTCCTTACTCATCAGGCCAACCTCACCTGAATCATAAATCCCTCAGATTGATCGCTTGATTCCTCCAGTTCCAATGATGGCCAGAGATCCCAAGGCAAGAGTGTTTACATCCTTCTTCTTCCCAGAAGCCTACTATTATGAAGGTTTATGCTAGCAAATGGAAAATATGTTCTATTTGGTCCTTAAACAAAGGTTTAGCTCCCTGGACACAATTTTGAATTTTCTGCCAGATGTATTTCGTTCAGGTCCCAGCTATTCCGCCATCAAGGTCCATTTAGCTGATATAGCTAATTTGCAGGTCTTGGGATTTAACCGTACTGTGGAAAGCCTTGACTAGACTAGTGAACGAATCAGCTGCTACAGAAGATTTGAAACTGCTGTCTTGGAATACTTTGTTTTTGATGGCCATTATCTATGTAAGAAGGGTTTCAGAACTTCAAGGCATATCTTATAGACGTCCTTGTCTTATTCTTCATAAGGTCAGGGTATCTCTTCGTACAACCCTTCTTTCTTATATAAGGAGGCCTCTGAGTCAAAAATGAATCAGCCTAATCATTTAGCTGTTTTTTTTCCTTACATTTGATAGTAAAAGGAAATACTTGTTCTCTTATTTAGATGTTTATCATCAACTTAGATTTTATTTGGACAGAACTAAAGTATTTAGAATATCATACCAGTTTTTTGTCTGCTTCTCCAATACCCGTCTGGGTAAGCCTGTTTCGAAAGTGACCATATCCAGATGGTCTTCTGATTGCATTTCTTTGTTGTATTCTTCAAAAGGAACTTCATTACCTAGCAAGCCTAAAGCTCATTGTACAAGAGATGTTGCTACTTCAGCTGCCTTCTTTTCTCCGGCCTCTTTAGATAATATTTGTGCAGTTGTTACCTAGTCTAGCTCTCATACCTTTCTAAGTCATTACAAATTAGATTTGCATTCCAGATCCAAGTCTACATTTGGCTGAACCATTTTGTGGAATGTTCTCTGCTAATGTCAGCCTGGTTTAACTGGCTTTGGACTCTGCTCCACAGGTTAAGATGAACAGAAAAGACAATATTAGATACAAAAGTTTTGCACTTACCATAAAGCTAGATCCGTGCCTTCTTCTGTCCATCTCATCCATCCCTGTTTTTCCATGTTGTCTCTCACCGTGTTCCTGACATAGAGCTCTAGGTACTTGGGGAACTATGCGTCTTTTATCTAACCTCACATCATGTGCGCAGGTAAATCAGGCCTGAAAACAGATAAGCTCCTTCAAAGTAGAGATAACTGAGACATCTGCCAGCATGTACCTACCACCTTTCTCAGTTATAGGAGCCATCTACTTATCCCAGTTTTTTATTACTTTCTCTGTGGTTGTCTGAAACCCTCTTTGAAATACAATTGCTATTCCCCTCTTTCTTCCCTCTGACTTGATGTCCATTTCTCCCTTTAAGTAATCATAATGCAATATCTTCTCCCCATCTCTGATTTTCAATCTTGTTTTTTATAATAGAATAATTCCTCTTCCCATTCTCAAAACCAGTAGAAACGCTGGGTACATAAAAACCCTCCTTATGTTTAATAACTTCTTCCATGATATAATTAGTAAGTCCCAATGGGTAGCTCCTTTTCAAAAACAACTCTCTTAAAAACTGGCATTCTTTAATAAGTTGGAGTATATTATAACCATACAGGCTGCCTGCACCATTTGACCTTTTATAACTATCCACTTCTGATAAAAAGGATGGCAACTTAAATAATGAAGGAAAGAATTAGAATATGTGGGATTCCTATAAATCTTAGAAATGAAGTGTATTGGTATCATAGGGTTGCATTAATAATACATCCAAGTAAGGCATTATGTCCTCGTGTGTGTCATAAGTAAACTGCAAAAAAGATGTAGTCTGACTGACATAATCAATAAATAATTAAATTCTCTTCTTAGTGTCCATCCATATAATAAATATATCATGTAAATATTGAGTGTGAAAACTCCATGAGGAGGCATACTCTGAATTAAAGATATCTTTATATTCCCATTCCATCATAATGATATTAGCATAAAGGGGACCTCAAGCAGCCCTCATAGCTACACCTTTCTGTTGACAAAAATTGTCCTTCAGAATAGATATAATTGTGTTGGAATACAACTTCCATAAGTTCAACATAAATGTCTATTTTATTCTGTGGTAGATTTATTCTATATGTTAAAAATTCTGAAAACCATTCTAAACTTATATGATGTGGTATAACTGTACAGAGATCTTTAACATCTATAGTTAAAAATAATTTGAGCAATATTCCTGACTTGTTTACAGTTGACCAAAAAAATCCAAGAGTCCTTACAAAGTATTTCATTTGTTGAACTCCTCCTTCTAAGTAAAAATTGAGAAACTTAGCAATATAAGATGTCTTTGATGTACCAGCATCTACTATAGGTTGAAGGGGGGATTATTAATAGCTTTATATATTTTAGGTACACCGAATATAGTCAGTCTAATTGTTTAGTCATTTACCAAGTATTTGTATTCAACAGGGTTAATCTGACCTTGCATAAATAAATCATAGAACAGACCACCAGTCTTCTGATATGAAACATTCATTTCATTTAGAGAAGATTTAGACTATGTCTTGCCATAAAGAATGTTAAACGTTTTCTGTATATAGTTCAATTGACCCATAATTACAAATCCCACCTTTATCAAGATACATAATTCTTAAGTTACCTGTTGTTTGTATTTCATGCAACAACTTTTTTTTCAGCCATAGACATGTGCCAATGTGATGATGATTTAGTTGACAACATATGTCTTTATCTATCTCACATATTTTTCCAAAAATTGATAACTCAGGATGAAGT
Source organism: Protopterus annectens (assembly GCF_019279795.1). NCBI lineage: Eukaryota > Metazoa > Chordata > Ceratodontiformes > Protopteridae > Protopterus > Protopterus annectens. The sequence goes on from NC_056725.1 coordinate 1,630,170,963, forward strand.
GGCGGATTAAATACACTAGGAGTCCATAATGTATGTTTAACTTGTGGGTTATTAACATAAAAAATTTTTTAAATTAAGTTTGCTAACGTATATTTTCATTTCACTAATAGTCCAGTAAATTTCAGCTATTTGCGAAGGTACAAAAGAGATGCCTCTGCTAAATAAGTCAGGATGTGTCTGATTAAAATCATATGAGCTGAAATTATAAATACTAAAGTTATCATTGGTATTGGTAACTGTGGTACAAACTTTTCCATCATTATGTTCAAAATTATGAAAACATATAATGTCTAAAGTCACCCCCTCTTGCCTACATTCCGTTCCTGATGCCATTTTCTTGTGTTCATTTTGGTCCGTTGAAGTTGTGTTATCCAAGGGTTCACCTATTGTTTGTTCAGGGGAGGGGGATGCATGTTCTTGTTCCTCAGTCTGCTGGACCGCCGTAAAGGGGGATATTCCAAAGGGGACAAACGCTCTGGTTGTTCATTCCATTATTGCCTTTCCGTCATGTTAGAATTGAACTTTCCTGCATTCTTCTTCTTCTGATAGTTTTTGACAAACTTCCAATGTTCCACATAATTAGCTGCATTTACTTGTTGTTTTTGCCCACTCCTCCCTCCTTTCCTAGTTGCTGCCATTTAGCCAGACCAGTAAATGGCAATAGAGGTGCAGCAGCAGATTTTATAAGGAAATGGTCATCCAACTCTTTTTTAAAGGCTACACTTTCACCCAGTAAAAGTTGTATCTGTCATCATTACAGAGTTGCATTCTACCATTAAACACCATATTTCCATCAGTACAGAGTTGTGCACAGACAATGGACAAAGCAGCTTCTTGTGATTCTCCTCCAGTTAGAAAAGAAATGATACTTAAAGAAGAGGTAATGGTCGAAGGTAAATGGGCTAAGCTCGCACAAACAACATATACAGACCCTAATGGAAAAAGACCTGGGAATCTGTAAAACGTACCACTAAGAAAACAGGGGCCGCAGACGCATTGAAGCCTAGTGCTCCTCATTTGGGTTGTCCCCTCCCTGCTGACGTATTCAGTGGTCTCCTTGAAGCAACAGTACAGGCCTTTTGTGTTGGCACCCAGGAAGCACCTTAACTACCTCTCATCTGCTGGTCCTATTTTCTAAGCAGAAAAGTGATTTAGCTGTATGTCCATTTTGTTTATACTGTATTTATAGCTACCCTATTGTGAGCAGCACCCACGTGGAACCACCTAAGGTTGCTTACTCTCCCCTGCATGCTAGCGTTGTAATAGTAACTTTTCTCCCATTCCACTCATTTCTAGCCAGGTGTCATACTCCCTCATGTTCCTGCTTGACTAGAATCACCTGTGTCTGCTACCCTCAACATCTCTAGGTTGTCCTGCTTTCCTTCATCATTTTCATTCTCTCCTTTCCCATCTTGCACACTCTTGGCTGCAGTATCTCCTTTTGTTTCTTCCTACTCATACTACGCGACTGAATCCTGACTGTATACTATCTTTCTAATCCCTCTTTCTTTTCCCTCAGCATACTTTTTTCCTGTATAGTACTTGTACCTTTATTTTTTAGTATACTTACCTTGTTCCTTCTATGCTTTCCACCTGCATATCTAGCTATCATTTATCTCACTAAGCTCCTATTCCTACTTTCCTATCTACGTAGTGTTTCAGCTCCTCTGCTGAACTGATTGGCTACGCTCTCTCTACTCTAACTGTTTCTGCCCCGCTCCGCTCCCCTCCCTACCCCCTTATCCCACCCACCCCACGTACCCCTACCCTTATACCTCTCTTACCACACCCCCTACACAAACACACCTATCCAAACCTCTGACCTCAATTGTTAATCTCCGCCCACTAGTAACTACCATATCTCCCTTTCCCTCTTATCTCCCCTCCCTCCTACACCTAGGCTTATACCCTAGCTCTTTCTTCCACATTTCACTGACTTCTGCTACAGTCATAGCCCAATCTCGGGCCTGGTAATTCCTTTTATCCCCTCCTCAACATGTCTTCTAAAACTGACAAAACTCCATTCATGGCCTATATAATTAAACAAAATCCAGCTAAGCTATTACCCCTATTTATTTCTTTTCTAGTACTCACGCTACCCTATCTCCTGACCTCTTATGAAATAAAGTATAATTATCACTTTAAAACTTCTTACAAACAAACTGCCTCAGATTTAATAACCTCAGATTTCATACATTCAAACATTACATCTACCTCTTGCTACCTCTTAGCCAAATATCACAGACTATCCCACATTAAATCAAATAATCTCATGTTAAGAAAACTAAAATATTTACTGTTATTTACCGGTAAACCCCACTTAAAATACCACCCCTCTACCCTGGTAGATGGTGATATACATCCTAACCCAGGACCCTCTATTATTTCCTCTGAAGCCACATCTATCATTTCTAACTCATCCCTTCCATTACCAACCTCTAATGCAAATACCTTACTCATAGGACACCTTAATATCAGAAGTGTTAACAACAAAGTCACCCATCTCCACTCTCTTCTTGAATATTACTCTTTTGACATCCTATGTCTAACTGAAACCTGGTTAAAACCCCTCACTAAAGATACTGAAATCATTCCCCCAGGTTACAACATTCTGAGACTGGACCGCAATACCCGCAAAGGTGGGGGAGTAGCACTCCTATTTAAGTCTGATCTAAATTTATCCTTAGTACACTATACTCCCCTGGAGAACACCAAAACTGAACTCCTTATATCAAAGCTACAACTGAACCCAAATAAAGCCATCTATATTATCTGTATCTCTCTACCTCCTGGAAATAACTCCATAATAATAGAAAATATCCTTAGCTGGGCTTCATCCACCTACCCACAAGAAACTGTAATACTTGGAGACTTCAACCTTGATTGGTCCTCAGTTAATACTAATAACCCACTCTCTCATATTAATCTCCATGGCTTTACACAAACAATAAACACCTCCACTAGGATTAATAAACCTAACAACAAAGACAGTATACTAGATTGGATTCTTGTCAATAAACCACAACTACAGTATCAAACCGGCACTTTGCCAGATGACATTAGTGATCACAACTTAATCTATATCATAAGAAAGAAGAATACCACTACTAATGCCCCTACCATCAGAACTTCTCGTAGTAATAAATATTTTAACCCTATCCTATTTAACACTGAACTAAACGCCTGTAACTGGAAACCTCTAGAAACTCTTCCTCTAGAAGAAGCTGTTCAATATTTTAACACCACATTTTTATCAATCCTAGACTATCATGCACCAAAACGAACTATCAGAGTCAAAACTAAACCTGCCCCCTTGCTATCTAAGGAAACAAGACAAAAAATGTTACTCAGAAACAAATCCTGGATAAAATGGAGAACTAGTAAATCTCCCTCAGATCAACAGACCTTCAGACACTTAAGAAACAGTACCAAAAAAGCTATTCTTTCTGACAAAAAAAACTACTATAGTAACCTCCAACAAGCAAATCACAATAATCCCCAAAAATTCTGGTCAACCTTGAATAGACTTCTCCACCCCGGGCAGACAACTACTCCCTCTCCCTCTGGGTCCGAAAATAATTCTTCCCATGAAACTGCCAATGCTTTCAACTCCTTCTTTACTAATACTATCAATTCACTGGCCTCCAACCTTCCCATTGACAATTCTAGCATCCCTAATCTTGCATCTTCTAATCAACCAACTTTCATAATACAACCCATCTCCACCACCTTCATCCAAAAATGCCTCCAAAAACTTAAACCATGTACCCCTTCGGCTGACCAACTTCCATCTGAATTCCTCCAAAAAGCTGCTAAAGAAATAGCCTATCCCATTTCTATCCTTATCAACAGAACTATTAATGAAGGAATCATACCCGACATCTGGAAAATCTCACACATTATACCCTTACATAAAGGTGGAAACTCCAATGAATACTCTAATTACAGGCCTATAGCCCTCCTGTCTCCCCTAGCAAAAATCATGGAAAAATGTGTTCACTACCAGCTAATGAATCACTTAACTAAAAATAACATTCTTACTCCCTGCCAACACGGCTTTAGGCCTTTCCACAGTACTACCACTGCTCTCCTTTCCTTTACTGACTTTATAAACACAAACCACAACAATAATATTCTATCTTCAGCCCTCTTTATTGATCTGTCCAAAGCCTTTGACATGGTCAACCACCCCCTCCTCATAAAAATCCTGGAATCTCTTGCCTTAGAACCAAAGGCTATCCATTGGTTCACTTCCTATCTCACTAACAGAAAACAGGCAGTCCTCTGGGATAACAAACTTTCCTCTCTTCTCCCAATTTCTCTTGGTGTCCCTCAAGGCTCTATTCTTGGACCCCTCCTATTCTCCCTTTTTATAAATGACCTACAAGTAGCTATTCCCCAAGCTACATGTATACAATATGCTGATGACTCCACTCTTATTTGCTCAGCTAAAACCATACCCGAGCTTCAAAGTATTACTCAAAATGTATTCCACACAGTAGAAGCATGGTTCTTAAAACGCTGCCTACTTTTAAATGCTAAAAAAACAAAACTCCTCCTCTTTAAACCTACAAATAGGTCCCCCACATTAGACTTCTCCATCTTATCTATTAATGGCACCCTCATATCAGCCGACTCTACTACCAAACTGCTAGGTGTCATGATTGATAACAACCTTACCTATGATTGTCACATTAATAATACCATTAAAACTGTAAACAAAAAATTGGGCTCCCTCTACAGAATTAAAACATTCTTAACCCCCACAGCCAAAATTACTCTAGCCCACTCTCACCTTATTTCAACTCTTCTCTATGCCTCACCAATTTACACTAACCTGAAGAAAATCAATCTCTCTAAACTGACTAACACATTTAACAGTATTGCCAGATTTGCAACTGGCAATCCTTTCAGAACTCACCACTGTCTGAACCTTCAGAAACTTAACTGGCTAGAACTAGAAAATATGCTGCTTCTTTCCCAACTTTCCTTTGTCCAAAGAGCCTTCTATCAACCTAACAACACACCTGCACTTTCCAAACTTCTTACCCCTTACTCTAACCTGAATTCTCTTCGCTCCTCTAGCAAACTCCTAGTAACTTTAACTAAATCCAACAACCTTGCTGGTGACTCCCTTTTTTCTAACGCCATTGGCAAACACTGGAATCAACTTCCTATTGAACTTACTTCAATCTCTACCCCTGCTTTGTTCAAACAAAAACTTAGAATTTATCTTAAAAATCACTGGTTATGTCCATGCTTTAACCCCGACTAAAACTCTAACTCCCACTAATTTCCTCTCACTTATCCCTCTCACTCTCCGTTTACCTTCTTTCTATGTGCATGTATTACTATCATTACTTTATATGACTTACCTCTCTAACATTCCTTCTCCTCTTTCAGGTTCATTTCAAACTACTGAAATCTAATTCTACTTCTCAGTATAATGCAGTAATACTGTAACCAAGCAAAATATCTGCTAAGTCTCATATTGTACTCTTGTGTATATACTTTCTGGAAGAAATTTAAAGCAAATGTTATCTTTTTATTGCATAATTCTGTATATTTTTTTCTTTAATTTGTTAAGTAGTAGTTAGTGGAGCTTTTCTCCTCGGGCCTCCACTGAAAATGGACATGTATCCAGTTGGACTAGCCCGGTTAACAAATGTAAAATAAATAAATAAATAAATAAATAAATAACTTTTCCTCCTATTAATCCAAATTCTTTCTAATGCAAAATAAGATAAAGAGCTTCTGACCCATGCTGGATTTAAGCATCCCAAGCACTGTTATTCTCATTGAAGCCCTTTAAATATTCATATCACAGGCCATCCTTCCATAAGAAGACCAGATATATTATTTTTATGTTTAGGAAGCCTACCTCTACATCACTATAGTTGAGGAATCAAGGAGGTGGCTATGCTTCCAATTAAGAGACAGTCACTGTCAGTTCAGTGCTTTCCTGTTTAGTCTCCAAGCCACCATAATATTTACCAAATATACTTCTGTTGTAACAGTCAGCCAGAATATGGATGAAGCCAGAATTGTCCCTTATTTGAATGACTGCCTGCAAGCTGTTCCCTGTCAACCATATTTTTTCTAAGTTTGGGGGACTTTGATCAAACGGTTCCAGCTCTTAAGGATCACTGTCAACTTGTGACCTCTCACCTAGAACCTTTCTAAGTACTCACTTTATTGGCTGCAGACTGGACATGGTTAAGTGCAGAGCTGTCTACTCTGGATGGGATTTAGCCCCTCTATCACAAGGTTTTCCAACTTATAAATTTTCAATTGGCTACAACTCATCTGTGTCTCAGAATGCTGAGACTGATGAAAGCAACAGTTCTGATAGTCTGATGGCACCATTTGCCAGATAATGCTTGTGAGTTTTTCTTTGAGCATTTGAGAGTTCAGTTACCCAGATTTCAGATCTAGTGTTACAGCAAGTAAAAATGTCCAGAGTTTGCAAAAGGCATATGTCATTGCATATATATCTTCTGAACCTGAATCAAGAAAGCTTGTTTAATATACTGACTCCACTGTTTGCAGTTACCACTAGTGCTTCTGCCATATAGTTGGGGGGGTCACTGCAAAGAGCAAACTGTCCAGAATGTCTAAAACACCAAAGAGGTCAGTCTTCACATCAACATACTACAGATTAGAGCAGTCTGTCTCATCTATGTAGCCTTTCAGGACTGCTATAGTATGGCAATGATCTGATACATCAAGTAGAAAGTGAAAGACCAATTCTAACTAAGTTAGTGACTGGCTCCTTACTGGATATGTAGATATGTCCTTGACTCTTTGGCTATGTGCATTGGTGGCTTAATTCTCATCATGCCACTTGAGAGGCTTAGGTTTGATTCCAGGCTAATGCAGCATGCCATTTTACCTATATGTCTGAATACAACCTTTATTTAATCTTACATATACTTCTGCAATTTATGTTATAATATCTTATATCATTCTATATCACTGTTTCAGTATTCAATCACTTGGGATCCCCTTCCAAGGGTAGCCCAATGTCTGTCCAGTATACCAAATTCTTAGATTATAATAGGGACATTGTACATCATACGTATTCTCTCCGCTCATGCATAGGGCATAAAGTGACGTATGGATGTACCTTCTTCAGAACTTCTTTGCTCCCATCCAAATGCTATCTTTGAGCTTTGGTCTGAATGTTCTTTCATCTGCTGGCTACCAAGCCATTTCAGGTAAGTGTTTTTTAACATTACCTTTTCTTTTGGTTGTAAAGTTACATGTTGTCCAGAAAGGGAAAATGCTAGTTTGGGAGACAGATTTCACACAAGGACTATCACGAGCAGTGTTTGTTTTGTTTAGGTGCTTCTCACAACCATACATCATGCCCTATTTGTCAGGCATTTGTCCCTAAAACTCTTCATATTCATCTCTCCTCTTTATCTATCTCCCTGTAAAACCAATATCTTAAATTGTTGGCGAGAGGTACAATGGCAGAATTCTCCTGACCCGAGGGTCAGCCATCTGCTAAGAAGAAGGCCAAAAAGGTTAGGTTGGATTCTACTGCTGCACCACCTCCCCCAGACATCTCTCTTGAGGCTAATGAAAACCTGGAGAATTGCCCAGTTTGTCTGTTGGATTCTTTTGCCAAAACCACTTCGGAGGCTGGCATGGATCTGGCTTCTCGCACATCCTTGGAGGCTCAGCAGATGTTCATTTCAGATGTTCAGGGAGAACCGTGGCTGATTATTTCTGAGGGACCGAGGGCTGTTCCATAGATTTTTGTTAGGGAGGAGATTTCCACTATGTTGATTGAGTGTCAGTAGGGGTCCAATCCACCTAAAATGTTTATGGCAGACATTCCTTTAAAGCAGAAGCAGAAGACAAAGCATAATTTCCCTGCTCCTGAGGATCCTTAGCATGAATGTCAGGATTTTACACCTGGGTTATTTAATGCTGTCATGGATTTGAAGTCCCCTCAAGTGGTCTGTGTTCCTGACCCTCCTTGGATCTCTACTACTCTTAAAAGGTCCAGGGATCAGGACTCTTCAGATAGAGGACTTAGACTCTGATGAAGAGTCTATGGTCTATTCCTCCCAGATTCCCTCTCCATTGGATTATGGTCCTGAGAAGGAGGACTCTTATTAGTCCAGATTCTCCTTTTTGAAGAAATTTCCTTTTGGGATACTATCTGTTGTATGATGGAATTTTTTACATGGTACTGCACCCAAGTTTCTGATGTTCAGAAGAGGTACTGTGAACCCCTCCAAATGGAGTTTCCTAAGCCCTCTGCTATTCTTCCTGTTCTTGCTTTGTTGAACACATTTTCAGCAGCTTCTCAGGCTCCTGATTCCCAACCCCCTGCTCCTAAAAAAACTGATAGGGTTTATAAGGTAACTACATGACCTGTAACAGAGAAATGACACTCGAATATAATCCAAAGGTTTAATGTTAAGTTGTCTATCTCGCCTTCATTCTTGCTGGATGGGTTCGGAGCCAATCCTCGGCTCTGACTCGGCCAATACTAAAGCTCGAGAGCTAATTCCACCGGCTCGAGGCTCCCCTATATCCCACAATGCTAGGCGGTAACTACTCAGATCTCGTTTGCCGCTTAGCTGACGAGGTGCTTTTCTACCGGCTCTGGCAGGTTAGTGAAGAATTTAATTCTAAATTTTTCAATTCTTAGACCCCTAGTACCCTTTTTTACTAAAACCTTTAGTTTTAAATTCCCTCTTGATTTGTTTAGATGCTGTCAGTACATCGGCTCCAGCTGGAGCCGAGGTTGATAAAACTCCGTTGGCTCTGATACTCTTATCGGAGCAACCTTCTAGGAAGATATCTAGATCCTCCTCTATCGGCTCCGTGCACTCGGCACCAGGATCCCCTCTTCTTTCTGAACGGAGCCATAGAACACATTCCTCACGGTCTTCCAGGCTATCTGACCACGATTTGCAAAGGGTAGTGAGTAGACTTCTCAAGTCCGAGGCACTGGCCCAAATGCTGCATAGCCCGACTCAGCAGTCAGTGGCTATTTCCGTTCCCCAATGTATTCCTCCTCCGACTCCTTTGAGTTCGGAGCCAGGGCTCGTCGGAGCCATGACTGTCGGTGCATCAGATCCGATACCTTCCCTTTCGGCTCCGTCGTCTGCTCTGATCTCCTCCTTGGAGGGATCTCGGCACCGAGCTTCCCTCGTCGGCTCCGAGGGGGCGAGTGGCATCGGACCCTCGTCCGACCCCACTCTCCCTCTCGGGGCTTCAGCGCTGGTGAGTTCGGCTCCGATATCGGCCTCGGAGCCATCCCTGTCGGTGCCGGGGGAGGTCCTTGTCTCTTCGGAGCGGGTACCTCCGGCCTTGCCTGATAGGGGTGCCTTCGAGGTCATGCGGAGTGTGCTAGAACCAGGGTCTGCCCCACAGTCAGCTCCGTCAGCCCCTCCATCTTCAGTGCCTGCGGTGATTTCTACCCACCCCCTTGCATTAGACCGCAGAGAGCCAACTCCTCAAGTTTCCCCATTGGGAATTTCCTCCTCTTCCGAGGCCTCTCCTGACCCGGTAGGAGATCCCCCTAGGAAGAGGCAATGCAAGAGAAAGCACATTGACTCCCCTGAGTCTATCACCTCTGACACTGACTTAGAGGAATCTGAAGGTTCCCCTCGATCCCCCTCTGAGGATGTCTCCTTTGCTGACATCCTTGAAATCCTCAAACAGAGGGGGAACTGGCCAGCCCTTAACCCTTTGGAGGATGAGTCAGTATATCTTGAGGCGTTTGGCTCTCGCCCTTCTACTTCCTGGGTGTCCCCTCCCTTTGACCCCCTTATGGAAGTGGTGGCAAGAAAGGCCTGGACAGCTCCTGATTCAGTGGAACCCACCCCGAGGAGGCCATCTAAGTTTATTACGGCCCCTAGAGATAAAGATTTTTTATCCAAAGGTGTCCCCGTTGATGCCATGGTGGTGGCTGCGGCCACTAAGAAGGAGTTAGCTGATCCTTTGGTTCCTGAGCCATCCTTCTAATAAGGAATCTAGGACCATGGACAGGTACGGTAAGCGGATGTTCTCATCAGCGACCTTTTCAATGCAGTCGCTGAACTACTTATGCCACTTCACTCGTCTCCAGAGAGATTTACTCAAGGATATGAGTGAAGTGATAAAGGATCCTACAGCTGAGGGGTTCCAAGACAGAATGAACTCCCAGTTGGCAACCCTGAATTCCATCGTTAACTCCTCCATGCGGCTTATCTCATATGCTGCGGATGGGGCGAGTAGAGCCGCAGGCACAGGTGTTGCCTTACGACGTCACGCCTGGATGCGGCTGTGCAACTTTGTGGACCCTTTCAAGGCGTCCTTCACCAATTCTCCCTTTGATGGATCATCTTTGTTTGGTCCACAGGTGAAGGATACATTGTCCAGGTGTGAGGTAGAAGGTAAGACTCTCTCTGCCGTAGGAGTCCATTTTTCTACCCCTTCTAGACCCTATCCCAAAGGTCAGAGGGGAGGAAAGATGTGGTTCCGTAAACAATCCCAGGGAGTCTCATCTGACGCACAAGGTCGATTCCCCTCTAGAGGCAGAGGGGGGAATAATAATAGACGCCGCCCTAGAGGCAGAGGAGGTCCGCAAAACCAGGGTAACAGAGAAACGTTCTCTGATAAACCCTTTCGGCATCCCTGAGGGGCTGCCCGGCTGTCCACCTTCGGAGGCAGTCGGGGGAAGGTTATCCCTGTACCCAAAAGCCTGGCTTTCCCTTACTCAAGACAAATGGGTACAGTCGATCATATCCAAGGGTTACAAAATTCCCTTTATTCACATCCCATCCCAACCCAAAGGATCCCTTCCAGACGTTCCACCCAGTCTAAGGGAACAAGCAGCATTAGAAATTTCAAAGCTGCTATCAAAAAGAGCTATCCAATCAGTCCCAGTAGACCAGCAAGGATCCGGAATCTACTCCAAATTCTTTTTGGTACCAAAGAAAACAGGGGACTGGAGACCCATACTGGATCTCAGCAACTTAAACAAGTATGTCAGGAAAACAAAATTCCGGATGGTCACACTACAGTCCATTCTACCCTCCTTGGGTCAGGACAATTGGATGTGCTCAATAGATCTTCAGGACGCGTACTACCATATCAAGATGAACAGATGCTCCAGAAGATTTCTCCACTTCAGGCTGGGAGCCAGTCACTACCAGTTCAGAGCCCTGTCCTTTGGTCTCACTACAGCCCCCCGTGTGTTTACCAAATGCATGGCAGTGGTCGCGGCTCACTTGAGACGTCAAGGATTCCAGGTGTTTCCATATTTAGACGACTGGCTCCTTACCGCCACCACCAGACATCAACTTCTTCTATCCAGGGACTTCACCATCCAAACTTGCCAAGCTCTAGGCATTTCAATAAATTTCGAAAAATCTGCCTTGTCACCTTGTCAATCTATTACCTTTATAGGCGCCACCTTAGACACACTCAATCTTTCAGCCAGACTCACAAAGCAGAGAGTGTCAGACATTCGAAAGCAAGTTTCCCTTCTCTTACAATTTAACAAAGTCAAAGCCAGACTAGTTTTGAAGGTGCTAGGACTCATGGCAGCAGCTATTCCCCTTCTCCCCTTAGCTCGCTTCCACATGAGGATCCTCCAATGGATGCTGTTTACTCAATGGTCCTTCCAACAGCTCCCGATGCCACATACCATATTGATAACTCAATCATGCAAGAATCAACTGTCTTGGTGGATCACATCACCTCAGGTTTTCCGAGGAAGACCCTTCACTCCCCCCCCCCCAGTCACCACGTTGACAACAGACGCCTCCCTGATTGGGTGGGGGGGGGGCATTATCAGGGCAGGACAGTCCAAGGCACGTGGCAACCTTTCGAGTGCCACTTGCACATAAATGTCTTAGAGATGAGAGCAGTGCTTTTAGCGTTGCAAGCCCTTCACGACTCTCTTCCCACTGGGACTATTGCAATTCAGACGGACAACATGTCCATAGTGTGGTACATCAACAAACAAGGCAGAACCAGATCATACCCTTTATGTCGAGAGGCACTCAGACTTTGGCAATGGGCGATTTCTTCTCAGCGTTTTCTGATAGCAACGCACATTCCCGGGAAATCCAACGTGATTGCAGACAAGTTGAGCAGGGCAGTTCTCATGCCCCACGAGTGGTCTCTGAAGAAATCAGTTCTGGAAGAAGTATTCCTAAGATGGGGCCACCCTTGCTGCGATCTTTTTGCTACTCCCCAAAACAGCAAGTGTCACGACTTCTTCACTCTCTTCCCATTACCAGGCCATCCCACCAGAGACGCTCTAGTCCACGATTGGCCCCGGGGACTTCTATATGCCTTTCCCCCTTTTCCACTGATATCTCAACTAATTCAGAAAGCCATCGCTTTGAGAGTGACAATGATCCTCATTGCCCCTTACTGGCCTCAACATATATGGTTTCCGTTTCTTCATCGTTACCTTTTGGAGCAGCCTTGGCATCTGGACCCAGTACCAGATCTGTTAACCCACCAATCGGGTCAGCTGCACCAATCACTGCATTCTCTAAACCTCACAGCGTGGTTTCTCCGATTCCGACCTTAGCCAGGCTTCCCTCAATATCTCGCTCGGTCCGAGATATCTTGATAGCCTCTCTCAAATCTTCTACCCGGAAGATTTATAGTAGCAAATGGAAACACTTCTCTTTTTGGGCAACATCAAAAAACATAGATCCCTTTACTGCACCTATCCAGTCTATTCTAGACTTTCTAGCAGAGCTCTTTCATTTAGGATCATCTGCATCTACCATTAGAGTTCAACTGGCTGCCATATCTAATTTTCATGTAGGTGTCTCGGAGTCTAGCATCATGGCTCACAAACTCTGTAAAGCCTTTTTAAGGGGTGTATTTCTTCTCAAACCTCCAATCAAAGATCCCTCGCCTCAATGGGATTTGAACTTGGTTCTGGCATCCTTAATCCTTCCCCCCTTCGAACCGGCGGCTTCATGTTCTCTGAAGTTGCTTTCTTGGAAGACACTTTTTCTGGTAGCTATAACTTCAGCGAGAAGGGTATCTGAACTCCATGCTCTGTGCAGTCGTCCTCCTTACTTAGTGTTTCACAAAGATAGGGTATCCCTCCGTACTAATCCATCCTTTTTACCTAAGGTTTCCTCTCAAGCAAACCTAAACCAAATTATTGATCTCCCCATCTTTTTCCCTAACTATTCAAACAGGTCGGAACAAAAGCTACATTTTCTGGATGTTCATCGCCAACTTAGATATTACTTAGACAGGACTAAACAATTCAGGAAATCTGATCAACTGTTTCTGTCATATGTGGAAGGGAAATTGGGCCTTCCTGTTACTAAAGTATCCCTCTCTAGATGGCTCACCTCTACAATTACCTTCATCTATGAGATCAGACATCAAAACTACCTTCAAGACCTAGAGCTCATTCAACTAGGGCATTAGCTACATCTGTAGCTTTTCAGGATAGGCTGCCAATAGATTCCATTTGTGCAGCAGCCACCTGGGCTTCTCCTCATACCTTCATTTCACATTACAAATTGGACATGGTCTCCAGAAACCGTGCCAACTTTGGTTCCACTGTTCTCAAGAGTCTGTTCCGATAGGCCACCCGGGATAAGGTGCTAGGGACGCGGTCCCATCCAGCAAGAATGAAGGCGAGATAGACAACTTAACATTAAGAAGTTATGTACCTACCATAACGTTCCATGTTAGTTGTCTTCTTCTCGCCTTCTTTCTTGCGTCCCACCCTCCTTCCCCCAAGCCTGGACAGACCGATAGGAATTCAGTTTGTGATCTTCCTCTGGAAGTCTTCATTCCCACACTTTCTTCCACCTCCTTTTCTCCTTTCTTAGGTCTGCGATACCTTTCACGCAGGTTGTTATTGAGGTGGGTTTCCCTTCTCCATTCTATGGAGACTAGGGTTGCTTGGTATAGCTATCAAACGAGATCTGAGTAGTTACCGCCTAGCATTGTGGGATATAAGGGGAGCCTCGAGCCAGTGGAATTAGCTCTCGAGCTTTAGTATTGGCCGAGTCGGAGCCGAGGATCGGCTCCGAACCCATCCAGCAAGAAAGAAGGCGAGAAGAAGACAACTGACATGGAACGTTATGGTAGGTACATAACTTCTTATTTTTGAAACACCAGTTGTTTAAAAACAGTTAAGCGCTTTTATTGCATTTATAAGGAATTTTCTCAGAACTAATAGCAATTAAAATTCTACTTTTTGAATATGCTTTTTAAAAATCACGTGACCAACAATATCAAATAGAATTATGCAACCAGTTAAAATTAATTGCAAAACTGATTGCAACTACTTAACTTATTAAAATCCTTTAAGCATTGTAGTACCTCAATTTCAATACTGTTGTAATGAAATTGATTAGTTAAAAAGTGTATTTATAAGTGGAATTTTAATTATTAGTTCTAAGGAAAGTCCTTATAATTGGAATGAAAGTGCCTAACTAACTGTTTTTAAGCAGCTGGAGTTTCAAAAATAAACCTTTGGATTTTACTCGAGTGTTGTTTGTCTGTACTACAGGTCGTGTAGTCAATTTGTGATTTTTGTGTGGAGTTACTGGTTTGTTCAGAGGTTTTTATATGGTGCCTGATGATTGTAAATTTCTTTGTGTCCCTCTGCTGATCCCTCTCTTATTTCTGTTTCTTCTGACAAGCCTTCTAAGCTTCTGCCTTCTACTAAACTACCTCCTTCTGGCAAGGACAGTAGAACCATGGAAAGATTGGGCAAAAAGGTGTACAGTGCTGCTACTTTGACCTTTAGGGCTGTAAATTACCAGACCCATATGAGTAGGTATATTGTAGCCCTTTTCTCTCAGGCATTTCAAGTTATTTTGGACCTTCTGGATTCTGAGGGGAAGGCTTCGTCCCTCTCTTTGTTGGAGTCCTCTTCTCAAGTAACTCACCATTCCATTAAATGTAGCTATAATGCAGCTGATGGATCTTCTATAGCTGCTGCCTTTGGTTCTGTGTTAAGGCGTTATTCTTAGCATTGCCTTCAGCCTCTCCTTGATGATATTAAGGCCAAACTGATGGATGCTCCTCTTGATAATAAAAATCTTGTTGGTTCTGCAGCTGCTGACCTTTTCAAGTCTCTTCAGGGGAAGGGTAAGGCTATGCAGGAATTAAAACATATTTTTGTTTCCCCTGTTCCCAAATTTCAGAGGAATTATCCTACCAAGTCTGCCTTTATACTTAGACAGTCTTGCCCTTCTCCCAAGGGTAAAAAGGGTACTACAAGGACTCCTCCTGCTAAGTCTACTCAGACTCCTACAGCTCAGTAGCCTCATTTTCCAGACAAGCCAGGTTTTGTCTGACTGCCTTCTTTCCTCTCTCCTCGGCCAAGTTCCTCTGTCCCTTTGTCTTTCTTTCTTCTTTCACAATTGGTTAAGGATCCCTTTGGATTCTTGGGTTCTTTCCATCATTCGTCAGGAGTATTACATAGCTTGAAAAGCCCTTCCTCATTTTTTTGGGCATTCCTCGACCTCCTCAGGAACAGCTACCATTTTTTTCCCAGAGGTTCTTCAAAGCCTTTTGTCTGAAGGCTCCATCCAAGCAGTTTCTGCTCCTCAAAAGGGGAAGGGTATTATTCCAGAATGTTTCTGGTTCCCAGGAAAGAAGGCACCTGGAGGCCCATTCTGGATCATTCCCAGCTCAACACCTTTTTAACGGTCCCCTCCTTTTGAATGCTGTCCCTTCAAACCTTATTTCCGGTTCTTCTACCTCAGGATTTCCTAGTTTCCTTGGATCTCAAGGATGCATATCTCCATATTCCTATTCATCCCCTTTTCAGGAAATGTTTATGTTTCTCTGTTTCTTCTTTGCATTTTCAGTTCTCTGCTTTGCCTTTGGCCTCTCTACTGCCTCAAAGGTCTTCGCCAAATGCCTTGCTCCTATGATTGCTTTTGGCAGGATAAGAGGAATACAAATATTTTCTTATATGGACAACCTGCTCATTCAGGCTTCCTCTCCACAGACCTTCCTTCAGTGCCTTCCCTACACTGTTTGCCTCTTGCAGATCCTAGGGTTCACCAGTGAATTTCCAGAAATCCTTTCTGACTTCTCAGGAACATGCTTTTCTCAGATGCAGGCTCCAGAACATTCCTATTCTGGCATCCCTGCCTCCTCCCATGGCTTTAACTCTAATTGCATTTTTTCAATCCCTTATTCCTCTGATCTCAGTTACAGCCAGGGTGTTTCTAAGGACTCTGGAGTACATAGCCACCACCATTCCTATGCTTCCTCTAGCTGGGCTTCATATGAGAAAGCTACAGTGGTTCCTATAGTCAATCTAGCTTGAACATTCTCATCCTTTGGGCTTTCCAGTTCCTGTTTTTCCATGCCTGAAGCTAGCGCTTCAATGGTGGATTTATCAACTGTCGCTCAACCCAGGGCTTCCTTTTCAGCCTCCAGTCCGCTCTCAGGAACTATTTTCAGATGCCTCAGATGTGGGATGGGGAGCTTCTTTCGGTCCTCTGAAGGCTCAGGGTCTTTGGTCCCTTCATCAGAAGAAGGGACATATCAACATCAAAGAGATGTGGGCTCTTCTTCTGGCCCTTTAGGCCTTCCATTCTTTATTCCTTCCAGGGCCCCTCAAAATCTTTACAGACAATACCAGCCTTGGATGATATTTATGTAGCAGCTGTGTGGTATTCCTTGACTACCTTCACAAGGCACAATAAGCTGGATGTAATATCCTGGTTGAGGTTTTCCTTTGGTGCAACAGTAAACAGGGATATATTTTCATGGTGGAGACAATCCAGGAGGATTTCATTGATACTCTCTCCTGCTGTTGCTGAGAATTGACCTCCTCATAGCAGATATCAAAGTTTTTTTTTGTTTTCAGATTTATATTGTGGATTATTTTTTAAGCCAAAGTCATTTTTTTATTTATTCCATTTTATATATATATATATATATATATATATATATATATATATATATATATATATATGGTTCTACCTGACATAATCGAAACCACACAACACCGACAACCACATCACCGACACCACATATTCGACAGTCCATAAACCACATAACCGACAACGAAATAACCGGCGGTACACAAACACAACCCATACAAAACAAAAAACAACACATCCCCATTCCACAAACACACAACACACACACACAGCACACACACACCAAAGCCAACACAAGCCTCACCTAACCCTAACTCCCGTCACCTAAGGTCACGCACCTACCGCTATTCCCTAACCCTAAACCTCAACTCCTCCCCACTACCTAACCTAACCTCCCTCCTAACCCCCTAAACTCAACCCTAACCCTAACCCTAACAACTCCCTCCTAACTCTCTAAAACCCTCCCCTATGGCTCTCCACCCAACCCTAACTCCCTTCACCCCCCTACCCCCTAACCCACCCCCCCCAACCCCTAACCCCCACCCTATCCCCCCACTAACCCCCTCTCCCGCCTCACCGTCTCACACCACCCTGCCCACAGACCCTTTCGCATACTCACACCTGTCCACACGTCCGTCATCCGTCGCGTTGGTGTTGTCATCCACTCCGTCTATCGTTTGTCGGCTCGATGTTCTGCGTTGTCGTGATACTCTTCTCTTCTTCTTCGGTGTTCTTCTCTCCTCCTCTCATCCTGGATTCTTCTTCTCAGTCTTTTCAAGAAGTCGATCAAGTCAGTAGAACCATATATATGTATATATATATATATATATATATATATATATATATATATATATATATATATACATATATATATATATATATATATATATATATATATATATATATATATATATATATATATATATATATATATATATATATATATATATATATATATATATATATATATATATATATATATATATATATATATATATATATATATATATATATATATATATATATATATATATATATATATATATATATATATATATATATATATATATATATATATATATATATATATATATATATATATATATATACATATATATGTGTGTATATGTATATATATATATATATATATATATATATATATATATATATATATATATATATATATATAGATATTCAGTCACACCTCATGCATAGCGTCAACTTGCTAATCTTGTTAATCTTAACATTTTCCAGAATGAAACACATAGTCTTACATTTTTAAACAAAGGAATCAACTCAAAACCAGAAGTTACAAATGTATTCATCAATAATTCATGCAGGGACTGTTTTAAAATTACTAGCTTAGTTTCCGCAACTCACTGTTTTCCCCCTTTTTTCTTTACTTCATCATCTTTCCAAATCCTTTATTTACTCCTGTCCATCCCTATACTTAAGTTGTGTTATAATTAAGTTCTGTAAGGTGTATTCCTAGGTTCATAGGAGGTTAGTAGGCTATTGGCCCTTAGGCCTTTACAAGCCTAGCTATGTAAAAACCCAAGCACCCATATTGACCATAGCTAGACAGTTCTTGTTAGCAAAGTGATTCTGTGACCAGCACCGACTGCCCCTGTCCATGAGAGACATAGGTGCCACCGCTGGAGTGAATTTATGGTCACCCATTCAGTTGTCAAGGTTGTGCTTCTTGATGTTTGTCCGGCATGTTCTGTTAATGTCACAAGCTAGGTTGAGATCCCTGGAGCGAGTTATTCTTGTCCCATGTGATTGCAGATATGCAGCACTTCCATT
Source organism: Protopterus annectens (assembly GCF_019279795.1). NCBI lineage: Eukaryota > Metazoa > Chordata > Ceratodontiformes > Protopteridae > Protopterus > Protopterus annectens. The sequence goes on from NC_056725.1 coordinate 1,630,189,622, forward strand.
ACGGCACGTTCTGAGAATGCTGTGTGAGCGAGCACAGGCTGCCTCTCAGCAGCCTGTATGATACAGAGTACAGTGACGGGGCTTTCAGTCTTTCCATGTATGTCATGTTTTGGAGGCCCTAGATTCTCTTGGTAAGAAACCTCTGTGATCTCTCCAGTTGCTGCAAGTGTCTGATGAAGTACATACAGAAGGGAGCATTGTACTCAATTAGTGGTCTGATAAGGGTCAATTACAGCAGAGCTATAACCTACCTGATCTTGGATACAGTGCCCTTATTTATAAGATGCTCAGTGCAGAATGGTTTTCTTACCACTATGGACACATGGTGATAGAAGTTTAGATTGCTGTCAACCTGTGTTCCCAAGTCTCGTACCACTGAGTTTGAGCTTAGAGGGGGTGCTATCAATATCATAATTAGCAGGGGATACTTCATTGCCAAAGGAGACAATGGGACATTTCTTTGTGTTAAGTTTTACTCCGAGAGTTTGGCACCTATCATTTGTCTGTGTCAGCCCTTTCTGTAGTATGTTAACATCGTTGGGGGACTCTATGATCGTGCCAATTTATAGTCATCTGCAAACTTAGTAAGCCACAGGCCATCTACCTTCACCTGGACTTCAGAGAAATAAATTTCAAACAGTAGAGGACCCAGCACAGATCCTTGCAGTACCCCACTGGTAACTGGTCTACTGGGGAGGTGAACTCCCCAGATTTGACAGTATGCATTCTATCAGTGAGCCAGTTGACTACCCATCTAGTAATGTATAGATAAATCCCCAGCTGGAATAGTTTCTCTATTGATACCTGAATAGGGGATTGCATCAAAGGCCTTGGCTAAATCAAGATAGGCTGTATGTACTGTTTTGCCCTCATGGAGGGCTTTGGTGACATTCCACCAGGTTTAATAAGCAAGATTTACCCCTGACAAAACTAAACTGGGTCGGATCAAGAGTTTGAAGGTCACCTATGTCCTTATAGATAAAGTCCATGATGATTCTTTCCATGGCCTTTCAGATAAGGCTGGTTAGGCTTATGGGTCAATAGTTCCCAAGGTCACTTAATGGACCCCCTTTGTGTAAGGGGATTACTGTTGTTATTCTCCAGTCTGCCTGGACAAAGCCATTTCTCAGTCTGTGGTTAAAGAGAGTGACAAGTGGTTTTGTTAGGTATTGTTTTAGATTGCTTAGTAAGCAGCCTGTGATGTTATCTGGTCCCATAGAGGCTGTGTCCTTCGCCTTGGAGAGTACTTGTATGACCTGTTTTTTGGAGATACTCGGTAGAGGACTGGTGTTGGGAATGCTTTGGGGTATGTCAGGTAGTGGCGGGGGGGGGGGATGAAATTATCCTCAGGTTCGGTGTGAGTGGTACCATCCACTATAAGTTCAGCACACAGCTGGGCATTCCCTCTTAGTTTTCGGACATAGCAAAAGAATGCCTTATGACTGTCTTTAGCTAGGGATGCTAATTTAGACTTGTAGCTAGCCTTAGAGGACTTAACATGATATATTATTTGCTTCAAGCTGTGGAAGGTATTCTTCCTCTGTTGAGTTAGTACCCTCCATTTCTTAGATATCAGTTTCAGGTCACCAGGGTGGCTTTTTTTTTTGGGAAGACCTGGTTTTGTTCCTGTTAGATACAGCCGAGTTAATGCATTTGTTTAAGTGGCTATATAGAGCACTTGTGTATTCCTCTGCATAGGAGTCGTCTATGTTGGCTTGGGCTTTGAAAGTTTTTATACCATCACTTAGTAGGCAATAGTTTGATTTGAAGAAATTTTTCATTTTTTTTTACTCCTTTGGGGGTGACAGGTTTGATCTTTACTTCAAACAAGACAGATTTATAGTATGACCTTACAAGGGAGGGCAACACCACACAGGGGGTTGTACAGTGACCCCCCCCTCCATGTTGGTGAGCACTAGGTCCAGGATATTTGAGCCCCTTGTGGGGGTGTGGACAACTTTTCCAGGGCATTTGAATTCACAAAGTCCAGGAATCTCATAGTGATCATGTTTGTGCTTGTGTAAGTTGCCCAATCGATGAAAGGATAGTTGAAATCTCCCATGACCAAAGTGCTTGGCTGTATGCTGAGTGAGTCTAACAAGTCCAGGTAGGTACTGTGCTTCTCCTGGCTTATGGTGGGGACCTTTAGCTAGCAATGATGTGGAAGGGTACTTTTCCTGTAGTTAATTGGACCTGGAGTAGTTCAAGAGAGTCGTACTGTTTCACCAGTCTTGATATGTATTTTGATTTAATGAAGATGGATTTGCCTCCACCTTTTGTTCTTTCATGGTCATTTTGGGGTCTGAACATGTGAAAGACATTGTAGCCTTGTATGGCCGAGGTGCGCTCAGCAGCCTTGAACCAAGTTGGTATGTATAAACAACTCTTTCCAACCCATTCTTTCATGTCCCTTTCTCATTTATTCCCAGATAGTGTTAATAATTCTAAATTCACATAGATCCTATTTTATTCAGTTCTACTGTAAATAATTCAAAACTGCTCCAGGTTCCTAATTTGTTTTGCACAGTTTTCCCGGTCAAGCTCCTAAACTCTTCAAAGTATTCAATTTTTACCACTCAATCTGAGTAGGTTCTTAAATCAAACATTTTTGGGGGAATTGTGATGTTATTACGTATCAGTAATAGCTCCTTCCAGTTGGCCATATATGAATTATTCTGAAGGTCATAGATCTGCTTTAATTGAGTAGGTAGTTAGTGATCTTCATGGTTCAGAGCATCTCTGCCTCCCTCCTCCTGTGTGGCAATCATGTTTTCACAAGTAACCCTGGGTCTCTTATTATTCCAAATGAATTGTTTTATGTACAGTGGATATAAAAAGTGTACACACCCCTGTTAAAATGCCAGGTTTTGTGATATACACTTATACGAGTGCATGGATCATGCTATCCCCAACAGAACCAAGATGCTATCCTCCAAAAAAGGAAGCCATCTGGTGGTCCCCTGCTATAAACAAACTCTACAACAGAAGGAAGACACTGTTGCAAAAGAGAGTAAGAACCCATGAATGGAAGAGCTCCCTTGTCAGCCTCAGTAAGAAGCTGAGATCCATCATAAAATCCTCCAAAGCTAGCTATGAAAACAAGATTGCCACTGATTCCAAGGACAACCATAAAGCATTCTATAGCTATGTCAAGAATCTCAATGGTAACACCCAGATCTGCTCTGAGTTACAGCACAATGGCACAAAAATCACAGAACCAACTGATATCGCCAACATCCTGGCAGATAGGTTCAGTGCTAACTTTAACCCCCTTTCACCCCCTAAAGGGCCTATATCTATACCGGAAGAATGCAGAGCCCCTGCAATCACCACTGCACAGGTAAAAACTGCACTCTCCAAAGCCAAGAACACAGCATCCATGGGACCGAACAGCATCCCAGGCTGCGTTCTACATGAACTTCAGAACAAACTGGCCCCCCACACTTAAGCACCATGTTCAATCATAGCCTCACGTCAGGCTTTGTATCCACTGAATGACACACAGTAACAGTTATACCACTCCATAAAAGGGGAGCCACCACGGACCCTGGGAACTATCGTCCTATTAGCCTGATGTGCCTGGTCTGCAAGGCCATGGAATGTATCATCATGGAATTCATAAACAAAGACACTGGTAACCTCCAGATTTGGGCCCCACCCAGTTCGGGTTTGTGAAAGGCAGATCATGCCTCCTGAACCTGATTGACTTCTTTGAAACAGTCACCAAAGCTGTAGATGAGGATAAGGTAGTTCACACTGCCTATCTGGACCTCACTAAGGCTTTCAACACCATCCCGCAGTCTGGAATTGTAGGTAAACTCACTAAACTGGGTATAAATCCATACATCACAAGATGGGTCGACAACTGGCTCGGTGACAGAACCCACACTGTAAAAGTTGCAGACTCCAAATCTGACTTCAAACCAGTGACAAGTGGAGTACCACAGGGTTCGGTCCTGGGCCTCTCCTGTTTGGTATGTACTTCTCTGAAGTACGGGCTAACACAGAGGGCCTCTGTCTGATGAAGTTTGCAGATGACTGCAAATTGGGTGCCATAGCTGAGTCCCCAAATGACTTGGGCATCCTACAGAAGGGCCTCACTGAGACAGATGCCTGGTGTCAGAGCCATGACCTCAAGCTCAAAGCCAAAAAGTTCATTGTCATTCCCTTTGGAAAAAACTCTGTACCCATGAACTACCACATAGGCGGCAGTCCAATTAATGCTGAAGGTGTGATAAGAGACCTTGAGACTCAGGTGGACAGTAGTCTCTCCTTTGATAATCACATCGCCACAGTAGTCAGGAAATCCTTCTACATGGCATACCTCATCACAAAAGGGTTCTCATCCAGGAAAAAAGAGATCATTGTTCCCCTCTACTCGGCTCTCATTAGACCCATTATTAAGTACAATGCCCCTTTTGGAATGTACCTCACAAGACATCTGCAACAGCCGGAAAGACCACAGAAGTACCTCACAAAGAGAATTATGGGACTCAAAACAGATGCCCTATGCTGACCATCTCAAAAAACTCCAGCTTTACTCCATAGCATATTGCCTACTCTGAGGTGATCTCTACCTAGCATACAAAGCTATGTCAATCCCAGAGCTGTTGGACATGCTACAACTAAAGAAATCCCAATCCCTCCGAGATACACGCTCTAGGGACCTAAACATTGTCACTACAATAAACAGAACATGCTGGAGGGATAGATTCTTGTCCCAGAGACCTCCCATACTCTGGAACAAGCTACCTATCTACAGCAAGCAAAGTTCCTCATTAGCACTCTTCAAGAAGAATGTCGATGAGTGGATGGGAAATAGGAAATTCACCCCGGGGATCACTTTTGTGCCTCTGCTTGACAGGGACACAGGAAAATAACTTCCTTGGGTGGCGAAAGCCAGGGAATCTTGTTGGCTAGGTTTACATAGGCTCTTGGGCCAATAGCCTTGTACCTACCTATGAACCTATAAAGAAATCAAGAAGACTGAATGCTGTAATTAACTCAAAAGGTGCTTCAACAAAGTATTAGTTTAAGGGTGTGTACACTTATGCAACCAGCTTATTGTACGTTTTATATTTTTTATATTTTTCCCCTAACAGATTTGTTCGTTTTTCAAATGAATTGTACAGGTTATAGGTCACATTAAAGGTGGGAAAAGTTCTGAAATTATTTATTGTGGTCTCATTTTTTTATTTCACAAAAACCTAGCATTTTAACAGGGGTGTGTACACTTTTTATTTCCACTGTATCTATTAAGTCCCTTCCAAATCTTCTGCTTAGGAATGAAGAGAAATGTTTGAAATAAATATATGATCAAGAGGACAATAAACATTTTTATTGCCTGTATCTTCATGCCTAGTTCCATATTCACAGGTTTCCACTTCCTTATCAGCTCTTTTATCTTTATTACCAGTTCTTTCTGGGTTTCTAAAGGAGTGTCTTGCAGTCTTCTTGCTATTCACACTCTTCAGTATTTCATTCTACAGTGCCTCCAAAGACATGGATAATCTTGAATTAGACTGATGGAGTGTAATTCACTACAATTGTTTTAGTCTTGTCTTCATTAACTTTATTTCTTGCCAATTTTGCAAACTGCCTTATTATCCCTATTAATATCTCTGGATTTGTTAAGAACACGATAACAGCATCTGCAAACATAGCTAGAGTAATTTGCCTGTTATCAGTGGACCATCCTGCTGTTTCAGACTGACATAATATAAACCAAAAAGCAGCAAAGAGAAAGGGCATCCCAATTGTGTGCCCTGGTTTATTTGAAAATCTTCACTGACTGTTCCATTTATTTTAATTCTAGCCTTAGATTTTTTTCAATAAACATCTTTATTAAATTGTGAAGTATGAAATAGGCAATCTTACATTTATATAAATGAAAAACAAACATTGACACTACTTTAGCTGGAAACCTTATACATCACAGATACCACTGAAATAGCTGTAGGTGCAAACATTATGCATCACTTATAATCTATCCATTCATTGTCAGTTAAGCATTACATGGCTTATTCAAATCCTGCCTCTTAAACATTGTTCTTTCTCTGCATATATTTTCCCACAATTCCCATTTTTTCCTATGTAGTTTGCTCCTTCCTTTTTCTAAAGATCCCAGCTACAGTCGTTTTATCCCAGCTACTATATTCACTATTTCTAGTAAAGTTGGTCTAGACTTTGATTTCCATTTTCTGATAATTGCTTTTTTGGCAGCCAGCATAATTAGACTCAGCAAGGCTTTACTATCTCCAGGCAATTCCGATTCTGTATCAAAGCTCAAAAAAATCATCTCCCCAGTCAATCCAATCCGCTCACCCAGCATCTCTGACAAAGTGGTTCCAAAGGAATCCCTAAAGTTTTCTAGTTCATTACACTCCCAGAAAATATGTTCACAGCCACCTCTTTCTTGCTCATCACATATCCAACATTTGCTGTCCACCTGAGGAAAAATTCTTTGCAGTCTATTTGGGGTTTAAAAATACCTATGTAAACACTTCCAGGCAAAGATCCTAAATCATCTAGACTTTGTTGCATATTTGGGAGGTATACATATATCCCCCCCATTGTCTCTTTGTGAATTGCTTATCCAGTCTCTCTTCACAATCTTTTCTAAGCTCCTCTGATTGATTCTTATAATTATCATGCAATATTTTATATGCTGTACTAATTATTCCTTTTTTAATGGCAGCTTTTATTCTAGATTCTATTAAAAACTCCACCAGTGTTGGTCTTTCATTTAGGACCACCCCTATTTCTTTCTCTTTGTCTATACTCTGATATCAATCATTGATTGGGAAGGCAATCTCTAACCTGCAGTCCAAATAAATTCTTGGCCTCTTTCCGTTCTATTACCTTTCCCTTTCTAGTTATTTGTTCCCAATACCTTGGTTCCTTTGCTAGTTTTCTCCAATAAATGCCAGCCCCCTCTTGCCTATTATCTGTATCCCTGACCACAGTCAACCCTATTGGCAAAATCTCTTTTCCCCACTCTTGTGCTGGTTTGGTTCTTAGAATACCCCCTGCTATTTTATGAATATAATACAGTCTATGATTTTTGTTTTTCTCCTTAAGAGTCTGCATCAAAAATTCCAATCTCTCCTTATTTCTTGAGCTTCCCCCCTGTATCATCATCATTCCTTTCCACTTTGAATTATAGTTTTCTGCTTGTGCTATGTATAAGAGCCTTAACCGTGTTGCTGTAAAGTACTCCCTCAAATTGGGCAATCCTGGTCTGCCTTGTTCTGTTGGAAGAATCAGCTTATCCCACTTGACCTTTGCTGTCTTCCCTTCCCAGATAAAATCATTCAACTCTTTTTTAATTGCAATCCATAGCTTCTCCTCTGGTTGATAAAAATATGCCTGACCTATGTATAAGACTAAAGGGACTAAAAACATTTTAATTGCTTGTATCTTAGTATCCATATCCATATAACAAAGCTTCCAGTTTCTCAGTGTTTGTATTATCATCTGTTTACACTCTTCCTACATATCCTTAGCTATCACAACAGAGTCATTTCTAATCCATACTCCTAAATACTTCATTTTATCATGTCCCCATAAATATGGATATTGTTGGACCAATTCATGTGTGGGTACATAATTTACCGCTGTTGCCTTTGTTTTAACTTCATTCATTTTGTATCCCGAAAAGATTCAAAACTGTCTTAAAATGTTCCACAACACTGCAATGTCCCTTTCTGGTTTTGTCATATACAAAATAATAGCATTCGCAAATAGAGCCAGCTTTTCCTAACTACCATACCAATTATATCCTTGAATTTCTGAGTCCCTTAATTTATTTCCCAATGGTTCTAAATATAATGCAAACAACAAAGGGGAAAGTAGACAGCCCTGCCTAGTTCCTTTATTCAAGCATAAGTTATCAGAGAGAACTCCACTGATTTTAATTTTCACCTCCGATCCCTCATATATACTACTAATCAACCTTATAATTGTATCAGGGAAAGTAAATGCTTCCATTGCCCTGCTCATGAAGTCTCAGTCTACTCTGTCGCATGCTTTCTCTTCATCAAGATCCACCAATAACAGTGGTATTTTCTTACATTCTGCTTCCCTCTGGATTGTCAATGTTCTGTTAATATTGTCAAATGTTTGCCTCCCCTCCACAAAACCACACTGATCCATAGCTATCAATTTTGGTATTAGTTTTGCCATTATTTTAGCCATTATAGACGTAAACACTTTATAATCATGGTTTAGTATTGAAATGGGCCTGTATGATGCTGTATGATGCTGGATCCAATGGATCTTTATCCTCGTTAGGTATTACTGTTACTACTGCCTTCTTCCAGGATGTTGGTATTTCTCCTAAAATGCTGTTAAATCAAATCTTCCAGATCTTTATCAGTTTTTTTCCCTCCTAGCTTCCTAACTTCCATGGAATACCATCTATTCCCATGGACTATCCTGTAGATTAGTTATACATAGCCATTTTTATCTCATCTCTTCCTATCCTGTTAGTAATTGAGCCTCATCTGCCTCTAACCTTGGCATATTTAATTCTTCCATAAACATTTCCATTTGTACATTTTCTTGATTTCCATATTTCTCTGCTTTATACAAACTTTCATAAAATTTCCGAAATATTGCTAATACTTCTACAGGGTCTCTAGTTACCTTCCTTGTTATAGTCTCCCTAAGCTTGGTGACAGCCCTTTCCACTTTCTGTTGCCTGAGTAGTTGTGCTAAAAGTTTTTGTGCTCTAGAATTATTATCAAAAAACAGTTGCTTAACAGCAATCTTTCTAAACTTGTGCATATTATTAAGATAATCCTTATTTTCTGTTTAGCATTCTGCAGTTGCTCCTTTTCTTGTTCTGAGAGATTCCCCCTTGTTTGCAGTACTTCAACATTTGTCAGTCCCTCTAAATAATTCTTGTTATTTCTTAAACATATCTCCCTTTCCTTTATTTCCACCCTAGTTTTAAACTCCACTTTAATTTTTATCCCACTCCCTGGTTATATTTTCAGAAGAATTTTCTATCTTCTCTAGTAGCTCAGGAATTAATTCCAAAACCCTTACCTTAAATTCCCCTCTTTTTAACCAATAGGTGGGAAAGCGCCAGTGTTTTATTTTTATTTCATTAACTTGCATTTTTTATTTTAGTTATTATTGGTGTATGATCTGAAAAAAGTTACTGAGTGTGTTTCAAGACCTTCAGTTAAATGCACATGTTCCTAAATAAATTCTATCCAGCCTAGCCCTGCTGTTGTAGTTTGTATCTTGGAGAATAATATGTAAAATCACTCCTGAAAGCTAATTATTTCTCCCAGAATTTTTCTTAAGCTCCATTATAGCAGTTTTAGGTGGAATGTAAATGCATTCCAATGTAATCCCCCTTCCTTGCCAGTAGCCCCTTAGTACTATATTTCTTTCATTATTTTCTTATTTTTCCCTCTTCTGTCACTATTGGAGCTTCTCTTGCAATTAACATAAGTACTCCTGTTTTCCTTTGCCCCAGATATTCTGCTGAATAACCATCCTGAAAACATTTCTTCATCACATTTACATGTTCAGTTCTTTCCAGGTGTGTCTCCTGTAACATAGCTATTTTTACTCTACATTTTAATAGAGTTCACTACTCTTTCTTTTTTATATTTATCTGTAAGACCATTCAGATTGAAAGATGTTACAGAAAGCATCAATTCTTATATAGTTATTATTGCCACCTTTTATGTATAACTGTTTTTTTGTTAAATGTCTACTTCAAACATTTATGTTACATACATATACTGTTTGGCAGGTTGGTCTTTTATATAGTTGTTACTTGTCATATCCATTTGACCCTATGCCACATCTTATATAACTATTTTTTTGAAAGTCCTCAAATAGAACAAGCAACCCCCCTAAAACCTAGTACCTTAATAATAACACACAAAACGCAAATACTGAAGTCTTTGCTTCCTAATAAGAACAGAAGTTCTAAGTTGATAGCCACACAAACAGGCTAGAGTTAACCAAAAAGAAAGGTTAGTTATGCTAAGACACATTGTACAGCCTGTGCTATTTCATTTTGTCCATCTTTATATGAGAAAACACTTGAATGCTTTCAGTAGACACTTTCTCCAAGCCATTTCTCTTTATCAAATTGTTTTCTAGGGACATGCAGAACAGACACAAAACTGCTAGGGATACATTGTTTACTAGAAAAAAGCCTTACAATATTCAATACTCTTTTTGTTTACATGCGTTGTAATAAACATGTTACTGGATAACTCCTACAGTCTTAATCCAGTCATTTCCCTATACAGGTGTGGTAAAAAGCACACTGATTTTTCTTTTGTCATACATTCTTAAACAGACGTTTCCTCTCTCCTCCCCTCCCCCCCCTCTCCCTCCTTTTTTTTATTTTTACATTGCAGTGCCTACATTTCTTAAAGTTGAACAAAAAAAAAAAGTCTAATTTCTTTTGTCTTATCTTTAAAGCTCTCCCAGCTGGGAAAACCCCTGATTGCTTTCAGAGAACATTATGTCCTAGCCAATTTCTTTTTTTTCTTTTCCCTCAGCCAATCCCCTTCCACCAGACTGTCTCCAGTTTCTCTTTATCAGATTGTTCCCATGTAAACATGAAGACCAGCTGCAGAATTGCTACTAAGTATACATGCATTTGCTAGACAAAAGCCTCATAATATTCAATATTCTTTTTCATTTACTTGCTCTCTCTTAAAACTAATCAAGATAAGATCATTTTTCCAGTCATTTCCCCAAGCAAGAATGAAAAAAAGCATATTAATTTTTAACTTTGTCATGCCTTTTTTAACCAGGCTCTTTTTTTACACTGCATTGCCCATATTTCTCAAAACTGTACAAGAAGAAAGAGAGAAAAAGAAAAACAACAGCACCTTTTTACAGTCCCCATCACACTTAAAAATAGCATGCAAAGAAAACCATATACCACATATACAGTACTGTTAAGAAAAGAAAATTATCTCTTTACTTACATTTATCTCTCTCCCTTCTCTTCCCCTCCCCAAATCATTTTTCCAAATAATGACATGAAGCAGGGCATATACTTTAGAGTCCCCCACAAATCCAACAGATTTTGAAAAAGTCTAATATTTCCAGATTTTCTTGTTCTGTCATATTTCACAAATATAATTATTGCATTGTAATCCCACATTAAGTTACTTTTGTAATTACTGTTCTTCTGTATCACCCAAATCCTGTCTCTGTTTTATTTCCAATGTACTCTCGATTAAACTAGTCAACACTCGTGCTCCCTTTCTTCTCTCCAACATTTTTCATCAAAAATGATTTTGTTCCTCCAGGGAAGAATACCTTAAAAACAGCTGGATACAGCAGTTTGAATCTCACACCTGTGTCTCGACATTCCCTGACATTTTCCATTAAAATACTTGAAAATGTTTCATGGGTACAGTCTCTCTGTGGTCTTTATTACCAGAAGAACAAGAAGAAGAATCTCCTTCTGTTTTACAGCTCACTTTTTGTTGGACAAACTTTTGTATTTCCTCCTTAGCCTGCACTTCATCAAAAAATGATTTTGTTCCTCCAGGGAAGAATACCTTAAAGACAGCTGGATACAGCAGTTTGAATCTCACACCTGTGTCTTGACACTATCTGAATAGTGGAATGAATGTACTCCTCTTCTACTTGGTGTACAATGATTAACCATTCTCCACAAACACTCTGCTGTCTCCCACTTTTAGCATTTTGTCCTTTTGCCACAGTTTTGTTAGAATCAACTCCTTCTGCTGGTAGGATTGCATCTTTACTATTAAAGGTCTAGGTTGCTTTCGTATAGCTAGGTTTGGAGCATACACACAATGTGCTTTTTCAACTAACAACTCCTGCTGTGGAATACCAGTCTAGTTGATTATTTGTGCTTTCATAATATTAACACAGTCTGTTCCTTCCAGCTTCTCTGGTGTAGCTGAAAATCACAGGTTTTCCCTACATGCTCTGTCCTTTAATTCTATTATTTTTTGAAACATATCTTCCTGAGCAGTCTCATATTCAGCCAGCCTTTTCTTCATTTCGACCTCTGATTTTTGCAGCTTTATCATCTCATCTGAATATCTTTTTAACGCTTCTTCCATTTTTCCAGCTTTTTGTTGTTTGTGTTGATATACTCCATCAGTGTTTTGTTTATTTTTATCAGGTCTGTATGCAGTTGTCTTATATCTTCCTGTAGGTTACTGGAAGTCATGTCTGAAGGTTGCACTGCTTTTTACTGAACAGCTGCAGAACCTTCCCCAGTCAGTGTTTCTTCCTCACTTTTTGCAACTGATTTTTTTCCAGGTCTTCTGCATTTCTTTTATTCCTGGCATCCAGGCAGTGCGCTTACTAGCCAGTTACTGAAATTTACCCATAAACACAAGTTTACTGGCCTTCTCTGCTGAGTTTCTGTTTTCACACTGGCAGAGCTAGAAACAACCTGTTAATCAGTGTGCAGCCATCTTGAAAGCCCAGTTCTAGACTTAGTTTTGTCAGAAATATTGTGCACTAGTTGTATTGGTTAGTATTTCCCATAAATATTCCCAGTGAACTCTTGATTGCTTTTCTGCATCCTAACCCATCATTTCTTATCATTTCCAGTGGTACTTTTAACCTTTCAGCTTATACTTGTATTATGTTGACTCGGATGTTGTCCAATGTCTGTCTATTTTTAATAAAGCAACATAGGTCATATTCATGCAGCACTTATGCTATTCTTTCTGTTTTCATGATCCTGAAAACTTTATAATCATGATTTAAAACTGCTGTTAGTCTATAGAACGCTAGGGTTTGTTAAGTCTTTGCCTTCTTTGGGTATTACTGATATAAATGCTTGTATCAACAATTCGTGTACCTTTTTTCTAGGGTTGTATCGAATATACATTTCCATTTTTCAATTATTTTGTCCACTCTTCTCTCCAAATTGCTTTTTGGAGTCTCTCTCAGCCTGGGGGTTCTCCTTTGTTTGTTTATCCCACTGCAACTGTATTGTCTGGCTTATGTTAGGTTTAACTAACCCAAGGTAATCTTCGCTTGAGAGCCTGCATATTTCTACCCAATCTATAAAGTCATCAAATAGCTGTTGCCAGTTATTACCTTCCTTTGGCATATTGTAGAACTTTTCATAGTAATCCTTAAACACCTGCTCTATTTTCTCAGGATCCCTTACCATGTTGCTGCTTACAGGATCTCTTATTTTATTTATTGAATGGCTTACTCTTTGCTCTTGTAATTTAAGTGCTAATATGTTCTGGAGTTTGGGGGGTACTGGAAAAGTACCTTTGTTTGATTGCCACCTGCTTCTTTAACAATTCTTTGTTTAGATGTTTCTTCCATCTATCAGTTCTAATTCATGTTTCTCTTCATTGCTCAAGCCTTTCCCTTTTTGCTGAAGTTTCACAATTCTTGTCAGTTGATATGTTTGGAGCCATCTTTTCTCCTCACATTCCCTCTGTTCACATTCTCGCAAGCTTTTTTTTTTAAATACTTTTGTATTCTCCCCAACTCTCCAACAGCTTTTCTTTATGAGGGGTTACAGTCTGCTCCACATTCTCCAAAATATGCTTTAGCTGTTGTTTTTTATGCAGGGTTTCCCACCACCCAGCCCCTATTCTCCCCTCCCTATCCATTTTTAGACATTTTAGAATTGCTAACCTGATTTAATCTGGTGAGTTATCAGAGAGCAGCAGTTATTCAACTAGATACTCATGCTCTTCTGATATGTATATCCTAATTTTAACTAAGTATTATATTTGGCTGTATGATTTGTGTATTCCCTGTTACCATGGACATCCACATCTTTCCAAGCTTATATTCTATGCATCTTTTTGGAAAAAATTCTTCCTGGCGAAATACATTTTTGTCTAGTACCCCAGTCGAAAACTAACTTATTTCTTATAAGATTCCAGTCTCCTGCCACTATTAAAGGTACCTGGTGATATTCCACTATTTTTGTATCACATAATTAATTTATTTTTTTGGCTTTTGGGAGCGTAGATGTTTCACAACTTAATTCTATTGTTACCCCCAATAGCCTCTTAATAGTATATATCTGCCAAGCATAGCTTTCTGTTCCAAAGCCGTGATTTGTATTTAGTAGTGTAATAACCCTCTTTTTCTACCCTCCATTACACCCACCAGAAATCCTCCCCAAGGCCATTTTGCAATAAACTACTGAGATTCATCTACCTTAGGTGGGTCACCATATTTTCCCATTTGTATGTACCTAAAAACCTTTTGTCTTTTATTGTCTTCTACTAGCCTATTAGCATTCCAGGTAAATGAATTCTAATATTCATGTTGTTGCTTTAGTAGGTTTATCTATTTCTTGCTTTCTGACAGCCTCTGTCAAAACCTTCACTTCTATATATTTCTCCAATATCTTTTGTATCATTGGCTGAAAAAAAGTTAATTGTAATCAAGATTTGAAACATTTTTCCATACCATAAACCGATATTTAGAACTACTTAAACTACTACAAACTGTATACAAAAGCTTTCCCCTTCCTTTCAGTTCTTCCTTTAAAGAAAAGTGCACATGCTCTAACACTGCATTTTGACAAGCCATCAGTCTGCTCATAGGACTTGGTGTTTTCTGGTTAATTCCTGATCATTATTAGTAAAAAAAATACAAGCACTCATAAAATCAACTAATGCCAATTTTGAGAGAAAAATTGCCATGGATTCAAAAAACAATCATAAGGCCTTTTTCAGCTATGTTAGGAACCTGGGTGGAAACTCCCAGATATGCTCAGAATTAGTCCAAAATGATACAAAAATCACTGAACCCACAGACATTGCCAACATACTGGTAGACAGGTTCAGTGCAAACTTCACCCCCCTCTCCCCCCCTAAAGGAGAGATAACTATCCCAGCAGAGTGTAGCCTCCCAGACATCTCAAATGCGCAGGTGAAAGCTGCTCTCTCTAAAGCTAAAAACACAGCATCAATGGGACCGGATGGTGTCCCCGGCTGTGTGCTACACGAGCTAAATGAGGAATTAAACCCGCATAAGGCAGCTGTTTAATCTCAGCCTTACCACAGGATACGTGCCCAAGGAGTGGCGTACGGCAACTGTGGTCCCACTCCACAAAGGCGGTGCCTCTACGGATCCTGGTAATTACCGCCCCATAAGCTTAACAAGTCTAGTCTGCAAAGCTATGGAGAGGATCATAATGGAGCTCATAAACAAAGATATAGGGGACTTGCAGACATTGGACCCGACCCAGTTTGGCTTCGTCAAGGGCAGGTCATGCCTTTTGAACTTGGTCGACTTCTTCAAAACAGTCACCAAGGCCATTGATGAGGGAAAGGCAGTCCATACAGCCTACCTTGACCTTGCAAAGGCCTTCGACACAATACCCCACTCGGGTATTGTAGAAAAACTTACCAGCTTAAATGTAAACCCATATGTCACAAGATGGGTTGCAAACTGGCTTAAGGACAGAACCCACAGGGTTAGAGTTGCTGGCGCTATGTCAGACTCCAAGCCGGTCACAAGTGGTGTCCCACAGGGCTCTGTCCTTGGCCCCTATTGTTCGGCATCTACTTCTCAGAAGTACAGGCCAACATGGGAGGACTTTGGCTGACAAAGTTTGCAGACGACTGCAAACTGGGCCATAGTGGAAAGTGCATCGGACACGGATATCCTTCAGAAGGGACTCACGGAAACAGATAGCTGGTGTCAGAGCCATGGCCTGAAGTTAAACGCCAAAAATGTATAGTCATACCCTTTGGGAAAAACAAGGTAACCCCAAGCTACCATATAGGTGGCAATCCACTAAGCACAGAAGAGGTTATCAGGGACCTGGGGACCCAGGTTGACAGTGGCCTTTCTTTGACACTCACGTTGCTAAAGTGGTTAGAAAGACCTTCTACATTGCCCACCTGATCATGAAGGGATTCACATCCAGATCTAGTGAGGTCATTGTTCCCCTGTACTCTTCACTTATCAGACCAATGATCGAGTACAATGCCCCATTCGGGATGTATCTCACCCGACATCTGCAGCAATTGGAGAGACCCCAAAAGTTCCTTACCAAAAGGATAAAGGGACTCCAAAATCTGTCATATGCTGCCAGATTGAAGAAACTCCAGCTCTATTCAGTTGCATACCGTCTGCTCAGAGGTGACATGTGCCTGACATACAAGGCCATGTCCAACCCGGAATTAATGGACATGCTCCACCTCAAAAAATCCAAATCCACCAAAACCACTAGAGCAAGTGACTTAAACCTTAGCACGGATATAAATAGGATGTGCTGGAGGGATAGATTTATCACTCAGAGACTCCCTATGCTGTGGAATAAAATCCCAATCCATGTGAGGCAGAGCACCTCGCTGGCTCTGTTCAAGAGAAATCTTGACCTGTGGATGGGAGATCGTAGGTTTATCCTGGGAATCATCTCTGTGTCACTGCTGGACAGAGGCACAACAAACTAATGGGCACAGTATTTTTTCATATAAGGGGTGGCGTAAGCCACAAAAATTTGGGCTAGGCTTATAAATGCCTTAGGGCAGATAGCCTAGTATAAACCTATGAAACCTATGAACCTATGAATTCATACTTTCCACATAAAGGTATGCCCTATGGATGCACAGAAGAGACCTTCAATCTGGTCTCATTTAACATTTGCGCATTAGTTTGGCCTTTTAATCTGCCAGCCCTGTGGTTCAGTGTATGTTCAAAATGATTTACTGCATCCAGTGTCAAATGTGTGCCTACTTCATGATCAAATTAATGTGGTACTTTGCCTTTCTTATATGTTTTAGCTTGTGCAGTTCACTAAGATATCTCTGCCTGTCATAGTTAATAAAGAGTATGCACTTGCTTGATTTTCAACCCTTCTCCGTCAGTTGACCACCTGATCACTTTCATAGCCTCCATCCGGTCAACTTTCAGATCCTTACACTTCTGCTCTGATTGAGTCCATCCAATTTTGAAACACTGGTCTCTACTAAGCTACACTAATACACTCCACTACCCTGCCTATTTTTCTCCCAGAACAAAAAATTAAATAATGCTAATGCTAATACATAATTGATTTTCAACCCTTCTCCTTCAGTTGACCACCTGATCACTTTCATCTGATAGCCTTCATCTGGTCAACTTTCAGATCCTTACACTTCTGCTCTCATTGGGTCCATCTGATTTTGAAACACCTGTCTCTATTAAGCTACGCTAATACACTACACTACCCTGCCTATTTTTCTCCCAGAACAAAAAATTTAAATATCCCAGACTTGGATTTAGCTACACAGTTCAACTCCTTTTTTATCGACTCCATTAACAAACTCACCTCCTCCTTTACAGGCCCCACCTCACCTTCTAAGACACTCCTTCCCTCTACTGCAAATAACCCTATCCCCAATTCTACTTCATTCTGCCCATCTTCCACCTTAACCACTATTCAAACTCCCCCTGTACCCCCCTCTAATTCTCCCTCTCTCCATCCTTCTCCATTCTCACTAAAACCTATACCCACTGCCACTATAAAGAAACTCCTTCAGAAACTGAAGCCATATACTAATGCCCCTGACAACATTCCCTCCTACTTCCTACGGATAGCAGCAGATGCAATTGCTTATCCTATTAGCATCTTAATCAATCGTTCCATCCATGAATGCATTGTACCCCAATTGTGGAAGCAAGCATTCATAATCCCCCTACATAAAGGAGGCAACAATTGCAACATCAGTAACTTTCGTCCCATTGCTATTCTGTCCCCCATTTCTAAACTTCTGGAAAAGTGTATACACCTTCAACTTCTGCCACATCTCTTAGATAACAACCTGATAACCCCTACACAACACGGATTCAGGCCAAATCATAGCACTATGACAGCCCTGTTGTCCTTTCTTGAGACTGTTAACACAGCACGTGATTCCGGCCACATTGTCTCCACCTTACTATTTGACCTCTCCTCCAAAGCCTTCGACACCATTTCACATAACTTGCTCTTAACCAAACTGTCAGAACTTAACCTCTCTCCCTCTACCATAAACTGGTTCTCCAGCTATCTATCAAATAGATACCAAGCTGTAATATGGAAAAAGGCCACTTCCCCATTCCTTAGTACCCTTACTGGAGTTCCTCAAGGATCTATTCTTGGTCCCCTCCTCTTTAATATATTTATCAATGATTATCACAAATCTATCCCATTTGCAAACATCATCCAATATGCAGATGATTCAACCATCATCTGCTCTGCCACCTCCCCCTCTCTGCTCCAAAAACTTACTCAGGAAGCTTTTTCAATTACTGAACATTGGATGAAATCAAATCACTTAGCACTCAATGCCTCCAAAACAAAACTTATGGTATTCACCCCCTCAAAATCCACTTCCTTCAACATGAACTCTTTCTCAATTACCAGCCAAAATAACTCACCCCTTGAACTAGTGTCCGAAACTAAGCTACTTGGTGTACAGATTGACAATCAGCTTACTTACAACTCCCATCTTCAACTAAATATTAAAAAAAAACATCAAAAACTAGGTATGTTATACCGTCAGAACCAATACCTTACAAGCTCTTCAAAATCACACTCGCTTCCTCTTTTCTCATCCCCTCCCTTCTCTATGGGGCTCCATTATTGACCAATCTTCAGACTTCTCTAAAAAAACAGCTTTCCTCCTGCTATAACAAAATTGCCAAATTCGCCAACAGCCATAGGTCCACTACTCATCACTGTTCCTCTCTCCATAAACTAAACTGGCTCGAATTACCTAATCAACTCATATATATACAGCTGACTTTCGCTCACAAGCTCATCCTTAGCCCCTCTCTCTGTCCCTCCCTGTCTTCCGCCTTCAAAATGCACCTACCTAACAGAGTCTTAAGGTCTAACAATCAAAACCTACTACAAGTACATAAACCATCTCATCCCCCAGGTAAACACCTATTATCTTTTAATCTTGCTCGTCTCTGGAACTCACTTCCACCATCCATTCGTACCACCTCTAACCTGTACATGTTCAAAAAATCTCTTCATACATATCTAAGATCCCAATGGGATTGTTCTTGCTCCCTCCCCTCATAATTCTATGTTATCCCATTCTTCTTCCCATATATGATACATAACTCTTCCTATCTAAGCTTATGTTCCCTCACAATACCTACCCTGCAATGCAAGTCTATGTCTTCTTCTGAACAACTTCTTTGAATGCATAAAACATTACTCTTTTAACTTATTCTCCTGACAATTAATCCACATCAGATTATATCCACATCAGATTATATTGTTTTGAATGCTTCTTGAATTTTTGAGCCTAAATGTGTTAAATGTTTTATCTTTTACTCTGTATAAGTATTATTGTAATTTTTGCATGTACCTGTCTTTGTCTGTATTGGAGCTTTTCTCCCCAGGACTCCATTGAAAACGGGTTCTTTTGGCCCAGTGGACTATCCTGGTAAACCAACTGCAAATAAATAAATAAATAAATAATGCATCATTACCTTTACTATAAAAGAAACCAAACTGAACGTATACCTTCACTTGTCCTCCACCAGTTAGTCCCTTAAAAATTAGGGAATAATGACAAGGTGGGAGAAATAATCTAGACTGGTAATCATCCAAAGCTTTGCATATAATTAATTTACACTTTTATAAGACTTTAGACAATCAAATGGTCAATATATTTCCCAGTGCAGAGATTTGCAGCATTACAAAATCAAACCTGTTACACTGTCCCAAACCTCTAGTCCATGAGGACAAGCAAAATTGTTTATGTCCAGATCTCTACACATTTTAGTCCTTGTTACTTTTATCTGTCTGGATAGTCTACCTCCCTTCTTGTCCTTTCTGCAAAGTTCATAGATTCTTGGGTTCATAGGTGTATTCTAGGCTAGCAACCACCGGGGCCTTTATAAGCCTAACCATGCAGCTCAAATGTATCTCATGAATTACTGTGCCTTAGAGGTTATTTTAAGGTGTGTATGTTAGGACATGATTTAATGACTGTCTCTGTCCATCAGGGACATAAGTGTCATACCAGGGGTGAATTTCTGATTTCCCGTTCACTGTTCTAGGTTCCACCTGAATACGGTTAAGGAAGGGAAAAAAACACTGATGAAGTACTCAATATATGAAAATGACTAAGCCAGTGAAAAAAGCTGCAACTGCAACGAATATAACAAACTTTAATAAAATCACTCTGGCGCTTCAGCAAAAAAGCCTTCCAGGAGTTAATAATTCATGACAAAAGCATCTCTAGTATATATAACACACATAAGACTCAATTAAACTATTAAATTCTATAAAGAAAAACTTTCCATTTACATTCATTATTCAGTCCATCTGGAGATAAAGTATTATATTTCAAATAAATAATGTCTCTGTATATAACAACTTCATTTTTACCACCCGTCATCTCTGGATGAAACCTGTTCTAGAATACATGCTTTTAAAGCAGAAAAATCACTATTATGTCTCAAGCTAAAATGCAAGGCAAAAGGATTTACAAGGTTATTGTTCTTAATATCCCTAGCATGCTCTTGCAGCCTCAATTTAAAAATTATTTTTGTTTCCCCCTATATAAAACAGGCCGCAAGGACATGAAAGGGCATACACCACTGCTTTAGTGGTGCACGTATACAAAGATGTGGGACAGAATCTTATTTTATTAATACTATTTAAAGATCTAACTATATTAACACATACTGAACATTTTCCACAAGGGAAAGTTCCACATCTATTAGGATGTATAATCAACTTCTCACTAGGGGTCATAAATGTATTGTGTACTATCATGTCTTTAATATTCCTACTTCTCTTGTAGGAAATAAGCGGAACCCCCTGTATAGGTTCTTTACACCGTCCCTATTATCAATAAGGAAAGGCCAATAATATCTAACAATATCTACTATTTCCTGACTCAAGATAGTAAACATAGTTACAAAATATACCCTTCTATTACCATATTGTGCATTTCTATTTATATTCCCACTAGTTTTCTCTACAGAAAGTCTGGTATTTTTATTAATATTAACTATCCCAGAATGGTGTCACCTATACTGCCTCATTCCTTCAGATACAAAAAAAACGACAACATGTTGGTCTATATCCTGTTTTTTTGCTGGCTTTTGTACAGTGTTAACTAATCACTAGCCTACACTAACGCAGACATAAACACCTTTAGGTAATTTTAGGGGGCTCTCCCGGTTACTGAATGCTGCTGTCAACCCTACCTTTGGCAGATCACCATATGCCCCGGCAGGCCTCAGGATTCTGGTCCCGTTCAACAC
Source organism: Protopterus annectens (assembly GCF_019279795.1). Taxonomy (NCBI): domain Eukaryota; kingdom Metazoa; phylum Chordata; order Ceratodontiformes; family Protopteridae; genus Protopterus; species Protopterus annectens. The sequence goes on from NC_056725.1 coordinate 1,630,210,850, forward strand.
TTTGGTCTCAGAGAAGATTGCTCCTTATGGAGACGTTATAGTGCAAGAGCTATACCCTGCTGTCATACTGACACCAGGTTATCTTAATGTTTGATCTAATTATTGTTTTTTTAAGATGACTGTTGTCCTATTTAGACCCATCCTGCACACAATATGGTCTGGGTCTCCTTTATAAGATGTCCATTGAAAGCTACTTATCATAACATTCTTCCTTCTGGTTTTCCTACTGGCTATGTAGATGATGATATTTTTATACTGTTTTTATAACAATTTTTGTGTGCAGTGTCGGTTCACTTGCCTGCTAGTGACTTACTACGTATCATATTACGCATTTTACTTATGATTATTATACATAACTATTTAGTATGTGCATATTGTTCTTACTTGATCTCCTTTATCGTCCCCTTCCTTCCTCTCTCCCTCTTTTCTTTCTCTATATAATTGCAGTTCTGCACTACTCATTTCTCTAATGTTATATTTTTCTTTTTATATATTTTGGTTATTTGCATAAGTGTATAAGATTGGACTTCTTCTCTCAGTTTCTTCCTTAAATATTCAGGTGCTTATTGTTCTCCTATAATACTTTCTCTCCTAGTTAAAATACTTGTGGAATTATATATGTTGGATTTTTTTCTTATGCATTAACTAAAGAGCTTTAACTAACGTCTTAGTTTACAGTCTCCCCCTTTAACAACTTTATGATTACAAGTATTCTCCCCACTTTTCCTAACCTCGAGCTTTTGGTGGATGCTTGTAGTTGCATTGTAGTAGGGTTCAAGGATGATTGGTTTTTAGATGAGTATTTTTTTGTACATATGTATAGCAATGTTGTTCTTACCATTTGTTTATCTCGTGTTATTATTAGGGTTTATTCTTCATGCTTTGTTCCTTTTGCCAGCTAAAAAGCTTTGTGACTCGTCATTGTTATTGTACTTCTTCACGTAGGGGTTTTGGGTGGGTAGGCACCAGGTTAAGTCAGAAGGAGTACTGTGCTACCTTTACTGTTGTTAGTAAATATTTAGAGGTTATAAGATTGATGTGGATCTCCGCCTTCTCTGCTTACTCAATTTTACTTGCCATCTTCTTCCCTTATATGTTACTGTCACCCTATCTGATTAAAATATTCAATCAAGTACCATACCCTTTAACATTTATTAATCAGTGAGCATGACTTGATCCATTGATTCGTGGAACATAAGAGGTCTACAAAATAGAGCTAAGAAAAATTTGCTACTTCACCTTGTTTTTAAATCTCAGGCTAATATCTGTTTTTTACAGGAAACACACATGCTCAAGGAAGGGTGGGAGAAAGAAACTAACAGAAAATGGATTAGATCCATCATAGCTGCAGGGGATAGCTCCAACTCAAAGGGTGTGGCCATTATGATTAAGAAAGAATTTCAGGGGTAATTAATGATTTTAATTTGGATAAAAATGGTAGATGATGCTATTTTACATCTAGGCTCTCGTGTTCCACCAAACCAGTCCTTTTTTCTAAATATCTATGGGCCATGTTCGCAACAAGTCTTTATAATTTAAATTTACAATATTCTTTGCTCATTCCAAAACTACCAGTTCATAATAGGTGGTGATTGGAATGCAGTTATAGATCCTGGCATAGATCGTACCAGTAGCTCTACCTCGTACAATTTCCAAGCCTTAGTAGCCTTTGGGGAACTAATATCGGACTTCAACCTTATTGATCCTATCTCATTCAGTGACATCTCGACCAAAGAAAAAAATCTACACATACTATTCGAAATGCTATAATTCGTGGTCACAATTAGACTTCTTCTTAATTTCTGACTCCATGTCAAAGTTTGGGATTAACTTTAGTGCCGAACCTAGATTTCTTTCAGATCACGCAAGGATTTCCCTCAAGATTATGTTCACTTCTAAGACGCTTTCAGCTCCCTTATATGCTAACTGGACCCTAAACAATAATTTATTGAATAATAAAGATATAATCAAAGAAATTAATGATATCTTAGCGGACTTAGACACTAACCTTAAGATCTCCCAAATTCCTCAAGATATTCAATGGATGGCTTGCAAAGCCAAACTGAGAGGTTTCTTGATCAACAAGGCCTCTTTCTTCAAAAAAAATTAACAAAGAGAAAGAAACTAATCTGATCTTAAACTTATCCATCTTAGAAAAGAAACAGAGAATAGGCTCAGACCCGGGGCTGGACAAGTTGATCAATATTACTCAAAAAGAGTTACTAGAACTCCATCTACAAAATTATTCCCTGCAAGAACAAAAACTTATTGCTACCTACTTTGAATGGGCGCAAACCCCTTCTAAAACTCTTGCGAGAATAATAAAAAACAATCAGTGCTCTTCCAGAATTTCTATCCTACAATACCAAAATAAAATTTATAAATCTGACACTGAAATAATCCAATTTTCCATTCTCTCTACTTGGATGTTTATGGCAGGAAGGAAACTAACGCTCCTAATTCTCACATGGAGACCTTTCTGAAATCTATTAACTTTTCCTCCTTGAATGAAAGCCAAAGATATTTGCTATCCGCACCACTGGAGCTCCAAGAGATTCAAAATATTATTAGTAACCTCAAATTAGGCAAATCCCCTGGCCCTGATGGTTTCACCACCAATTTCTTTAGCGTCTTTAATCTAATAATTTCCTCAATTCTTTTAAAGGTTTTCAACTTCATTATAAACAATGGAATTACTGACTTGCATTGAAACAATTTGAAAACAATCCTGATCTTAAAAAACAAGCAAGACAGAGCTGATCCTCACAACTATAGACCCATTTCATTAATAAACGATAAAATAATCTTCTCTGCTATTCTAGCCAACAGACTTAAAAAAATTATGCCCTCTTTAATATCCCCTGACCAAGCAGGTTTTATGAGTCATAGACACACTTGGGACAACACTCTAACTCTTGATTCCCTAATACAGTTTACAAAAAAAGATAAAAATCCGATCTACGCCTTAACATTAGATGCTTCCAAAGCATTTGACAGAGTAAACTGGGACTTTTTGTTCTCAACCTTATCCCACTTTAGCATACCCAAAGCTTTTTCTGATATGATTAGACTACTATATATAAATTCCTATACCTATTTATATGTAAACAAAAAAATTTCCAACCCAATTAGGATGACGAATGGAACAAGAAAAGGCTGTCCACTATCTTCCTTTCTCTTTAATATTTTCATTGAACCCTTTTTCCTATTTATTGCCCAAAACACTTATCACTCTATTCCCAAAGTCTTAAATACTAATATAATGTTTTCTGCTTTTGCCGACAACCTTAATTTATATTTTCAATATCCCAACACGGACCTGTGCAAAATCATAAACACTATCAATAAGTTCTCTAAGGCTTCAAATTATCAGATTAATCATAAGAAATCTCACATTTTTCCAATTAATCCTAATAGTCATAAATTTAACTACTTTCCGAACTCTCCCTTTCAAACAGTTTACCACCTTAACTACCTCGGCATACACTTTGAGCACAATCAAGCTTCCATGTTTAAAACAATCTACTTAGAACATGGTCTAAAATACGTCAGGACCTCCACAGATGGGAACTCATGAATCTGTCCTTTTTATCCAAAGTCACAATAGTGAAAATGAATGTCTTGCCCAGAATCCTCTACCAGTTTAACGCATCAAATCTGATTTTTTCCAATAATCTATTCTCTAAAATGAATAAAGAATTAGCCAAATTTATTTGTTTTCCTAAATCAGTTAGGATATCTTACTCTAAGATAGCTTATCCCAAGGCAGAAGGTGGGCTAAGCCTTCCAAATTTTCAACTCTACTACATGATTATTTGTGCTAATAGAATCTTGACTATTTCAAAACTCAACTGTAAAGATTATACTCTGTCCCCATCCTGGATGGAAATATGGTACCATCACATTGTTACTAACAAAATTAACCCGAAAGCTCTCCCGTTTCTATCCCCGACTGCTATTAACAATTCCAAATTATCTAGTACCCTAAAACATAAGATCAGACTATTCCTAAAATTGATAAATGACATTAACCTCGAAAATACTCTACCTCTACTCCATCCTCTTCATCTTAATCCGAACATTAAGATCAATAATAAGATGGTTAACCTCACTGACATCCCTCTTATTAAAGATATCAAGGTATGGGATATTTTCAAATATAAGGCAAAAACTCTTTCTGAGTTACGACTAATTCTTAAAATCAACAACAAATACACAGTCATTCTCCAACAATTAAGAGAATTAATCTCATCACAATTTACTAATTTTCCTTCCAATTTTCAGGAAATCAACAGGCTCTGTGAAATTATATCTACTGCCTCTAGTTCAGAGAAAATGCTCTCTAGATCTTACAGCATATTGAACTCTATATTACATAACTCAGACTACCTTTTCTCTAGTTACTGGGACAATCAAGGAACCCTTATTATGGAGGATCAAAAGCTATCAGCTATAAAACTTACCACAGAACTATCCCCTTTCAAAAACCTCATCTACACACAACTGATGATTAATGTTGTTGTATCTTTCGGCTTTTCCCGGTTAGGGGTCGCCACAGCGGAACTCCGGTCTGCTAATGATTGGCAGTAGATTTTTACGTGCCGAGTTGCCAGCTCTGACACACAACCTTCAATGAAGGTACGCCCATTCACGCATGTCTCCACACAGAAGATGCTTTAGCTGAGAATCGAACAGGACAACGTCTAACTGTGAGGCTACAACACTACCGCAGCACCATTACCAACTGATGATCAATAATAACTCAACTCTTATTACACGCCTTCTGTGCTCAATCGTTTTGATCCCAAAATCTCTCCTTCATGTACTTGTACCTTTCCGAGAGCTGACCTCCTTCATATTCTTTGGTTCTGCAAACATACACACAAACTTTGGTGTTCTTTAAAAGTACACCTCGAGAAAATGGGATACTACAAATCTACCCTTTCCTGGGAAACAGCCATTTTCCATATCCCCATTACTAAACTACCCAAGTTAGAACATCATGTACTAATCACACTCTGCTCTCTTATCAAATTATACATCACTAAAAACTGGATGGATTGCACTAAACTTTGCTGGAAGGGATTTAAGGAGATGGCATTGAAATATATTTCTGCTCAAAAGCTTATCATAAATGGGCCTAAGAAAAAAGTCTACTTTAAAGAATTCTGGAAATGCTTACTTGACCAAATTCTTTGTGATTAATCTATCTCGTAGCTTATCATCTTGATTATTATAGAGGTCCCACCTCCCTGTCATACTCGGAGATCCACTGATATCCCTCATAACTTTGAATTTTCCTTTTTAATGTATTTTATTTGTCTGGTAGCACCTTTGCTTGTAAATTTTTTATATAAATTAGTTAGCTTATAGGTTTAGGTAGTTTATTTTTTGTTTTCAGGTTCACCCTTGCATGCAATGCTTTGTTACCCAATCACAGATTTTTTGTAATGTTTTGTTATTTGTGAAATAAAATAAAAAGTTATTTGAGAAAACTATCCCAGAATAGTAATCTAGTAATTTTTTTAAAAATTCCATGATTAACATTTTATAATACCATTTGTCTAAAGTCAGTACAACTATTCAAAATTCCTTTCTCCAATACATTAACATCACTACATAGCCTACTAACTCTAAGTAATTCATTATAAGGTAGAGCCTGTAGTATATGGGGAGGGTGACAGCTATTACTATCTAGGATACACATTTCACTAGTAGATTTCCTATGAATACTAGTGATTATAGCATCACCCAGTACCTCCAGTTTAACATCTGAATAGGTAACTGAATTACCCATTTGTAAGCCATCAAATTCCAACATAAACCGATTATCATTTAAACTATTAACAAAATAAGAGGTACATTAAAGCCCCCCCCTTACATAAAAAAAAATCAAATCATCTATATATCTGCAATATAGAACTACAAAATCCTTAAAAAAACTAAGTTTATAAAGGAATTCAATCTCAAAAAGATCCATCACTAAATTGGCGTATATTGGCACAAAGGACATCCCCATGGCAGTCCCCTGCCACTGCTGATAGATACATTGATTAAATTAAAAAAAAAATAGTAGTCAAACAAAAATAAACTAACTCTTTAACATAATTACTAACAGGACTGTCACCTAAAAAGAATTTAAGGGCTTCCACACCTAACATGAGTTATGCTTGTATATAGACTCTTTACGTCTAACACTATCCAATAATAACCCTCCTCACATTCAATTTCTTTCAGTTTTTCCAAACAGTGGAAAGTATCCTTTATATAGGAATCCAATTTTATAGCATATTTCAGAAGGTAGGAGTTAAAAATACCCCAATATTATGTAAAAAGTAATTCTGTGCTGCCACTATAGGCTGAACGGGGGGTGGGGGGCTCAGGCTTTTATGAATTTTAGGCAAGCAATAAAACTTAGCCAAAGAACTACCTTCCATATTGAATTTAAACTTAACATCCTTCTTAGTAAAATAACCTAACTTAAAGCCTTTGTTTATTAATTCTTTAAAATTTAAAACAGCAAGGTGGAAATCACTTTCTTTCACTACCTTATAAACATTTACATGAGATAAATGATCCATACACCTTTTTGAATATTGTTTATAATGTAATATAACAATTTTTTGGCCCTTATCTGACGGTTTTATCACAATATCCTGTCTACTACTCAATTTCAACAATATCTGCCATTCGTCTTTACTCATTTTATACTCTATATTTTTCTTCATAGACAAAAACTATTTAATTTTATTTTCCATTGTAAAACTGATCATTTTCGAAAAGTGTTATATTACTTCATTAGAAAAAGAAGAAACAAAAGTACTCCTATATAAAACATCCCCTGTATCCAATAAACAATAAGCATTAACATGTTCAAAAGAATTGAAAGAAGAATCACAGGAGAAAAAATATCTTGTTCATCTTCTTCACTTGTAGGTATATCAGAAAAGTTGTCACAACTATAATTTGCATTGCACTCATAATGATCTATTAAATGCAGTTTCCTAATAAGTTTAAAGAATTCCACCTTTAAAAAATGTTTTCTAGGGAGAGAGGTGGGTACAAACTTAAGTCCACATTGTAATAGAAAGACTTCAGTGTCACTTAAATCAATACCAGACAAATTCAAAAGAAAACTATTATTATCACATACACCCATTTGTCTAATAGCATCACAAATTTTGTTAAAATTAATATTTATTCCTCTTACTCTGTTGCTGATATTGCTGTCCTTCTCTATTTCCTTTGAAACGGCATTTATGTCCATTAGTTTGTTGGCCTTGTTGTTTACTTTGCCCATTAAAATTAGTTTTCCAGTAAGAGGGCTGTTTCGGTGGTGGTAAAGGAGGATATTCACTGTTCTCAACATCCAAGTCAGCCGAAGTTACCCGCATCTTCAGACGAAGCAAAAGAGACATTGAGCCATTTCTTAGGTTTACCGGAAGTGTTTTTATAGCTTCCTGGTTGGTCCTGATTGGCTAATTTTTTAAAAGCCACACCAGAACCATAGACTCGACTGTTCTGTTCAAGTTTATTAATTTTTTGTACAGGGTGAATGTTTTATACAGGAGTACTTTTGTTCCTTCTTTTTCTAATGAAGTAATATAGCACTTTTTGAAAATGATCAATTTTGCAATGGAAAATAAAATTAAAGTGTTTTTGTCTATGAAGAAAAATATAGAGTATAAATTCAGTAAAGATGAATGGCAGGTATTGTTGAAGTTGAGTAGTAGACAGGATATTGTGATAAAACCATCAGATGAGGGCCAAAAAATTGTTATATTACATTATAAACAATATTTAAAAATGTGTATGGGTCATTTATCTGATGTGAAGGTTTATAAGGTAGTGATAGAAAGTGATTTCCACCTTGCTGTTTTAAATTTTAAAGAATTAATAAACAAACGCTTCAGGTTAGGTTATTTTACTAAGAAGAATGTTGTTGTGTCTTTTCGGCTTTTCCCGGTTAGGGGTTTCACTAAGAAGAATATTAAGTTTAAATTCGATATGGAAGGTAGTTCTTTGGCTAAGTATTATTGCTTGCCTAAAATTCATAAAAGCCTGTGTCCCCCTCCCCCCCAGTCGGCCTATAGTGGTAGCACAGAATTACTTTTTACATAATATTGCAGTATTTTTACACTCCTACCTTCTCAAATATGTTATAAAATTGGATTCCTTTATTGAGATGAATTCCTTTATAAACTTAGATTTTTAAGGATTTTGTAGTTCTATATTGTAGATATATAGATGATTTGATTTTTTTATGTAAGGGGGGGCTATAATGTAGCCTCTTGTTTTGTTAATAGTTTAAATGATAATCGGTTTAAGTTGGAATTTGATGGGTTACAAATGGGTAAACCAGTTACCTATTTAGATGTTAAACTGGAGGTAGTGGGTAATGCTATATTCACCAGTATTCATAGGAAATCTACTAGTGAAATATGCATCCTAGATAGTAATAGTTGTCACCCTCCCCATATACTACAGGCTCTACCTTATAATGAATTACTTAGAGTTAGTAGGCTATGTAGTGATGTTAACATATTGGAGAAGGAAATGTTGAATACTTGTACTGTCTTTAGACAAAGGGGGTATGAGGAAATGTTAATCATGGAATCTTTAAAAAAAATTACTAGATTACTATTCTGGGATAGTTAATATTAATAAAAACACCAGACTTTCTGTAGAGAAAAGTAGTGGGAATATAAATAGAAATGCACAATATGGTAATAGAAGGGTATATTTTGTAACTACGTTTAATGTCTTGAGTCAGGAAATAGTAGATATTGTTAGATATTATTGGCCTTTCCTTATTGATAATAGGGACGGTGTAAAGAACCTATATAGGGTTCTGCTTATTTCCTACAAGAGAAGTAGGAATATTAAAGACATGTTAGAACACAATACATTTATGACCCCTAGTGAGAAGATGATTATACATCCTAATAGATGTGGAACTTTCCCTTGTGGAAAATGTTCAGTATGTGTTAATATAGCTAGGTCTTTTGACAGTATTAATAAAATAAGATTCTGTCCCACATCTTTGTATATGTGCACCACTAAAGCAGTGGTGTATGCCCTTTCATGTCCTTGTGGCCTGTTTTATATAGAGGAAACAAAAATAATTTTTAAATTGAGGCTCCAAGAGCATGTTAGGGATATTAAGAACAATAACCTTGTAAATCCTGTTGCCTTGCATTTTAACTTGAGACATAATAGTGATTTTTCTGCTTTAAATAGTTTAATTCTTTGATTGTTTAATTGTGTCTTATGTGTGTTATATATACTATTTTTGTCATGAATTATTGACTCCTGGAAGGGTTAAGGAAGGCTCTGCTTCACACAGATGAGAAGCCTATTCCAAAGAATGGGGATTATCTGTGATACATACTTGTCCCTCCAACATGTCCTATTTAAGTCACAGACAAAGTTTAAATCTTTAGAATTATTAGTTTTGGTTCTGTTCATTTTGTAGATAAGCAAAACACCCATCAGAGAGGAATCCAAGGATGCCTTGTATGCCAGGCATAAATCATCTCCCAGTAGTCTGTAGGAAAAAGAGTATAGAGATACAGCTTTGAGGAGAGCTGCATAGGACATTGTGTTTATACCCACATTCCAGCTGTTGCATGTGCCTGCTCAGATGCATTCAGAACAGGGCATTATACTCAGTGATGGCTCTGATGATGGCTGACTACAGTGATTCAGTGACATCCCCGGATCCCGATGCCATGCTCTTGCATAGAAGTTGAGTAACATATTATAACCTTAGATACATGATGGTTGAAAGCCAGGTTTCTATCTACATGAGTCCCCACATCCACGACTACTGTGTCTACATTTAGGGATGTTTAATCAATAAAGTAGTTTCCCTGGGTGGCCAGTTTCCCAAAAGGTACTATTGCGCCAAAAGGTAAGTCTTTGACATTCTTTTGGTGTGTCTTTCTACTTTCTTCTGTTTTTCTGTCATTTTCTGCTGAAACACCCGAAATGTTTTGACAGCCCATCTGTGCTCTGTGGTTTTCTGTTTCAGTAACCTTAGCTCCTAATGGTTGTAAATCTTCCTCATTCGATTTCTGGACCAATCCAGTCATGCCAACCTCCTTGGATCCAAAAATGATTTAGTGCCATGCAAGAAAAAAATCTTTAGTAAAGCTGTACAGAGCATTTTAAAACAAAGTCCAAGCTGTCTGCACATTTTAAAATGAGAAATCGTGCTTTTTTTCTCAATCTTGTTCTTAAGAAGAAGTCATGGTCAATGAAAATTCTCTGGCTTCTTATCATTAAAACGTTATCTTTTTTTCCAGAGAAAGTTCAGAAATTTCTCTTTTAGGAAGTATGTTTGAATTTTCAATACCATTGGGCATGGAAAGTACCTGGCTCCCTCATTTAAGGTAAATACCCTGTGTCAGTTAAGATCTGTCTTGTCTGGTTAATTTATCCTTTCATTAGAAATTTTGCTCCATTAAAAAGTTTCCACAATTAATGTCCTTAGCAGCTTCTAGGATGTTGATAAATCTAAGATGGTCACTGTGCTCTTGGTCTTCCATTTGATAAAGTTTTTCCACCAATTCTTCCGTGGCCACTTCAAGTGCTTTTAGTCTGGATGATGCTTCACTGTTTTTCTTCTTTAGGGTCTCTATGTCATCTGAATGTGGTGACAGAGCTGATTCAATGTCTTCTGTTGCTTTGTCATTCTTCCTCATGTAGTCCATCAGGGTATCACGTAAATAAATTCCTTGTACAACTCATCCAGTTTCTCTGCTATGGTAGCTATCTCAGTCTCTGATACCATGTGGTCATATTGTTCAGAAATCAGCTCCTGTCCCTGGTTAGTATCAGAGTTCCATTTTTCTTTGTTTTGGTCAGGTTTTTTGACTTCCCAAAGCTTCTCTCTTTGTCTTTTTATACTTTAGACATCATGCTCAGAGCTAAAGAGATGCAATCATATAATGTTCTGTAGTCCTATCTCACCTTCATTCTTTACATATGGGATCGGAGCTGATCCTCAGCTCCGACTCGGCCTATTTACAAACTGGAAGACTTCTGGTTGGCTCGTGGCTAGGTAGGTATCCCATGGTGCACCAGTAAAATCCCTGGATCTCATTTGCCACGTCAATGAGTTCGGTTGTGCTTCTCTTTGGCTCTGGCTAAGTGATTGCATTTATTTCCACTTTTACTAAAATTTCTTGGCTGTTTAGTTTAAAATAGTTTAATATAGTTAAAACTGTTACTGCTTATAGTAATCAGTTAGCGTAGTTGTTATTGTAGTTGTTATTAGAGTTGTTAGCTTTTACTTGCGCCATTTGGTGCAATTTTTGGCCTTTGACCTTTTCTTACTTAGTTGGTATCCTGTGTACTGGTTTTTCTAGATTGGATTAGCGTAGGCGCCTTTTATTCTGTGTGTGTTGATAGTTTTTGGCGGTTTCTCGCTTGTTATGTAGCCTAATTAATTAGCTTGTTGTTAGCATCGTTGGATTGCTAATATTCTTAATAGAACTCCGTTCTGTTTGTGCTTGACATAAGCCTGAATTTGTGAATTCCTGCTCATTACTGTGTTTCTGTTGAGTGTGTGATACTTTCTAACTTTCTCTAACTTTTGGGTCTGTTTCAGTTAGAAGACCCTATCTCTTTCTTACCCAGGCTAGGCCCATTTAACTTAGAGGATCTAGTCCTTGTGGTGTCTTTCCTTCCTGCAGGCCTAGGCCCGTTTAAATTAGAGGACCTAGTCCTCCTTCTTCCCTTTCTCTGTGAGCATATGTCTTATACCGCAGAATGTCTAAAGAGAGTAAAGATTAAAGCCACCCGGCTTTAAGAAATGTATTAAGTGCTTTCAAAAAATGTCTATAACGGATGGTCACGGTAACTGCGTTTACTGTTTAGGGGCCATCCATTTACAGGAGACCTGTTTATTTTGTCATGCATTTAGTCCTAGGGTGTTGCAGGAAAGGAAGAACAAGTTCATCCTAAAAGGTCTTCTTAAACCTTCCTTCGAGGAAGATTTGTCTAGTTCCTCATCATCCTCTAAATCTACCAAGGGAAAGTCAAAATATTCTAAGAGGCCCTCCCCGGCACCGGCTGGTGTCTCGGAGCCACCTCTTAAAGTTTCAAAAACTGTCTCATCGGCTCCACAGACCTTGGAGCCGACTAAGAGCGGTATTGTTATTGCATGGTCGGTTCCAAGTATTTTGGAGCCAACCGCTGAGACTATTGAGACTGTTTCTCAGAGCTGGTCTATGGACCCTCTACTGGCCTCCTTGTTATTGAAGTCTCCTGTACCTCCGAGATCTAGATCTCCTACTATGTCATTCAGGTCTTCCAGGAGTTTGTCAGAAGAAGATGTGGAGAGGGTAGTACTGAGACTTTTGAGGTCGTCTGCTTTCCCTAAATTGTTGTTGGCTCCGACCCAGTCGGCTCTGGAGCCACTTGAGCCCGTTCATCCCTCTGTGTTCATTCCTCCTCCGAGCCATGCTGGTCTTTCGGAGCCAGAGTGCTTGGTACCACCAGTGGAACCTTCGGCTCCAGCTTCCCTTGTGGCTGTTTTGGAACAGAGTTCTGCTCTGACACTTTCAGTGCCATCTGTAGTGTCCAGGGGCCGAAGCTCTCCGGTAGGCCCCGACAGGGATGCTTTGAAACGAACTTCTTCATTTCTGAGTCTTCCTCTTGGTGCATCGGCTAGGGTGAGTCCAGACCCTATGTCTATCTCGGAGCCGATGGCTCTGGCGCCAACGGCATCCTCGGTCTCCTCGGAGCCGGGAAGGTCCTCGGAGCCGGAGAGGTCGGCATTCGAGATGATGAGTCTGCTGTCCCGCTTGTCAGCTCCTACCAGAGGTACCGGCACTCTTCCCCCATAGCACTTACTTCTGTCTCAGCTCCTACTCCCTCCAGTGGCAGCAGAGACCCCCAGCCTCAGGAGCCACCGGCTGGTGGCCCCCACTCTTCTGAGACCTCCCCGGAATGTCCTTCTGAGGAGCCACTATGGAAGAGGACTTGTAAGAGGAAGCATGTCCACTCCCAGAATGAATCTTTGAGATCTGACACTGACCTTCTGATGATGTCTCCTTCATAGACATTCTGGAGATGCTAAAACAGAGGTGCGGATGGCCCACTGTCACCCCTTCTGATGAGAAGTCAGTGTACCTGAAGGCTTTCGGGTCTCAACCTTCTGCCTCTTGGGTGTCTCCACCCTTCGACGAACTGATGGATTTAGTTAGTCGAAAGGTGTGGGATACTCCTGATACCATGGAGCCAGTCCCCAGGAGACCAAACAAGTTTCTTTCTTCCCCTCCAAGAAATGACTTTTTATCTAAAGGTGTGCCTGTAGATGCCATGGTGGTGGCAGCAGCCACTAAGAAGGAGCTAGCTGAGACTTCTTCTTCTGTTCATCCCCCGAATAAGGAGTCTTGAACAATGGACAGATATGGGAAGTGTATCTTTTCTTCAGCGGCATTTACCCTTAGATCGCTGAATTACCTTATTCACTTTACAATGCTTCAGAGAGATCTCCTTAAAGAGTTAGGAGACTCTTTACAAGGTACATGTACTGAGGGAGTCCCTGACAAGGTTTCTGCCCAGTTGTCCACCTTGAACTCTATCGTTAACTCTTCCATGTGGCTTATTTTGTATGCAGCTGATGGAGCGAGTAGAGCAGCAGGTTCAGGAATTTCCCTGAGGCGTCATTCCTGGATGCGTTAGTGTAACTTTGTGGAACTGTTTGTCGACCTTTACCAATGCACCCTTCAACAGCTCCTCATTCTTTGGATCCAAGGTAAAGGACACTCTCACCCTGTGCAAGCAAGAAGGAAAAACACTCTCTGCCATGGGAGTACATTTTACTGTTCCCTCTAGACCATACCCTAAGGGTCAGAGGGGCGGTAAGATGTGGTTCAAGAAGTCCCAGAGGTATTTCCAGGAGGCACAGGGTGACTCCTCCTTCAGAGGCAGAGGAGGAAGAAATGGTAGATGTCTTCCTAGAGGCAGGGGCGATCCGCAAAACCAGGCAGGTCACAATTCCCTTCGGGGCTGGCCTTACAAGCGCTCCTGATGTGGGGCCTGACTGTGCTTCTCTGTGGCTGGTCGGGGGTCGCATTTCTTTGTATCCAGAAGCCTGGCTAAGTATCACTCAAGGCAAGTGGGTACAAAGAATTATTAACAGAGGTTATGTCATAGCCTTTTCTCTTCCACCTTTTGTTCCCAAGAAGATCCCAGATGTTCCACCTAGTCACAGGGATCAGGCAACTTTGGAGGTCAACAAGTTGCTGTCAAAAAGAGTCATCCAAACCGTCCCAGCAGACCAAATAGGATCCGGAACTTACTCCAGATTCTTTTTAGTGCCAAAACATACAGGGGACTGGAGGCCCATTCTGGACCTCAGCAGATTGAACGAATCAGTAAAGAAGGACAAGTTCTGGATGGTAACACTGCAGTCTATACTCCCATTGTTAGGGAAAGACAATTGGATGTGCTCAATAGATCTCTAGTACGCCTACTACCACATAAAAATGGACAGGGTGTCAAGGAGTCATCTATGCTTCTGGCTAGGAGCCAGTCACTACCAGTTCTGTGCTGTGCCCTTTGGTCTCACCACAGCCCCCAGGGTGTTCACCAAATGTATGGCAGTAGTGACAGCTCACCTGAAACATCAAGGATTCCAGTTGTTTCCATATTTGGATGACTGGCTCCTGACTGCCCTCACCAGGCATCTACTCCTTCAGAGCAGGGATGCTACTATTCAGTTTTCTGCCCAGCTGGGAATCTATAAATTGGGGAAAATCTGCCTTATTGCCCTCTCAATCTATGATTTTTATAGGCGCAGAGATAGACACCATAAACATGGTGGCTCGTCTTCCTGCCGATAGGGCACAGAACCTTGTTCTTCAAATTCAGCATCTTCTCCCCTTATGAAGGGTCAAAGCCAAGATTATTCTGCAGCTCCTTGGGACCATGGCTTCCACCATACTATTAGTGCCACTAGCCAGGTTACACATGAGAATTCTTCAGTGGCTTCTGTCGTCCCAATGGTCCTTTCAGCACCTTCCATTATCCCATCATGTGCTGCTGACAGAATCTTGCAAGAAGGACCTCCTTTGGTGGACATTAACCAGTCAACTGACCAGGGGAACTTCATTTGTTCCTCGCCAACCCATTGCCACTGTGACCACGGATGCCTCACAGATAGGGTGGGGGGGCATAATCTAGGCAGGACTGTCCAAGGCACATGGCAAGATGACGAGGCTCACCTGCATATCAGCGTTCTAGAGATGAGGGCGGTGCTCCTGATGTTGTAAGCACTTCACAACCTTCTTCCTCTGGGGACTATTGCAATACAGTCAGACATGTCGGTTGTATGGTATATCAACAAACAGGACGGAACCAGATCTTATCCACTCTGTCGAGAGGCCATGCGAGTTTGGAAATCGGCGATATCTTCTCAGCATTTTCTAGTGGCAACGCACATTCCAGGGACGACTAACCTGATAGCCAGCAAGCTCAGCCAGGCGATCCTGATGCCTCACGAGTGGTCTCTGAAACAGGAAACAGCGGAACAGATTTTCCACAGGTGGGGACAGCCTTGCTGCAATCTCTTTGCCAGCCCAATCAATGCCAAATGCAGCAGCTACTTTTCCCTCATCTCCCCTCCGGGGGAGTCACACAGAGACGCACTTGTTCACGATTGGCCCCTGGGTCCTGTATGCTTTTCCTCCCTTTCCTCTCATTCCCAAGGTTATTCAGAAAGCGAAATGGCTGGGATGCAAACTGATCCTCATTGCTCCTTACTGGCTTCATCAGGTTTGGTTCCCCTTCCTTGGGCCTCTTCTCCTGGATGATCCTTGGATTCTGGACCCAGTTCCAGACCTGTTGGCTCACATGTCAGGTTCGCTTCACCCCTCCTTACATGCTCTCAGTTTGACAGCATGGCTGCTCCAGTTCCATCCCTAGTCAGGCTTCATGACTTCTCACCTTCCATGACTCATATCCTTATGTCTTCTCATAAACCTTCCACTAGGAGACTATATTCCAGTAAATAGAAAAGATTCTCTCTTTGAGCAGAGAAAATGGATGTTGACCCCTACACTGCCTCCATTCTGGTGGTTTTGGAATTTCTTTCTGAACTTTTTCACCAACTATATGAGACTGCCACTATCAGAGTTCAGTTGGCAGTGATTTCAAATTTTCATCTAGGTTTCCCGGATTCTAACTTGATGTCTCATAAACTGTGTAAAACCTTCCTTAAAGGTGCCACTTTGTTAAGACCACCTGTTTAAGAACTTGTGGCCTCATGGGATTTAAATTTTGTTTTATCTAAATTAACATCTCCGCCTTTTGAGCCTTCTCATTCATCCTCTTTGAAATTTTTGTCTTGGAAGACGTTGTTTTTGGTGGCTATGCCTGCCAGGCAGGTATCAGAATTGCAAGCATTATCTGTTAAACCACCTTATCTGATTTTTCACAAAGACAGGGTGTCCCTTCGTACTAATCCCTCATTTGTCCCCAAGGTCTGCTTCCATGCCACTTTGAATCAGTCCATAGAACTTCCGGTTTTCTTTCCAAATCATTCCAACGCAGCTGTGTACAGGTTTCACCAGCTGGATGTCCACAGACAATTACGTTTTTATTTGCAACGGACTAAAGACATCAGAAAATCAGATCAATTATTAATTTCCTTTTCCGAATCCAGGTTGGGCTTACCAGTTTCCAAAGTGACTCTCTCTCTAACTGGATTTCTAGCTGTATAGCTTATGTTTACAATTCTGTGGGTAAACATTTACCCTTTAAAATCAAGGCTCATTCTACCAGATCTCAGTCTATCTCTGCAGCCTTTCAAGCCAGGGTCCCACTTGATAATATTTGTGCAGCAACTACGTGGGCTACCCCTCACACTTTTATTACTCATTACAAATTGGATTTAACCTCCAGGAGCAGAGCATCTTTTGGTTCCACGGTATTCAGGAGTATTTTTCCTTGAGCCACCCAAGAACAAGGCGCTAGGGATGCTGTCCCATATGTAAAGAATGAAGGTGAGATAGGACTACAGAACATAAAGAAGTTATGTACTCACCATAACATTCCATGTTTGTAGTCCATCTCGCCCTTCATTCTTACGAACCCGCCCTCCTGCCCCCATCCTGGAAGTACCTGGAGACAGAACAATATTAATTTAATTATTTATGGAGACCTTTTAGTATTGGCTTCTTTCTGTATGTTGTTATTATTTCTTCTAGTCAGCAGCAAACAAGATCTGGGGATTATACTGGTGCACCATGGGATACCTACCTAGCCACAAGCCACACACTACTTTTTCCAGAGTTTCATAACTCTTTTACATTTCAAAAAATGTGCTCTGTTGTTGCTTCCTTCCACAGAATAAACACACTATTTCAGCTTTCTTTTTATATGGCATATTCCCCTTTACTGGTTATTACCAGACTCCATAGTAAATCTTGACCTTCTGCTATCTTGGTACACCATTCTTCTTACTTTACTTGCTTTAAAAACAACTTCTGGTAAATTTTCCCATGGATTTACATAATAATATAGTGATAAGTTTTATTTTTTTCATTTACATATTCTTTTTCTCTACTTCATATTCTCAAATTGTCCCAGAATTTATTGTACTTATATTTAAACATTCTGTCTATTAAATTCTCATTCTCTTTCTTTACAGTTTAGAGAAGCATTACAAACAACTGGATTTTGTAACCCCAATCCCCTTTCATCTTCGGTCATATACAACACCCCACTTTTCACTGGCTTTATTATTCAACCCCCATAGGAAGCAAAACATCAGTTGCACAGTTTCCTTGTCATATTTTACTGGGATCATATAAACATTTGACATATGCCATATTTTTCCAT
Organism: Protopterus annectens; assembly: GCF_019279795.1. Lineage (NCBI taxonomy): Eukaryota > Metazoa > Chordata > Ceratodontiformes > Protopteridae > Protopterus > Protopterus annectens. The sequence continues at coordinate 1,630,228,706 of NC_056725.1, forward strand.
TAATACCAAATTCATCAGATAAAAAAATTTCTGACAGTTACTTTCTACTTCCTCCACAGAATACATATTTCTTTTCATTTCTTTTATCAAACCATCACATTGCATCATAACTACATAATTTTTCCAAATTTTATTCTTAGGAAAGACACTTCATTTATTGAAAAATACATATACCCCAGTTTTCACCACATTACCCAGACCCTTACTTTTATCTTTATTCAAGGTCATTCCCATTTCCTTAAACATCCATTCAGACAAACCAACACTTCCCTCATCCATGTTTTGTTCTTAGAAACTACAGATATATTATATATATATATATATATATATATATATATATATATATATATATATATATGTGTGTGTGTGTGTGTGTGTGTGTGTGTGTGTGTGTGTGTCAAAACTACTTGAATTACCGCCTCCTTTTGCACACATAGCATTTTTCTTTTTTTAAGCTACTTCACTCACTATACCATAAATTAGCAATGCAAACAATATTCCAGTCATGGGACATCTTTCTGTTATAATGCACTTCATACATATTTCTTTACTTAGCCACCCATTCACTAACACTTTCACTCTATTATTTTGATATGCTGATATATACACTCTCCTAATTATATTACCTATTCCATACTTTCCAGAGCATCCCAGAAAGCATTGTGTCTTACTGTATTAAATGACATGCTAATATCACCTACCATAAGCTTCACATCTCCCCTGTTACTTAAATTATCATCCACAATTTCTCTCACGAGTAACAATTATTGGCATCCCATCCTTTTTGTATCATATATACTTTCTTTCATAATATTCCTCGTCCTTCCTTTCATTCTCCTCTGTGTTATTCTCATAACATTTTGGCATCTGTGTTATTTAGTGTGATGGATCTCCAATTTATTTCATTCTTCTGATCTTTATTCCATATAAATTTTAATATCCCACTACATAACCTTTTATATACAAACTATTCCTTCAGCCATTCATTCAATACATTTACAAAATACTCTCTTTGCCAATCCATTAATTTCTTATACAATCCATACCCTATACTATCTGGGCCTGATACTGAATCAACATATACTTTCTTAAGTACTTTATCCAATTCACCTCACAACTTAACTCATTCTGGAAAGTTGTTTTAGCTGTCCATTCTCTTATTTTCCATTCTTTTTCTTGTGCAAATTTTCCACATGCTGTACTGCAATACTTATAATTTGTTCTTGTGTTATTTTTCCTCTCCTTTTACGTTTTATTTTCCTGTTTTATATTAATATTCTCCTTTACTATTTTACTGAAATATGGAAATACATCATCCCTTCACCCTTGTAAATAATATCTCTACCTAAACAGTAATGTCTTATTTTTTTCTTGATTTACTTTATATATTTATTTTTCTATACCATAATGCTCTCTTGCATTATTTGCTAAATTCTCTAATAAATTTCTATAAATTTCCCATATTTCATTTTCTCTTTCTTACATCATCCTGCCGTTGGAAAAAAAAACACTTTTTATACTTCTCTTTAAATTCAGTCTACTGTTCAGAAAAGTTTTTATAAAAGTCCCTCATGATGATATGATCCTTCCATAACTGCAATACGTCACATTCTCCAGATTCATCCTGTATATTCTTTTTATTCTCTTTCCTATTTTAATATATTCCCTTTGTTCCATCACCTCCATCAATATTGCTAAATGGTCTGAAAAACCCATCACAACTCCATTAACATCTGCTACCCCGAAACGTTCTGATAATACAAAATAATTAATTTCAGATCTAAGTGCACACATTCTATAAGTCCAATGATGTTTGTTCCACACAACTAGTTTACCACATTTTATCATTTCCTGTATTGTTTTACATCTTTCCCTTACTTTTTACATCTTCCCTTTAAATCACAATTAAAGGCCTCTGCAATTATAATTTTCATGTTCATCACCACATAGTTTAATATTTGATGAAACAGATGATTTCTTTCTTTGCTAGTTATATATGCATACAATGCTATAATTATATAAACAGGTTCTCTCCATCTCCCATCCGCAACAATTAACTTTCCCATCCTTAAAAATGTTACATCTAGTATTCTGAAGTATTTTCAGTGTTTTGCACACAACGCATCCACTTCAGAACAACTTTCACTTCCTAAGTTCCATATTATATTTCCACCTCGCAGTTTTTCTGTTTGCAATCTTTCTTCACTTGTCAGGATTCCCACATCTTCTAACAGAGTTACAACCACATCGCATTTAGCACACCATTCCAGTATCCCTATCTTTCTTACTGTGTTAATAATGCTGTTCACATTTACTGAAAGTACTCTAAAATTGTTGCTTTTCCTTCTTTTTAAGTTTAGAGGAATTTTTTTTAAATTGACGTTTTCTTCTTTTTAATCTTTGCCCAGTTGAATATTTTTTTCTGTGTTCAATCAATAAATTTAAGAAAATGGAAGTTTTTCACCCAAGGGAACTTATCTGCCCAGCAAAGGAAAGCACCAGCCTGTCCATCAATCCACAAAAGCCTCAGAGGAGAGCACTCTTTGACAGCAGTGAAGTTCTAAAGGGCTTTATGCTCAAACTTCTCTTTAAGTCAGCTCAGCTTGAGCTGTTTGACAGCTTAGGCTCTTGGAAAGTACCCTGAAGCTTTGGAAGCTGGGCTGTCATTATATCCTTGGCAGGATATAACCCATGTAGTTAATGTTGCTACAGTTGTGATCATTCAAACATCTGCTGTTGTGGTAAGTTCAACTTACACAGCTTTACTGTGTGTCCCATTAAGTATAAAAGACTGAATTTCTTGAGCTTTAAAACCTAGAACAGTTACTAAATTGTCCCATACATATCTGACTATTACAGTATAATTTCTTTTTTGGTCTTCTCTTCTTTTTAAAAACAGTTTGTTGCTGCTGTTCATTTTTGCCTTCTGGCACAGCTGTATATGTTTTAATTACTGCATTATTTGCTGTCACAAAATCAGACATTTCCGTTTGTTACTGCTTTCCTCTTTTTCTTTCTGTCAGTGCTGCATAAGTTTTAACTACTGCATTCTCTGCTGCCCGCATCACCTGATTTCTTCTCCACATTACCATCCTCAGCACTTCTGAAAAAATAGCTGCCATTTCACTCCAAGAAAGAGCAGAACTGTTACCTGGTTCATCCTGTTTGATTATGTTTAACAGAACATCATCTAGAAGACCTCCTAACAACAGTTTTTTTTTTTATCTGCACCACTCTGACAGACTTGCTTCCTTCTCCATTGAAACAGCTAAATACTGCTCAACTGTAACATCCAACACACAGGAATCTTTGTTTAGATTCTGCTATTCCATATTGAACAACTTTTTCTCCAAATTCTCATTTCCACCTCCAAACTCTCCATTGCTTTTCTGTCCTCCACCATGCTGCTGCTTCCCTTAGGGCTGCTCCTTGCTGTTGTAGGAGCTGTTCCATGCTGTATAGCAACCCCAAAGAGTAGGGGAAGTTTCCCTATGCCCTGGCCAAATTTCCCCTAGTAGTATAAATACCACCTCGGGTCTCACCCTTGAAAATAGGCTACTAGCCTAGTGTGACTAACCCATTAATTAAAGAATGAATAAATAAAAATAGACTGATTGACAGATAAATAAACAAATAAAAAAAAAGACAGACAAAGACAAAAGCCATCAGTTATGTGGTATTTAAACAAACACAAAGGTACCGGATCATATCAGCTTTGCAGGATAACCAGTCACATGTGGACTGTAGCTGTTTCAGTGAAGATTTAGCTTGCTGTATTAGCAAACTCTTTCAGAGTCTTAATTGGAGTACCATTGGCAATTCTGTTTGAGAGCATTCAAACAGATGGTGTGCCATTTGGGGCATGCCCCACCAGTAAATTGTATACCTTCTCAGGTAATACACAGATGGAAAGACTTTATATCAAGTTTTTGGATGTATTGCCTGTCTTTATTGGGGGATATGTTCTTTTTCTCTGCCTCAGTAACCAGTGACCATTGAGCTTTCCTCTCTTCACTGTCTATACAGCCTATTCGTTCGTCCAGGAGGCAAGAGATGAACAATAGAGAGCTGAGTTATCACCCATCCAATGCCATTTTTTGAGCCTGTGGCACCCTAACCTATTTGTGGTTGCCCATGACTGCGCCAGGGTTTGGTGTGCAATAGGCATCACTGAGAGCATGTTACTTGCTTTCATGGGTTTCATAATCCATGAAGACTGCCCTGCCCTCTTGAAGCAAGTGCTCCTGCTGTGTTTCTGGCTTCAAAAGAGGATTTTTTTAATGTCTCTAAATGTTTTGGATTTCTAATACTATGACAGCAATGAACCCCATTCCTGAGTCAAGGTATGATTATAACATAAGAAATTAGGAATGCTTCAGGCTTTGATGTTTGTCAAGAGTATTCTTCTCAGCACATGCAATACACCCAGAACCAGAATTAACTCTTTCTGCAGTTCATATGGGGACACTTGTATCTGTTTGATTCTCCCTGGTCATACCTCACTCATGCATTCTACAGTGGGAATATATTTCTGGACATTTTTCTGGCTTCTACTGTGAGAATGAGCATCTGGACATGTCTCACTCCCACCCCTTGAAGATAGGTGAGCCAGTAAAGCCATATCACTCTATCCTTCTCCCCATGGCCGCTCTTTCAGGCACTTAAACCAGTATATAAACTCAGTTTTCCTGGGTCATAGGGTTTTACCCCTCTGTACAAGTGGAGCAGGGTAATGCATTGTCCAGGTTTTGAGGACTGGTCTGATGTATGTCTTCTTTCTTTTCCTTTCCTTCTAATGTGGAGGTTCTCATAAAAGAAAAGCAGATTAAATGTATCTCCTTCTAACAGTTTGTGGCCTCAACATCATTTTTTTCTGTTCTGCAAGATCAACCTATAAGACCTTTTCTACTACCTTTCATCCTAGATCGTATAATTCAGTGGCAATCCAGATTATGGCACTCAAACATTCTATTTCTGTATCCTTGCACATGCAAACTGGTATTTTGATTCCTCTGATGGATGTTTTTCACAGCAAATTGTTTAGGTTTGACAACAGACTAGAAAGCATTCCTCTAAAAATTCAGACTTCCTGAAACTGTGCATTTTAATTATTAGTGTGATTCCCTTTCCACAGGTTTGCAGTGAGTCCTACAGTAACTTTGCTTTCTAAACATGTGGTTACTATTTCTGTACAGGTTCATTCACATTCAACAACCTTATCAGCCTGTCTGTTGTGGGCTCCTCTTTTAGCAGCTAGGCCTACTCTTTAAGTTGTTCATCTCAAGATTTCTGCATTCACAGAAAGTTATTTATGTTTTACAACACATCAGAAAGCCTTCATCTGCAAATTCAGACTTTCTGAAATTGTATATTTTAATTATTAGTGTGACTTCCTTTCCACAGGTCTTCAGTGAGTTGCACAATACCTTGCTACTTTTCTTTCTAAACATGTGGTTATTTCTGTACAGGTTCATTCACATTCAACAGCCTTCTCAACCTGTCTGTCATGGGATCCTCCTCTACCAGCTAGGCCTACTCTTAAATTTTTCATCTCAAGATTTCAGCATTTGAGACCTTTGAACAAATCTTGTACCACAATGTAGTATAAATTTTGTGCTGAAAGCCCTTAATAAGCTTGAGCTTTAACCATCATTTATATAGTCCTTAACATTTTTTGCTTGGAAAGTATTTCTTTTGCTATCTTTAATTTCAGCAAGAAATGGCTTTGAGTTGAAAGCTCACATGTGAAATGAGTCCTGTGCTGAGATATGTGTGGATAGATTATCTTTAATTACAATGCCTTCATTCATAAATTAGCTCTTCTATCACCATAAAGACTTGGATAACTGGCAGCTGGTGGCCTTTCCAAGTAACTTCCTGGCAGCAACTTTTGCTTTGATCCTTCCATGGTAAAAGATCCTAAGTGTCACCATAAAAAGGGAGAAGTCCTGTGTTGTGACACTAGAGAGTATTACTTCACTGGAGTGGAGTTTCATAATATTCAGTTTTGATTATCCCAGCCTGTAGAGCAGGTGAGTGAGGCTCTGGCCTTGGTAACCTGGGCTAGAACTCAGATACTCAGATGTGGGTGGAACATGGGCAGTTCTACAACTCCTATGCCTAATACCTACCACTTTCTTCAGTCATATTCACACACTTATGGCTAAGGTTGCGTCACTGAATAGTGTAACCATGTCCATGGCCAACACACCCTTTCAGACCTTCTGCTAGTATCATCCCTTTGTTACTTGGCTTTGCAGTTGGTGGACTCTGCCCACCAAAATGGATGTAGAGTCACTTTTACTCACCAGTCATGGCCCTTGTCAGTAGCTGCTTCACTGATAGGCTGAGATGCCTATTTGTTCTCCTTATTTGTGCAGAGAAAATGGGACACATAGAAGTGGCTTCGGGTGAATCAGTTCAGACTGAGTGGTATGTCTCACCTCTGTCCTATGGCAAAATAAAGTACCCCATAATTCCTTTTGCTCCTGTTAGATAATGAGGCAGTGATGTGATGAATGAAGTATTAGAACAGTATGCTTCTTAGCTCCATGCAGAAAGGAGATGAGGTCTGAAAGTGAGGTACAGACTAAAGCATCTACCTACATCTGTTCATTGTCCAGGGAAGTAAGTGCACTGGAAGACTCCCTTACTCATAAGTTCATAGGTAGGTACTAGTCTATCGGCACAAGGGCCTATGTAAGCCTAGCCAACAAGGTTCCCTGGCTTTTGCCACCCAAGAAGTTATTTTCATGTGCCCCTGTCGAGCAGAGCCACAGAAGTGATCCCTCGGGGTGAATTTCCTATTTCCCATCCACTCATCAAGATTTTTCTTGAAGAGTGCTAATGAGGAACTTTGCTTGACATAGGTAGCTGTTTCCAGAGTATGGGAAGTCTCTGGGACAGGAATCTATCCCTTCAGCATGTTCTGTTTATTCTGGTGACAAGGTTTAGGTCCCTAGAGCGTGTATCTCTGAGGGATTGGGATTTCTTTAGGTGTAGCATGTTCAACAGCTCTGGGTTTGACATAGCTTTGTATGTTAGGCAGAGATCACCTCAGAGTAGGCGATATGCTATGGAGTAAAGCTGGAGTTTTTTGAGAAGGTCAGAGTAGGGCATCTGTATGAGTCGCATAATCCTCTTTGTGAGGTACTTCTGTGGTCTTTCCAGCTGTTGCAGAAGACTTGTGAGGTACATTGCAAATGGGGCATTGTACTCAATAATGGGTCTAATGAGTGCTGAGTAGAGGGGAACAATGACCTCTCTTTTCCTGGATGAGAACCCCTTCGTGATGAGGTGTGCCACTTAGAAGGATTTCCTGACCACTGTGGTGATGTGACTATCAAAGGAAAGACTACTGCCTACCTGAGTCCCAAGGTCTGTTATCACACCTTTGGCCTTAAGTGAACTGCCGCTTATGTGGTAGTTCATGGGTACAGAGTTTTTTTCCAAAGGGAATGACAATGCACTTTTTGGCATTGAGCTTGAGGCCATGGCTCTGACACCAGGCATCTGTCTCAGTGAGGCCTTTTTGTAGGATGTCCACGTCATTTGGGGACTCAACTATAGCACCTAATTTGCAGTCATCTGCAAACTTCTCCAGCCAGAGGCCCTCTGTGTTAGCCCGTACTTCAGAGAAGTAGATACCAAACAGGCGAGGACCCAGGACTGAACCCCGTGGTACTCCACTTGTCACTGGTTTGAAATCAGATTTGGAGTCTGCAACTTTTACAGTGTGGGTTCTGTCAGTGAGCCAGTTGGCGACCCATCTTGTGACGTATGGATTTACACCCAGTTTAGTGAGTTTATCTATAATTCCAGAATGAGGGATGGTGTCGAAAGCCTTAGCGAGGTCCAGATATTCTGTGTGAACTGCCTTACCCTCGTTTACGGCTTTGGTGACTGTTTCAAAGAAGTTGATCAGGTTCAGGAAGCATGATCTGCCTTTCACAAACCCGAACTGGGTGGGGTCCAGAGTTTGGAGATTTCCAATGTCTTTGTTTATGAGTTCCATGATGATACAGTCCATGGCCTTGCAGACCAGGCTTGTAAGGCTTATAGGACGATAGTTCCTGGGGTCTGTGGTGGCTCCCCCTTTGTGAAGTGATATGACTGTTGCTGTGCGCCATTCAGTAGGCATAAAACCTGATGTGAGGCTATGATTGAACATGGTGCTCATTGTTCCAGTTTTCATGGGCTGAAGTTAAGTGATACCCTTCAAGTTTACATTTTCCAGGAATGGGGCAACTCAATGATTAAGTTATTCACTACACTGGAAATGTGGCCCTCTTTCTGCTTCACTGAGTCCAACAGAACAAGAGGGTAGTTAATGGTAGGTACATTTTGCATTCGTTGACAGGGAAGATTCTAGCATGCTTTTCTATATTTCCTCTGATACATTCCTTCTTAGCAAAATTCAGAGAAGGACCAAAAATTCAACTCACCCTGTGGCATAGGTCAAATAATTCACCTTCATGTAGAGGTGATAACCAGTTCCACCTCAGGGCCTCCTTTCTCCTTGGGGTATAATGCTCTTGTTTGTTCTTCCACTAGGGAGTTTAAAACTGATAGAAGCTGTGAAAAAAAAAAAAAAAACTTTGATAGTCAAACATATTCTGCTAAATGGAGGAGGCCTCCTTCAGAACAAAGATATCTGCTATACTTCTCCATTTGATTACTTTGTATGTAGTACTGGCTAATCTTTGGCATATGCTCAACTTTAATCTCAGTTATTCAATGGCTATAATGCAACTTTGAGGTATTTGTCTACATTACAGCCTTGTGGAGGGCAAAACTGTTCCAGTACCAGTTGACTATGCAGTTCCTTGAAGGGGTTCTGTATTTTTGTTGGGTCTGAGTTCAGCCATCGAACAGAAAAAGCATCGAACAGCATGTCTCATTGAACATGCTGTTCATTGAGCCATTCATGTAAGATTGCATTATGGTAGGGATCAGGAAATTTGCCCTTTTTCCACTGCAGTACGATGTCAGAGTTGGTATATATATATATATATATATATATATATATATATATATATATATATATATATATATCGGGCGGAGTGGGTGGCTGAGCAGTTTCCATGTATGACATTTTCCATATAATACCATTCAGCGATTTTACCATTTGATGGCTGGACATTTTTTTCTATATTTGAAGAACCCTTTTCCTCTTGGAGATTTGAATTTTATGACTGACATACATCTTCTGAGCTGCCTAGTTTATTGGTGCCGAAATGTATCTGTGTGAAGACACTGTTCTTAGTGGCCATTTTCTCTGCTCACAGATTCACTGAATTTCAAGCCTTTTTTCGGCAGGGATCCTCATTTGATCTTTCACAAGGAGGAGGTGTCTGCTAGGATGAAGCACATTTTGTCTTGAAAGTATTATTGAAACTATTACTAAACCAGTCGTTCCACCCTTATCTCTCTTTTCTTTACAAGGGACAATTCAGAGGAGATAACTTTTTTGCATGTTTATAAATATTTTTATTAAATCAGAACTAAAACTATACTATCACTAGCTAAACAACACAACCCCCTCCCCTCCAACCCACACCTTCAACTAGTAATCTCCCCACTGCCTTCTCTTTTTCTCCTGTACCTACCTGCAACATAAAAAAACTCATAAATAAGCTTAAGCCCACCAAATAAGCAGCAGACACCCTCCCAAGTGAATACCTACAAATCGCAGCTGATGCTCTGGCCTACCCAGTATCCATCTTGATTAACCGATCTCTGTCAGAAAGTTACATTCCCACACTATGGAAAGTATCACATATAATTCCCCTCAACAAAGGCGGCCCCTCCACAGAACTAACCAATTACCGCCCCATAGCTATTCTCTCTCCACTCTCCAAAATACTAGAGAGATGCATTCACTCTCAGGTCTCAGACTACCTCCTTACTAACAACCTCCTTTCCAATACTCAACATAGTTTCCGACCAAACCATAGCACCACCACTGCCTTACTCTCCTTTACCAACACTATCCTTCAGCATAAAAACAATGGCTATCTCTCCTCTGCTACTTTCCTAGACCTGTCTAAAGCATTTGACATGGTCCCACACAAACAACTCATCTCTGTCCCCAATAATCTATCCTTTTCTTAATCAGTCACCAACTGGTTTCAGAGTTACCCGTCTGACTGCCAACAATCCATTGTATGGCAGAATGACATATCTCTCCAACTACCTGTCTCTATAGGGGTTCCCCAAGGATCTATCCTTGGACCCCTACTCTTCTCTATTTTCACCAATAATCTAGCCTCTGCCACCAAACATGGCCCACTCATACAATACGCAAATGACTCAACCATCATCTGCTCAGCCCAGTCCCTACCCAAACTGCAAAAAGTCACACAGGAAGCCTTTTCCTCTGTTGAAACTTGGTTATCCGATGCCCAATTAATACTCAACTCAAACAAAACTAAACTACTCATCTTCCAACCCACCAAACATACTCAAAACAACTCTCACTTTAACATCACAGCAAAAGACAACACCACTATACACCCAACAGAACACATTAAATTGCTAGGCGTGGAAATAGACAATAAACTAAAATTTGACATTCACATATCCATGACCATAAAAATGTCCACAAAAAACTAGGAGCGTTATACAGAAATAAGCATCTTCTCACCAAAACAGCAAAGATTTCAGTAGCAAATTCCCTCCTTATCTCCACCCTACTTTATGCCTCTCCAATATATTCCAACCTAAGGCAATCCGATCTAAACAAGCTAGAGACCTGCTACAACAAAATCACCAAATTCGTTACAGGGGCATCCTACCATAGTCACCACTGTCTCTCACTTGCTGAACTGGGCTAGCTTGAATACCCTCACCTCCTTCAATGATATCAACTCTGACTCGCCCACAAACTAGTAAACCATCCACTAAATGTTCCATCCATCTAGAATCTACTCCAACCCTATCACACCACCAGACCACTAAGATCCAGCAACAAAAATCACTTGCAGATCACTAAAGCCAATAACGTTGCTGGTGAAGCACTATTCTCTTGTGCCATAGCCAAATTATGGAACTCCCTCCCACCCACAATTACCTCTGTACCATCATGCACCCACTTCAAAACTTTACTAAAAGCGTACCTAAAAACATGCTGGCTATGCCCTTGCAACTCCCACTCTAATATCACCCACCCCATCCAACCACTACCTTTCTTTCCAACCCACTAACTACTTTCATTATAGCAAGCTCGGATGCTCATAAGCCTGCTACTTATTATACAGCAGGAACTTCTTATTGTAACAATTGTTAATGTCTATTATTTACTTCGCAGATAAAGATTCTAGTTGTCTACTGATGTACTATGTTCTTTATCTGTAACTATGTAATTAATTGCTATGTTATTCAAATTGTTAATCGCTATGTAAATCCAATGTAACTACAGTCTGTATATTTTAACTGTGGATCTTTTCTCCCCAGGCCTCTGCTGAAAATGGACCTACGTCCAGTCAGACACTCCCGGTCAACAAATGTAAATAAATAAATAAATAAATTAAATAAAAAATAAATAAAACAGTGACACATGCACATACATTAATGTAAAAGAAAATAAGCCATAGCAACATTTTTCATGCTCGATACGTTTCATTTTTAATAATCATTCAAGCCAACATTACATAAATTGTTCAAATCCTTCCTTCCCTTAAACCTCATCCCCTTTACTGAACATTATTCTGCATCTATTGTTCCCAGATTCCATATATTGCTATATAATTTGCTCTTACCTTTTTCTATGGATTCCATCTCCAGTTATTTTATCTCCTTTACAATATTTAGTACTGTAATTACAATTAGTTTAGATTTTGATTTCTGTTTTCTAGAAACTGTTTTTTTGTCAGCATATAGCATTAAATGCATTAAGGCTTTACTATGTCTAGGCAATTCAGAACCTATGTCTCAACTTCATTAGTTACAACAGTTTGTTCCCTCAACATTTATGACAAAACATTCTGTAGGAAAGTTTTAAAATCTTCCAATTCATCACATTGTTAGAACATGTTTCATAACACCTGTCTGTCTTGTTTTCCATCAGATTTCCAACATTTGTCATCTACCAGTGGGGGAAAAAACTCCATGAAGTCTACTTGGTGTATAAAACCTCTATGCAAACATTTCAAAGCAAAAATCCTAAACCTTTTGGACTTTGCTGCATACTTGGGAGCTATACAGATGCTTTTCTTTTGTTCTTGACTTTCCACACTCTCTTTCCAAATGTTTCTAACCACCTCTGATTGATTGTTGTAGTTATCATATAATATTTTATATACCATGTTAATTATACCTTTTTAGCAGCTGCTTCTTTTCTAAACTCAACTAAAAACCTCTACCATAGTTGGTCTTTCACTTTGGACTCCGCTGTCCCTTACTCTTTGATTCTGTTATCAATCCCTGGTATGGAAGGCAGTCTCTAACATGCAATCCAAACTTCTGCTTGGCCTCATCCCTCTCAGTTAAGGTTCCTTCCCTAGTTACTTTCTTCCAACACCTTTGTTCCTTTGCAAACTTTGCTCAACAGAGACTAGGGGGAAGACCTGGAAGTTGACTGGAGAGAAGAATTCAAGGAAGTAGTCAATGCTCTAGCACCTCAGGAAGAAGATGAAATAGGTGAAGTTGAAAAATGGCACAACTCAGAATAGCAGGTGTGAGAACTATAGACAAGATACACATCCAGATCAGGTATGGAAATAAGGTACATATGGAAAGCTGACGGTAGAATGCAGAAGTCCAGAAAGTTATCAAAAGAAAGGAGAACTGCAGGAAAAAGTGAGAGAAAAGATTGACCAGGCTAAGAAGTAAAAGTGGTCGGGTAATAAAAGGCTAAAAGAGCAATTACAGCAGCAAAGAACAAGGCATCAGAGGCACTCTGCCAGCTCCTGGAAAGTGACTCAGTAGATGGCACAAAGAAATTCTATCAGGTTAAAAGGCAAAGACAGAAAAATGAAGAAGATAGTCATCAGATATCATTCATAAGAGATGCCAGCAACAACCTGCTTACCAGTTTACAGGTCATCAAAGGAAGATGGAGTACTTCTAGAAGCTTCTGAATTAAGAAAGCCCCACTTAAGCTGTACTGCCCTAGACACAACCTATGATTAAAGAAGAAGAGGAGGAGCCCACCCTAGAAGAAGGGAAGGGAAGTGAAGTCAGGGAAATCATCAGGTTCAGATGAGGTCACAGCAGACATGATCAAGATGTTGGGTAAATTAGGGGAGAACTAGATCCAGAAAGTACTCATAGCAGTTTGGAGAGATAGGCATGAATAAGCATATTGGTGCCAGTGTACATGAGCAAAGGAGACATTCACAAGTGTGGGCAGCATAGCGGTATCAAAGTCCAGTCACACTGCCTGAAAGTTCTGGAGAGGGTGACTGATAAACGAATATGCAAAGTAGTAGAAAGTATGATGGGAGATGAGCAGTTCAGATTCAGGACAGGAAACAGCACAATTAATTCAATGTTTGCAGTGAGACAGATAGTTGAGAAGAAGTTAGAGGTGAGGAAAGAGTCAAACTGAGCATTCCTAGACTTAGAGAAAGAATAAGACAAGTTCCTAAGTAAGCTGATTTGGGCATTCCTGAGATGGTCCAACATCCTAGAAACATTGGTAGAATTAGTGCAGACCATGTACAGGGACCTAATGATACACGTATGAACAGTGTTCAGGCTCATGGAAGGGTTCCCAGTGGAAATGGCTATACATCAGGGTTCAGTTCTGTACCCACTGCTGTTTTTACTGGGGATGGACTACATTAGCAAGCAGGTCAAAGAGGACAGATCAGCAAAGTTGCTGTATGCAGATGATGTAGCATTACAGACAGATTCCGAATAAGAACTTCAGCAAGTGATAGGGGAATGGAATGTAGAACTGAAGATACATAGGATGAAACTGAGTAGAGATAAGAAGGTTGTAATGGCAGCAAATTGGTGAAGTCAGAAGAAGCTGAAAATTGAGATAGGAGGGAAAATTGTGGAGCAGGTTAACAGCTTCACATATCTAGGAGTGGTAGTTAAAGAGAAGGGAAGTCTGAATGAGGATGTCAGAGCTAGAATCAGAGGGGCTGCAGACAACTGGTAGAGAGTATCAAGGGTAGTTTGTGACAGAAGAATGCAAATGCTAAAAAGTTAGGTGTGTAAAACAGTGGTGCAACTTGGGGAAGGCAAGATGGAGGCCAACATATAAGCATAGCACCAGCAAAGCTCTGATACAAACGTAGTCATCCTATTACGTGGCTTATAAAAATTATTTGGAAAAACTGTTGTAAGCTGACCTGAAGGGAGAGCTATGACTCTGATCAGGTGTCCAGATGTTCCACAAACTCTGAACTACAAAAAAAGAAGAGGGAGAAAAAATAAGGCAAGAAGAGATTTTAAAATGGTATTAGACTTCCCATACATGTCAAGCAGAGCACTTCACTGGCCCTCTTCAAGAGAAATCTTGATGACTGGATGGGAAATAGAAAGTTCACCCCGGGGATCACTGCAGTGGCTGTATTTGATAGAGGAACTGGAAACTAATGTTGGGCAGCACAATGGGCTAGGCTTGTAAAGGCTCCAGGGCCATTAGTCTAGTACACACCTATGAACCTATGAAATGAAAAATTAGACTCAGGAAAACTGCAGTGGCAACAAACACTTTCTAATATATCTTAGAGGTATCGACGTTAACTCACCTGAAGGGAGAGTTCTGCTTTAGCTGCACTGTGTACCGCAACCACACTTCTCAACTGTACAGATTTTTGCAGAATGGCCAGAATTTCGCCTCATATTTTTGTACATTTTTCATAAAATTGTGTTTTTTTAGCAAATTGTTAGAAAATCATTAAAGATTGAAGTCAGCAAATAATGAGACATTTGAGTTTCAGAATTCATACCCTTCATAAAATTCATGCTAACACAAAACCTATTATTCTATTAACTTTCTAAGTTTGTAGGAGCAATATTTAAAAATTGTCCCTATTTTTGGACCTCTGTCCCCCCATTATTTATGAATTTGTCCAGATTTCTTGCTCTAAGAAGTATGACCGCAACTTCCGAGCTACAAAAAAAAAGATTTAAAATAAATCAGTGTTAAGTGAAAAACTAGAGTTAGTGGAATTGCAATGGCAACAAACAGTGTCTAATATACTTTGAAGAAAGTGTTGTGACCTACCTTGAAAGGAGAGCTCAACTCAGCAGCTGATTTCTGTAGTTTCCATGTATTCTGAGCTGTAAAGGGAAGTAAAAAGAAAAAGGAGAAAAAATAAGGCAAGAAGGTTTGAAATAAGTCAGAATTAAATGGAAAACTAGACTTTATAGAATTGCAACAGTATTAAATACTTCAATAATAAGACAAAATGGCAAATGAAAATGTACACATGGATACTGAAATAACTAAAATAAAACTGTCAATGCTCTTCTCACCAGAAAAAGAAACTACCTCAAAACAGGCACAAACAGTCAAACAACAAGAAAACAAAAAAAAATTATTAACCAAGGGAAAAACAGATCAACCTGCCATCCTTGAAGAGATAAGGTTGATACTGCAACCTCTTTGATCAGCCATACAACTTTCTGGTCAACTTCAAACACCTGACAGTACAATAAACCATATGTCTAATAGACTCAAAGCTACAAAAGCAAAAGCCGTGGAGAATGAAGTAAAAATTGAACGACTACAAAAATACTTTAACTCTAATGCTAAAACTATTCAAAATATTCATGAAAAACTTTTGGATCTGGAAGCTAGAAGCAGATGTAACATCATTATGGAAACATGGTTGAAAAATATGGCATCAGATTTTAATTGTAGAGGTTATAATCCTACAGATGTAAATAATATATATAAAGAGGTTAAGCAACAATGTGAAACTATTGCTAATCCCACATTTTCAGATGTAAGTAAAAAAGACTCATACAATTTCTCAAAATACACTCTCTGGACTTATAATAAAAATATGAATAATGTTAAACTGATTATTATCAAATACTGGCATATTTTATCAGATGTTCCTGAACTTGGTTCTGTTGTCTCTTCATGCCCTCATTTTGGTTATAAAAGAAGTGCTAATTTAAAACAGTTATTGTGCTATAAAGAACAACCTTGAACTATTTTTCCTTTTAAAACATTGAAAAAGAGCACTTTTAAATGTGGTAGGCTTGTGTATTGAAAGTATTATATATATATATATATATATATATATATATATGTATGTATATATATATATATATATATATATATATATATATATATAAATTTATATATATATGTATATATATATATATATATATATATATACACACACACACACAAACACTGTATTTCCCCAAAAATAAGATTGGGTCTTACACTTTTTCCCCTGCCGAAATACGCATTAGGGTTTATTATCAGGGGATGCCTTATTTACCCCCCCTGTACAACAATCTACATTTATTAATTTATTCATGTACAAAAATCGACATTTATTCATGTACACAAATCGACATTTATTCATGTACACAAATTGACATTTATTTGGTACCTTTTCATTATTGGGCAACAGTTCTAGGTAATACGTTAACAGTTTTCTGAGAATTCTACATAAACAGTCCAACAAACATTTCAACTTCCGAATATCTACACCTTGGCTTTCACAGTGCAGTATATTTCATGCTTAACAGAAAGTGCTGAAAAATCTCACTGCATGTGTATTGGTGGAGGGGAATAAAACAGGTGAATAACTGCCACTTTTTGAGTGGTGATGCTTTCTTTATTCCTTACCCAAACAGTAAGAGAAGAATGATGGAAAGTCATAAAAATGAAGTCTGGGAACTAGTGGCCTTACTTTGTAATTACCCTTGTATAATGAAACATTACCTTAATACAATAAAGTCAAAAAACTGAAAAGAGCTTGCTGACAGCTGAAAACAGAAGCAATCCATTCTGTTGCCCCGATAATGAAAAAGTTATTCAAATACAGTCATGTCATCTTCTTCTGGAACATTGTCATAAGTCTCCAACCCTCGAATTCTGGCCTGAATTTCTTGCGACTCCATTTCCTGTATAACCATTGGCCCCAATCTGTCATGCCTAGCAATAGAGCTCTCCTTAAATGAGCACTGCTTGTCCATGTAGCTTGCTTGTGGTGCATTGGCAACACAGCTGTCAGTGATTTTATCCCATGAATTCTTCACCCAAGTCACGCCCTCTTGCAGACTAGGCTTCACAAAGTTTCCATGCTGATTTCTCTCCATTCTATTTTCAATGTAGTCATTGAGTTCCATGCGCAAATGATCCTTGAATGGCTTGTTTATTGCAATATCAAGAGTCGGAGATAGGCAGTCATTCCTGTGGGAATCATTATTTGATCTATTCTTCCCTGTGCAAGGAAGTTCTTCATGTCTTTAGCCCAATGAGTGCTGGCTAAATCCCAGACTAGCAGATCTCTTTCGCCACCTCGCAAAACAAGTGGCAGCATTACACTGACCCACTTCCTTATAACTGCTTGTGTGCACCAGACGTTTTTGGTTTCAAGAATGTAAATACCTGAAACACATTCAATCTTATATTTCTTGCCCTTACTAATGATTAGAGGTGGAGTTTTCTTTCCATTTAGACGAATTGCCAAAATACAGGTAACACATGCACTTTCGTCACCAGTGGAGGCATAGGTGCTGGAATCATAGAGAGAGGGGTGAGGGGCACCCACTTTTGCAGTAGATTCAGCAACTTATGTAACATTTATAAAAAGACCCACACTCACCCGTTCCGGTCACAATCACACAGTCCATATAGTATATACCTACAGTGAGGGTGAGGTCGTGAGTAAAGAAATAAAGTTTAAGAAAGGATAAATTCCCCTATCCCCACCCCACCCCACACGCCCCATTTATAGTGATGATTGATGTCTGAATCGATGTGCGAATGTGCGATCTCCGAGATAAATTCTCCGTTCAGCTGCAGTAAGTTGCTGACAGCAACTTGGCCCCTCCCACCTTTCAGCAAACGGTAGCTAACATCAAAACATGAAGAAAAAAAACCATGACATCCTTTCCATTCCTTGTGTATTTACTGTGTACCATTAACCAACTGTCTGTAATACTGTAATTGTTTCCTTTTTTCAGCATTTGATTTTGACCATGGCAGCCAGAGCCAGACCCAGTTAATTAGTGAGAATGCGAGCAAGATCGACTTGAGGTAAAAATGCAAGTTATGCAACTGCTCACTGCTGCCCCTATGCTCTGTCCCAATCTGAGCTCAGCCTCAGCCTCAGCCTCAGTCAGCCACCCGCCTCACCATTATCTTTCTAATCTAAAGCATCATCAAGTCCCAGTCCCCCTGCTGCAAAAAACATTTTGTTTCCTTAATTCCTTTTTCAGTGTTTGATTCAGATTCTTCCACGGTCATCATGTCCATGGCACTTAATTAGCGTCAGCGTCTCACTCTCAGCAAGATGCAACTGCTGCCTATGCTGACGTGACATGTTTAAAGTTCTCTGGAGAATGGAAAGACACAGAAGGCCGGTTGTCTGTTGGTACTAGGTGGCAAACAAAAACACTTCTTATATAGTGCTTTCGCAAGGGACCGCATCAAACGGAGAATCTAAGGCTCAGGCTGTGACCTGTGATTAAGTTATTGCAAATTATTTTATTTTACATCATCATGCAGACCGCATATAAAATAATTTGCAATAACTTAATCACAGGTCACAGCCTTAGATTCTCTCTCTACTCTGTACACTGTCTGCTAGCTTTAGTTGACAAGGAAATAGGAATCAGATAGGATAGTTCACCTGGCACCGACTGGGTATGGGTAAACAAAAACATGCTGCCAGAAGAGTCCAACCAGGTTCCAAGAAAAAAAAAAAAAGGTTCCAAGAAGTCTCAAGTCTGTACAAGCACACAAGACAAGACTAAGACAATGGAAGGGTGCAAAATGATGAGGGTCAAGGGGCTGAAGTGAACATAACACCACATTTCTACATTTTTTTAAATGTAATTCCTTTTCTGTTAGAATTAAGATCTGATAGCTATCATAGCTTGCGCCGTTGTGCTCTGTCTGCCTCTGCTGCTGGCTAGTAAAGGCACTTTTTGGATAAAGACTTTCAGCAGAAATTAGTCAGCATGAATATCAAGGATATTTTGCATTTGTGAAAATTGTCAGAGATTAATGTATCTTTTGTGAGTGCAGTCTACTGTCCCTAAGCTCTGCAACATTTTTATTACACTAAAAGGTTTTGTTTTCTAAGTGAAAGCTAAAGCAGTTACAAGAAAAAGTGTAAGCAAATTGGAGCCTTAAACTTAATAAACTACAATGTTTTCACTTAGAGTTGCAGTAACGAGTTTAAGTAAAAAATAACTACATGTGTTAGCAGTTGCATTAATGTCCCACTAAAATGCTTTAAAGAAATGCAGAACTGCAAAGATAAAGCTGAAATGAACTGTAAGCATCTGAAGTGGCCACCTTTTGCCGTGATTACTATCATTTTCATACACAGTAATAAAAAAATAATCAGTGGCTCCCTCAACTAACTTCCACTTGTGTGGGGGGGTTCAACTTCATATTCAGGGGACTGGGCTGCAGTAAGCAGGTGCACTGGTCTGCCTCCCCCCCCACAAGCCTGACTAACTTAGGTTCAGTGGCAGTCACAGGTGTAAAAATTTCCAGATTCCAGAAGTCAAAGCTGTTAGTGATGTTGTTGTTGTGTTCTTTCTGTGACCTTATAAATAATCCAGACCTCCTTCCCTCCAAATCAATCGAGAGTGACTGAGTGAGTGAACTGAATAATTCTGAATTTTGTTGTTGCTTTGTAATTTGTGCTTGCGCTGTGCGTACTATATGTAGACAAAGTAAGTAAGCCTTGGGGGAATGTATTTATTTTTTGATGTAATTTTGATTTTACTTATACTGGAAAGGTCATTAGGGAAAATGCTTCATTAACGTTCATTTTTCTGCTTGTGCATACATGATGGAAAAGTAATTAAAGGAACCTTCTCCTTGGGGGAAATGATTCATGTTCAGTTGATGTCATTTGGTAGTGCTAGCTTGTGCATACATTGGTTGGACAAACTACTGAGAGGATTGTTAGGGGAAATGTTTCATTTTTGGTGCTTGTGCATACATGGGCAAATCTGACTGAAGGGCCCGGGGACTAGGTCATTGGAGGAAATGTGTCATTTTAATGCTTGTGCATACATGGATAAACGTGACTGAAGGGGTCATTGGAGAAAACGTGTCATTTAATTTATTAATGCTTGTGCTTACATAGACAAAGTGAAGGGGCCGTTGGGAAAAATGTTTAATTTCTGTGCTTGTGCCTACATGGATGGACAAAGTACAGAAGCGATCCTTGGGGGAAATGATTCATTTTGAAGTCACTTGGTGTTGGTGCTTACTACTATGCATACAAACACACTACTGAAGAAGTCATTGGGGAAAATGCTTTATTTTTGTTTTTGTGCTTGTGCATTATATATGGTGGAAAAGTAATTAAGGGAACCTTGGGGGAAATCATTCCTTTTTATGTCATTTGGTAGTACTTGTGCTTGTGCATACATGGACAAACTACTGAGAGGATTGTTAGGGGAAATGTTTCATTTTTGGTGCTTGTGCATACATGGACAAACCTGATTGAAGGGGTCATTGGAGAAAATCTGTCATTTTAGTGCTTGTGCATACATGGATAAACCTGACTGAAGGGATCATTGGAGAAAATGTGTCATTTTAGTGCTTGTGCATACATGGACAAACCTGACTGAAGGGATCATTGGAGAAAATGTGTCATTTTACTGCTTGTGCATACATAGACAAACCTGACTGAAGGGGTCATTGGAGAAAATGTGTCATTGTAGTGCTTGTGCATACATGGACAAACCTGACTGAAGGGGTCATTGGAGAAAATTTATCATTTTAGTGCTTGTGCATACATGGACAAACCTGACTGAAGGAGTCATTGGAGAAAATGTGTCATTTCATTGCTTGTGCTTACATAGACAAAGTAATGAAGGTGTCATTGGGGAAACTGCTTTATTTTTGTGTTTGTGCGTACATGGAAAAGTAATTAAGGGAACCTTGGGGGAAATTTTTCATTTTGATGTCATTTGCTAGTGCTTATGCATACATGGACAGAGTTCTGAGAGGGTTGTTAGGGGAAATGTTTCATTTTTGGTGCTTGTGCATACATGGACAAATCTGACTTCTTCTGGCTTTTCATGGTTAGGGGTCACCACAGCGGATCACCTGTCTGCTCATAATTGGCAGTAGAGTCTTACAGTATCGAGTTGCCAGCCCGGCATCCGACCTTACAGGGGAAGCACACACATGCATGCACTCATGCCTAGAGCCAATTTAGAGTGTCCAATCCACCTACAGCATGTCTTTGGATATGGGAGGAAACTGGAGCACCCATAGGAAACCCACGCAACCACAGAGAGGACATGCAGACTCCAGACAGAAGTCACCTCAGCCAAGGATCGAACCAGATCACCTCTTGCTGTGAGGTGACAATGCTAACCACTGCACCACTGTGGCCGCCATGGACAAACCTGACTGAAGGGGTCAATATTACTGCATGCCAAGTAGAATATAAGATGGGACTTTATGTTTGTCTATTTCTGACCACAGTCCTGGCAGCCCGCTGTAAACTTTATTATGAAGTAGGAAACACACAAGCTTTAGCAGTGCTATAGCCTGCATATTTACAGCTGCACAATATAAAGTGCATGGTATGTGGTCAGTACTGTGGTCAGAAATATATCCGTTGCATCCATGCTTACAAAACTATTGCAGTTCTCTCTGTGCAGGTCAAGTATTGCATCAAGTACTTTTGTCAGCTAATTCCTGTCCACTGATAAGTTGTACAGAAAAGAGTAATGTACTTCAGAATGGCATGCTTGATTTAACAGTACTGCCATGGCTTCTTTAACACATACCAACTCATATCAACACAGGTTGGCATCATTTCTAATTTTGTAAGAACTTTATGTGCATTTATCCTTAATGAAACTTAGCTTGCATCATACTGATGCTCTTGTAATGGGAGTAAATACCTTTAAAAAATTTGCCATTCTTAAATCACTAAGTGCCCCTCTTGCCCTCCGTCCCCCCAGTCTTCAACAGCTTCCAGCACCTATGAGTGGAAGGAATGTAGATTGACGAGGCACCCCTCTGATTAATTGTTGTTTGAGATCCTTGGCCCATAAACACTTCAGTTTCATCCATAGGAATCATTTCAGAGAGATGGCATTTAGAAAAGTTGATGCCATCAATAAAGGAGTTGAATGCAAGTGCACATTTAATAACTTCAGTATCTTCCAGCTTGAACAGTGTTGTTGATTTTCTTAGAGGCAGTTCATATCGCTGAAGGAAGCCATCTAGTCAATGTTGTGATGCTTTGAATTCTTCTGGGGATATTTCTAACTGTGGTGCCATTGCAAGGGCAAATGCTTGAATATCAGCCCTGCACACAACCAAAGCCTTTGCTGTCCTGTTAGCAATCCATTCTCAGATGATGTCTTCCAGCTCAGGAAATAATGGTTGCCGACCTGATCCACACTTGCACTTCTTAGCATTTCCCTCATCCGCCTGTTGACTGAGGTTATCGTACACTGCTCCCCATTTTCAGACTATTCGGAGATCCGACTTCTTCTCTTTACCGAAAGCCATCAGATTCTTTCCCTGGGAGTCCTCCATGTTTCCTTTCTTGTACTCGACAGAATAGCTCTTTCTTTTTGCACTCATCTTGTATGGGGGGGGGGGTTAATTGAAGACTTATGAGACAGGAGTGGCAACACAAAATGGCGACAGTTAAGAAGACAGAACCATACCCGTCCGTTATCAAATGCACACGTTTTACGTGAGTTGATACAATCAAAGTACACTTGCCAGTGTTTATGGGCCAAGGATCTCAACCGTCAAGTGTGAGTGAGGATTAGGGTTACAGTAAGAATCGTGGAGAACTCCTGGGGAAAGAATCTTATGATTTTCTGCAAAGAGAAGAAGTTGGGTGTTCGAATGGTCCGAAAATGGCGAGCCAAGTATGATAACCTCAGTCAACAGGTGTCAATAATATTATTATTTTATAATTCAGCATGTCCATCGTGTTTTGTTGATGATCTTAACTGGGGCTTATTCTTGGGTTAGGGCTTATATCATGACCACGCTGGAAAACCATGCTAGGCCTTATTCTCTGGTTACGTCTAATTTATGGAGAAATATGGTATATGTATATATATATATATATATATATATATATATATATATATATGTATATTTTTTATATATATATATATATATATATATATATATATATATATATATATATATATATATATATATATATATATATATATATATATATCAGGGGCAGCTCGTGACATCGGACTGCCGGACTGCAGCCCCTTCAGTATTTTTTAGTTTAATTATTATTTTTTTTTTTACTATCTGACTTGACTTACTACTCCTCATCTTTCAAGTTTCACTGCTGCCGACTGACTCGGCGAGTACGCGCATGCGCACTTTGACCAGTTCCGGTTGCGGCGTTTTTTTTTCTTTTCTTTCTGCTGCAGTCTGGAGAGGCAATTAAGGCATCATTGTGATGCCCAGCAGTCTATGCGGTTTGGAACCGCATAGAATTGGAAGGGGTTCGGACTGCCACGTCCGCAGGCACGTACATGACGTGCTTAGGCTAAATGGCTGCTGATTGGTTGTCGTTGTCTTCTCGGGCTTTATGTGCTGGGAAAAGAGCGAGAAGCAAACAGTTACAGCCAGTTTCGGTTGTGGAACTTGTGGAGTGCAGTGCTGAGCAGAACTTGTAAATCTTTGCCAGACTAAAGGCACAGTTTTGAATTAATTGCAAGAGAAGCTGCCATAAACTCAGAATTCTTTGCTTATGATTATTTTTCATCTGGCAAAAGCAAATAGAGTAAGTAGTTTCACTTATTTACTGTCTGTATTATAGAATGTTCTTTGATGCAACAGCATGACATATGGAACCTGGAGTTTTATGAAGAGTCATAATGTTCATGGTGTGTTTGTTTGTACAAGTATGCAATGTAATGGCACAGCTCGTTGTGAAGTAGACCGTGTTGTATCAGTCACATTGCTTTGCCGTAAGTTTTTCTGCAATGAAATCTGTTATTAGTTGCTATTTACATAAAAAAGTATTAAGACGTTAGCATTTGGATGTTGAATAAGTAGAACTTGTTTTTCTTTTAGTGGGAAAACAAGCACATTAAGACACTGTGATTAAAACAGCTGGACAAAGAAAAGGAAGATATAGATTTTAAGAAGTCAGATGCATATTTACTGACTTAGGAGTAAAGATGACTGATGAGTTCTATGAATTTTGTTTAGAAGTGAACATAGGATGAAGGTCCTGAAAGGCTTCTTTCCTGGTCTGTATGTTTATATGGAGCAGATGGTTTCCTGAGTGACTGCAGGGATGAAAGGGATGGGAGTTGCTGCCAGAATATAAAGCTTGCTCATTTCTCCGTGTGCTTTGTTAAACTTATCCCATTCTGGGAGAAGAGAATAGGGGAGGTACTAGCAGGAGAAGCATGTTTATTTTCTTTACAGTTTTGACTTTTTTGTGTAATGGCTTATGCATTTGGCAATGTTGCCACCAGTTTTGTGGAATTAAAGTTCAAATCAGAGACATGAGCCACATACAGATACTAAGAGAAGTGGCTTCAAATCAGAGACATGAACCATATAACTATCCCATTGGAGTGTAGCCTCCCAGACATCTCAAATGCGCAGGTGAAAGCTGCTCTCTCTAAAGCTAAAAACACAGCATCAATGGGACCGGATGGTGTCCCCGGCTGTGTGCTACACGAGCTAAATGAGGAATTAAACCCGCACATAAGGCAGCTGTTTAATCTCAGCCTTACCACAGGATACGTGCCCAAGGAGTGGCGTACGGCAACTGTGGTCCCACTCCACAAAGGCGGTGCCTCTACGGACCCTGGTAATTACCGCCCCATAAGCTTAACAAGTCTAGTCTGCAAAGCTATGGAGAGGATCATAATGGAGCTCATAAACAAAGATATAGGGGACTTGCAGACATTGGACCCGACCCAGTTTGGCTTCGTCAAGGGC
The DNA here is from genome assembly GCF_019279795.1 of Protopterus annectens. NCBI lineage: Eukaryota > Metazoa > Chordata > Ceratodontiformes > Protopteridae > Protopterus > Protopterus annectens. The sequence continues at coordinate 1,630,253,793 of NC_056725.1, forward strand.
AGATCATGCCTTTTGAACTTGGTCGACTTCTTCGAAACAGTCACCAAGGCCATTGATGAGGGAAAGGCAGTCCATACAGCCTACCTTGACCTTGCAAAGGCTTTCTACACAATACCCCACTCGGGTATTGTAGAAAAACTTACCAGCTTAAATGTAAACCCATATGTCACAAGATGGGTTGCAAACTGGCTTAAGGACAGAACCCACAGGGTTAGAGTTGCTGGCGCTATGTCAGACTCCAAGCCGGTCACAAGTGGTGTCCCACAGGGCTTGGTCCTTGGCCCCCTATTGTTCGGCATCTACTTCTCAGAAGTACAGGCTAACATGGGAGGACTTTGGCTGACAAAGTTTGCAGACGACTGCAAACTGGGCGCCATAGTGGAAAGTGCATCTGACACGGATATCCTTCAGAAGGGACTCACGGAAACAGATAGCTGGTGCCAGAGCCATGGCCTGAAGTTAAATGCCAAAAAATGTATAGTCATACCCTTCGGGAAAAACAAGGTAACCCCAAGCTACCATATAGGTGGCAATCCACTAAGCACAGAAGAGGTTATCAGGGACCTGGGGACCCAGGTTGACAGTGGCCTTTCTTTTGACACTCACGTTGCTAAAGTGGTTAGAAAGACCTTCTACATTGCCCACCTGATCATGAAGGGATTCACATCCAGATCTAGTGAGGTCATTGTTCCCCTGTACTCTTCACTTATCAGACCAATGATCGAGTGCAATGCCCCATTCGGGATGTATCTCACCCGACATCTGCAGCAATTGGAGAGACCCCAAAAGTTCCTCACCAAAAGGATAAAGGGACTCCAAAATCTATCATATGCTGCCAGATTGAAGAAACTCTAGCTCTTTTCAGTTGCATACCGTCTGCTCGGAGGTGACATGTGCCTGACATACAAGGCCATGTCCAACCCGGAATTAATGGACATGCTCCACCTCAAAAAATCCAAATCCACCAAAACCACTAGAGCAAGCGACTTAAACCTTAGCACGGATATAAATAGGACATGCTGGAGGGATAGATTTATCACTCAGAGACTCCCTATGCTGTGGAATAAAATCCCGGTCCATGTGAGGCAGAGCACCTCGCTGGCTCTGTTCAAGAGAAATCTTGACCTGTGGATGGGAGATCGTAGGTTTATCCCGGGAATCATCTCTGTGTCACTGCTGGACAGAGGCACAACAAACTAATGGGCACAGTATTTTTTCATATAAGGGGTGGCGTAAGCCACAAAACTTTGGGCTAGGCTTATAAATGCCTTAGGGCAGATAGCCTAGTATAAACCTATGAACCTATGAACCTATATACAGATAATAAGAGAAGTGGCAAGGCACCAGATTCCATCCTGTCTAACCCAGAGTCTGAGGACAAGACTTGGAGTGAGGATAGAACTGAATAGCCAGTGGCCACTTTTTCTATTACTGGGGATGAGGGAGTCATTGCCTGATCTCTGGCGTTTGTCTTTGGAGAAAATATTGGTGTACTGAAGACTCTGAATGTGTTCCACTTTTGCTTGTGCAAGTTGTGTAGATTAGAGTAAACCAAGTCTTGCATCCATGAAGGATGGAAGAGATACTCAGAGATGCATGTGTCTGGATCTCGGTGTCCTTCTGTAAGTCATTTTGTTAATAGCCATGATCCATGAAAGTTCTTGAAGCAGACAGTAGTGCATCACATTCAGTATTTGCTGTTAACAGGTAGCTGGCAATGTTTTGTGCTGACCAGCCATCAAGGTTTTATCCTCACTGGTGTATAGTGGAGAACATTTTGCAAATCTTGGTGCAGGCAGATAATATTGTTTTCCTGAACTCCTTCTGAGTCTGTCCAATTTGAGTGAGCTTTTCCATTGACATTCACATACTGGTTATATGGAGATAGCTGCATCCTGTAGTCAGTGTTCTCTTTTTTTGTTTTGTATATCCAACCTGCACAAAACTCACACTGAATGCTTGTGAAAGAAAGCTTTAGGAATTTATTTCAATTTATGTGTTAACCTAGTAAATCTACCAAGCACAAGTGCTTATTCAGATTAGGAAGAACTGTCTATGCCTTGTTCAGTCCTACAGTAGGCAAACAAGAGACAGAAAGAATCAAACACAGGACTATAGCTTTAAACTTGATAGCAGCAAGTGGCCCTAATCCTCTTTGTGTAAGTCCCAAATAATTAAAGACAATCCAGAGACATGTCAGTATCCTGGCAGAGTAATATGTGCAAGGAATGCATTCAAAGTACATCACAAGTGTTACATTTAGTATATCTCGGCAGCATAAAAATCTACTGCCAATCATTAGCAGACCAGAGTTCCGCTGTGGCGACCCCTAACTGGGAAAAGCCGAAAGAAGAAGAATAAGTAAAGCAAAAGAAAGAACAATTTATTTAGTAATAAGGTAAACGTGCCAACAGTGGTATTTTCAGCATGAATACACTGCTCTTAGAAAGAATTAATTTTAGTAAGGTGCAGTATATACATTTATATTGATGATGTATGGGAAAAGACCCCAATGACCAGATGAAAAGACGTGCACAAAGTGACAAGATGAGGAAGTCAGAATCAAGAAAAAGAACCGGCAAGAAGAAAGGGAGTATGAAGGAAAAAAGGGAGGTAATAGAATAACATATTAAATACTAATGAGAGAATTTGGTGATAGAAGAAAAAAATGTGAAGGCAAGGGTGGATATAGTGAGGCTAGAATTAGGGTTATATGTGGATAAAACTTTGAAGCTCATAGCGAGTGAGTTAGTTTAGCATGTAAAGAAATATAGAGTAAGATGACTGCAGTTTAAAATGAGAGAAATTAGGTACAAGTAAAAAATGGTTAATGTTAAGATGTGAGAGTAGAGATAATAAAAGGATAAAAGAAAAAATAATGCTTTAAATTACAATTAAGAAATAACTGTAATAATCAGAGTTATAGATTATTTTTATTTCAGAAATGCATGTAGATTATTTTATTTTGTCAGCTACTCAAATTAGCAGTATTAATATTAAAGTGTCCCTTCTTTGACAGGTTCCCAGCTGTATTGTGTGGCTATTTTATATTTTTACATCACATTTTTGGTCCATTTTTCATAAAATTGTGTTTTTTTGGCAAATTAGTGACAAATCATTAAAGACTGAAGTTAGAAAATAATGACAGACATTTGAGTTTCAGATTTCATACCATTCAGAAAATTCATACTAATGCAAGACCTATTCTATTATCTTTCTAAGTTTATAAGAGCAATATTTTAAAAATTGTCCTTATTTTTGGGCCTTTGTCCCACTTCTTTGTATGGCTTTGTCCAGATTTCTTGCTCTGAGGTTGAGAGGTATGACAAATGTGTCAGGGCCATCACAGTCAGCCAGAGACATTTCAAATTGTGACATACTTGTTGCACCCCACTCCCCTATGTAGTGACTCTGGATGTGTCGAAGCAAGGCAAGGAGTAGTTATGCAGTGTAAATGTGCAGAGTATCCCCCCATTCAAGGTAGATACAAGTACTAGAGTGGCTTTTCATCTGTCCTTGATTTTTGCAGAATGGTCTGGTTTCTGTCATATTTTTTGTACTGTTGATTTATGCTTATTACTCAAAGTGCCTGTTGCTCTGTGTTTAAGTAGCAATACTTTAATGACCATCAGGTAAGCTTGGCTGAGATCGTAAGATGCAAGTAAGCTTTAATAAGCATACTGTTAAAGAATTGCCAACATTGAAAGCTTTTCTGTTGTTGCCATGTAGAGAATACTTAACTAAATAATGTATAAGCCTTGGGTATTGAAATGCATATGACAGTATTTGTAATAAAGGACAGGATTACATTATTTTAAGAAGCTCATTACACTTGGAGACTTCCAGTCATCTCTGCAGGCTTTACCCATAACCTAAACAGAATGCCAATCGTGTGGTCCATAACCTGTACAGTAATCCTTTTAAGCAATGTATCTTGAGCTTATTTCTTGTTTGCTTTTCATTTTTTACTTTGATCATGTTTTCCCCATGAAACAAGTAGATAGTTGTCAGGCAGTAGGTCTTTTTTTGGATAAGAAACATTTTTACAAGTGGGGGCATCAGAGATTTCTACTTTCAGCATGTTACTTGGTACTTTAATAAAGCTGAATATAAAATATAATTATAACTGCAGTGCAAGAAGTGGTTTGAGTTGAGTGCTGCTTTGTTTTTTCTTATACTTGATTTTGACTGGCATTCCATTAATGTATTTTAAAAAAAGTAAGCTATTTTTTCATGCCTCACAACCTTTTTTGTTTCCATCTAGATATTAAGCTGTCATGCAGCCAATGCATTGAAATATTTTTATTATTCGACACTTCATTTTGTCTTGATTGGACTCTCATAATGACGGTTTGGCACCCAGGGCATTATATTTAGTTTTGGTGGTTTCCTACTACAGGTGTGTGTGTTGTAGGGAATACCTCAGGCTTGAACCCTGTACCTTGTATGCAGGTGTTAAAGACCTGAATTCCCTACCCACCACCATTTGTAAAAAAAAAAAAAATTGCAGATTTTTGCCTCATATTTGATCTGATCTGTTCCTCATAATATCTGTGGTTTGTAAATGTTGCAATGCTTGATATTTGATGGTGCAGTGGTAGCATTGTTGCCTCACAGCTGCAGATTCTCAGGTTTGATTCTTGGCTGGGGTGCCTTCTTTGTGGGGTCTGTATCTTCTCCCTGTGTTTGTGTGGGTTTGCTTTTGTGTCCTCCCATGTTACAAAGACATGTCTGCATTATTTCTTCCTGGGCCTCTGCTGAAAATGTTTTTTTGTTCCAAGTCAGACTGTCGTGATTAACAAATGTTAAATAAAATTGACAGGAATTAGAATTTCAGACTTCAGGTTTCTGAATGTTTAATTCCTTGCATATTTGATGGTGCAGTGGTAGTATTGTTGCCTCACAGCTATAGGTTTTCTGGTTTGATTCTTGGCTGGGGTGCCTTCTGTGTGGAGTCTGCATCTCCTTCCTGTGTTTGTGTGGATTTGCTTTGGTGCCCTGTCATTTTACAAAGATGTGTCTGCAATATTTCTCCTTGGGTCTCTGCTGAAAATTGTTTTTGTTCTGCGAGCAGTAAAATTGGCAGGCATTTGAATTTCAGAATTCATGTTCTTCAGAAAATACATAGTAACACAATCATAACACAACCTTTTATTCTAGCAATTTTCTAAGTTTATAAGATGAATATTTGAAATTTGTCCCTATTTTTGGGACTGTATTCCCCCATTATTGGCTTCGTCCAGGTTTTTTGTGCTAAGGTTGTCAGCTATGGCAAGAACTGAATTCACTGAATATGTTTGAGGGCTGTATTCCCTCATTACTGGGTTTGTCCAGGTGTTTTGTACTAAGAGGTTGACAGCTATGGTGAGAACTGAATTCACTAAATGATAGCCATTTAAGTTTCAGTCTTTCTCTCTTTTACAAAGCAGCTGATTTGGCATAGTGGTATGTTGCTCTGACTGTTTTGCACAGGGACCTTGGCAGTAAAATGTATGGTGGTAACGCAGCATTTCTCTTTCACAAAGCAGCTGATTTGGCATAGTGGTATGTTGCTCTGACTGTTCTGCACAGGGACCTTGGCAGTAAAATGTATGGTGGTAACACAGCATTTTATTCTAGCAACTTTCCAAGATTATACAAGCAGTGTTTAATGTGTCCCTGGTTTTTGGGCTTTTGACCCCCCCCCCCAATACATTTTGGCTTTTTCCAGTTTTCTTGTGCTGCGAAGTTGAGATACAGTTGAGTATTGAGTAGATTTTACAAGGAGCTGAGAGCTGCAGGGGAACAGAAGTTTAGTGTTGCTTAAGTGAAGTTCATTTGCCTTGTTAATAGCACAACAGGTTGTGTACTTGCTTTTGATGCAGAAGGCTGTGGGTTCTACTCCCACAAGGGGTGGATGCTGCCATACTGAGAATGTTCTCCTTGGTGTGAAGATACTAACTATGAGTCTTTTATCAGTTTGCCATCCATTTCATCTTGCAATATTACTAGCTTATCATTTTTTTAATGTAATATAGGCAATTTATTCCCGAGGGGCAACAAACACTTTATTTTTCGATGAAATCATGAAATATAAAGGTGTTTGCTAGCAGAAACCTCTTCATTAGTTACAGATTTCTTTAATGTGGAATTATTTAGATGACTTTTACTTCTTCAGAGATTGTGCATATTTACTGATAATGGACTGTAGAATTGTGCATATTTACTGATAATGGTGGACTGTGGAAGTCTGAGTAGACTTTTATGATAAATGTTCTGAACTGGGCAGTTTTGCATTATGGGTGCATGCGTTTTGTTTCATTGCTTACTGGAAAAATGTTCAAAAAAAATTTATAACGCCCTTTAACAACTGTACTGTATTGTACAAGGAATATAATTTAGTACAATGTGGAAGGTGTATCAAAGAGCACATGTATGTTTCATATGCAAGGGGCCTATGATTTGAAAACAGCCCAAAATTAATCTTTATCTGCCACTGGCAAAATGTATTTTCTTTGAATGTGGGTTTCAATGCTGTTTCAATGAATGTAAGTTTCAAGGGCAGAGAAGTTTAATGCTAAGTTTTCATTGTGAGACTGCATTGCTTTGTTTAGCAGATGACTTAGTGTTTGTGCTGTAAAATACAAACTAAAACTTTCAAATGAAGTCCAACTCATCATAGAAGTAAAGCAGTATGCACATTAGTGTTTATGGTAAATGGAGTGAAATAGCCAAGTAATGGTTCATTGGAATGGCTGCAGAGGCTCCATTCAACCATGATTTTGTCAGGGGGGAAGGGCAGCAAACTCAGACAGGCCCAGGTGAACTATACCTCCCAACTGTCCAGATTTTCAAAGAATGAATAGATTTTTGCTTCTTATTTTTGGTTTGTTCTTCATAAAATTTGTAGTTTTCTGGCAAATCATTTAGGAATTAAGCCACTAAATAATGATACACTAAGTTTCAGACTTCATAACCTTTAGAAAAATGCATGCTAAAGTAAGAACTGTTATTCTATCAACTGTCTCAATTTATACAAGAGCAATTTTTAGTACTGTTTATATGTTCCCCCAATATATTTGGCCTTGTTCAGATTTACTGCATTAACAGGTTGAGAGGTACATGCAAATAAATTGCTTTATAGAATTAGGCATAGCCAACCTCTCAACTGTCCCAGATTTTGGCTCAAAATGTTGATCTTCCCCCTAATAATCCCTCCGCAAAATAGCAATTTTGGAAGAAAACATGGAGGGTTTACAATTAAGAAATAACTGTAATAATCAAAGTTATAGATTACTTGAAATGCATGTAGATTATTTTATTTTGTCAGCTGCTCAAGTTAGCAGTATTAATATTAAAGTGTCCCTTCTTTGACAGGTTCCCAGCTGTATTGTGTGGCTATCTTAGTTTTTTTGCATCACATTTTTGGTCCATTTTTAATAAAATTGTGTTTTTTGGCAAATTAGTGACAAATCACTAAAGACTGAAATTAGAAAATAATGACAGACATTTGAGTTTCAGATTTTATACCCTTCAGAAAATTCATACTAATGCAAGACCTATTCTATTATCTTTCTAAGTTTATTAGAGCAATATTTAAAAATTGTCCTTATTTTTGGGCCTTTGTCCCTCTTCTGTGTATGGCTTTGTCCAGATTTCTTGCTCTGAGGTTGAGAGGTATGACAAATGTGTCAGGGCCATCACAGTCAGCCAGAGACATTTCAAATTGTGACATACTTGTTGCACCCCACTCCCCCATGTAGTGACTCTGGATGTGTCCAAGCAAGACAATGAGTAGTTATGCAGTGTAAATGTGCAGTGTGCCCCCCCCCATCCAAGGTAGACACAAGTACTACAGTGGCTTTTCATCTGTCCTTGATTTTGCAGAATGGTCTGGTTTCTGTCATATTTTTGTACTGTTGATTTATGCTTATTACTCAGATTTATGCTTATTACTCAGATAGTGCCTGTTGCTCTGTGTTTAAGTAGCAATGATTTAATGACCATAAGGTAAGTGTCTGAGATAGTAAGATGCAAGTAAGCTTTAATAAGCATACTGTTAAAGAATTGCCAACATTGAAAGCCTTTCTGTTGTTGCCATGCAGAGAATACTTGACTAAATGTATAAGCCTTGGATATTAAAGGACAGGATTCCATTATTTTAAAAAGCTCATTACACTTGTTGGTGACTTCCAGTCATCTCTACAGACTTTACCCGTAAACTAAACAGAATGCCAATCATGTGTGGTCCATAACCTGTACAGTAATCCTTTAAGCAATGTATCTTGAGCTTGTTTCTTGTTTGCTTTTAATTTTTTACTTTGATCATGTTTTCCCCATGAAACAAGTAGATAATTGTCAGGCAGCATGTCTTTTTTGGATAAGAAACATTTTTACAAGTGTGGGCATCACAGAGATTTCTACTTTCAGCATGTTACTTGGTATTTTAATAAAGCTGAATATAAATTATAATTAGAACTGCAGTGCAAGGAGAAGTGGTTTGAGTTGAGTGCTTCTGGTTTTTCTTATACTTGATTTTGACTGGCATTCCAGTAATGTATTTAAAAAGTAATTTATTTTTTCATGCCTCACAACCTTTTGTTTCCAACTTGATATTAAGTAAGCTGTCATGCAGCCAATGCATTGAAATATTTTTATTCTTCTACATTTATTTTTGTCTTGATTGGACTCTCATAATGATGGTTTTCCACCCAGGGCAGCGTATTTAATTAAAGTTAGTTTTTGTGGTTTTAGCTCCTCCCCTTTCTAATTGACCACACCCCTTCCCCATTGACCCCACCCATTCAGCTGTCTCCTGCAGCCCCCCTTTGATTTGAAGTCACCAGTCGCCACTGATATATATATATATATATATATATATATATGTGTGTGTGTGTGTGTATATATACAGGCAAATCATTCATTCACCCTATTAATAGTTCGGAATTTAAGCTAAATATATATATATATATATATATAAAAATTGTGAAACAAAATATTAGTACATCTGTCTCTCTTTGACCATTGCAAAGCTTACTATGTAGGCAAAACAAATCAGAAAACTTAAAGAACACATTGGGAAACAACTTTCTGTTATTAAAAGACAGCTACTCATGCCTTATATGAATATAAGGCTGAAAAATATTTTAATCATGATTTTAAGTTTTTAATGTCAAATGTTATTCATGATTCACTAAGGGGGGATATTGTGCATCATACTATATTACTGGATAATTCAGCTGAAGGTACATATTCCTCCAGGTTTTAACTGTTCTGTATCTTTAAAACCTCTGTGAAGAGAATTACGTAAACAAGCTTGACTGATGTATCACATGATTGGTTATGGTGTGTTTAAATGTCAGTGAGTTTTTCTGGTTTTTATATTCCCTGATGAAGCATTAATTGATGAAAGTTTTAACTTGTGATTTTTATTAAACACTGAAGAGCTATCCGGCCTGTCTCATTTCCTTCCAGTGCTTTTTCTGTTGTGAATTATTCGTTTATTGGATTTCACTGGATTAACTGTTTACCTGCTGTTTTTACTTTATTTTACCATACAGGTGGTACTAGTTGCACCACTGTTTTTTCCACTATCTTTATTTAAATTTTCATTTTTTCATTTAACAGATTAACTTATTAGCAACATCCATTAATCATACAAAAATCAGATAAAACACACATTAATAACAATAATATCAAATATATACAAAGTGCTGAATGCCTGTTAATATTTCCGACAGAATATTAGTAACAAAAGATCAATCGGTATAAATACAGGGTAATATAGTGAAAAAAGTATTTACTACTTGTTCCCTTAGTTTCTTTTGTTAGATTCTAAGACAAAATAAATGAATTAAGAAAAAAAATTTATATATATATATATATATATATATATATATATATATATATATATATATATATATACACATATATATATATATGAATTTTGATTATAAAATATGGTTGTAAAGATTTTCCCAATAGTGTTTATAATAGGATTGTTTATTAGAAGTAGATAACATTAATTTATGCGCTGATATATTTTATTGTAGTTCAATTCCATCCCATGACATTTTTGTTCTGCCAAGCCAAATGTGAGTAAAATAGAGTTTAATCAATCAGAAAAGGGCAAGTAATACATGTAAATCTGATTGTGTTAAACCAGGAGGGGGTATATGCAATAGCACAAATTCCCAGGATAAGGTAGACTTCTCAGGGTCTATATTAGAAAAACGAACTTTTGAAAGTTTGACTGTCATATGGTCGACACCATATGATCAAACTTTCAAAAGTTCGAATATCTAATAAAAAAAATAAACTACACCAAAAACCTACCTTTAACGTTATAAGCAGGGGGGAAGCTCCCCTCATGCTCCCCACACCCCCCAGCTCTTTAAATATACCAACTCTATCGCACTACAGTGCAATAAAGGGAAATCTTCCCATTCCTCGCTGTACGGAGATCTCCATTACAACGTTTGAACAATCAAATATTTGATCATATGGTGTCGACCATATGATACTCAAATTTTTGAATGTTCCAACATTCAATATAGACCCAACTTCTCATATCCAATTTTTTCTAGCCTACTTGAAGTGAATGCCAAAATTTATATGGTCATTTGTAACTCCAAAAAATGTAAGGTAAATCTACTTTTTGATAGTTACATGCTAAACAGTTAGGAGATGATGTGGGGAAAATCTATTGAGTCTATCTGGAGTCAGATAGGCATTATTTATTATTATTAGCTGAGTGTACACAAGTCTTCTGAAAGGTTGTGTAGAGTATTCAAATTAGCAACTCTCAACATCTGATTTCTAACAACATTATTAAAGGTAAATTGTGGATATAAACTGCTCCTATGCAAGTATGCATTTAGTTTAACTGGTTTCTTATATAGGATAGTCTCTAAAATGCTAGCATCATTCTTATTTAAAGAACAACTTTTCTTTTTATATGAACTATTGTTTGTCCCAAACAAAACTCTGTATGTATAGAAGAAACCAGTTAAACAAAATGCATACTTGCACAGGAGCAGTTTCCATCCACAATTTACCTTTAATAATGTTGTTAGAAATCAGATGCTGAGAGCTGCTAAGCTGAATACTCTAGACAACATTATTGAAAAAACATTGAAAAATAAGGCATCAGATATTGTTTGTAGAGGTTATAATCCTAGAGATGTATATATAAAGAGGTTAAGCAACAATGTAAAACTACTGCTAAACCCACATTTTTAGATGGTGATATAAGTAAAAAGACTCATACAATTTCTCATGATACACCTAGATGTCTCTTGACTTATAATAAAAATATGAATAATATTTAACATATTATTAGCAAATACTGACATATTTTATCTGATGTGCCTTAACTTAGTTCTGTTATCTCTTTACGCTGTCACTTTTAAGTATGGTAGGTGTGTGTATTGTAAGTATATATGTATGTATGTATGTATATATATATATATATATATATATATATATATATATCTATATATATATATATATATATATATATATATATATATATATATATGGGTCCACTTTTAAATGTTGAAATTCCGAAATCTCGACTTTTTAAAAAAGTACCCAAAATATCGAGACTTTAGAAACTCGACATTTAAAAGTGGGTTAAAAAAAAACAAAAATAAAGCAAAACAAACAAACTGCAAGCCCCCCTGCACCCCCCCCACCCCCTCTACTTAAATATACCAACTCCGAGATCCCACTACAGTGAAGACAACGTAAGTGTAACAGGAGCATTACCATTCTCTTCACTGCAGCAAAATTGCAAATTGTGTATATGGCTCTCTGTGACCATTGTGAAACTTAATATGCAGGCAAAACAAATCAGAAGCTTAAAGAATGCATTGGTAATCACATTTCTGAGGATCCCTTACTATATCCCGAAGCCCATAACACTGACATTCAGAATGTCGAGACGACAGTACTGGCGACTGGCAATCATGAACGGCCGATGTTTTCTCGAGCAAATAAACACTTGCCCAGCATGTGAATATATGCCCTTTCTCCACTGTAGTGCAATCCCAGAGTTTTTATATTTAGTATAGTTGGTATATATTGTTGGAAGTTGTGGGGGATGCAGCCCCCCCCCACATTGGGGGTGTGGGGGGTGTAGCTCCCCACCTAGGTGGTTGTCATACAGCCTGATGTGTGTAAGTTAGGTGTTGGACAAATATTTACTTGCCCTGGGAAACATCAGCAATTCGTGATTATCAGTTTTTGGTATTGTCGTCTCAACATTCTGAATGTTGGTGTTATGAGCTTCGGGATTTGAAAGGTAAACCATTTCTGATATTAAAAGGCAGATAGTTACTAATGCCTTATATAAACATAAGGCAAAAAAAGGTTTTAATCATGATTTTAAGTTTTTAAAATTAAGTGTTATTCATGCTTCATTATGGGGGGGGGGGGGTGATATTGTACACTATAATGAGATGGATGAATATTTATTTATTTATTTGACATTTGTTAACTGGGATAGTCCGACTTGATCATAAGACCCAATTTCAGCAGAGGCCTGGGGAGAAAAGCTCCACAATTTTAGAAAATTTCAAGACTTACAGGCAAACTGCAGTATATAAGTATACAGTGAGTACATTGCTAGTTTTAACTGTGATAACACTTTACACAAAGGCTTATAAGCAAAAGTAGTAGACATTATTAGATAATATTACTGGGTACTTTACCTGAAGACACATATTCCTCCAGGTTTGAATGGTTCTGTATCTTTAAAACCTTCGTTAAGAGAATTGCATAAACAAATTTGACTAACTGATGTATCACTATTGGTTAAGTCGTGTTTAAATATTAGTGAGTTTTACTGTTTTTTATATTGCCTGATGAAGCCTTAATTGGAGAAAGTTTTAACTTCCAGTTTTATTAAACATTGATGAGCTATTGAGCCTGTCTTATTTCCAGTGCTTTTTCTGTTGTGACTTGTGTTTTTCACTGAATATTAACTCAACTGAAGTTGTAGCTGTCTGTCTACAGAGTACTTTTTAGAATTTCTGTGTAGCCATTGATAGTAGTGGGGGGTAGTTTCAGCTCATCACTGACATTCTTGCCGTATATAAGTGGTACATTTTGAGTTATCTCTGCTTAATATCAGAGATTTAGCCCGCTAATATCTACCTGAAATCAGCTGGATGTATAAGTGAATTTAAGTACACTTTTATCTGCTCTTTTGCATATAGTACTGTATTTAATTTATTTATTTGTGTTTTTCACTAAATATTAACTCAACTGAAGTTGTGGCTGTCCTGTAACTAGCCTAGTCCGGTTACAGAGTTGCTGTATCCAGGATTTTTAGTAAGCTTCTGTGCCCCCCAAGCCTTTCTGTGTTGGGAGGGAAGCCTTCTAACTTATCAGTGGGAGTGGTAAGCACTAGGTAGCCTATCCTCCATGGGAAGAGTGAGTTTTGGCCCAGAAATTGTAGTTTATTTGGCTGTTTGGGCAGTTTTCCATCTCTTTCAACTTGCTGGCTTAAAAGCCTACATTTGTACTTGTTCCCTGCCTTTCCTGTAACTAGTCGAGTCCAGGTACAGATTTGCTGTATCCAGGACTCTTTGTAAGCTTCTGAGCCCCCCAAGCCTTTCTGTGTTGGAGGGAAGCCTTCTAGATTATCAGTGGGAGTGGTAAGCATTAGGTAGCCTATCTACCACAAGAGGAGTGGTTCCTGGCCCAGAAATTGTAGCTATTGGCCGTTTGGGAAGTTTTTCTTCCATCTCTTTCAACGTTCTGGTTTAAAAGCTGCACTTGTGCTTGTTTCCCACCTTTCCTGTAATTAGCCTAGTCCAGACACAGAGTTGCTGTATCCAGGACTGTTGGTAAGCTTCTGACACCCACAAGCCTTTCTGTGTTGGAAGAAAGCCTTCTAGCTTATCAGTGGGAGTGGTAAGCACTAGGTAGCCTGTCTACTAAGAGAGGAGAAGTTCTTGGCCCAGAAATTGTAGTTTATTGACCATTTGGACAGTTTGTCCATCTCTTTCAACTTTCTGGTTTAAAAGGCCACATCTGTGCTTGTTTCCCATCTTTTCTCTAACTAACCTACTGGGTAGCACTAGAAAGCCTTAAACTGATACAAGCCTTCTAGCTTAGAAGAGAGACTTTGGAGTGATTAAGTATCAGTTTTCTGTACTTTCTTGCTGTACTTAACTGTTTTCTGCCTAAACACAGATTTCCCAGCGTTTATTGTGATTTAAAAGCTTGTTTTTTTTCACATATTGTACTTATTTGACTGCTTGCACTTTTAAAAAGTTGTTTTTTGTTTAAATACTTTGTTTAACTGTTGTAGGCTACACACTAAAGTGTGATAGCCTTTTCTGATCATTTGTAGTCGTTTAAAGCTGTTTTAAGTGTATTTTTACTCTTTTTGTCTTATCTTTTCAAACAAGCAAAACAACCAAAAAATTCCTTGTTTCTCGCCTTTCTAAGCTAGTACAGTCCAGTTTCCAGGCTAGTGCTGAATTCAGGGCTGTGATACTAGTTTCTGAGTTGCCCATACCTTACTTGGATAGAAGGAAGTTTCTCTGTTCATCTGTGAGAGTGGGGAGCTTTGAGCAACCTATCTGGTCCCTGGAGGAGTGGTTCCAGCCCAGAAGTTAGTAGGTTATTGGGCATTTTGGGCTAATTTCTATCTCTTTCATTTCCCTACTATAAAAACCGCATTTGCACGGTTTTGCGCACCAGTCAGTGCCGGTTAGCTACGGTTAAATTATTCCCGGCTCCACTAAGTTTCCTCTTCAGTTTTTCCCTTGAAACTAGTCTCTCTCTCAACCTAAGCACACAAAAAGCATCTTACAGCCCAGCACTTGTTCAGACCTAATAGCAAGCACTAATATACCCTGACAATGATTGCCCAGCAGGGCAAGGCTCTTTATTCACCCCTCACCAGCCAAGCGACTGAGCAGCTCACCCTACTATTCAGGCATGACCAAGGGGCAACTTCAGGTGCACTCTCCGGTCCAGCTGATGAATCTGGGTATCCTGAGGCAATGTTACAACTGCCTCATGTACACAGACAACCCTCTCCTCCTACCACAAAACACTAACATATGCGAGAGATGCAATTATACAGCCAAACTGGAAGCTAAGCTGTCTCCACCCAAGACTGGAACAGACAGTCAAGAGGAGAAGTTTAACACTTGTACCACACCTCCAGCCGCACACAGACCTACTAAAACAGCACTGGCAAAAAATACACATAAATATACAAAATCATACTCGGAAGCGCTAAATAAAAACCTGCAAAAGCATCAGAGATCTCCAAAGCAGACTCCCAAACAACCTGCACTTCCCGTCACAAACCAGAAAACACATAAAACACAAAATCAGTAGCCCTTAAGGTGAATTAACATACCTAACACACTAGTAATAGGTGACTCGATAGTCAGGCACACTGACATCCCACTCACTAGGCTGGACAAGCAGAAGGTTACTGTTAGCTGCCTGTCGGGAGCCAGAATCCGCCACATAACACAAGCACTCAGGTCACTCCAGAACAAGTACAAATATGACTCTGTCATTGTTCATGTTGGTGTGAATGACCTGAGACGTACCTCCCTGGACTACTTGAAAAGCGACATGGATCTGATCATGCAGCCCAGGCTGGTATGACCCTGACCCTGAATAGCATCCTCCCCTCACCAAGAATGATACCTCAGTATAAAGAAAAAATGATCAATTTCAACAATTGGCTAAGCTTCTGGTGTCATTCAAAGGGGATCCAGTGTCTTTCAGCCTGGGACGACATGTTTGACAAGCCACGTTGCTTCACAAGAGATGGCTTGCACCTGTCACCCAAAGGCTTTCGAATATTGGCCAAGGCTCTTGCTGCCCCCATAGTGCCTTTTTAGGCAAGGCTCAAAAGTCAAACCCATCTCCGTAAACAGCACAATTAACAAAAATGGTTATGCTACTCAGTGACAGGAGTTTAAATCTCAAAATGCACACACTTGAAGCACTCCTCAGTATGGAGAATGTCGGCATCTGTGCAGTAACTGAAACCTGGTTCAAGGCTCCAGAGAGCATCCCAGCACTACCGGGCTACAACACATACCACACGTTTCGGCCACAGAACATGGACCGAAACGCAAAAGGAGGGGGTGTATCCATATTCATCAAGGATACCTACACCTCCAGCTTATTGGAGCAGCATGATACCTCTGAGATCATCCATGTGCAACTAACATTGGGCAAATCTGCAATGCAAATTGTGGCCTGCTACAGATCACCCTCCATGACCCAGGACCACCACTCTACCTTTCTGGAGACAATGGAAAACATGAAGGTCCTACCGAACACCCTGATATTGGGTGATTTCAATTACCTTACCATTCACTGGGAAAACTACTCGAGTACAAATTCCCAGGCCCAGCACTTTCTGGAATTCATCAACTCAAATGCCCTAGATCAGCTGGTAAACTCCCTTACCAGAGGTGAAAACATATTGGACCTGGTCATCACCAACATGGGCGACAGGTGTTCCGGAGGTCAACCCTTCACTGGTTAGATCAGACCATAAACTTATCACTCTGGATGTCCACACCCCACTCCCACCCCCAACTAAGGAAACCACAGTAAAAAACCTTTCTAAAGCAAACTTCACCTTACTTAAGAGGTGGTAAGTTTTACAGAACCCACGCTAAAGGATAACATTGCCCAATATGCAGAAACCTTTACAAATGCACTCTGTGAGCACCTACAAGGATGCATGAATCGTGCCATCCCTAGCAAATCCAAGACTCACTCCTCTAAGCGAAGGAAACCAGTTTGGTGGACCCCTGCAAAAAACAGGCTATACAATAGAAGGAGGAAACTAGTTCAGAGAAAAAGCAAATCCCAAGAAGGAAAGACATCCCTGATCAGTATCAGTAAGAAACTAAGGCCCCTCATGAAATCATCCAAGGCTAACTTCGAAAGAAAAATAGCCAAGGATTCAATTGATAACCACAAAGCCTTCTTCAGCTATGTTAAGAATCTAAGTGGCAACTCGCAGATATGCACAGAACTAGTGCAAAATAGCACAAAATATACTGAACCTACTGATATTGCCAACATCCTGGCAGATAGATTCAGTGCAAACTTCACCCCTTCTCACCTCCAAAAGGGCCTACAACAATACCGGAAAAGTGTAGTGTCCAAAATATCACTGACACACAGGTGAAAACAGCCCTTTCAAAAGCCAAAAACACAGCATCAATGGGACCAGATTGTGTCCCAGGCTGCGTCTTGCAAGAACTACAGAACGAACTAACCCCCCACCTAAACACGCTGTTCAACCTCAGCCTCTGCACAGGCTACGTGCCCATAGAATGACGTACAGCAACGGTTATTCCTTTCCACAAAGGAGGGGCCACAACTGACCCTGGTAACTATCGTCCCATAAGCTATGGAGCGCATCATCATGGAACTTATTAACAAAGAAATTGGGAACCTCCAAACACTTGACCCGACCAAGTTTGGCTTTGTTAAGGGCAGATCATGCCTACTAAACCTGGTTGACTTCTTCGAGACAGTCACCAAGGCCACAGATGAGGGAAAGGTGGTTCACACAGCCTACCTTGACCTTGCCAAGGCTTTTGACACCATTCCCCACTTGGGTATTACAGAAAAACTCATCAGCCTGGACATAAACCCCTACGTCATGAGATGGTTTGCCAACTGGCTTACAGACAGAACTCACACGGTAAGAATAGCGGGCTCCAGGTCCAAGACTAAACCAGTCACAAGTGGTGTAAAGCAAGGCTCGGTCCTGGGACCCCTACTGTTCAGTATATACTTTTCAGAAGTACAGGCAAACATAGGAGGACTATGGCTAACCAAGTTTGCCGATGACTGCAAACTGGGAGCTATAATTGACTCTCTGGCTGACACGGACATCCTCCAAAAGGGCCTTACTGAGACGGACACCTGGTGTCAAAGTCATGGCCTCAAGCTAAATGCCAAAAAATGCATAGTAATCCCATCTGGTAAAAACAAAACAGCCACAAATTTCCACATAGGTAGCAGCCCCCTTAATACAGAAGAGGTAATAAGAGATCTGGGGACCTAGGTAGATAGTAATCTCTCCTTTGACAATCATATTGCCAAAGTAGTTAGGAAATCCTTCTATGTGGCCCATCTAATTACAAAAGGGTTCACATCTAGAAATAAAGAGGTTATAGTGCCCCTCTACTTGTCACTCATTAGACTCATCATAGAGTACAATGCCCCATTTGGGATGCACCTCACAAGACACTTCCAACAGCTGGAAAGACCACAAAAGTACCTCACCAACAGAATTACTGGCCTCAAACATATGTCCTATGCAGCCTGACTGAAAAAACTCTGGCTGCACTCAGTGGTATATCGCTTACTCAGAGGTGATCTCTGTCTGACTTACAAAGCCATGTCCATCTCAGAATTGATGGACATGCTCCACCTAAAGAAATCCAAGCCACTGCGAGCCACTCGCTCTAGTGAGTTAAACCTCGCCACAACAATAAATAGAACATGCTGGAGGGATAGATTCCTGTCACAGATACTCCCCATGCTTTGGAACAAACTTCCAAATTACATCAGGCAGAGCCCCTCACTAACACTCTTCAAGAGAAACCTTGACGAGTGTATGGGTAACAGAAAATACACCCCTGGGATCACTTCATTGGCTCTGCTTGACAGAGGATCAGTTAATTAATCAATGGGGCGGCGAAAGCCGACACACTCTGGCTAGGCTTATAAATGCCCTCGGGTAGATAGCCTAGTACCTACCTATGAACCTATGACTACAGTATGGTACAGAATCCTGAGCAGTGATGGCAGAGCAGTTTAGAAAGCTAGATGTGTGGGAGATTAAGTGCCTTAGATGGCTGTTAGGATGAACACTGTAGGATAGATAAAGAAATGAAGACATCACAGTAGAAACCCAAGTAGCTCCAGTTGCAGCAGAGGTCCAAGAGAATAGATTACAGTGTTTGGGGCATGTGCAGGAAAACAGAAGACAATCTACTAGACAACATTTGGGGCAGAAAGGAAAAAAGGAAGATGAAACGAGGGAATCCAACCAAGAGATGGATGGATTGTGTGAGAGAAGACACACAACAGTTATGCGTAACTATTGAAGAAGGTCGGAGAGTGGCACTGAATCGAGAAAAGATGGAGACAATTAATCAGACACCCCAACCCCATATAAAAGATGGGAAAAAAGAAGATTGTTAATGATGGTGATTTATGAGGACAATGTCCTGATAAGAATTTTGGCTGAATTAAAAACTACTTGATTTGAACATTTCTGACTTTTTTTTTTCCATTTTTTCTGGAGTCATATATATGTTGTACTTATTAATTATTGTTTTCTCTGCCATTTTTATTACTTTTTTCATTTTTTTTGTACTGTAAATTGCTGTAAAAGGTTACCTACTTCATATTGCCCATGTGAGCCTGTCATGTCTAAAGAGGGTCACTTGTGATTAGCAGACCTAACCATTCCGAATAAGAACATGAATAAGCAGACCTAACCATTCTGAATAAGAACACGAATAAAGTATTGATGTTATGTATTAATGATAATTTTGCTTTGGTAATAGGTTCACAGGACAATCTGTGTGAAGTTAGATGAAATTCTAAATATAATCACCTTCAAGAAGAAAAGATCTGCATTGCTTCTAGGTAGGTGATCAGTTAATGAAATGTAAATTGTGATAATTTATTTCTGTCATAGTATGACACTGAAGCATAACTGGCTTATCATAAAGTTGTATGCTATAAATGCAGAAAATTATAGAAATCATTATTTATTTCCTACTTATTTTAATCTAGTTAAGCTGAGCGCAAGTGTAGTCCAAATCATATTGTTGCTACAGTTGCTTATTCAGATTCATTTCAGTGGGACGTTTTGGTCAAGCTGTGTCAGTTTATGTTCTTTGAAGGGTTTTGTATATGCTGTCTTATTTTAGAATGACACTAATTTGTTTGCCTGCCATAACATATACAGCTAACCCTTCTTGCAACCATTTTGGAGAACTATTACCTTTGCATCCTGTCTATTAGACATGATATCAGAGCATAGGGCTCATTTCCTTATCTGCCCTTTCTTGTTTTTTCACTTCTGGATATTTACAGATTCACTGCATTATGCGTACTGTCCATGTGGAAAATATGTATCTCTTTCTTATAATTTTGCCCATTAGTTCATTCAGATACAGTTTCTAAATCACAATAAAAGTACCTCAGTTATGTTGTCCCCTGTTGAGCAGATTCAACAGCATAGCATAGCATTTACACCAAATTCCTTAGGGGATGGTTGGAGACTGAGATGATTCCAAATACATGCACCCATTTCAGGAATACACTGCTTTGTTGGGTGAATGTGTAAATGATTACACATGTTCATGGAAGAGGGTCGTCTGTAGGTCATGAATGACTTGAGACTCGTTTAGGAAATTTCAGTAAATCAACAGCTGTTAATTCAGTTATAAGGGTTGGCAGTGCCCCCTTTAATCATTTCCATCCCTTAATTCCCATTGGCAAGACTAAACAAAGCTGTGCAAATAAACATTGCATAAAGAAATAACATGCTAGTAAGTTTATACAGGAGACCAGTTTACTGGGTTACCTTAATGCAGAAGTACATAAATGTGATGTTAGTGCTGAATCCTGTTTCTGGTATGTGTCCTGTACCTATACTTGGTTTAACAGTTTTAGCAGTAGCATTGTGATCTGAAGTTGTGCAGACAACATGATGACTCTCCAGAAAAAATCTTAAAAAGTAGATATTTAGAGACCTGATATTGCCAGTCTCCACTTAATCCATGATTGTGGGTTCGGTTCCGTATATCTGAATCAACTTGACTGTTATTCTAGCTCGTGCCCTGCGAAACCCTCGAGCTACGTTTTACCCATAATGATCCACTCAGGATTACCACAGATCTCATTAGCCGTTTTCAGTGCCAGACATGTCTATCAAAACAGCTCTTGAGCAAGCTAATTCTTCTTTGTTGTAAGTAAGATTTCTCTTTAAATCTCCTTTTCAGTGACTTATTTCACTTTTTTTCTTATACCCAGCCACCGTGCATGAGGCAGAGGTGACCCGCAAAATTAGGGTTCCAGGAATTCTTTCCCCTGGTAACTCTTATCAGCACTCCTGAAAGGAGGCCCGATTGTTGTCCTCTGGAGGCAGTTGAGGGACAATTATCCCAGCACCTACCTGCCTGGCTTAGGATAACATCAGTCAGTTGAGTGCAGAAGATCATAACCAGAGGTTACAATATCCCTTTCTCAGGAAAAACCCAGAAAATTGAAGAAAATCCCAGATGTTCTACCCAGTCACAGGGATGTAGCAGTATTAGAAATTCAAAAACTGCTTGACAAAAGAGTGATCCAAGCAGTCCCACCAGACCAGATAGAATCTAGAATTTACTCAAGATTCTTTTTAGTGCCAAAGAAAACGGGACTGGAGACCGATTCCGGACCTCAGTCAGTTAAACAAGTCATTTCAACAAACCAAATTCCGGATGGTCACAGTTCAGTCTGTAGTTCTGTTCTTTAGAAAAGATGATTGGATGTGCTTAATAGATCTTCAGGATGCATATTATCACATAAAAATGGACAAGCATTCCAGAATATTCCTGCACTTCCAGTTGGGAGCCAGTCATTATCAGTTCAGAGCCCTGCCCTTTGGTCTCACCACAGCCCCCAGGGTGTTCACCAAATGCATGGCAGTGGTAGCAGCCCATTTCAGACTGCAAGGATTCTGCATGTTTCCATTCATAGACGACTGGCTCATTACCGCTCCCACCAGGCATCTACTATTACAGGCAATTAACTATGTCCTTCAAACTTGTTCCTCGCTTGGGATCACTATAAACTATGAAAAATCCCAACTAGAGCCAACACAGCAGTTAGAATTCATAGCAGTGATGCTAAACACAAACGCCGGCATTGCATCTCTTCCCCCAGAAAGACTTCAAAGAATAAAATTGCAAGTCAGTCAGATTATTCACAGCACCAAGGTGACTGCAAGACTGCATGTGATTTACAGAGGTGGAAATTACTGAAAAGAAAGCCCACTTGCAACTAAGTGGATTGCACAGGCAGCAGTTATGTATAAAAATTGTTTTGTCATTTCACTGAGAGGTTGAGAGTATTCTGTTTAAGAAGAGTATTTGGAGAGTATCATACGGTGAACGCAAAGTCTTAACCTTGTGATGAGCATGTGCAGGATCAGGATTTTTTAAGATGTAGCCTTGAATTTGCCTGGCTTCATTCTCAGAAATTCATAGAATGTCAAAGTTGAGAGACTGAATGTTCCCCTGTACAATGAAGTATTATTTGCTCCATTGTGTCCTAGGGTCCTTAAAAGATTTGATAAAAGACGAAAGTTTGTGCAGGGAATTGTATAGTCTTTTTCTTTATTCCTTGCCACATTGACAGGAAGGTTCAAAGAGTAAGGGAGAATTTTCCTAAAAAAAAAAGAAAATAGAAAAGCAGGACCACTATGTGGTCCACCTGTGCAGTTCCCCAAAGTCTAGCTTTTCATTTCCCTTTGTGACATCTCATCCTCAGACCCTAGGATTTTCACAATCCTACAACAGTCTACATACGGCAAGATGATCTTCTTCCACTTTTTCAAAGGATTCCACTTCATCCGATCAATCCTCTTTGTTTCCTTCTGTCTTAGTATTCTGTTTCAGGTGGTATTAGACCCTCTTCCCCCAAATGGCAGGGTAAGGATTTTTTAAATCTTTCTCTGGTGCCATAGAGAGAAGGCAACTGGACTCCTATCCAAGAATCCATTTTTTTCATATCTGGATGATTTTTATTTTTGCAGACCCTTTAACAGGTTCAGAAAAATCCCTGGTTAAAAAAAAACAGTCTTCTTATTCTGAATTTTCTGGTGAACTTAAGAGAAGTTTTCTCTCATTACAATTCTCATGATTCTGTTTGTAAGATACATATGAGAGCCATCCCTCATGATGGCTTTTCTTTCTCAAGACAAAGTGGAAAATACAGTAACCATTTTTGAATATTCTTCTACCAGATTCCGCATTATGCCAAGGGATAGCTCAGAGTTTAAGATTCATGCCTACTGTGTGCTCATGCTTCCACTCTCCAGACTTCTTGTGAGGAAACTTCAGTGGTCCACAAGATCAATTTGGACCCATCTCCAAAACACTTTTTTCATTTCAGTTTCCAGTGCTGAAGTTTGTGAATGAATCCAGAGCTTCTCATCCCAGGTCTTCCATTTTTGCTCTTTCACTCTTTACTTAGTTTGTAACCACAGATTCATTTGATGTTGCCTGTGTATCTTTTTTCAAGAGAGTAAAAGTCCAGAGCCTCTGGAGCAAGTAAAGACAAATTAAAGCCGATGAATATCAAATGAATGATGGTTCTAATTAATATTCTCTAATTCTTATACCATTGTTGGACTCCAAGCCCTCTGCTTGTTATCTGACACAATACCACATTGTTTTGGTACATAAATAAATAGGGAGAAACAAGTCCAAACAAGTCATTTGCAGATTAACTATAGTAGCTGGGGAGCTAGTTTCTCAGATATTCTGTTCCTTCTGGCTACCTAAATTTTGTCAGAGTAAAACATTATTGCACACAAGCTAAGCAGGACCAGAACTAACCTCTATCTAATGAAAATTGCACCCAGGTGTTTCAGGTATGGCTCCATCTGTGGTGAAATTTTTAAGCAAATTTGTTACCTCCAATCACAACAGACAATTAAAGAAATTGTGTTTCAAGACATTTTATACCTGGACCCGGAATACAGCTATCTTTTCATTTCCATAGATGGGAATGTTTCTGGATACTTTTCACTGTTTCTTGTGATGAACATAGCTCTTCTAAAGAATTAGAAGGACTCTTCTGAGATTATCTTAGTTGACAACCTTTTGGGTAAGTCAACAGTGGTTCTCTCCTGTTTAGAATTTGTCCAAGGGCATACCACAAGCTTTCTCACACAATGGATTTATTCACACAAGATGGGTTGTTTGATCTATCCCCATATTTAGTTTGTTTAATTGTTTGATTGAATAATAGAAAATATGCTCCTTTAGGCACCCTTTTTCTGATGAAGTGCATTAGGTATTAAAGGAGACAAAGAAACCCACTACTAGAAAATCATATATGTGTAAATGAAAGAATCTGATGTTGTTAATCTTCTTTCCATTCATCACTGATGGGTTTGGTTCCGAGCCCTTGCGCCAGCCAAAACCTCTCGAGCTAACCTTCTACCCACAATGCCCTTCTCCCTGTTACCTCAGATCATGTTTGCCACATAGCCGTAAAGCCGTGTTTCAGCCGAGCTCTCAGCTAAGTGAAACTTTATTTGATATTTGTGTATAAAACTTTGGATATCTTCCTTTTTTATAAAGCAGATAATATTTCTAGTCTGTTTTCTTTCCTCAGACCTTGTTTTGTTCTTCTCTTCTCTACCCATTATTACCATTGGTAATCTTTCTAGTACCATTGTTGGTACACAGCCTTTCCTCCCTTATCCTTGTGGTACTCATGCAATACCATTGCTTTTATTTTTTTCCTCTCTTTCCTGTAGCCTGTTAGGTTTGTTTTTACTAAAGGGTTCCTGTTTTCTCTTATCTCTATACTGGTACAATTGTGACTTTTTTGAACAGTGTTTGTTTTATTTTTTTCTGACTTGTTATACTGTTGGCTTGTGGTTTTTCTATCAAGATGTCAGAAAAGAAAGGTACTTCAGGCTTTAAGCATTGTGCTTCATGTAAGGGCAAGTTACCTAACAGTGATTCTCATGATGATTGTGTATACTGTTTGCGGGTGCCACACCTTTCGTTGCAGCCTCCTTATGAGATTTGTCAAAATTTCAGTCAACGCACTCTTAATGAGCACAAAAATAAACGGATACTGAAAGGGTTACTTAAGTCTCCCTTTTCAGAGGCCATTTCTGAGATGGAGATCTCAGCCCCTCCCACTAAGGACAAAAAGAGGTCCCACTCGGTTCCATCCTCACCATCGGGTGATCACGGTAAGCCTATCAAGCCAAAGGTCCCAAAGCTGTCTTTGGGGCATAAATCTGTCTCTACGGCTCCATCTTCCTTGGCTCCGAGCATCTCGAAACCTTCAACACCAGCACCAGTTTTGGCACTGGTCCTGCCTCCAGCACCGATTATAGACCTTACCACGCCTATTTTGACTTTGGCACTTGTGGCCACTTTGGCTCAGGACACACCCTTGATACCTTCGACACTGACATTTGTGGAACAGACCATTTTTGCTCCGAGTGCCATTTTGGCACCGAGCATTTTACCAACTAAACTAGATTTGACTACATTACTACCGGTTTTGAAACTTGAGACTTCGGTGCCGGCAGACCTTACACCACAGACCCGATACTCCCCATCCGTTGATCCATTTCTGGGCCAGGTGTATAGCCCTTTCATCGAACATCCTGAGTAACCACTAGATCCACCAGGAGCCTGACGGAACATAATATGGTGTGTCTTGTGGAACAGCTGTTGGAAGCCAGGTGGATATCCACACTTTTCTAAGGCCCTACCCCATGTGGGACTTGGGTTGTTTTCTCCACGGACTCCGTCTTACTCTCCTCTTTTGACCATTTCATTTCTGAAGCCTTCTGCTCCGACATCCTCATTTCCTTGGTGCCGATAGTGCACCTCACTTCGGCTCCGAGTTTGTCCCTTTGGTCCTCGGTTCCCGAGGCTCCATCTGTGGGGGCGGGTTCATCTGAGCGGGGTGTGACCCCTGTTCCGAGTTTGTCTTTCTCAGTTCCGGGCTCCCATCTCCCTTCAGGCAGACTTGCCTTCCACGTGATGGAGAGAGCTCTCGCTTCTGGAAGCACTCCTGTGATGTTGGAACCCAAGTTTTCGCCTCCAGAGCTACAGCTGCCACAGACCACTCCCCGGGACACCAGGCAGAGAAGCCACAGGACACCCCTGTTCAGGGTACCCGCTCTTCTGAGTCCTCTTCAGAGACCCCCACTGAGGAGCCCTCTCAAAAGAGGATGTGTAAGAGGAAGCAGATGGACTCACCCAAGGAGTCTTTGATGAAAGACATGGATTACGATGATGAAGGGTCCCCACAGTCACCTCCTGATGATGTCTCCTGTGAAGACATCCTGGAAATGTTAAAACAGAAAGGTGACTGGAAGCCCTCCAACCCTTCGTCTGAGGAGTCCGTGTTCCTGCAGGCTTTTCGCGCCTGGCCTTTTACCTCTTGGATGACCCCGCCTGCTGACGAACTCATCCAGCTCTTTGTGCAGCACACGTGGAAGAACCCTGATTCCATTGAGGCGATCCCTCGGAGACCTGACAAAACTCTTTCTCCGCCTGAGGAGAACCCACATTGGTCCAAAGGGTTACCAGTTGATGCTATGGTGGTGGCAGTGGCCCTGAAAAAGGACTTGGCTGAGGAAAGTCTTGCTGTCCACCCACCCAACAGGGAGTCCCGGGTGGTGGACAGACTTGGGAAACAAGTTTTTGCATCAGGGACCTTTGCTCTATGGTCCCTGAACTATTTGGCACATTTTACGGGGCTCCAGAGAGACTTAATCTCTGAACTCTCTGGGACACTCGCAGGACAGTTGTCTGATGAGGTCAGGGACAAAGTGGCCTCACAGCTCGCACCCCTGGAATCGATATCCAACTCATCCATGAGGTTGCTTTCACATGCGACTGAAGGGGCGGCCAGAGCAGTGGGTTCAAACATTGTCATAAGGTGTCATGCCTGGATGCGCATTTGTGACCTCGTGGACCCCTTCAAGTCTTCCTTTGTGAATGCTCCCATCAAAGCATTGTCCCTTTTTGGATCCAAAGTGAAGGTCACTCTAGCTACGTGTGAGCAAGATGGAAAGACCCTGTCTGCCATAGGCCTATGGTTTTCCAATCCTCAATGTACCTTCTCCAGGAACCAGAGGAGTGGGAAATTGTGGCACAAAAAATCTCAGGGTCCTTTCCATGCCAAATGTGGTGGTGATACCCCCAGGGGCAGAGGGGGTAACAATTCCAGAAGACATTCCTACAGAGACAGAGGATGTCCTCATAACCAAGGCACCAGGGACTCTTCCTCTGGACAGCCTTAACAGCACTCCTGAGGAGCAGCCCGATTGCTTACATGTGGAAGCAGTCGAGGGTCATTTCTCTGCACCAAGCTGCCTGGTAATCCATTACCACTGATCGTTGGGTGCAGACTATCATCACCAGAAGTTACACCATTCCCCTTTCTTCTCAACCAAATCTTCCGAGAAAGCTTCCCGATGTTCCACTGAGTCAATGGGAAGCAGCAGCTTCAGAAATAATAAAGCTGTCTCAAAAAGATTCATCCAACCAGTCCCACCAGACTAGTGTGTATCCAGATTTTATTCAAGATTCTTTTTGTTGCCAAAAAAAGACAGGGGACTGGAGACCCATTTTGGATCTCAGAAGCTTAAACAAATCTGTCACCCAACCCAAATTTTAGATGGTCACGGTTCAGTCCATTCTCCCTTTTTTGAGAGAAGGTGACTGGATGTGCTCGATAGATCTCCAGGATGCATATTACCACATCAAGATGGGCAAATGCTCCAGGAGTCTGCTTCGCTTCCAGCTAGGGGCCAGTCATTATCAGTTTTGTGGCCTGCCATTCGGACTCTCTACAGCCCCCAGAGTGTTCCCGAAATGCTTAGCAGTGGTCACAGCTCACTTGAGACTACAAGGATTCCGGGTGTTTCCATATTTGGACGACTGGCTCCTCACCGCCCCCATGAGCATCTTCTGGTAACAGCACTGCAGTGCACTGTCTCTCTGGCAATGTCGTTGGGAATAACGATACATTGGGACAACCTTACTCCTACACAACAAATAGAATTCATTGGAGCAGTGTTCAACACCCAGTCCTGTCTAGTATTACTCCCAAACCACAGACATCAGCATTTGAGGCTCCAGCTCCGAGTGATAATCTGTCACACAAAAGTTTCGGCAAGGGATGTTCTTCAAGCCCTAGGTTCTATGGCAGCTTCAATCCCAACAGTGCTTCTAGCGAAGCTTCATATGTGGATCCTGCAGTGGCTCCTTCTTTGTCAATGGTTCCCAAACTATCACCCCCTTCACTACCAGATCGGAATAACCAACTCCTGCAAACAAGACCTCCTTTGGTGGATGAGGCCAGACACAGAACTTTGGAGTCTCCCATTTCAATCCTCTCAGCCCAAAGCCATTGTGACCATGGATGCTTCCCTGATTGGGTGGGGGGGCCATTTCCAGGGAAAGACAGTCCAAGGCACATGGTCCACCTCAGAGGCCCACCTGCATATCAGTGTTCTGGAACTGAGAGCAGTGCTTATCGTTGCAAGTCTTTCATTCAGCTCTCCCTCCTGGGACAATTGCAATCCAGTCAGACAACATGTCAGTGGTCTGGTATATCAACAAACAAGGAGGAACCAAGTTCTACCCCCTGTGTCAAGAAGCCATGAGAATTTGTCAGTGAGCGATAGCTTCCAACGACTTTTTGATAACAACGCATATCCCGGGGAACTCCAATGTAATTGCGGACAAACTGAGCAGATGCATCCTCCTGCCTCACAAGTGGTCCCTCAACCCTGAAGTGGCGACAGAAATCTTCAGCCCCTGGGGCCAGCCTTGCTGCAATCTATTTGCCTCTCCTTCAAACAAGTGCAGCAGCTATTTTGTCCTTCTTCCCCCGGAGGCAGAGACCCCAAGGGACTCCCTAGTCCATGATTGGCCCAGAGGACTTTACGCTTATCCTCCCATCTCCCTGATTCCACAATTTCTAAAGAAAGTTCTTCGGTTGAGATGCAAGGTGATCCTCATAGCTCCGTTCTGGCCCCGACAAGTTTGGTTCCCCCTCCTTTGGCCTCATCTAATATACCCGCCATGGATTCTGGACCCTCTTCCAGATCTGATTACTCACCCCCAAGGGTTGAGCCACCAGAATCTGTCCAGTCTCAAGCTGACAGCTTGGTTTCTCCACTTCCATTAGTTGCCAGGCAAGCTAATCTCTCCTTGCCTGTTTGAAAAATTATTCTGGCCTCTCATAAACCATCCACTAGAAAACTATATCAGGATAAATGGAAGAGGTTCTCCATCTGGTCTAAGGATAACATGCTAGACCCTTATTCGGCTCCAGTAACTGCAGTACTTCAATACTTGGCAAAGTTTTTTGATAACGGAGCCTCTGCCTCGACTGTACGAGTACATCTAGTGGCAATTTATAATTTCCACAGTGGTATAGATGGCACCCCTCTTATCTCTTTACATCTATGCGAGGCCTTCCTCAAAGGAACCTCTCATATCAGGCCTCCTGTCAGACAGCCAGTGGAAGCATGGAACCTCACTTTAGTCCTTCAGTCTTTGACTCAAAAACCTTTTGAACCTGCTGCGAAGTGTGACCTAAAGTTTTTGTCTTGGAAATGTTTGTTCTTGGTAGCCATCACATCTGGCAGAAGGGTCTCGGAGCTGCAGGCATTGTGTATCAAGAGGCCCTATCTGGTCTTCCATAAAGACAGAGTATCACTTCAGATGAATCCATCCTTCCTTCCCAAAGTTGGTTCTGAATTTTCCATTAACCAGACCATTGACCTACCAGTTTTCTTTCCAAATTTTTCCAATAGAGGAGAGTACTGCCTTCACTCCTTGGAAGTACATAGGCAACTGAGATTTTACCTAGAAAGGACTAATCCTATTCGCAAGTCTGAGCAGCTTTTCATCTCCTTTTCTGGGCCCAGAATGGGAGATGCTGTTTCCAAGGTTACATTATCGAAATGGCTAAGGGATTGCATACGTTTCATCTATTCCCTCAGTAACGAACCTATACCAAAAGTTAAAACTCATTCCATTAGCTCTATGGCAACATCTGTAGCTTTCCATTCCAGGGCTTCCATGGATGACATCTGTGCAACAGCTACTTGGGCTAAGCTTCATACCTTTATCAATCATTACAAATTGGATTGGTCTCCAGAGGGAGAGCCGCCTTCATCTTAATGGTACTCAGGAATGTTCTTCCATAAGGGCTGCCCATGGACTTCAAGGTAGCTTGGGATTCTGTTCCATCAGTGATGAATGGAAAGAAGAGTAACACCATCAGATAAAGAAGTTATGGCTTACCATAATGTTCCATCTGTGTTGTTCATCTTATTTCATTCATCCTTCCCCTTCCAAAGGCTCCTGGGGGATGCTTTGGGTCCAAGTGGTGTCCTGGGGTATTTGTGCAGAAGTTGCATCAGCTTTACTTCTCTTTCTCCAGCAAACTCAATCTTAGGTAACAGGGAGAAGGGCATTGTGGGTAGAAACTTAGCTTGAGAGTTTTTTGGCTGGCGCAAGCTTTGTAAAAAGGCCAACTTGGTTCCAAGGGCTCGGAACCGAACCCATCAGTGATGAATGAAAGAAGATGAACAACACAGATGGAACGTTATGGTAAGACATAACTTTGTTTTTTTCACTCCTGATTCTACCTTTTTGGTAAATTTTTAAGTACCATTGGTGGTACGGTCTTCTCTCTCTACCCTTGGTGGCATTCCTTGAATGCCATCGTTGGTATTTTCTTTTTTCTTTCCCTTTTAACTGAATAGTTGGGTGTTTTTTGACGTAATTCTTGGGTGTTGTGTGTATTTAGATAGGTTTATACGTAGAGTTAGCAGACTTTAAAATGTTACTATAGTATTCTTCCCGGTTGTTGTGTGTGTAAATTTTCATGATGTCTGATAAAAAGGACACATTGGATTTCAAACAGTGTGCTTCTTGTAAAGGTAAACTTCCAAATAGTGACTCTCATGACGATTGTGTTTATTGTTTGGGGGTGTCCCATCTTTCGGTGCAGCCTCCCTTTGTGATTTGCCAAAGTTTCAGTCAGCGCACCTTGAATAAGCGCAAGAATAAGTTGAGCCTGAAAGGCCTACTTAAATCGCTTTTTTCAGAGGCCCTTTCTGCGACAAAGGTCTCAACCCCTCCTATTAAGGACAAGAAAAGGTCCCATTTGGTTCCCTCTTCACCATCTGGTGATCAGGGCAAATCTGTGAAATCTAAAGTGCCAAAACTATCTTCGGAGCAGAAGTCTGCCTCATCGGCACCAACATCTTCTGCTCAAGCTACAACCATTACTATATTGGCACTAGCTTCCACTCCGATACTGTCTCTGGCACTGACTATCGACCTTACAATGGCTGCTACGACCTCAGCACTAAGTGCCACTTCAGCACAGTGTACACCTTCGATCCCCAGCTCTGCAATTATGACTGAACCTTCCGTGTCGGCTCCGAGTGTCCCTTTGGCACCGAGCCCCTTTACTGTCTCAATAACTACAATGTTGACTCCACTACTTCTGGTCTCCAAACTTGAGACATCGGTGCCGGCAGATTCCATACCATGGACCCAAAATTCTCCATCTATAGACCCATTTCTAGGACAGGTGCACAGTCTGTTCCTAGAATGATCTGACTCTTCATAGGGAGTATCCACTAGATCTCTCAGGAGCCTTTCAGAACTTGATGTAGTGCGTTTTGTGGAACAGCTGCTGACAGCTAGGTGAATACCCACTCCTTCCAGACCCATCCCCCTGCGGGACTTGGGTTAACTTCTCCACGGACTCCATCCTATTCTCCTCCTTTGACCATACCGGTTCCAAAGCCCTCTGCTCTGATGTAATTTTCGGAGCCCCCCGTCTTGGCACCTGTATTGGACCTCACTGGGGCTCCAGGACTGTCCCTTTCATCCTCTCTTCCCACTGAACCAGTCCTTCCTCAAACCCGTGACTGGGCTGCATGTT
This sequence comes from Protopterus annectens, assembly GCF_019279795.1. Taxonomy (NCBI): domain Eukaryota; kingdom Metazoa; phylum Chordata; order Ceratodontiformes; family Protopteridae; genus Protopterus; species Protopterus annectens. Next base: position 1,630,285,536 of record NC_056725.1, read on the forward strand.
CTTTGGATCATGGCACGGCTCTGAGTGTTTTTTTGGCTCTGTCCTCAGTGCCGGGAGCTCTGTCTGCACCGATCCTGCTTTTGAGGCTCCTTCTTTGGAGGTGGGTTCAACAGAGTGAGGTGTGACCCCAGTTCTGAGGTTGCCCTTCTCGGTTCTGGGCTCCCATCCCTCTTTGGGCAGACCTGCTTTCCATGCTATGAAGAGGGCCCTTGCTTCTGGTAGCATTCTGCTGACATCGGAACCCCAGAGTTCTCCCCCTGAGCTACAGCTGTCACAGGTCATCTCCCCAGGACACCGAGCACAAAAGCCACAGGATCCCCGTTGCAGCATGTCCTCTCTTCCGAGTCCTCCTCAGAGGTCCCCACTGAGGAGCCCCCATGGAAGAGATCTTGCAAGAGGATGCACATGGACTCACCTGAGGAGTCTCTTACAGAGGACATGGATTTTGATGACGGTGAAGGGTCTCCACCATCACCCTCTGATGATGTCTACTTTGGGGACATTCTTGAAATATTGAAACAGAGGGGTGATTGGAAGCCCACTAACTCTTCTTCCGAGGAGTCCATGTTTCTGCAGGCTTTCCATGCTCGGCCATCTACCTCTTGGGTGACCCTGCCTGCAGACAAGCTAGTTCCAGCTTGTGGTGCAGCGCACTTGGAAGGACCCTGATTCTGTTGAGGCAATCCCTCGGAGACTGGACAAGATTCTTTTTCCACCTGAAGAAAAAAACCCACATTGGTCCAGGTTTACTAGGTGATGCTATAGTGGTGGTGGCGGCCACGAAAAAGGATCTCGCTGAGGAGAGTCTTACTGTCCACCCACCCAACAGAGAGTCCCAGGCCATGGACAGATTGGGGAAGTGAGTCTTTGCTTCAGCGACCTTCGCCATATGGTCCCTCAATTACTTGGCGCATTTTATGAGGCTCCAAAGAGACTTGATCTCCAAACTCTCTGGAATTCTCGCAGGGCAGGTGTATGATGAGACAAGGGATAAAGTTGCTTTGTAGTTCACAACCCTGGAATCGATCTCCAATTGGTCCATGAGGTCGCTCTCCCACACAGCAAAAGGGGCGGCTAGAGCTGTGGGTTCAGGCATAGTTATGAGACGCCATGCCTGGATGCGCCTTTGTGACTTCACGGACCCTTTGAAGTCTTCCTTCCTAAATGCTCTCATTGAAGCATCTTCCCTTTTTGCCCCCAAGGTGAAAGACACTCTGGCCAGGTTTGAGCAGGACGGTAAGACCCTGTCTGCCATAGGGCTATATTTTTCCAACCCTCAACGTTCCTTTTCCAGGAATCAGAGGAGTGGCAAAATGTGGCACAAAAAAATCTCAGGGTCCTTTCCGTGCCACGTGTAGTGATGATACCACCAGGGGCAGAAGGGTAACAATTCTGTAAGATGCCCCTACCAAGGCAGAGGGGGTTCACATAATCAGGGACCCAGGGATTCTTTCTCTGATCAGCCTTATCAGCGTTCCTGAAGAGCAGCCCGATTACTTTCCTCTGGAAGCAGTCGGTGGTCTTTTCTCTCTGCACCAAGCTGCCTGGCATTCAATAACCACCGATCATTGGGTGCAGAAGATCATAACCAGAGGCTACACTATTCCCATCATTGCTTATCCAAACCTTTCATCAAAACTTCCCAACGTTCTACCCAATCAAAAGGAAGAAGCAGCTACAGAAATAAACAAGCTGTATCAAAAAAGAGTCATCCAGTTAGTCCCACCAGACCAATGCGGATCCGGATTTTACTTAAGATTCTTTTTGGTGCCAAAAAAGACAGGAAAATGGAGACCCATTCTGGATCTCAGGAATCTAAATAAATCTGTTGCCCAAACCAAATTCCGGCTGGTCACAGTTCAGGCCATCCTCCCTTTTCTGAGGGAGGGCAATTGGATGTGCTCGATAGATCTCCAGGATGCATATTACCACATCAAAATGGACAAATGTTCCAGGAGCCTCCTTCGCTTCCATCTGGCAGCCAGTCATTACCAGTTTTGTGCCCTGCCATTTGGACTCTCTACAGCCCCCAGAGTGTTCACAACGTGCATGGCAGTGGTTGCAGATCATTTGAGACTACAGGGATTCTGGGTGTTTCCATATTTGGACAATTGGCTCCTTACCGCCCCCACCAAGCATCTTCTGATAACAGCCCTGCATTACACCCTTACACTGGCAAAAATTTGAGGGATAACTGTAAACTGGGAGAAATCCAGTCTGGGTCTGGCCCAGAAGATAGAATTTATCGGAGCAGTCTTTGACACCCGCTCTTGTCTGGTGTCGCTCCCAGCTCACATACTTCAAAGATTGAGGCTTCAACTCAAGGTGATACTCTGTCAAAACAAAGTCTCAGTGAGAGAGGTTCTTCAGGTTCTGGGATCCATGGCAGCTTCCCTACCAATAGTGCCTCTTGCAAAATTGCACATGCGAATACTTCAATGGCTTCTTCTCTCTCAGTGGTTTCCAAATTACCATCCTCTATGCTTTCAGATTCAGATAACCAATTCTTGCAGATAGGACCTTATTTGGTGGATGAGGCCAGACACACAACTTTGGAGCCACTCATTTCAAAACCCTTAGCCCAAAGCCATTGTGACCACAAATGCTTCCCTGATAGGGTGGTGGGGAACATTTCCAGGGAAAGACAGTCCAAGGCACATGGTCCACATTAGAGGCCAATTGCATATCAACATTCTAGAATTGAGAGCGGTGCTGTTACCTTTGCAAGCATTCCACCCTGTTCTTCCTTCTGGAACGATTGCAATTCAGTCAGACAACATGTCAGTAGTCTGGTATATCAACAAGCAAGAGGGAACCAAGTCCTATCTCCTGTGTCGAGAGGCCCTGAGAATTTGGCAGTGGGCGATAGCTTCCAACTGCTTTTTGATAGCAACGCATATCCCAGGGATTTCCAACAAGATTGAAGAGAAGTTGAGCGCATGTATCTTATTGCCTCATGAGTGGTCTCTCAATCCCAAAGTAGCAGCAGAAATCTTCAGCCATTGGGGTCAGCATTGCTGCAACCTATTCGCCTCCCCGTCAAACAAATGCAGCTGCTATTTTGCCCTGTTTTAACCAGAGGGGGAGTCCCTGAGGGATGCTGTGATCTACGATTGGCCCACGGGACTACTATATGCCTATCCTCCCATTTCTCTGATACCCCAATTCATAAAGAAAGCCATTCGGTTGAAATGCAAAGTGATCCTCATAGCCCCCCTTTGGCCTCAACAAGTGTGGTTCCCCTTTCTTTGGCCTCATCTGTTATATTAACCATGGATTCTGGACCCTCTTCCAGACCTAATTTCTCACCCCCAAGGGTTGAGTCATCCGAATCTATCCAGTCTCAAGCTGACAGCTTGGTTAATTGTCAGGGAGGATGACCTCTCCTCATCCATTCGTGACATTATTCTGGCCTCTCATAAACCATCCACCAGAAGACTCTGTCTGGACAAATGGAAAAGATTCTCTATTTGGTTTAAGGGAAAGATGCTAGATCTGTATTCAGCTCCAGTCACAGCAGTTTTACAATACCTGTCTACGTTTTTCGAAGATGGAGCTGCAGCCTCTACCATACGAGTACACCTAGCAGCTATTTCAAACTATCATAATGGAGTGGATAATTTCACTGCATTTATGTAAAACTTTTCTCAAAGGAGTTTTGCATATTAGGCCTCCAGTCAGACAGCCTTTAGAGCCATGGAACCTCAAGTTAGTTCACCAGTCTTTGACTCAACCTCCTTTGAGCCCGCTGCGAAATGTGATCTCATATTCTTGTCCTGGAAATCCCTCTTCCTGGTAGCCATCATGTCAGACAGACGAATTTCTGAGCTTCAAGCATTATGCACCAAAAGACCCTATCTAATCTTCCATAAGGACAGAGTATCACTCCGGACAAACCCATCTTTCCTCCCCAAAGTTGTTTCCAACTTTTCCATCAATCAAACTATTGACTTACCAGTATTTTTCCTGAATTTTTCTAATAAAGGGGAATAATGCCTGCGTTCCTTGGATGTGCACAGACAATTGAGATTTTATTTAGACAGGACCAAAGCAATTCGTAAAACTGACCAACTTTTCATTTCCTTTTCTGGGCCATTCTGTCTCCAAGGTCACTTTATTCCATTCCAGAGCTTCTACGGATGATATCTGTGCAGCAGACACTTGGGCTAAACCCCACACTTTTATCAGTCATTACAAATTGGATGTGGTCTCCAGAGGGAGAGCTGCCTTCAGTTCAGTGGTACTCAGGAACGTTCTTCCATAAGGGCCACCCAAGGATCACAAGGTAGCTGGGGATTCTGTCCCATCAGTGATGAATGGAAAGAAGATTAACACCATCAGATAAAGAAGTTATGTCTTACCATAATGTTCCATCTGTGTTGTTCATCATCTTTTCATTCATCACTTCCCACCCTCCATCCCCCACCAAAGGCTCCTGGTGGATACTTTGGGTCCAAGTGGTGTTTTAGGACATTTTTGCAGAAATGGCCTCTGCTTTACTTATACAACATGGGCAAACTTGATCTGAGGTAACAGGGAGAAGTGCATTGTGGGTAGAAGCTTAGCTCAAGAGTTTTTGGCTAGGGCGAGCTTGGCATTAGGCCGACTTTCCAAGGGCTTGGAACCGAACCCATCAGTGATGAATGAAAGAAGATGAACAACACTATTAACGTTATGTTAAGATATAACTTCTTTTTTTCTTCTTGGTGCAAGAATAAGAATCAGGATACTTGTAAGGTACTGACTGCTATGATTCTGCACTGTTTGAATTATTATCTTCTGGCCTTTCTTGCTGTTTTTCAAGATTCATCTTTTGGCCACTTCTGCTTAACTGCCTTTAGATCCTCTCCTTTCAGCTTACCTTAAGTGAAGCAGTTTTTGAAAGGGGGTTCTACATTTCCATCTACATAGTAGCTAGGTGTTTCCTCCTTGGAATCTGTATTTCTTTATTTTGTACTGAAAAAGTATACTGTTCTTTTGAACCTGCTCATGAGGCAGATTAAAGTTCTTATTGTGGAAAACAGTTTTACTCATTGCTCTGACTTCGGTCAGGATAGTATCTGAGTTACAAGCTATTATGGTGAGTCAGCATTATATCTGCTTTCTCAAAGATAGATCAAACCCTTCTTTTATGCTTAAAGTGGTTTCAGAGTTTACTTGTAGCCAGGCCATTCATCTCTGTTATATTTCTAAATCCAAAAAATAAGGGAGAAAGACTTTTACTCTTTATGTCCACAGGCAACTCAGATACTACAATTAGAGGTCAAAAACCTTCATGAACTCTGTCAGCTGTTTATTTCCTACAAACTGTTTATTTCCTACAAGGGTAAGTGTTAGGGACAACCTGGATCTAAACAGACAATTTCTCTATCTTTACCTAATGCTATTCATTCCTTTTTGCTACACTCACCTTAATTAGACTTTTCCAGGTAGACTCAGAGCACATGCAACCATGACTCTGGCTACTTCTGTGTCCTTTTGGAAGGAAGTGGACTCTAGAAATGTTTCCAGAGGCAGCATCTTAGTCTTCTATACATTACCAAGCAACACAAACTGTATTCTTATTTTTCTAGAGCCAAAGCAAGCTATGCTAAAAATATCCTTCAAATTTTCCTTCTCTCTTCTTTCTAAGCTCTGCCAACATGTCTCATACAGCTAAGGCTACTACAACAGTGATCTAGTCAAACATCTACTGTAATGGTAAGTTTATTTATACAACAGTACTTTCTCATTTTTTCATTATTCTTGTCCAGTAAAACATTGCTAGGATCATTGTTTTTATCTTGTTCATTCCTGGCCATCCTCCTAGTGTCCTAGTGCATGATTATGTACAACTTTATCACTAGGTGTGTAAACAGTTTTAGCACTAATAGTTGACCATTTTTACCCTGTAAACAGAAAGTGATTTTGTAGTAACACTACGGGAAGGAAGTGGGAATATTTTGTTCAAATCCCCTATTCCTGTATTTTCCTTTGCTGTGCTAAGGGTGTCATCTTCAATTTGTGTCTTTCTAAAATTTGTCCAGATTTGGGGGCAGCCAGCTCTGGAGTTTCCTAAAATTATGCCTGTTGTGAAGTAAGAAGTCACCACCTCTTGTCATACCAGTAAAGGCACTACAATCTGTCTGAATCTTCTCCCAAAACAGGCAGTTTATAACAGCGTTATTTATTATCATTTGCTATGTCTATCATTTCATATTTGCTTATCATTCATGAAATTGATGCATAGAATCATCTTTCTTCTGTTTAGGGCTCCTGTATTGTATCTCAACAGGAATATCATTGAACTCTGTTCACTGTTATCATGTCTGCCAGTATATGCTACACTCTCCTTTTCCTTTTCTTCTTTAGGTTGCTTTAACCCTGCAATTGTTATCTCAGAAGAAAATTATCTACAGTTTTACTTTTTTTCTCTTACTTTATTACAGATGCCTGTTGCTTAGTCTTCCCTTATTTTAGATTTCTGTCTTTCAAAGCAGAAATAGGATTTGAACTCTGACCAAAGCCTGATCTGAAGTAGTTAACTTTATTTGTTCATCAACCTGTGGGTATCGGATCCATATCAGATCCAAGCCGGCAGCTTTAAACAGCTAAGATCCGAGCTCCAAGCTCCTCCCCCTTACCCATAATCCCCTGCCATCCCTCTCTGACCTCAGATCTCGTTTGCCGCGGTTGAATCAGCAGCTTTGAATGAGTTCCAGGCGTGGGAGTTAATCGTTTTTGTGAGGAAAATCTTATTATCTACCCTTTTTTCCCCATAGTTAGAATTACTGTGTGTGCGTTGCTCCCTACTTAAAATTCGAGTTATAAACATTGTTAATTGTTTTATTTAGTCTAGTTTAATTTCCTCCCCGTGTGTGTGAAGGCGTGTGCGTTGAGCCTTGTGTGTTTTTTAGTCAGACTATGTCTGAGGCCCCAAAAACCTTTTTCTCTAAATGCACCAAGTGCGGTCATAAGCTATCCCCAGCGGATGGCCACACTCGGTGTGTTATCTGCCTTGGGGTTGACCACCTCTCCTCAGGCTGCACTATTTGTGCACCCTACAACCCCAGGGCCCTAAAGGACAGGAGGTCGAAGTTGATTCTGGTGGGACTTCTGCCCCCGGACTCGACTTCGACCTCCTCTCCCTCGGTGGCACCTGCCGCGGCAGTGCCCCCTTCTACCCCTGCTCCCCTGGCCAGGACTCATCCTCCCACCTTAGGCCATGAGGAGAGGGAAGCAAGGTGGGAGAGGAAGAAAGAGAGGCATCACAAGCGGTGGGCCAAGTCTTCCTCCTCGGCTCCGCCGGCTAAACAAGCAGCCTCTACCAGGGCTTCTGGGCCTTCTCCTTCCCGGCTCCATTCACCTCGTTTCTCCCCGAAGCCGGAGGAGGAGACCCGGTTGCCTTTGAGGTCATCAAGGCAGCACTCCCGGCCTGCCTCGGTGGCCTCTTCTAGGTCCACCCGAAGCTTGTCCAATGCAGATATGGACCGGATGATGTGTAGGTTCCTCCAGGCCCAGCTGCAAATGGGAGTGCTCATGCCTCCCAACCCTCCGGGGGAAGCTCGACACCCTTTTTCACCCCGATTGCTCCTTCTCTGACCCACTTCTGGGGTTCAGAGCCTTGGGATCCGAGTTGCTTAGGAGCCGGGGGCGGGCCGGCACCAATAGTACCTCGTTCTTCGGCTCCGACCGCACCCTCGAGTTTGTCGGGTCCCTTTTCATATCTGAGCTCTCGGAGCCGGAGGTGTTAGTGTGTCTTCGGCTCCATCTCAGTCGGAGCATACTGGCCCTTCGGATCCGATTGCTTCGGCGCCGGCTCCGATCCACACATTGGATCTGAGGGGACTGCTCTCGGAGCCAAGAGAGAGCAGTTCTCCTTTGGCATTTGATGTTGTGGAGAGGGTATTGTCCAGGGATTCGAGGCCCCAGGCTCCTTCTATGGTTCCACCCTGCACTCTCTCTCAGATGGGCCTACCTTCCATCACCCGGCCCCAGGGACAGCCTGCGCCTACGTCCCAGATGTTTCCCTTGGAGGAACAAGATGTGGTTGGTGAGGCCTCTTCGGACAGCCCCCGCGAGGAGGTTCCTCACAAACGTAAGTGCAAGAGGAGGCACTTGGACTCACCTGAGTCCTTGACGGAGGACACAGATTTAGAGGAAGGGGAAGGTTCCCCAAGGTCACCACCCCAAAGACGCCTCCTTCAGAGACATTATGGAAATGTTACGCATTAGAGGTGGGTGGTCTGCCCAAAAACCTTCCTCGGATGAGTCTGTGTTTCTGGAGGTGTTTTTATGCAGGCCCATCTACCTCTTGGGTGTCCCCTCCCGCCAATCCCCTGGTAGATCTGATCACTACCAGGGCATGGAGGGAACTGGACACTGTGGAGCCCATTCCTAAGAGACCAGATAGAATCCTCAGTCCCCCCACTGATAGGACAGTTTGGAGCAAGGGTGCTCCTGTAGATGCCATGTTGGTGGCGGCCGCCACTAAGAAGGAACTAGCCCAGGAGAGTTCCTCGGTCCACCATCCCAACAAGGAGTCTCGGACGATGGACCGCCTGGGGAAGCGAATGTTCGCTTCAGCTACCTTCTCTGTAAGGTCGCTGGATTATATGGCACACATCATACAACTCCAGCAGGATCTTATCAAGGAATACGCTGGGTCGCCCCCAGAGTCCATGTCGGCCGAGGATAAGAAGGTATTCTCAGCTCGAATGGCCACTCTTAAGTCCATTTTCAACACTTCTATGCAGCTCCTTTCCCATGCTACAGAAGGAGCCGCTAGAGCTAGCGGATCGGGCATAGTCTTACGGCGACATGCTTGGCTGCTCTGCCTTTGCGATTTTGCGGAACCCTTCAAGGCGTCCTTCGCGAATGTCCCATTTGACGGTTCTTCGCTATTTGGCAAGACCATCTGTGACACGCTGGTCCAGGGCGCGAAAGATGAGAAGATGTTGTCTGCCATCGGAGTCCACTTCTCGGCTCCCCAGAGGTCCTTCTCCAGGAACCAAAGGGGTCAAAAGAAGATGTGGTTCCGGAAGTCTCAACAGTCCCATTTTGCTCCGGACCCCTTGTCCTTCAGAGGCAGAGGAGGACAGGGTGGATGCCGGCCCAGAATTTTGGGTCGAGAGAACCCTTTTTGGATCGGCCCGCGCAGCAGCCCTGAAGGGTTGCCCGACTGTTCCACTCTGGAGGCAGTCAGGGGGCACTTATCGAGGCACCTAGCAGTTTGGGAGTCCATCGCAATAGATCGCTGGGTGCTTCGAATCATATCCAGAGGTTACAAAATTCTCTTTCTGTATCCCCCTCCCAGACCCCAGAGCCTCCCCGATGTCCCACCCAATCAAAGGGAGGCAGCAGCTGCAGAAATAAGCCAGCTGCTAGAAAAAAGAGCGATCCAGCACGTCCCCCGAGACCAATCTAGATCGGGCTTTTACTCCAGGTTCTTTCTGGTGCCAAAAAAGATGGGGAACCTAAGACCAATCCTCGACCTGTCCTTTCCGAACCTGTCAGTGGCCAAAGAAAAGTTCCGGATGGTCACCATTCAATCCATTCTCCCACTCTTACAGGAGAATGACTGGATGTGCTCGATAGACCTCAAGGATGCGTACTACCACATTTTGATGGACAGACGATCCAGAAGGTTTCTCCGCTTCCGGCTAGGAGTCAGCCACTACCAGTTCAGGGCCCTTCCCTTTGGTCTCACCACAGCCCCCAGGGTGTTCACCAAAGTTTTGGAAGTTGTAGCGGCCCACCTGAGACTCTAGAGGATACAGGTCTTCCCGTACCTGGATGACTGGCTCCTGACCACGCCCACCAGGTATCTACTATGTTCAGCCAGAAATTACTTCCTTCACTTGGCCTCCCGGCTGGGAATCACAATCAACCTCAAGAAATCTTCCCTTCAACCAAAACAGATCTTGGACTTCATAGGAGCCAGGTTAGACACAAACCTATTGAGAGTCTTCTTAACTCTGGACCAGCTTCGAACTCTGAAGCTCCACGTACTGGCCCTTCTACAATCCTTGGCTCCTCCAGCAGAATTGGTTCTGAGGGCTCTAGGTTCCATGGCGGCAACAATCAATCTGCTACCTTTAGCGCGCTTGAACATGAGGATATTTCAGTGGACCCTGCAGGTTCAATGGTTTATCCTGCAACATCCACTGAATTCTCCCATTTGTCTCAGCAGGATTTGCAGGAAATCCCTGCTCTGGTGGTTCCAGTCCCCGGACCTCCAGAAAGGGCGTCCCTTTTCTATGTCCCCTCCTCTAGCCACTGTGACCACGGATGCTTCTCGCCTAGGGTGGGGGAGCACTGTATGGGCAGAACCGTCCAAGGCACGTGGACCCATTCAGAAACCTTGTTGCATATCAATGTCCTAGAGATGACAGCGGTGCTTTTGACGTTGCAAGCACTCCAGGCCCTTCTTCCCCTAGGGACAGTTGCAATTCAGACAGACAACATGTCAGTGGTCTGGTATATCAACAAACAGGGGGAACCAGATCCTACCCACTTTGTTGAGAGGCCATGAGAGTTTGGGAATGGGCGATCTCCACCAACCGCTTTCTCATAGCGACGCACATTCCAGGTCGGTCAAACATTTTGGCAGACAGGCTACGTCTAAACATCCTCTCACCGTACGAGTGGTCTCTGAACCCCAGAATAGCGAAGCAAATCTTCCTCAAGTGGGGTCAACCTTGCTGAAATCTCTTCACGTCTTCTTCGAACACAAAGTGCAGCGACTACTTTGCTCTAATTCCCCCATCAGAGGAATCCCCCAGAGATGCTCTGGTGCATGTTTGGCCATCCGGTCTACTTTATGCTTATCTCCCTCTTCCCCTAATGCTAAAATTCTTGCAGAAAGCCCGTCGGTTGGGGAGCAGAGTCATCCTCATAGCCCCATTCTGGCCTTGTCAAACATGGTTCCCATGCCTATGGTCTCATCTGGTGAATCCTCCATGGATTCTAGATCCCACCCCGGATCTGATCTGTCACCCATTAGGATTATCAACCCTGAATCTGGACAACCTCAAGCTCACAGCTTGGTTGATCCAGTTCCAGTAGTGGCTAGGACTCCCGGTATCTCGTCCCCTGTTAAGGCTATTTTAGTAGCCGCTCATAAACCTTCTACGAGAAAGGTTTATAACAGCAAATGGAAACACTTTACAATCTGGGCGGAGCATAGAAAATTGGATCCTTTTACAGCTCCGATACCAGCAGTGTTAGAATTTTTGCCAACTTTATTCGACCAAGGTGCTAGCTCTTCTACGGTCAAAGTCCAATTAGCCGCTATTTCCCATTATCATGTGGGAAGTGATCTCGGTTCCTTAGCCTCTTCCAAATTATGTAAGACTTTCTTAAAAGGCACTTTCCTCTTAAGGCCAATGGTTAAAGACGCAGTCCCTTCATGGGATTTAACCCTTGTTCTCCAGTCTCTGACGGCCCCTCCGTTTGAACCTGCAGCTTCGGTGGATCTAAAATATTTATCTTGGAAGACGGCCTTTCTCATCGCTATCACTTAGGCTAGAAGGGTTTTGGAGCTTCAAGCCCTCTGCGCCAAACCTCCTTACTTGGTCTTCCATAAAGATAGAGTTTCCCTCAGGACCAATCCCTCCTTTCTACCCAAAGTTGCTTCTGAGCCGAATATCAATCAATCTATTCATTTACCAGTTTTCTTTCCAAATTATCAAAACGGATGAATACAAACTACATTCTCTGGACGTACACAGGCAATTGAGATTCTACTTGCACAGGACCGCTGAAAATAGGAAATCTGAGCAACTCTTTGTATCCTTTGCTAAATCATCTTTGGGCAAGCCAGTATCAAAAGTTACATTGTCCGGATGGATTTCCCAATGCATACTTCTGGCATATAAGAGTTCTGGCCGACCCGAATCTGAAGAAGTCCAGCTCATTCTACCCGATCGATTTCTACTTCTGCTGCCTTTTGCTCCAGAGTGTCCTTGGATGACATTTGTTCAGCAGCCACTTGGGCTTCGTCCCATACTTTCATTAACCATTACAAGTTCGATATAATTTCCAGAAGGAGAGCATCCTTCGGCTCTGCAGTGCTCCGTAATATCCTTCCATGAGTACCTCCCAAGTTTGGGTAGCTGGGGACTCTGTCCCACAGGTTGATGAACAAATGAAGTTAACTACTTCAGATAAAGAAGTTATGTACTCACCATAACGTTCCATCTGAGTAGGTAAACTTAATTTGTCAGCAACCAACCCCCCCTCCATCCCCCTAACCTATAGTGCGTCCTAGAAGGATTCCTTGTCCTTTTCTCCAGATAACATCAGGTTAGGATGTGCAGGTGATCCTTGTTTTGTAATGTTCTGTGTTACTACAGCAAACTCGATCTGAGGTCAGAGAGGGATGGCAGGGGATTATGGGTAAGGGGAGGAGCTTGGAGCTTGGATCTTAGCTGTTTAAAGCTGCCGGCTCGGATCCGATATGGATCCGATACCCACAGGTTGCTGACAAATGAAGTTTACCTACTCAGATGGAACATTATGGTGAGTACATAACTTCTTTTTTCTTCCTCTTTTATACTAGTGAAATTGTTCTTATTGATATGTTTCTCTTCCTCAGCACGTTTCTGTTTTAACTTGACAGAATGTTTGGAATTCTGTTCAGATTGTGCATTTTCTATACTTTGCTCATTTCTTTTGAATACACACTTCCAGTGAATGATTGCTTCTCTTTAGTTCTGTTATTCAGTTTTACTCCCTGCCTTACATTGCATTCAGCATGCAGTATTTTACTATGCAGCTCCCCTCCTTCTACTGGCTGTGTCACCTGCAAGTTGTTCTGCCTTAAGTAGGTGCTGGCATATCTTGTTAAATCAACAGGTTCTTCTTTCCTCTGTAGTCTTAGCCAAATTGTTGTACCTTTGTGGCTTTGTAACACTAATCCTCTATCTTTGTTAGACTGCTATATTCTTATGAATGTGTCTGCTGTTTGCTCCCCCCACATACTTTTTCACAGTTACATAAAGGTGTATGTGTGGGGTTATTCACTTGCTGTTTCCTCTACCCATATGGATAATGTAGGAGTACCCTTTTCCCTTTACTCGTACACAATTAAATTGGGGAAAATCTTTGACTATTTTCATATCATGCTTTTTTAATGTTTCTTTTTCTGCTTACATTGTGCTTTTTGTCTTTATTGTACTCCTTTGGTTGAACCAGAAAATGGTCCACATGCATCAGAGTTGTATTTGGTTTGCAAATTAAAAAAATACAAAAATAATTACAGCAACATGAAGTGCTATACTAAATACGTTTGCATTTCTTGTTGAATAATTGGATACTGTTTAAACTGCTAAGTTTTAAACACTTTTTCCTTCCATAGTAATCTATTCAGCATCCTTATAGTCACTTTGGAACAAGCACTTTCGTAAAGAAGCAAGCAAAGCCTCTTTAAATCTATAAGTGCCTAACATTTATATAAATTTACTTTTTGTATGCTTACCCTCAGAATCTAGAAACAATTTAAGTATGTTTTATATCACATAACTAAATAATGCCCAGCTATGTAACTGCTGGGCTTGTGTATTAGATGTAGCACCAGTCTGAGCTGATAGTGGCTTCTTTATTTTTAATAGGCCCAATAATCAGTTCTTTCCATGTTCATGAAGGTTTTTAAAGGCTCCCCATTAAGATGAGATAAGAGGATTCCAACCAAGCCACTGTGGTTCCAACCCTAGTGGGTATACAGCTCAAAGACTAGCAAAGCATAATGGTTTTCCACCATGGTTTACTTTTTATTGGTGGAACAGTATTTTCACATTCATGTACTTATTTATTTATTGACATTTGATTACCAGGAAAGTCTGACTGGGTAGAAGCCCATTTAGTGGAGGCCTGGGGAGAAAAGCTCCATATTATTACAAAACATTTTAAGAACAATAATTTTACAATCTTCAAAAATAAAACAAAAATATCTGCAGTTTAAATAATTATAATAAATTAGACATAATATAAAAACACTGGTTAAGAATTGATACAAGTTATATGACAATCCTTTAATATTTCGAGAAATTTTAGACAGTTTGTAGAGAAATTAAAGGTAAATTAGTCTAATACAAACAGGAATTGCAATATGAAGTGAGGGAAAACAGGCTTATGGTACATGTAAAGATAAAGTCAAGGAAGAAAATTTGGTAGAAGTAAGGAAGTAAGTGAAGAAGGAAGTGTAAGGAGGTATAAGGAGCTTTTTTCCCCGGGTCTCTGCTGAAAATGGACCTGTGTCCAGTCGGATCATCCCGGTTAACAAATGTAAAATAAAATAAATAAAAATAAAAAGGTATTTTTACATAGTTCTGGCAATGACACTGTACTCTCAGAACAGTGGTTGTGGTTTGCGGTAGTTGTTCAACTATAATCATCTTAGTGTTGAGGCAAGTATGATATAGGTACAGTCTGCTCAACAGCAACATAGTGCGCGCGCGCACACACACACACACACACACACACACACACACACACACACACACACACAATAGTGGTCAGTTAGCAGCAGCACATTATTTTTTTTCTCTTCAGGTGGAGTATATGTGCTTAAACAGTTTGACCGTGTAGGCAGTGAAAGGAAAGGTCAAGATGTTTGGCATGAAAGGTGCATCAAAACTCCAATGATTATCAAAAATGTGCAGTTGTATTTCATGATATAACAAAAGGCAGTGGCACATTCTTTTATACACCACCACATGCACTAAAATAACTTTCTGGACAAAAGGAGCAAGTACACGGAGTATCTTATTTCCTCAGACGTCCCAGACCACCCACAAACAGAAGAACAGTTACTTCCAAAACAGTCCATTAATTCTTTCTTTCACTGACAAGAAGCAGGAATCAGACAGAGTCCATAGCATACAGTTGCTCTCCTGTAGAGTCTCCTCCCTAAGGATTCCTTCACAGGAGGATTTCCAAGTCGCTTCAGAGAAGTCCACAGAGATTCTTCCTTACTGCAGTATTACATGCAGAACCAATGTTCCAGGTAATCATCTCCCCTTTCTTAAGAAGCCAGCTTCTCAGGTTTAGCTGCATCTCTTTGTCTCTTTTATACACCACTTATGATAGTTTAAGCTGTACTAACTTATCTATGTAGGAATTGTCTCTGCCTAATGCAAAGAGGTGTCTCCCTTCTTAATGCAACAGTTCTGTTTACAACTATTTACATCATGTTTTAAAGCAACAGTTCTATTTACAACTACTTATATAAATGTATGTGCTATTCTGCAAAGAACCACCACATAGTTTTTAAACACTTTTGGTGTTTGTGAGAGTACAAGTCTGGGGATCAATTAACTATAGCATTTTCCTTATCCCTTGTAATAGACTGTCATCTGTACCTATGTTTTTGTTGGGGTACAGATCAGTTAGTGAACTACATATCTAGAAGCACCACAAGGCTTTCTCTGTCATTTTCTGTCTCTGTCTGTTCTACCTTAACTGCCATAATAGGAATTGTCATTCCAGCTTTAGAGTCAGTAGATTTAATACATAGCTATTATGTAGGGGGACAGTGATTTAACATGCAACAAAGACTTCCTTGAAGTACTTAAGTACCTTATCATTTATTGACATTGTCATAATGGTTGTAGAAAATGATTGAAGCTTTCTAGTCCAGTGTTGTAAATTAATCCTTAATATAGGTTGTGAGTCAACAAGTAATTTTTTCAGTGAAATAGCCTATCTAGGTTGGAGGCGTGCACAGTAAACTTTTAGAAATGTGTTTTTTCCCACTGTGAGAGATTTGTGAGGAATCTTTGTACCTGGAAGCTCAGTTGGTGCATTGTCAAGGACAGAGATCATACAAACCCTTTCTAAGACTACTGTTTCACCCCCCCTTTACATATTCTTGAACTTTTTGTTATACACGACAGTATGTCATACAAATTTAACTGAAATAATAAGGCTTTTTGTCATATTTTAAAAATTACTTCTAGTTCTGTTGAAATAAAGGGGTAAAGCCCTGATTGTAGCCCAGGCAGCCCAGGCTTGATTAGCAGCTCATGTGCCTTCTGGAACTGGAGAGGGAGGAGGAGGAGGAATTAATGGGCTTTGCCTGCTTGCCTCGCTGGGGGGAGGAGGTTGCTTATTACAAAAAGCACTGATTTCCTCAGCAGAGAGACCAAAAAATATGCATGATGTGCTCATCCTAGGAGATGTGGTCATTTGCGGGAGTAAGTCTGTCACAGAAGTAAGTGACAGTCCTGCATTTATGTCTGTTGCATGCCCTCCTGAAAAACACTCATTAGGCATGAACAGAGAGTTAGGGACTCAACAACAAAAAACAGTAATGGGTGCCTTAATGATGGCTTCTCTCTGCTACCTGTCACTATGGTGAAAGGAAACAAATAAGCCAGTTGGCTGAGTGGAGACTGGTGGTTAGTAGGTAGTGCAAAAAAAAAAAAAAAAGATTTCAATAAGTATTAAGATGCCTTGTTTGCGAGAAGACATCCATACCTGAAATTCTGGAATCTTATTCCTTAAACTTATTTTGCTTTACTTTATTAATTGTTAAACATGTAAACTCACTAGGTAAAAGCCTGTTTTCATGAGTAACTGAGGAGCACTACGTTTTTAAGTGACATGCTCAGAGTAATGCAGTAAGCAAATTGGGTCAGTGGGGCTCCATTGCTGGACTACAGAGTGAAACACATCTCTTTGCAGGGACAATTGTAGAGCACTATCAAGGTACTTGTGCAGAGTCACATAGTTGGCATTGGACACTACAGGATTCAAATCCTGGACAACAGGATGAAGCTGTTTGACAGCTCATAACTAGCTGTACTAAATTCTGTTATGACTATGCAAACAAGATGTTACAGGGATCTGTCAGAATACATTCTATCAGATGTACTGCAGCGTCTGCTACCTTTTGTGGGAGGTATAATTTTCTGTATTTTGTGAAGCATCTGCTTAGCCCACAGTGCATAGTTTTACTATATAATTTAGCTGAGAGGGCTTTACTAAGGAAACATTTGAAAACATTGAATGATGTCTCTTTCTCATTTTTGGGAGTGATAGGTCAGTGTCATCAGCAAACAGAATACTGGGCTATATCCAAAAGCCGGGTTAACTCCAGGATCAAAGATGCAATGATACTGCTCTACAGGACCTGGTCATACTGAACCTTGAACACTGTGCAGTTCGTTGGGAGGCCTGCCGAGAAAAAGGACCTCATGCGGCTGGAAGGAATCCAGAGAAAAAACGTGAAAGATCCATGGGATGAAGGGAGGATATATCTTTATCTATATCTATCTATTTATATATATATATATATATATATATATACATACACACATATATACACACACACACACACACACACACACACACACACACACACACACACACACACACACACACACACACACAGACACACACACACACACACACACACACACACACACACACACACACACGTGTGTGTGTGTATAAAACCAGAGGCTGGAGTTCATCTCAGTTGAAATCAGAAGAGATAGTAGTTCACAATACTGGTGCACAGCATCATGTCAGGGAGATGGAATGGTGTCATCCTGAACAGGAAGGGCAGAGGAGAAGAAGTGACACAGGTAGAAGATTGTAAGAACTAGATACATGAGAAGATTTTTTTAAACAGAGAGTTGTAAACTTATGAAATAAGCTGCTGGAATGGGTGATGGAGATGTAATCCACCAGATGGGAAAGGGTAAGGGGTAAATTATAAACAAAAATTATAGAAATGAAGATTAGCTAAAGGAGTAAGAGATGAGGCTTTTAACAAAGAAAAGCAGCAATCTGTAATTGTTACATTAATGAAACAAAACAAGACAGGAATCTTAGTTTCATCAGTGTATTGAATTTTGTTAATAAAGTGAAATAGTCACTCTAACAAAAGATGCCCGATTCATCCTTGTCCTCGCAGTGAGGTTATCTTCCCACCAACTCTTCCTATTAGTTTCAGTGCCACATGCTTGATTAGAAGTTCCACTGATGTAATAAGTCATATAAGTCATTACATTTTTAGAGTGGTGTTGCATTATGAATGAAGTTGATTCTATTGTGTGATGACTGTATCCCTTGTCAGTCTATATTGCCTTTTTGTAAACTCAATTTCACACCCACATCTCCTTATAGCGTCCTGACCTAATTTTTTGGGTGTGGCTTATTTAACTAAGTGACTTATCAGCTAATAACACATAATACTTGAAAGGGTAAATCCTCATTAACAAAATATGCTGTCTTTTCTTTTGTAAATTGTATTCTCAGCATGTTATATACTATGCTTGATATGCATGTTTGTTATTGCTAAATGGAGCTTTTCTCCCTGGGCCTCCAGTGAAAATGGACTCTTCTTGGCCCAGTGGACTTCCCCGGTCATCAAACTGAAATAAATAAATAAATAAAATATGGGTATAATATTTAAAGGGGGGCAAACTTGATCTGACTTACTGAGGTGTGGAGTTCAGGGAATTATGTTTAGGGGAGGAGTCAAAGCCCTGGAACTGAAGAGCTTCAGAATCGGTGCCAAGGTCAGATCCGACAACCCATTGTTGAACCAGACGAAAGTCAGACAACATGGATTTAGCTTTATGGTGAGTACATAACTTTCATTTTGTGTGCATTATCATATCTTACAGTATTTATGGCAAAGACTATAAATGCTCCTGTTTTCACTGTAAAGAATATTTTGTTATTGATAATCTTCATAAAACCATCTAAGGCCAGCTTTGAAAGAAAAATTGCACAAGACGCTAAAGATAATCACAAGGCCTTCTTTAGTTATGGGTGGCAACTCCCAGTTATGCTCTGAGTTAGTGCAAAATGACAAAAAAATACACTGAACCCACAGACATTGCCAACATCCTGGCAGACAGGTTCAGTGCAAACTTCTCCCCCCCTTCCCCCCCCAAAAGAGCAAATGTCTATCCCAATAGAGTGTAGCCTCCCTGGCATCACAGATGCATAGGTGAGAGCTGCCCTCTCCAAGGCAAAAAACACAGCATCAATGGGACCAGATGGTGTCCCAGGGTGCGTCTTACACAAGCTCCAAGAAGAACTGAATCCTCACATAAAGTCACCGTTCAATCTCAGCCTTACTACAGGATATGTACCCAAGGAATGGCATACAGCAACAGTGGTCCCACTCCACAAAGGTAGTGCCACAACGGACCCCGGAAACTATCGCCCTATAAGCCTGACTAGCCTGGTCTGCAAAGCTATGGAGCATATCATCATGGAACTCATAAACAAAGACATTGGGAACCTCCAAACACTGGATCCTACCCAATTCGGCTTTGTTAAGGGCAGATCTTGCCTCTTGAACCTGGTCGACTTCTTTAAAACAGTCACCAAGGCCATAGATGAAGGGAAGGTAGTCCACACAGCCTACCTGGACCTCGCAAAAGCCTTTGATACAATACCCCACTCGGGCATCATAAATAAGCTCACCAGCTTAAATATCAACCCCTATGTCACAAGATGGGGTGCAAGCTGGCTCAGGGATAGAACCCACATGGTCAGAATTGCAGGTGCCATGTCAGACTCTAAACCAGTTACAAGTGGCATCCCACAAGGCTCAGTCATGGACCTCTCTTGTTCGGTATATATTTCTCTGAGGTACAGGCTAACACGGGAGGACTATGGCTGACCAAGTTCGCAGATGACTGCAAGCTGGGTGCCATAATCAACTCGCCGACTGACACACGCATACTCCAAAAGGGTCTCACAGAGACGGATAACTGGTGCCAGAGCCATGGCCTAAAGCTAAATGCCAAAACGTGCATAGCCATCACCTTTGGGAAAAACAAAGTGCCCACAAATTACCACATAGGTGGTAATCCATTAAGTACGGAAGAAGTAATTAGGGATTTGGGGACCCAAGTAGATGGCAATCTCTCCTTTGACAATCACGTTGCCAAAGTGGTTAGAAAGACCTTCTATATAGCCCACCTTATCACGAAAGGGTTCACATCTAGATCAAGAGAGGTCATTGTGCCCCTCTACTCATCACTCATCAGGCCTATAATTGAATACAATGCCCCATTTGGGATGTACCTTACCCGACACCTGCAGCAACTGGAAAGACCCCAAAAGTACCTCACCAAGAGGATCAAGGGACTCAAACAGATGCCCTACGCAGTTAGGCTAAAGAAACTCCAGCTCTACTCAGTTGCTTACCGCCTACTCAGAGGTGATCTGTGCCTGACGTATAAAGCCATGTCCAAACCAGAATTAATGGACATGCTCCACCTCAGGAAATCCAAATCCCTTAGAGCCACACGCTCCAGGGACTTAAAGCTCAGCACAGAAATAAATAGGAAATGCAGGAGGGACAGATTCATATCCCA
This sequence comes from Protopterus annectens, assembly GCF_019279795.1. Taxonomy (NCBI): domain Eukaryota; kingdom Metazoa; phylum Chordata; order Ceratodontiformes; family Protopteridae; genus Protopterus; species Protopterus annectens. Next base: position 1,630,305,863 of record NC_056725.1, read on the forward strand.
GAGGCTCCCCTCACTCTGGAACAAAATCCCAGTCAATGTTAGGCAGAGCCCCTCAATGACCCTCTTCAAGAGAAATCTTGACGAGTGGATGGGAGATCGTAGGTTTACCCCTGGGATCTCTTCTGTGTCCCTACTAGACAGAGGCACAGTAAACTAACCTTAAAAGGGCTATCTTCTCTGACCTACTATACAGAGGCACAGTCAACTAATCTAAAAGGGTGGTGAAAGCCAAACACACTCAGGCTGGGCTTATAAATGCCCAAGGGCAGATAGCCTTGTATCAACCTATGAACCTATGAACATTGCTATTTGTGCAGTTTTAGTAGCTTTTTGTTGTTCACAAAATATTTACATTTGTTTCTCTTATGCTTTTTAAGTTTATTTTTTAGAAAGTGTTGGTGCATGCAAGATGTGTGTAGGCTGTAGAAGTGTAACATTCCACACCACACCACATAGGTGTTAATGAGTTAATTGGATGCATAGAGGAGGTTAATGGTATGTTTATACTTCACAGAGGCAAAAGTTGTGGATATTATAGCTCTTCATCATTCTTTAGTGCATGTGTGAATGAATTGTGATATACTAAAGCATGTAGTTTTTGTAAATCTTTTCTTAGCCATCTATGCCATAGTGATTGTGTTCATCAAAGCTGTGCCCGAAACTGGTCCAGTGTAAGCAGTGCACTACCAAAATAATCAGACATAAATAAAATGTATTGGTGAAAAGCTTGGTGAGAACACTACATCAGTATAATGTATTGCTCCTGGTAGAGGAAACTTCCTGATTTTCTGGTCTTAGCTAATTAGGACTGAAAGTATCTGAACTAATTGTTGCAGCTGCTTATGGACCTAAAGTGGAGGTTGACATGTTCACTTGTCTAATTATGAACATACTGGAAGTATCTTCTTTGTGGTGAAAGATGGCATATTGTAAGTTGGCTATGACATTGGAGAGAATGAAACCTGTTAGGGGCTAGACTGTGACCATCTTTTTCACGGATCCCCTTTCAAATCCCAAAAGACCAAAATCCCGAACATTATTCTTGCAAGACAAAAATATCGAAAGTTAAAATCCCAAAATGTAATTTTTCACAGGGCAAGTAAACACTTGCCCATTGTGGGGAAATATGCCCTTTTTCCCACTGTAATGCAATCCTGGAGTGGGTATATATAGTTAGGGGTGTACTGTGTAGTTTTGGGCAAGTGTTTAATTGCCCTGGGAAATAGTATGTGTTTTGAGAGTTTAACTTTTGATCTGAAGTTGTTGTTTTTATTTGTCTTTAACCTGTGGGATATACGGATCTGGTACGATTCCAACTTGGCCGCATGTTTCATCATCGGATCTGAGCTCCAAGCTCCTCCCTTACCCATAATACCCCTGTCTCCCTCCTCTCCTCAGATTTTTTTTGCCACTCGTCTAGCTAGCATTGTGGTCCATTGCTCCAGGTTCCTGGTAAGTGATTTATTAAAATTTTTTGTATTTCTTGTCAACTTTCTGTGGCTTTTTTGGACACCTTTTACTTTTAGTTTTATCTCTACCCTTGCGCTCAGGTGTCAAGTCTTCTAAACCCTTTAAAAAAAAAAGAGACCCCTCTCTTTTTCCTTTTTTCCTTTATTCTCTTAACTTAGTAGTGTGTGTGTGTGTGTGTGTGTGTGTGTGTGTGTGTGTGTGTGTGTGTGTGTGTGTGTGTGTGTGCTTTCCGACAGCATGGCAGAGACCCCCAAGCCAGGGTTTCAGAAATGCACAGGGTGTGGCCAGAAACTTCCCCCTTCTGAAGGCCACACTCTGTGCATGGTTTGTCTAGGGGTCCCCCACCTGGACATCTCCTAATCGATCTGTGTGGGATTCAATCCCCGCGCATTGATCAACAGGATGAACAAGTTGATCCTTGGGGGTCTCCTTCCACCACCTTCCTCGGCGGCCCCTGATTCAACTTCTACTTCTGCTGCTGCTTCCTCTGCCCCAGCCTCTTGACTCAAGCTCCTGCTAAAAGGGCCGAGGACCGAGAGAAGCACAAACACAAAGACCAGGATAGGCCAAGGAAGCGGTCCCCTGGCTGCTGTTCCTCGGCTGAGCCTTCGGCTAAGTCTTGTCCAGCTTACAGCCTGGGCTCCCCTTGGCTGCATTCACCCTGATTTTCATTGGAAACGGAGGCTTCTTAGGGCCAATCCCCTTTAGCATCCTCTCCCCGGTGACCCTCCAGGTCAGTTTCTACTACTTCCTTCTCCCGGTCCACTCACAGCCTCTCTGAAGCCGAGGTGGACAGGATAATGCAGAAATTCATCTGGACCCAGATCCAGATGAGAGTCTTGCCTGCCCCCTCCCCCTCCGGGGCTGGAGCATGCAGACCACCTTTATGCCCACTACTCCTTCCCTGATCTGACTCCCAACTTCAGAGTCCTTGGGTCTGAGGCCCCTCACTGTTGAAGGGTTGGCACTGATGGTACCTGATACCTTGATGCCGTCCATTCCCCCTGAGTGGTTTGGCGCCAACTAGCTCGGAGCCATCCAGCTCTCGGAGCCATAGCCTTGGTGCTAGAACCAAGGGGATGGTGTTGGCTTCCAGACTTTCAGAGTTGGCCCTTCCACTCCGAGTCACGGCACCTGGAGGCTCAGGTCCAGCTCCCCCATTGATGCAGAGAGTTACGGACCCAGTCTTGATTCCAGCTTTCAGGATTCATTCTCCTTCTGCTTTTGACATGGTGGAGAGGGTCCTCTCAGTCCTGTCGAGACCATTGATGCTTTCATCCTTGGAGTCTGTCCTGGCTCCCTCTCTTTCTGTTCTGGATTCTGCCATCCTGGCCTTGCAGGAGCAGCCTCTTGTCTATTCACCCCAGAGAGTTCCCCCAGAGACCCTGCCTTGAGGAGTTCCCTTGAAAACATATGGTTAAAAGGAGGCACTTGGACTCCCCGCTGGAGTCCCTCACAGAAGACACTGACTTAGAGGAAGGGGAGGGTTCCCCTCGGTCTGCCTCGGATGATGTCTCTTTTGAAGACATCATGGAAATCCTTCGCCATTGTGGGGGGTGGCCTATCCAAAAACCCAACCCTGATGAGTCAGTATTTCTGGAGGCATTTAGCACAGGACCCTCTACCTCCTGGGTGTCCCCTCCCATGGATCCACTTGTGGATTTGGTTGCATCTCAGGCATGGAAGGAGCCAGACACAGGGGAGCCCATCCGCAAGCACCCTGATAGGATTTTGAGTGCACTGTCAGACAAGCAACATTGGTCTAAGGGGTCCTGGGTTGATGTCATGGTGGTGGTGCCGTCCACCAAGAAAGAGTTCACTCAGGAGAGCTCTACGGCCCATCCACTGGAATGAGAGTCCCGGGCCATGGACCATTTCGGGAAGCGGGTTTATGCTTCAGCTATGTTTGCGGTATGTGCACTGAACTACATGGCACATGTGATCAGACTTCAGCGAGACCTGGTCATGAGGGTCACTGAGTCTGTCCCTGGGTCCATATCAGCAGAGAAGAAGGTGTTCTCCTCCCGTATGGCCACTCTCACTTCCATTTCTAACATCTGTGTGTGGCTCCTGTCCCATGCTACCGAAGGCACCGCTAGAGCGGCCTGTACAGACATTGCCATCAGGCGTCATGCCTCGCTCCAGCTTTGTGTATTTTCGGAGCCCTTCAAGGCATGTTTTACAAATGCACTAGTAACCAAAAAACAGCAGTGTACCAAGATAACAGGAAACACACAGCTCCCAACAATACACATTGAATAAAAATGTATTTGAGTGAAGCACTTTTCATTTCATCATGTGAAACTTTCTTCAGAATAAATAATCTACTCATTGTTGTTCTTAAATACCCATGGTGGGTTGGTACAAATTTAAAATCAACCATTTCATTGGATGCTAATTCCAAACAATTAACTTGAGTAACCATAGAAAATCACAGAATTTTAGAATTAAAGTGCATGTTTTTTATATTACATAAAACAACCACTTATATGTATACTCATGAATACAGGTTTAAATATTTTGTTATTTTGTGTTCTAGTGTAAACATGAAAAAACAGTGCACAAAACGTGCATCTAATAGTTCTACTATATTTTATTTATGTTCCTACACCTACACCAGTGCTCTCATTTTTAAAGCTTGAACAATAGAGAGGTGGTCATTTAACCCTGGACTGGTGCAGGCATCAAGTTGGAGTTGCCATATTACCTCCCAAAGCTTTAACCAGGTCTCCCACCCCACCCCCCCATTCAGAAGGTTTCACTTGCTCAATAACCCAAAATCTAAACTGTGCATTTTTACATAACACACCATGTCTGTATAAGGCATTAGTTTCCTTTTTCTTGCGGATATCATGGATGTGTTCGTAGATCCTATTTTTCAGACTTCTTCCAATTTTACCTATATAGTAGGCATAGCCGGCCTTAGGCATAGGCCAATTAGGCGGCCGCCTAGAGCGCCACTCTCGTATTTAAATTAGGTACTTAAACAAAGTCTAATATATTAAAATTAGGAATGTTCTTTTGTACATTTCCTATATATTCACATTTTTTATATATTAATTACTACACATTTTTTATATATAAACAATACAAAATGTATTTTATTGTTTTATAATATAAGTTGTATTTAATGCTTAATAGGTAGTTAATATATTCTAGGAATTTCATTTATTTTTGAGTATTCAGGATACTGGTTAAAATGAACGAATCTATTTAATGTATACAAGTCAGGAATTTTTATTCTGCTGCCTGAAGAAACTTTAAAGTATTCTGGTTTCTTAAATAGTTAATCAATTACTTAATTACTTGATTATTTAATTGGCTTAATGATGGTGCATTTGACTGTATATAAGCATATGGTTCCATCTTGGTGTTATGGTCTGAGGAAGCGTATTTTAAAATACGCGAAAGCGCTTACCGTTCTCAATAAAAAGTTTGTTTAATTTAAATTATTCAACGTGGTGAGTCCGAAGTTTTGTCATATCTACAATTATTTTACTTAATTCTAACCAAGGACTCTTCAGCTGGAGTTGTTTATTTTTGTTTCGTATTGTTTGCTTGCGTTTTTGAATTTACTCCAGCACACGGAATGGCAAACTCCATTATTGAATTGGATTATAATCCGGAACTGAGGACTACTTCTAGTGAAACTCAGTGGACGGCTATTACTGGACATTCCACAAATCCTTTATTGGCTCTGGATTTCAACATTCCTATATCCACTTCTGTTGCTGATACAGTTGATATTATTGAGGTCTTTAATTCAAAGGTAAAACAACTTGAAAATGACTTGTATAAATTACAGCGCCTACTTTGGCAACGCAAGCATATGGAGGCATGCCTACACTTTAAATTAATTCCTAGAGGCATGCGAATACTATGTATGCCGACATATGGTGACAGTCATCCTGCCCTTCTGAAGAAGTGGCAGGAGATAAATTTGGATGCTGGGTTTAAATATGTACAACTCTTAATAGACTATTTCAGCCCATTAGAAAACCAGTTGTTGACTCAAGTTAATAGTCTGAATAAAGAAATTAGAGACAATTTCCGTGAGGACTTTTGTATAAAGAGACTTGAACATCTATATAGTCAGGTTAATACCTATGCTTTGAAGTTACAACAAACAAAGCACAGAAAATTGCAGCGCGACTACAGGGATTTCTCCACAGGAGGAGTCTTTATTTGGCCTAGGAGAGTGGATCGCAGTTCGCAAGCGGAGAACCCTATTCGAAACTTGGCGCCACTTGATCACACGCTAACTGCATCTGACCCCATTGGCTCTTCGTCTTCAGTTCCAGCAGTTGCCCGCACTGATGATGTCTCAGATGAAGCTTTTATTACCCCACCAGAATTACCAGTAGCAGCAGACTGTGTAACAGCAACTTCCACACCGTTGCCTAATCAAGAAGCAAACCGTAACATGGGGGCACAAAGAAGTTTAGGAGCGATACGTAAACATGCTGTTACTGACAATCTACATTTTTTACCGCTTCCCATAAAAAAGACTGCTTTTTCGTGAGACCGGTCGGACAGCTGGGAAAGAAAGAAATGCAAATACTCGGGGGAGAGCACTGCGCATCAGAGGAGAAGACAGAGACAGTAAGGCAGCTTTTCTTTAATTTATCCAGGTATGTCCTTACACCTCACGATATGGGATTGTTGAACAAGGGGCTTTCATTTGTCCCTTCTCAGGGAAGTGTTTTATCAGATTTATTAACTGACTTACGTATGTTTGGGAGAGCCATAGCACTCAAACTATATTTCAAAGTCAGAACAACTGAAATTGAACAACATAACACTTCAGAGCTTCCTTCTCATAAGAAGAAAAGTACTTTTTCTCCGCAAATACCAGGACATATTGATAGTTTCATCAAAATGTGTGAACGTGACTTTTATAACTATTTTTACAATGGTAATAGAAAATGTTTATATTTCAATCTGTCTAGAGAAGAGAAGCTATCAATTTTATTAATGATTCTTCCCTTGTAGTGAGACCTGCAGACAAGGGTGGTGGAATGGTGTTATTTGACACTGAAAATTATGTTTCTCTTATGCTTGACATGTTGAATGACGATACTACTTATTTAAAAATAGATCATGGGAAGTTAATGAAAATTATTGGTATTATTCATGATTCATTATATGACTTACTCATGTGTCGCCAGATCTCTAAAGATCTGTATGATTTTTTTCTATAATGAGCATCCACACATACCAATTATTAAAGGCTTTACAAAGATGCATAAAGCCATTTTTCCGCCTCCACTACGACCAATAGTGTCTGGGGAAAAATGGGCCACTGAAAACATCTTCATTTACTTGGAAGATATGTTGAAACCTTTGGTCAATGAAATTCCTAGTATTCTAAAAGATACCTATCAACTTTTGGAATCTTTAGACTCAATGGATATCGAGTGAGTTAATCTGTTGGTTACGATGGATGTTCAAAGTCTGTTCACATCAATACCAAACGACAAAGGCGTACAGTCAATAAGGGAACTGTTACAAGTTTTCCCATCCATTGATAGGAATAAAGAAATACTTATATGCCAACTACTTGAATTGGTATTATGTAATAATGTTTTTTCTTTTGGGGGGTGCCTATTTTTACAGGAATCAGGTGTAGCCATGGGCACCCCCTGTGCTAATACATACGCCAATTTAGTAATGTATCAATGGGAAAGGGAGTTTGTCTTTACCCACCAATGGTACAACAAAGTCCTGGTATACAGGCGTTTTGTGGATGATATTTTAGTTGTATGGGATGGAACCTCAGAAGAATTTAACCTTTTTAAAGAATACTTGGAGACAACAACTAGTTTTCTTAGATTCACTGCAGAAACATCCTATGATTCAGTGAATTTTCTAGATGTCAGCTTAGACATTAGAGGAGGTAAACTGATATCTACTTTGCACAGAAAAACATGCTGGAAAAATACCATTCTACAATTTGACAGCATGCATCCTCGCCATGTTTTTGGTGGCATCGTAAAGAGTCAGTTTACTAGAATATTAAAACTATGTAGAGATAATAAGGATTTGATATCAGAAGCTGACAAGATGGAGAAGATTTTTATAGATAGGGGCTATGATATTAATTTAATAAAATACATTAGAGCACAGGTTCTGGGGGAGACACTGACATCCAAAAGGGAGGTTAAACATAAGCCATATGTAGGCGCTTCTATTCAGAAATATTCAAGGAGAACAACAGAAAGATTACGGTTTGTAACCACCTACACCAATGACAGCTCTAATATTAGAAAGATTATCATTAATAACTGGAGAGTTTTGACAACTGATATACAGACATTACATTTAGTGGGTGAATCTCCCCTCTTTACATACAGAAATAACAAAAACCTGAAGAGACTTTTGTGTGACAATCTAGTAACTGAGCAAGTGACTAAAGTACCAATTGGCAAAGGGTTTGGTACTTTTTCATGTAACCATTGCAGTTATTGCAAGTATATTACAAAGGAACAAGTCTTCATACATCCTGTGCTTACTTTTTCATTTAACCCTAGATTTCAGGCCTCTTGTGAGACATCAGGCCTGATATATCTAGCTACATGTGTGTGTTGTCCTGTTTTTTATATAGGTCTTACTAAGAGAAAACTGAAAAACAGGATTTACAACCACTTGTATGATATTAAAAATAAAAATGAGTTGAATGCTTTGGTGAGGCACATTATGCTCCATCCTGACCACGATTCTAGTTTATATTAATTACTACACAATTTTTATATATAAACAATACAAAATGTATTTTATTGTTTTATAATATAAGTTGTATTTAATGCTTAATAGATAGTTAATATATTCTAGGAATTTCATTTATTTTTGAGTATTCAGGATACTGGTTAAAATGAACGAATCTATTTAATGTATACAAGTCAGGAATTTTTATTCTGCTGCCTGAAGAAACTTTAAAGTATTCTGGTTTCTTAAATAGTTAATCAATTATTTAATTACTTGATTATTTAATTGGCTTAATGATGGTGCATTTGACTGTATATAAGCATATGGTTCCATCTTGGTGTTATGGTCTGAGGAAGCGTATTTTAAAATACGCGAAAGCGCTTACCGTTCTCAATAAAAAGTTTGTTTAATTTAAATTATTCAACGTGGTGAGTCCAAAGTTTTGTCATATCTACAATTATTTTACTTAATTCTAGCCAAGGACTCTTCAGCTGGAGTTGTTCATTTTTGTTTCGTATTACCTCCCAAAGCTTTAACCAGGTCTCCCACCCCACCCCACCCCCCCATTCAGAAGGTTTCACTTGCTCAATAACCCAAAATCTAAACTGTGCATTTTTACATAACACAGCATGTCTGTATAAGGCATTAGTTTCCTTTTTCTTGCGGATATCATGGATGTGTTCGTAGATCCTATTTTTCAGACTTCTTCCAATTTTACCTATATAGTAGGCATAGCCGGCCTTAGGCATAGGCCAATTAGGCGGCCGCCTAGAGCGCCACTCTCGTAGGGGCGCTTTTCCAGTACTTATTTGGTGTAGGTAGACCAGGATGGGGGCACCGGGTAGTGTGGTGGGGGCGCAGTGGAGCACTTTTGCCTAGGGCACCAGTTGACCTAAGGCCGCTCCTGATAGTAGGCATAACATAGGGAGCAATAAACCAATAAACCACACCCTTGGTTTGACAGTTATAGTAAACCTTAGCTAACATAACCTTATTTCTGTTAACATGACTGAGGCTTGGAATGGAAAACTCACTTTTCAACAATGAGTAGATTATTTATTCTGAAGACGTTTCACATGGTGAAACAAAAAGCGTGTCACTCAAACTTTTATTCAATTTGTATTGTTGGGAGCTGTGTGTTTCCTGTTATCATGGTACACCTCTGAGGGTAGACCTTCATTGGACTACTGCTGTTGCTGCCTGGCTGTTTTTTGGTTACTAGAGCAGTTTTTGTCTATTCAGCTGTTCACTTTGTGTTTTGCATGTTTTACAAATGCCCTGTATGATGGTTCTACTCTTTTTGGAAAAACTGTATGAGACGTTGGTCCAGAGCAAGAAAGATGGGAAGAGCTTGTCTGCCATCAGGATCCACTTTTCATCCCCTCAGCAATTCTTTTCCCGGAATCAGAGAGGGGTGAAGAAGATGTGGTTCCAGAAGTCTCAGGGCTATTCCAATGATGCTCAGGACTCTCCCTCCCCCAGAGGCAGAGGGCGATATGACAGATGCTGTCCTCATGGCAGAGGGGGTCCAAGGAACCAGGGGTCTCTGGATTCCTTCCTGGACAGACCCATGCAGCAACCCTGAAAGGTTGCCCGACTGCTCGCCTCTTGAGGCAGTCGGGGGATATCTCTCACTACACCCAGCAGCCTGGGGAGTCAATTAAAGATGATCATTGGGTGTTGTAAATCATATCCAGAGGATACTCAGTCCCCTTCATTCAAATGCCAATCCTGCCCAAACACCTCCTGGACATTCCACCCGCGCAAAGGGAGGAAGCTGCACTGGAAATTTCCAAGCTGCTCGAAAAACGAGTCATCCAGCCCGTCCTCCCAGACCAGTCCAAATTAGGCATCTATTCCAGGTTTTTTTTAATGCCAAAGAAGACGGGGTACTTAAGAACCATTCTGGATCTTTCAACCCTAAACCTGTCAGTTGCCAAGACAAAATTCCAGATGGTCACTCTCCAATCTATTCTGCCGTTCCTGCAGAAAAATGACTGGATGTTCTCTGTGAACCTCCAAGATGCGTACTATCACATCAGAATGGACAGGTGCTTTCAGAGGTTCCCCTGCTTCCGGCTGGGGGCCAGTCATTACCAATTCAGAGCACTACCCTTTGGTCTCACCACCACCCCCAGGATGTTCACCAAAATGTTGGCAGTGGTGGCGGCTCACCTATGGCTACAGGGGTTCCAGGTCTTCCCCTACCTGGACGATTGGCACCTCTGCACCCCCTCCAAGCATTGCCTCTACCAAGCTATGGATCTCCTTCTCCAAACTGCCCATCAGTTGGGCATAACCATAAATCTGAACAAGTCCCATTTGTATCCGGTTCATGTTCTAGACTTTACTGGTGCTCGGTTTGACACCATTCAGAGCAAGGTTCTTCTGACTCCGGACAGACTTCAATCCCTCAGACATCATTGTTTAGACCCAATATCCCCCTGTGGAATCAGTTCTTCGAGCATTGGGGTCCATGGAGCCCACGATCACCCTCACCCCCACGGCTCTTCTGCATATGAGGGTTCTCCAATAGACCCTAGCGGTCCAGTGGTCCTTACTAGATCTACCATTATCCCATCCAGTTCATTTGTCTTGACCCTGCAGGGATGTGCTTCTCTGGTGGCTTCAATACCCCGGATCTTCTTCTGTGTCATCCTTTTATTCTTCCGGCCCCAATGACCATGGTGACCTCAAACGTCTCCCTACGTGGGTGTGGGGGGCAATACATAAGAAAGATAGTCCAAGGCACATGGTCTTCCCTGGAGAGCAAACTGCATATCAACATTCTGCAGATAAGGGTGCTGCTGCTGGCATTGCAAGCACTTCATGGCCATCTTCCCCTAGGGCCGATTGCTATCCAGACAGACAACATATCTGTAGTCTGGCACATCAACAAACAGGGGGAACCAAATCTTATCCCCTTTGTCGCGAAGCCATGGGATTGTGGGAGTAGCTGATCTCCACTGGCCATTTTCTGATGGCAATGCACATTCTGGGGAGTTCCAACATTCTGGAGGATGGGCTCAGCAGATCTATTTTGATATCTTACAAGTGGTATCTGAATTCCTCAGTAGCGGAACAGATCTTCCTAAAGTGGGGTCGGCCTTGCTGACATCTCTTTGCCTCTCCTTCCTGTGCAAAGTACAGTCGGTATTTTGCTCTGAACCCCACTCTTGGGGAGTCCCTCAGAGATGCTGTGGTTCATGCTTGGCCCTCTGGTGTTCTGTATGCTTATCCTCTACTTCCCCTGATCCCGAAATTCATTCAGAAAGCTTGATGGCTGGGGAACCGAGGGATCCACATTGCCCCCTTCTGGCCTCGCCAGGTATAGTTCCCCTCTTTGTGGTCTCAGGTAGTGTGTCCTCCTTGGACATTAGATCTGGTTCTGGATCTGATCTCGCATCCCTTAGGGATCCCACACCCAGATCTAGTCTTTCTGAAGCTTACAGCTTGGCTGCTCCAGTTCCGGTGATAGCTAGGACTCCTGGGCTGTCTTCTCTGGTTAAGAAGATTTTAGTAGCGGCTCACAAATCATCCACTAGAAAAGTTTACTCCAGTAAGTGGAAAGGTTTTTCAATATGGGCATCTCAACATGATGTGGATCATTTCACTTGAAACAAACTTTTAAAGACCAAACCAGGAAACACAAAAAGAACCAGTCCTAGGATACAAATACAAAAATACAAATCCAGAGTGGTTTTTGGATTTGTATCCTAGGACTGGTTCTTTTTGTGTTTCCTGGATTCTTTCACTGCTCCAGTTTTCTACATTCTGGAGTTTTTGGCAGATATTTTTTATCAGGGTGCCAGCTTTTCTATGATTAAGGTTCAGCTGGCAGCTGTCTTCAGTTTTCATGTAGAAGACAGTTTGGCTTCCCTAGCTTCTTTCAAGCTTTGTAAAACCTTTTTGAAAAGTACTTTTTTACTTTGGCTTCCAGTCAAGTACCCTACACCACCTTGGGATCTTACTCCAGTTCTACAAGCCTTGGTTTCTTCCCCCTTTGAACCTGGAGCTACAGTGGATTTGCAATTTCTGTCTTGGAAGACAGCTTTTCTGGTTGCTATTACCTCGGCTAAAAGAGTGTTGGAGATTCAGGCCTTATCTGTTATGCCTCCTTATATGGTGTTCCATAACGATAGGGTGTCTTTACACCTGAACCCTTTCTTTCTCCTGAAAGTGGCTTCAGAATCTAGCATTAATCAGGTTAGCAGTCTCCCTGTTTTCTTCCCCAACTTCTGGAATAAGGGAGAGTATAACTTGCATTTGCTTGACATTGATAGGCAATTGCAATTTTATTTGCTTAGAACAAAGTCCTTTCGCAAGTCTGATAAACTTTTTGTTTCCTTTTCTAAGCCTTTATTAGAGAGACCTGTGTCCAAGGTGACTATTGCCCGTTGAATCTCTCAGTGCATAGCTCAGGCATATACAGCTAAAGGATTAGCTCCATCAGGTCAGATTTAGGTTCATTCTACCAGGTCTATGGCTACTTCAGCAGCTTTTTGGTCTAGACTGTAGGGTTTCCTTGGATAACATTTGCTCTGCAGCTACTTGGGCATCTTCGCACATCTTTATTTCGCACTATAAGTTGGATCTCCTGTCCAGAAGCAGGGCATCCTTTAGCTCTGCCATGCTTTGGAATATCCTTCCATGAGGACCTCCCAGGGTCTTTTGGTAGCTGGGGACTCTGTCCCACAGGTTGAAGATCAAACGAAAACAACAACTTCAGGTAAAGAAGTTATTAACTCACCATAACGTTCCATCTGAGTTGTTGCTTTTCATTTGTCTTCAATCATCCCTCCCTCCTCCCTCTTGCCTTTTGCGGGCTGTGTGGTGCACCATGTGGAAGAGATATAGCCCTTACTTCGGCAAGCCTTTATCTTTCCTATAGTGCTTTCAAGGTACTAATGCCAATGTGTTAGGCTTTTGGTTAGGTCGGGGACCTACTGTCGGCAGCAAACTCGATCTGAGGAGAGGAGAGAGACAGGGATATTATGGGTAGGGGAGGAGCTTGGAGCTCAGATCCAATGCTGGAAAATGTAGCTGAGTCAGGTCCTTACTTGAATCCATATTCCCCACAGGTTGAAGGCAAATGAAAAGCAGCAACTCAGATAGAACGTTATGGTGAGTACGTAACTTCTTTTTATTTTCATCTCACGAAAGTAACATTTAGGATTTTGGTCTTTTGGGATTTGAAAGGTAATCTGTTTTTCACACCTGAGCAAATTCTCCTAACTATTCCATACAGATGACTGCTTTAAAAAAATATGGAGCCAGTGCTTCACCAGTCAGACTGAAGTACCCAATGTGTAGATTATGATGATAAGAATGACTCAGTCATGTACTGATGTTCATCATATTGATCACTGCTAGAGTAGCATTAGCTATGTGGGTTATATCCTACTAAGGGTATAACAGCCAGCCAGCTTCCAGAGCTTCAGGGCACCTTCCATACACCCAAACTGTCAAGCAGCTCAAGCTGAGCTGAGTAAAAGACAAATTTGGGCACAAAGCCCTTCAGGGCTTTAATGCCAGTGAAGAGTATGCTCCTTTGAGACTTTTGAGGATCAATGGTCAACTTGTGCTTTCCTGTTCTGGGTAGATAAGTTCCCTTTTTAGGAAAAAAAATCCATTTTCTTAATTTTACTGGTTTTTATTACTTTCCTGTTCATGAAAGTTATTTTAAAGCTTGAAGTGTTTTGTTTTAATAGACTGTCTTGAGACTGTAATGCACTTTTAAACGGACTACTCATTTTTTTCTGTCAAGTTTAAAAGTAGTATAAACTAACTGAAAACATTTTCTGTGTATTTAGTTTTCCTTTGTGGGGATGGCATAGTGTTTTAAAGTGCTTTTTACTGTTTTTTTTTGTCAAAAATGGTAACGTTTGTGGACTATTAGTTTTACTGGTATTTTCTGTTGTCTTCCCCAGAAGGAAGCACCATTTTCAGCTTGACCATGGGATAGACTACCAATCCCAAGGTCAGTCCTTCTTCAGCCACAAAAAGAAAACGTTAAGCAAACAACTTTTGACACTATAGCAGGCTAGCAATTTGCCTCAGACATAGGTGGGTGACTCTGCTGTGGCCAGTTATATCTCAGACCACTCATCTTTTACCCCAGATCTCTCTGGTATAATATCTGCAGCCACTATGGACTGGGGTTAGCCATGTCCTCTTAGTGAGCAAGGGAGAGCAGTCTTTTTGGTCCTGGAACAGGTAACAGACAAGGTTTCCCTGTTGTGTTAGAAACTGTGCCCATCCCTGGGGAACCAGCTGCTTTCTTTAGTAACACAGTTTGCCCTATTTTTTCCTGTCATAAAGAAATAGAAAATTAAGCATGTATCTACTTTTCCTCAAATTTCTTTGGATAGAAGTAGTTTACTGGGTCCGGCTCAGGGTTTAATTCAGGCTATTGATCCTTCTTGTAAAGCAGTTTCTGGTAAAAGAAAGAGGGATTCCTCTTTTCCTAAAGAGATTTACAATTCTGAATATGAATAGGAAGATGCAGGGATGGATTCAGGGTTTTCCTTCAGATATCTAAGTCAAACTCAGAGGAGAGCTCAGTGTCTGATTCTCCCTGCTGGACTTTCTCTTTCTCTGAGACTATTGCCAAAATGTGCCAGTGTTTTAAGTTGGAGAACACTGAGGCTTAGTCTGTCAGAAAATACTATGAGTTGTTACAGAAGGATTTTCCAGAACCTACACCCATTCTTTCTGTTCTGTCTGCTTTAGAGGATGTGTGTGTTACTCTTTACTTTTTCTCCTGTTAGTCAGCCAGCTGCCCCTAAAAAGACAGATAGGATATATAAAGTTCCTCAGGCTTTTAAATTTTATACACTATTCCCAAACCTGACCCAGCAGCTGTAGCTTTAGTTGATCCCACTGCTGCTAGGTACTTCATCAATTCCAATCGTACTCTTTCTGATAAGGATTGAAGCACAAATAAATCTATCCCTAGTCCACTTGGTGGCTAGTGAAAATCCTCAGTATCTTGGCATCTGAGAGATAAAAATGTTTAATAATCATATTCACTTGCCTAATTGAGTGGGTGGACTCCCACTTTGTACAACCTTGTAGTGGAGAGATACTGCAGGGGGAGTGATTCTTTCCTTGTGATAGGTGCCTCCTTCTTTTGTGGTTCTGGAGTCCTTCTTATCTCAGCTCTCTTTGGGCTTGGGTACATGTGGTGAGGTATCTGGCCATTTTTTATTTGAAAAAAGGCATGTACTCAGTTCTTTCCAAGGGTGCAATCTTCTTTATTTGGCAGATGATTGCTGCTTAGTTGACTGAATAAACTGAGCTTTGACATGGCTTTTTATTACAGAATTAGCTGGTGGAACCCAGGGCCAGATCCACTCATGACATCATGGGAAGTGTGTGTGGGAGGTCTGATATTATTGTTAGGAAAGTGATGTCATTTGGGGGGGGGTGTAGCCTTGGGGGCCGGTTATATTTTTAAAAGCCATCTGGTTAATTTAATAACAAACATGTTCAGTTTCCAGAACCATATGAACATGTATACAGAAACCAACGATCATTATTTTTATGGTGATAAGCATTAGCTCCGATAGTGTATGAATCCATTTATATCAATGTCTTTGTTGGCCATCTGTACCTTTGTAAGCATAATTTATCAAGAAAGGAAAAATATATATTTTTCTAATATTTTAATATTTAATATTGGCAGTGACCCAATTTCTGCAGCACTTTCGGGTAATCTTCTTTAGATCTGACAAATCCTGAAGAAAGCTGCATGTATGCTCAAGCGTATTTTTATTATTGTTTTTAGGTTTTTATGTTAGTAATTTGTATAACTAGTATGGTAGCATATGTTATAGTATGGCCATGCCCTTGCTAGTATGTCTAGGTTATAGTTTGAGAAGTGGGCTATGCTGTGACTTATTGTGTGGGTAGCGAAATTATTCTAATTTCTTAAAATGTAGAACAATGAGGTTATTTCACCTTATTTCTTTTGGCAATCATCACTAGTATAGCACTGTGTTTTGAACAGTGCAGGGAAGCCATAAGTGACCTTTCATAAATATGTAAGAAATATTTTCAAGTAAATCTTCCTTTTTATTATAGGAGCATGGGATGAAACAAAGAACGCTTAAGTCAGCCACATGGTCTGATTCTAATGGTTTGCCTAGTGAGGAAATAGTTTTGAGTTTTTATTTTTTCATCTAGTTACCTTTTTATTATTTTTTTCACTTGGTGGTTGGTAATCCCTTAAAATAATGTGAAAATGCCAAGGTTCATTGTATTGAATATACTGTAAGGACCAAGGGAGATTACCCCGATGGTGTAACTCAAGGGGACAAAGCGATGAGCGGTGTCAGTCTCTCTCATTTCACATGATGTGCTTGCTTTACTTCGAGTATGCAGGACCTAGATCAAGTAACAAATCAAAAAATTCCTGGCAGTGTCTTAAGAAAACTATATGGGTTGGGTGGCATTGAGCTGCCCCAGGTATTGTACAGCCATTGAAACCAGGGAGCCTGAGCTGTCTCCTCAATCCTAGCTGTAGAGGGACATTGAGAATGTTGGCATTAAGTCCAAGAAGTGACCATAATCATCAGGGTAGGAGGAATAGGAAGCAAGGTCTAGTAAAGCATGGGGGAAAGGCCAGTGGTTGGAAAATAAAGAGTGAGCCACAGATTCAAACAAAATGGGTTTATCTTGGGTATAAGAAACTCGGATAGTATATTAGATGCCATGATGTAGGATGGATTAAGCATCTGAGTAAACTGTAGACTCTTCCTTTAATTCAGGGAGCCCAGAGAGGAAAGCTTAGCTTAAGCTGACCCACATGGTCCATTTACACCCACTTACCTGTTTTTTTGCACCTAAAAAAAGACCAGGTACTTCACCACAGGTACCCAAGACCAATGAGAGCTCAGATAAGAAGGACTCCAGAACCACAAAATGACACACCTGTCACGAAGGAAGATTTTTCTCCCCCGAGTATCTCTCCACCACAAGGCTTTCTAATAAGGGTGAGAAAATTATGAATAAGTATGGTAAAAAGTGTATATTTCTGTAACTTTGATTTTCAAAAATTGAAATTATCAGGCTCATATAGTAAGTTTTTTTCTGACAAATTATGAAAGTATGAGGAATGTTTTATCTGCAGTTTTTTTCTTGTGAGGAAAAATATGCTTTAAAAAACAGTTTCTACTATTGCACAGGTCACAACCCATTGTTTGCAGTGTGTGTATATGACTCTATTGATACTTCTTCCATGGCTATGGCCACTGGCACTGTTTTACAGAAGTTTGCTTGGCTGCTTGATAGAGATTTTTCAGCCCTTCTTTTACAAATTGTCCAAAGGATTTTCTATCTTATCCAATTTTGGAAAAAAAAGCAGCTTAAACAGTCTCAAACAAAATTTAGATAAACAGGCGTTTAAGAAGAAATCACAAGGGGGTTCCAAAAAGAAGTCTTGAATCTGCCAAAACTAAGGGGAGTCTAACAAGTCTGAATGACTGTTCGGAGATTTTGTGACCCCCTCCCAACCTGGCCCATTTTTCTTTCAGAAAGTCTCAATCTCCATTTTCTCTTTGGCAACAGATTATTTCAGACAAATAGGTTCTGAGAATCATTCATCAAAGTTACAGATGGCATCAGGAGGAAATTCTTCCTTTCCAAATGCTCATTCCTCATCCTCCAGATCACACTCTTTTGTTTCCACCTATTCTTCATCACATGCTATCCCAAGGAATAATAGAACCAGCACCTCCTTCCCAAGTGGGGAAGGGTTTTTATTCAAGGATGTTTTTTGTACGAAAGAAAAAAAATGCTTGGATACCAGTTATGGATCTTTCTTTTCTAATCCTGTTTGTGACAGTGCCCAAATTCAAAGTGATGTCACTTCACAACTTGTTATCTCTTCTTCTCTTTCAAGTTTTCTGGTAACACTACACTTAAAAAATTATTTTCATCACATCCCTATTCATCCAGACTTCAGGCATTTCTTAAGGTTTTGTGTGCCTGAATCACATTATCAGTTCTCTGTCTTATACTTTGGATTATCCACTGCACCAAGAATGTTCACAACGTGTCTAGTTCCAGTTTTAGCTCATTGCAGGCTGCAAGGTATCCACTTTTTTCATGTTTAGATGACTTGTTTATTTAAGCAGAGTCTTTTTCAAAGTGTCTGGAATATCTCTGTTGGGTGAGAGATCTCTTAAAAAAGCTGGGATTGCAAGAGAATATTCAAAAGTCTTTCTTGACTACCTCACACAGGACTGTGTTCCTGGCTGTCAACATAAATACTAGATGCCTCAGTTCAAAGAGCTTTTCTTTCACAGGAAAAATATATCTTTACTTAGATCTATTTCTAAGGTTTTCCACTCAGACTTTGGTCACTGCGAGGGAATACCGCAGGATTTTGGGCATCTCTGATTCTTATGATACCCTTAGCAAAATTCCAATGAGAGATACAATGGTATCTGAAATCTCTTTGGTCCCAACATCAACACCCTTTATTGTTTCAAATCCCAGTGCTGAGGTTGGTCAGAAAAGAGATCTTTTGGTAGAGACAAAATATATCCTTGAATCCGGTTCTCCTCTTCTCCCTCCCTGCTCCAAAGCAGTCAGTCACCACAGACACTTTGGACTTTGCTTGAGGAGCAGTTTCAGGAAGGATAAAAGTGCAGGGGGTGTGGGAAACAAGGACAAGTGCAAGTACATAAATATCAAGGAGACGCTTGCCCTGATCAAGGCATTCAATTCTCTGAAACATCTTTGGTCTCTGGACATTTTCAAGTGGTTACAGACAATGTCATAGTTATGTGGTACATCAAAAGCAAGGGAAACCTGGTTGTACCCCATTTTTAGACTAGCCATGTTAGGTTGGGATATAACCTCACAGAACCATCTCACTCAAGAGACAGCCTGCATTCCATCAGAGCAAAATTGTTTGGCAGTAATGCTGAACAGGACTAGGGCAACCCTCACAAATGGAAACTAGATCAAGGGGTCTTCCAAGACTTGATCGATCTATGGGTGTTCCTCAAGTAGACCTTTTTGCCACATCTTTGAACAATCAACCAGCAGGATTCTGTTCCAGGACTCCATGCAAGACCTGGTTATCCAATGCCTTTTCTTTTCTTTGAACGGGAAAGTTCCTGTATGTTTTACCACCGTTCCCACTAATATCCAGGGTACTTATAAAGACTTGAAAACAATTCCCCAAGATCATTGTGTTGACTCAATTTTGGCCAGGAAACCATGATTCTTTCTTCTTTTTGAAATGTCAATGGGTAGTTACCACAAACTTCCTCACAGACTAGATCTACTCACACAAGAGCTGGGGTATTTGACACACCCTAACATCAGTCATCTTCAACTGACTGCCTGAATGTTAGGGTTTTAATTATTTTTAGGCACTGTTTGTGGACATGCATCAGGTATTAATGGAGGCACAAAAGCCTGCTACTATAAAATCAGATATTAGCAAATGGAAAATGTTTTCTCATTGGGTCCAACAACATAACCAGTATCCATTCAGGGCTAGCTGTTTTCTGGTTTTGCAATATTTGTGTTGGTTACTATACTGTGGCCTTTCTTATTCCTCTATCAACGTTCATTTATCTGCCATTTCAGCATGTATGCCCATTGATCCTTCTCTTTTAAGACAGTCTCATATCAAAATGTTCTCAAAAGGGGTTTTGCATAACAGGCAACTAAGAAAATCGGTTGCTCCTCCTTGGGATCTTAATTTTTTGCTAGAGAAGCTAACACTTGCTCCATTTCAACCAGCTAATCAGGCTGACTAGAGGTTCTTCATATGGCATGTTTTATTGACTGCTCTGACTTCTGCAAGAAGGGCATCTGAGTTGCAAGCTCTTATGTTGAGTCAACCCTATCTCATTTTCCACAGGGACAGGGTTTCTTTGAGAACTTTCCCACAGAAAACCCCCTTTCCATTGTCTTTCCCCTCTGAGGTAGTTCACTGGTAAAGTTTGTGCAAGAGGAAGCACATGGACTCCACAGAGGAGTCCCTCACTTAAGACACAGACTTTGATGATGGGGAAGGATCCCCTCAGTTACCCTCTGAAGCATCCTTTGGTGATATCCTCGAAATCCTTAAACAGAGAGGTGACTGGCAGCCCTCTAATCCGACCTCTGAGGAGTCTATGTTCCTGCAGGCTTTTCCACCCCGGCCCCCTACCTCCTGGGTTACTTCACCTGCCGATTAACTGGTCCGGCTCTTTGTGCAGCATGCATGGAAGGCTCCTGACACTGTCGAGGCTATCCCCCAGAGGCCAGATAAGATTTTGTCCCCTCCTGCTATGGATCCCCGTTAGTCTAAAGGTATTCCTGTGGATGCTCTGGTGGTAGCAGCCACAACCAAAAAGGATCTGGTGGAAGAAGAAAGCCAGACTGTCCATCCACCCAACAAAGAATCTCGGGCCCTGGACAGGATAGGGAAGTGCACCTTTGCATCAGTGACCTTTGCTATCAGGTCCCTGAATTATATGGCACACTTTACCAGGCTTCAAAGGGATCTAATTTCTGAGCTCTCTGAAACCTTGGCTGGTGCCGTGTCTGATGAGGTCTGTGAGAAAGTGGCCTCTCAGCTGGCCAGCATTGAGTCAATATCTAACTCCTCCATGCGACTGATATCTCACGCATCAGAAGGAGCAGCTAGAGTGGCGGGTTCAGCTGTGGTCTAGAGACGACTAGCCTGGATGCACTTGTGCAATTTCACGGAACCCTTTAAGGCTTCCTTTCGTAATGCTTCCCTTGAAGCCTCTTTGTGTTTGGACCCACAGTTAAAAGCACACTGGCCAGATGTGAACAGGACAGTAAGACCCTTTCTGCCGTAGGTGTTCATTATTCTTCCCCTCAACATGCTTCCTCCCGAAACCAAAAGAGTGGGAAGATATGGTTAAAGAAGTCTCAGGGTCCTTTCCGTGACACACAGGCCGAGTTCTCTCCTAGAGGCAGAGGGGGAAACTCACAGGGAAGATGCCCCTTTTGGGGAAGAGGGGGTGTGCGTAACCAGGGTTCCAGGGAGTCTTTTCCTGGCCAATCCTACCAGCACTCCTGAAGAGCGGCCCAACTCCTTTCCTCTGGAGGTGGTTGGGGGTCGTTTCTCCTTGCACCCTTCTGCCTGGCTAACCATCACCACCGATTCTTGGGTACAAAGGATTATAACCAGAGATTATCATATCCCCTTCGATCTTTTTCCTGTCTCTTCAAAAAACCTATCCGACGTTCCACCCAGTCAAAGGGAAGAAGCAGCACTAGAGATAGAAAAGCTGATAAGAAAAAGAGTCATCCAAAAAGTCCCTCCAGACCAGATAGGATCCGGATTCTACTCAAGATTATTTTTGGTGCCAAAGAAAATCGGGGAATGGAGACCAATTTTAGATCTCAGTGTATTGAACAAGTTTGTAAGAGTACAAAAATTCCAGATGGTCACAATACAGTTCATCCTCCCATTTTGGGAAAAGATGATTGGATTTGCTTGATAGATCTTCAAGATGCGTACTACCACATAAAAGTGGACAGGCCGTCAAGAAGATTTCTGCACTTCTGTGCGGGAGCCAGTCACTACCAGTTCAGAGTACTGCCCTTCGGACTCTCTACAGCCCCCAGAGTGTTCACAAAGTGCATGGCGGTCGTCACAGCTCACTTGCAACTACAAGGATTCCAGGTGTTTCCATACCTAGATGACTTCCTCATCTCCGCCCCCACCAGACATCTATTGGAGAAGCCTTGGCATACTCTCGCCTCACTGCACAAAGGCTAGGCATAACCATAAACTGGCAAAAATCCAATCTCACCCCATCTCAGTCCACAGAATTCATAGGGGTCATCTTGGATACAAAGAATTGCAGAGCATCCATTCCAGAGCATAGAATTCTAAGGATAAAGAAACAACTAATCTCAATCCTTTCAAGGGAGAAATCCACAGCTCCCTCTGTCTTACAGCTGTTGGGTTCCATGGCAGCCTCCATCACCATTGTCCCCCTGGCCAGGTTTCATATGAGGCTTGTACAATGGCTACTGCTCACTGAATGGTATCCCTTTCAGCATCCTCTTTCAGCCAATATTCGAGTAACCCACAGGTGCAAGCAGGATATAAATTGGTGGATGACCCACAATGCTTACAATGGTCTTGCCCCTTCTCGCCCCAGCAGCCCAAGGCTACAGTGACCACAGACACCTCCCTGATGGGGTGGGGGGGCTATGTCAGGGACACAGTCCAAGGCACTTGGTTCGAACTGGAGGCCCAACTGCATATAAATTTTCTAGAGCTGAGGGTGGTGCTTCTGGCATTGCAAGCATTTCATCCCCTGCTGCCATCTGGGATGATTGCGATACAATCAGACGACATGGCGGTGGTCTGGTACATCAACAAACAAGGTGGAACCAAATCTTACCCCCTTTGTTGAGAGGCTATGAGGATATGGCAATGGGTGATGTCTACCAACCATTTTCTTCTAGCAACGCACATTCCCGGGAGTTCTAACATGATAGCAGATAGACTCAGCAGGTGCATTCTACAACCTCACGAGTGGTTCCTGAATCCCTTGATAGCGGCGGAGATCTTCCACTGCTGGGGCCGTCCTTGCTGCAACCTCTTTGCATCCCCGACCAACTACAAATGCAGCCACTACTTCGCCCTGATTCCCCCTCTGGGACAGTCACCCAGGGATGCTCTAGTCCACAATTGGCCCTCGGGTCGTCTTTATGCATTCCCACCTCTCCCCCTCATTCCCCAGTTTCTAAAGAAAGCCCGTTGGTTGAAGAGCAAGGTGATCCTCATAGCACCATATTGGCCTTGTCAGATTTGGTTCCTCTTCCTTTGGCCTCACCTGCCAGATCAACCATGGATTCTACATCCAACCCTGGGGTTGATCTCACATCCACAGAACCTTATTCATCCCAACTTGGACAGACTGAAGCTCACAGCTTGGCTCCTCCAATTCCCTTGATTGCCAGGCAGAATGATCTTTCTTTACCAGTACAGGACATTCTTATTGCATCTCATAAGTCTTCCACTAGAATTACTTATCTAAGCAAGTGGAAAAGATTTACCTGTTGGCTGAAAGAAAAACAAGTAGATCCCTTCTCAGCACCGGTGTCGATAATACTAGAGTAGCTGGCCAACCTATTTCAATCGGGCCTATTGGCCTCTACCATTAGAGTTCATTTGGCCGCAATATCTAATTTCCATGAGGGTGTCCAAGACTCCTCTCTTATGTCACACAAATTATGCAAGACCTTCATAAAAGGTGTGAATCATCTCAAGCCCCCTTTTAGAGAACCTATTCAACCATGGGACCTGTCATTAGTTCTACAAGCTCTGACAATGCCACCCTTTGAACCAGCTTCTTCTTGCGACCTCATATATTTGTCATGGAAAACCTTGTTTTTAGTCGCCATTACTTCTGCCAGATGTATCTCTGAGCTTCAAGCCTTATGCATCAAGAGTCCATACTTGATTTTTCATAGAGATAGAGTGTCTTTGAGAACTAATCCTTCATTTCTGCCAAAAGTGATCTCTGAAATGTCCATTAATCAAACCATTGAATTGCCATTTTTTTTTCCCAGTCATTCAAACAAAGGAGAGTATTGCCTACATACCCTAGGTATTCACAGGCACATTTGCTTCTACTTGAACAGGACTAAGGCCTTTCGTAAATCAGACCAATTATTTTTGGCCTATTCTGGACCTAAATTAGGATGTGCTGTTGCTAAGGTCACTTTAGCTAGATGGTTGAAAGACTGTGTGATCTTCATTTATACACAACGTAATATCCCATTGCCTACTACCATAAAGGCTCATTCGACAAGGTCGGTGGCAACTTCTGCTGCCTTCCATGCCAAAGCTTTTTTACATGACATCTGTGCAGCTGCAACTTGGGCTACGCCTCATACCTTCATCAATCATTACAAATTGGATTTGGCCTCCAGGGGAAGAGTATCTTTTGGTTCTATGGTGCTCAGGAATGTCCTTCCATGAGAGCCTCCCAGGAATAGAGGTAGCTGGGGACTCTGTCCCATACGTAAGGAATGAACGAGGATTAACAATATCAGATAAAGAAGTTATGTCTTATCATAACGTTCCATCTGTATTGTTGATCCTCGTTCAGTCATTACAACCCTCCCTCCTTCCCCCTCCTGTGGCTTCTGGTGGATCTCACCATCCGGTTCTTTTAGGTCATTTGACCAGATGGAGCCTCTACCTTCTTTTGACTTGAAAACTCAATCTGAGGTAACAGGGAGAGAGGAATTCTGGGTAAGAGTTTAGCTCGAGAGTTTGTAGCTGACGCGAGCTTGGAAGATGGCCAGCTCGGTTCCGAGGTCGGAACCAATACCCATACGTAATGACTGAACGAGGATCAACAATACAGGTGGAACGTTATGGAAAAACATAACTTTTTTCTTGCCCTTTCCAGCATTGTCCTTTCAGGGCTCAGCCTCTGCTCTTTGCTGGCAGGGAAGCTGTGAAAAGCTTTGTGCTCAGACTTGTCTTTTTGTCAGTTCAGCTTGAGCTTCTTGACAGCTTAGGAATGTTGAAGGTGCCATGAAGCTTTGAAGCTGGCCATTTGTTATATCCTTGACAGGATATAACCATATAGTTAAGGCTACCATCATTTGAATATCTAATATTATGGTATCCAATTTACACAACTGAACTTTAGGCCAAGTAACTCATACAACTGTA
This sequence comes from Protopterus annectens, assembly GCF_019279795.1. Lineage (NCBI taxonomy): Eukaryota > Metazoa > Chordata > Ceratodontiformes > Protopteridae > Protopterus > Protopterus annectens. Next base: position 1,630,330,725 of record NC_056725.1, read on the forward strand.
CTTAGTTTTTTTTCTCAAAAATTGTTTTTATGTTCCAAATACATTTGAAATGAATCCCATAGTATTTATACATAACATCTTAAATAACTATGTACACTAATTACATTAGTCTGACACTGTAACAGATATTAATGTATACAGTTACTTTATAAGTATGTCCAATCCATTATCAGAGTGTCTGATCAATTATTGTATAGTGTCAATCAATCATAAGACTTTTCCCCAAGGGTTGTTGATAAATGGCTTTGGAAAAATTCTTAGCTCTTTAATTTCCAATAATGCTGTGGTCTTCAGTAGGCTGTAGAAGTCTTCCAAAGTTGGTATTGTGTTTGTATTCCATCTTCTTGTTATACACTTCCTTGAAATTGCAAGTATAGTCCATACTAGATACATGTCTGACCTGTTCAAATGAGGACCTTTATTCACATTTAATAATACAAGAGCTTTAGTTAAATAAAATGGTTCATTAAATAAAGCTTGTAGAAAGTTATTAATACCATTCCAAAATGGCTTAATTTTAACACAATCAAAGAAAATGTGATTCCAATCAGCATTTTGTACTTGCTCACATCTCGCAACATATTCCTTTTATGGAAGAACTAATTTTACTGATTCTGTCTGGGGTTAAAAATGCTGTGCGCAAGCATTTCCAATTAAAAACTTTCCAGTATTATGTAAAGGATGTATATTTTATCGATAATAAGATATTTGTTTTAATTTCTTCAGTTAACTTTATTGAGTGTCCTTTTGTTATATATTTCCAATATGAGGTTTTGGGTGTTTTATAGTTTATCAATATTTTGTAAAATTTTGAAATACTGTTTCCCATGTCAAAGTCATTATATATGATTTCATATATATATTTCGTAAATGTAGGTATTTCTTTAAATGAAGAATTGTTAATTATTCTATTTAAATCTTGTGAATATGACAGAATACTCTGTAAAGTTAGCCAGTCCTGTTGTGGAATTTTGTATGTTGCTTTTATTACTTGCACATCTAAAACTTTTAGTTCTTTGATACATTGGAGCCAACAAACAAATCCTTTCTGTTCCCAGGAATTAATCATTTCTCTATATATTTTATGTGGAAAGTTCTTTGTGACTATAAATGGTGTTAAAAGATCAAACCAGATTTTTAAATCTATATTTGCATTAATAATTTTCCTAAATGAGTCAATGTAATAATTAATCATACGCGTTTTAGTGGGTTTAGTTATGTTATATTGCATACTGATACATATGTGCCATGGCAGATTATTTTTATCTGTTATTTGAAATTGTTTTTGTAAATCAAATTCATTTATTGATATTACAGTTAGCATTTTTTTCCAATTTGCAGAGTAATTTGGACTTATCCAATCTGAGATTGTTTTAGATACTGATGCTTTTATATATGTTTCTATATCAAGAAAGTTTAATCCTCCCTGTTTCCATGGTCTGATATGATGTATTAAAGCTATTCTGTTTCTTTTGGGAAACCATAAAAATTTTATTAGGCATGAATTTATGTCTTTAAGTATATCCCTTTTTGGTAACAGTTGTATTGCCAAGGCTATATATAGGATCTTGGGCAGTAAAACCATTTTTATTAACTGTAGTTTATCTTCAAATGTTAATATTATTTTGTTCCATTTTTCCACAGAGATTTTAATTGTATTGATGATATTATTGTAGTTTTTTGAGACAATTTCATTATTATCCTTGCATAACTCAATTCCTAGATATTTTAAGGTAGATTCTTGTTTCCCTATGATGTCCCCCTTAGTCTGCAGTTCTTTTTTTTTTTTTTTATTTAAAAATAAAAATTTTGATTTTGCTTTATTGAAATGGAGTCTGAAGATGTGAAATTTGTCAATTAATATATCTAATTCTTCTAATGTCTTTTTTGTATTAGATAATGTTAGCAATATGTCATAAGCAAATAGCATTACTTTAGAATTGTATTGTTCATAAACATCTATTCCTTTCATTTTTATATTGTTACAAATTGAATCTGCCAATATTTCAATAGCCAGAGCAAATAGAATCGGTGACATGGGACATCCTTTTTAGTGCCTTTTGTTATATGTATAGAGTCATAGGTAAAAGGACCTAACTTGATACGCTAAATTATTTGTATATATATTCTTTAGGAGATGAACAAAACATGCAGGAAATTCAAATAGCATTAGGATTTTGAATAAATAGTCCCAGTTTAGAGAATCAAATAATTTCTCTATATCTAATCCAGTTATGAGTGTTTCTTTATTTTCTTTAGTAACATAATCTGTAAGAGAAATTATCCTTTTAATATTGTCATGTGTGTGTCTATGATATATAAATCCAGTTTGATAATTATTTATTGTTTTGGATAGTGGTATTTTCATTCTGTTAGTTAATATTGTCATAAATATCTTATAGTCATTATTTAATAATGATATAGGTCTATGTGAGGTACAGAGGTTTGGGGATTTGTTTTCCTTTAGAATTGGTGTGATTAAGAAATATCTCCAAGAGGGTGGTATTAAAGCTTGTGACTGAGTTTCTAATAGAGTTTTATGGAAGAGGGATAGTATCTTTGAAGGAAAAAGTTTACATATTTCCATAATTATGCCATCTCTGCCTGGAGCTTTATTATTTTTACCCTCTTTTATTGTATCTGTAATTTCTTTGTAGGATATGGGTGCTTGCAGAACTAGTTTTAATTTTTCTGGTATTTTTTTATATTAGAACATTTTTCATCTAGATTTAATTGATCAATATGTATATTTTCTTTTTGGAAATGTTCCATATAGTGATTTCTGTAGGAATCAAGAATGTCACCTATATCCGAGACATTTTTCAGTTCTTTTCATGGAAGATACTTTTAATGTTATTAGCTTTTGATTGTATTTTGATTCTTGTGGATAAATTATGTAGATATTTGGGAAAAGTGGCCAAGGTATTAATTTTTTGTTTTTCTAAAGCTAAACTAGTTTTATGTGTTAGAATTTCCTTGTATTCATTGTTTAATACTTCTACTTTCTTTTTCATCTCCATATGATTTTTATTTTTTTCAGCTTTTACTGACAAAAGTTTGGTTTATAGATCTAATAATTCAGAATCCCATTCTCTGATTTTTTTTATACCAAGTTAAGGTTTTACCATATATGTAAGCTTTTAATGAGTCCCATATCATTATTTTATTTATCTCTGTGGTGTAATTAATATCTAAGAAGAACTGTAATTCAGATAAAAACCAGGGTTAGAACTCTTTAATTTTAGTTATATATGCTGGAATTCTGGAGTTAAAAAGTAATGGTTTGTACACATTTTGAAGTTTTAGTATCAATGAACTGTGGTCTGAAAAGGGGCAGGGAGTGATTGAGAAATTAATGATCTTAGAGTGTAAATCATGGGCAGCAAATATTTTATCTATTCTAGTTTGGGTACCAAATCTGTGATCTTGATAGGAAAACAACAAAGATTTATCTTCTTTAAATTTGAAAGTATCTACAAGATGAAATGATTCTACCCACTTGTTTAAAGCTTTTGATACAGCAGATGTATGCAGCGGTCTTTTATTTGTAGTTTCAGAAATATCAAATATACAATTAAAATCTCCTCCTAATATTAAGTTGCCTTTATAATTATTGAAAATGAAATCCAAATGTATTTTAACAGTTCCTGTTCCAATGCCTGGGAACCAGTATAGATTGGCTAGGGTCCATATTCTGTTATTATTTGTGACTGTTACTAATGCCATAAGGCCTTCTTTATTTTCATACTTATAAATGATTTCTGGGTTAATCACATTTGTTTTCCATAAAATTGTTACCCCTTTTGTCTTTGTCTTATAAGGGGATTGCGCCAATATCATATATTCCTTAGGATTTCATTTGTAATTGTCATTTGTTTTGAAATGAGTTTCTTGATGGAAGACAATTTGTGCTTTGTTCAGTTTTAAATATTTCAGTAGATTTGATCTCTTGCTCGGATTGTTTAAGCCATTGGTATTTAAAGATAATAAAGTTAAATCCATCTTAGGTTATTTATTCTATGTATTTTTTGTTTTATTGTGACTATTAAACATGTTCCTCTGATAACTATAAAGTATATGTTTGAGCTTTTAAAGGAAATTATCAGTTTTATACTTTGAATGTTTACCAATAAAGTAATGTTTTTGTCAGCCATACAAAAAATGTTTTTGTGAAATAACAAATTTAAATTAATAAATGTTAACAAAACTGGTGGTGCTGCGGTAGCGTTGTCGCCTCACAGTAAGACGCTGTCCGGTTCAATTCTCAGCTAGAGCATGCGTGAATGGGCGTACCTTCATTGAAGGTTGTGCGTCAGGGCTGGCAACTTGGTACGTAAAAATCAACTGCCAATCATTAGCGAACCGGAGTTCCGCTGGGGAGACCCCTAACCGGGAAAAAGCCGAAAGAAACAACAACAACAAAACTAAGATCCGCACTAGCCATGGAATGAAAATCATTCATAATCTGATGGATAAACCTAAATCCATCAGATTATCACTCATACCTTGACAATCCAGAACATCTGAGCTCCATAAATTAAATTATCATATAGAGAATATTTGTCATAGGAATAAGCAATTTTTATATTATTTTGAACAGATATAGTACTATTGTAGCATTTATATTACGCTGTCGAAAACTCAAACTTTCGGCAGCGTAATAATCGACTCGAAAATGTCGAAACCCCCGAGCATCGAACACACCAAAAAAAAAAAAAAAAAACACCCAAACACAACACAAATTGCTCTATGCAGGAGGGCAAGCCCCCCTGCACCCCCACCCGCCGCTACTTAAACATACCAACTCCAAGATCGCACTACATTGCAGTGAACGGAAATCTCCCCTTATGGAGATTTCCATTTACAAACGCAATGACTTTCGCTTTCGAAATTTTGATGCTGACAATATCAGCTTCATTATTGTCGGCCTTCGATAGGGTGAAGTAGACCCCTATTGTAGATTAGACAGAATTCTAATACAATGTAAATGTCTACTTATTGTATAAGCAGTTAATATTTACATGAAAGATAGATGACAAGCAATTCAGTCATAGTAAAATAGGATGTATCATATATAAAATCTCAGTAAAAGATTATAGCACACAGTTATTTAAAATATTCACCCTTATTGATGAAGTATTTTAAAACATATTACTTAATATAAATAGATGGTAATAATATATGTTAAGTTGTCATTCTTGCCTTCATTCTTGCTGGATGGGTTCAGAGCCAATCCTCGGCTCTGACTCGGCCTATACTATAGCTCGAGAGCTATTTTTACCGGCTCGAGGCAGCCCTATAACCCACAATACCATGCGCTAACTCCCCAGATCTCATTTGCCGCTTCGCTGTGAGGTTGTCTTTTTTTACCGGCTCAGGTCAGTAAAGAGAATTTTTCTATTAAACTAAATTTTCAGGTAGTTTTTCCAGTTAGTTACCCTTGTTTAGGTCCCTACTAATTGTTTTATTCATACAACCCTTTTGTAGCCCTTCTACCCTTCCTTAGTTAATTTTTATCATTGCGCCTATGGGCTTTACCTTAGTTTTCCCCACCCCTTACAGTGTCGGTGTGTGTGGGTTTAGTCAGTTCCCTTAACTTTTCTAATTTTAAGTTGAGTATGTGTGTGGACTGACTGCGTTTACTGTGGTTAGGACTATGTTCAAAGACACTAAGGTCTCGGGATTCAAGAAGTGTGACTCGTGCTGTCAGAAAATGTCTCTGACAGGTGGTCACACTTCTTGTGTCTATTGCTTGGGGCCTTTACACCTGCAGGACTCTTGTTCCGTCTGTCACGGGTTTAGTTCAAGAGTCCTGCAGGAGAGGCATAATAAGCTCATCCTAAGGGGCTTGTTAAAGCCCGATGACTCCCCGTCCAAGTCTGGCTCGGGGAAGTCTTCAAAAACCACCAAACCCTCAGCTCCAGCTTCTGAGTCGAGGGCTGGCGTTATCGAGATGGCTCCGATATCGGTTCCATCCGGATCCGAGGTGGGCAAAGTGGTATCCTCTCCGAAACTGGCATTGGAGCTGACCCCAGCGCGCAAGCGCTCTAGATCCCCCTCACTAGATTCCGTCCGATCGGCTCCGAGATCCCCTCTCCTATCGGAGCGGAGTCATAGGACTCACTCATCTAGGTCATCCAGGCTCTCCGACCATGACATCGAGAGGGTGGTCAGTAGGCTCATAAAATCTCAGGCACTAGCCCAAATGCTCCAGAGCCCATCTCACCAGACTGTGGCTCCTTCGGTACTGCTATCGATTCCTCCTCTGACTCACCTCTCGAGTTTGGAGCCGGAGTTTGTCGGAACCGTAACCTTGCCCACGTCTGAGCCGATACTCCCACCTTTGGCTCCAGTGTCGTTGGCTCCGACCTGTTCATTGGTTCCGTCCGTGGAGAGGTCCGGGTGCCGGGACTCCATTGTCGGCTCCAAGGGGGCGAGTGGCATCGGACCCTTGTCCGACCCCGCTCTCCCTCTCGGAGCTTTGGCTCTGGTTAGTTTGGCCCCGACATCATTCTCGGAGCCTTATGTGTCGGTGCTGGGGGCGGTTCCGGTCTCTTCGGAGCCGGGACTACCTTTGGTACCTGATAGGGGAGCCTTCAAGGTGATGAGGAGCGTGCTGGACCCAGTGTCCACTCCAAGGTTAAGTTCTGCAGCTCCTCCCTCTACAGTGCCCGTTACGGTCTCTGGCCATCCTCCTACATCTGACAGCAGAGATCCAAAGCATAGGGTATCCACTTTGGGTGTCTCCTCCTCTTCCAAGGGCTTCCCTGAAGTTTCAGGGGAACCCCCTAGGAAAGGAAAGTGCAAGAGGAAGCACATAGACTCCCCCAAGTCTGTCACGTCGGACACTGACTTGGATGAGTCGGAGGGTTCCCCCAGATCCCCCTCTGAAGATGTCTCTTTTTCAGACATCCTAGAGATCCTAAAACAGAGGGGAAATAGGTCCACTCTCAAACCTTCCGAGGACGAGTCGGTTTACCTTGACCCTTTTGGATTTCGCCCTTCCACCTCCTGGGTGTCTCCCCCTTTCGACCCACTAATGGAGGTAGTGGCTAGAAAGGCGTGGGCAGCTCCTGATTCAATGGAACCTACCCCTAGGAGGCCTTCTAAATTTATTTCAGCACCAGAGGACAAATCCTTTCTCACCAAAGGCGTTTCAGTTGATGCTATGGTGGTAGCAGCAGCCACTAAGAAGGAATTGGCTGATCCTTCTGTACCTGTTCATCCTCCTAACAAAGAGTCCAGGACCATGGACAGGTACGGCAAGTGAACGTTTGCTTCAGCGACCTTTACTATGCAATCGCTGAACTATTTATGTCATTTCACCCGTCTTCAGAGAGACTTGCTCAAAGAACTGGGTGAAACGGTACAGGATCCTTCTGCTGCGGGGTATCAGGACAAGATAAACTCCTAGCTGGCCACCCTGAACTCCATTGTTAACTCCTCCATGCGGCTTATCTCTTACGCAGCCAATGGAGTGAGTAGGGCCGCTGGCACAGGTGTTGCGTTGAGACGTCACGCTTGGATGCGACTCTGTAACTTTGCCGATCCCTTCAAGGCGTCCTTCACCAACACCCCCTTTGATAGTTCAGAATTGTTTGGACCTCAGGTGAAGAATACCCTCACCAGATGCGAGCAAGATGGTAAGACTCTCTCTGCCATGGGAGTCCATTTTTCCACACCTTCTAGACCTTATCCTAAGGGACAGAGGGGTGGAAAGATGTGGTTCCACAAACCACAGGGAGTCGCTTCTGCCGCACGTGGTGAATTTCCCCCCAGAGGCAGAGGGGGGAATAATAACAGACGCCGCCCCAGGGGCAAAGGGGGTCCACAGAACCAGGGTTCCAGGGAATCTTTCCCTGACCAACCCTTTCAGCATCCCTGAGAAGCTGCCCGACTGTGCGCCTTCGGAGGCAGTCGGGGGAAGATTATTTCTGTACCTGGAAGCCTGGCAATCCCTCTCCCAAGACACATGGGTACAGAAGATCATATCCGAGGGTTACAAAATTCCCTTCACTTCCCCTCCGGTACAACCCCCATGACCCCTACCAGACGTACCACCTACACAAAGGGGCCAGGCACAGCTAGAAATAAAAAAGCTGTTAGAAAAAAGAATCATCCGGGCAGTCCCAGCAGATCAGCTAGGATCCGGAATCTACTCCAGATTCTTTTTGGTACCAAAAAAGACTGGAGACTGGAGACCCATTTTGGACCTCAGCAGATTGAACAACTCTGTACAAAAGACAAAATTTTGGATGGTAACACTGCATTCCATTCTACCCTTTTTGGGCATAGACAACTGGATGTGCTTCTTAGACCTCTAGGACGCGTACTATCATATAAAGATACACAGGCGCTCCAGGAGGTTTCTCCGCTTCCGGCTGGGAGCCAGTCATTATCAATTCAGAACCCTGCCCTTTAGTCTCACCACAGCCCCCCGGGTGTTCACCAAATGCTTGGCAGTGGTCATAGCTCACCTGAGACAAAAAGGGTTCCAGGTGTTTCCATATCTAGACGACTGGCTCATTTCCGCTACCACCAAGCAGCATCTTATAATGGCCAGGGATTACACTATTCAACTTTGCAACAGTCTAGGTATTTCTATAAATTTTGCAAAATCCTCCTTGTCGCCTTGTCAATGTATAAACTTTATAGGCGCCGTATTAAACACCACAGAAATGTCTGCAACATTACCACCTCAGAGAGTGACAGACATAGGGCGGAATGTTCAGTCCCTGTTTCAGCCCAACAGAGTTCAAGTCAAGCTAGTATTGAAAGTGTTAGGCCTCATGGCAGCGGCGATTCTTCTACTCCCATTAGCCCGCTTCCACGTGAGGCTCCTCCAGTGGATGCTGTTTTCTCAGTGGTCCTTTCAACAGCTACCAATGACTCACAACATTTTGATAACCCCATCATGCAAGAATCATCTCTCCTGGTGGATGGTTTCCCCTCAGCTTTTTCAGGGCAGACCCTTTGTACCCCCCCCAGTTGCCACGGTGACAATGGATGCCTCCCTGATCGGGTGGGGGGGCATTATCAGGGCAGGACGGTCCAGGGCACATGGCAACAATCAGAACGCCACCTGCACATAAATGTCCTGGAGATGAGGGTGGTGCTTTTGATGTTGCAAGCCCTTCAGAGCTCTCTTCTCACAGGGACTATAGCAATTCAAACGGACAATATGTCTGTGGTGTGGTATATAAACAAGCAGGGCAGAACAAAGTCCTACCCCCTATGTCGAGAAGCACTCAGACTTTGGCAATGGGCGATTTCCTCTCAACGGTTTCTGACAGCAACGCACATCCCCGGGAAGTCCAACGTCATAGCGGACAGATTGAGCAGAACTATCCTCATGCCTCATGAGTGGTCTCTAAATCAAGCGATAGCAGACAGAATATTTCAGAGGTGGGGCCAGCCTTGCTGTGATCTTTTCGCAACTCTTCAAAACAACAAGTGCCTCGACTTCTTCACACTCTTTCCTCTACCAGGTCATCCCCCCAGAGACACTCTTGTTCACGATTGACCCCGGGGTCTTCTATATGCCTTTCCACCCTTACCATTGATCCCGCAATTAATTCAGAAAGCAACCGCATTGAGATCCAAAATGATCCTCATTGCTCCTTTTTGGCCTCGACAAGTATGGTTTCCGTTCCTGCACAGTTACCTACTGGAACAGCCTTGGCTTCTGGAACCCCTTCCGGATCTGTTGACCCATCTCACGGGCAAGCTGCATCAGTCTCTTCATTCCCTCAACCTCACAGCTTGGTTGCTCCACTTCCAGCCATAGCCAGGCTTCCCCTTATTTCTCCTCCTGTTCGTGATATCATTCTGGCTTCCCATAAGTCCAATACTAGGAAGATGTATGCGAGTAAATGGAGGTGTTTTTTGCACTGGGCACAAGCTAGGTCCTTAGATCCTTTCCATGCACCCATTCATAAGGTTCTAGACTTTCTGGCGGAGCTTTTTCATTCAGGGTCATCATCGGCCACTATCAGGGTACAATTAGCGGCCATTGCTAATTTTCATGGTGGGCTCTCAGAAGCAAATATTATGTCCCACAAACTCTGTAAAGCCTTCCTCAAGGGCATCTTTTTGCTTAGACCTCCAGTTAAGGATCCACCTCCACAATGGGATTTGAATTTAGTTCTAACCTCATTGATTCTGCCTCCTTTTGAACCTGCAGCTTCTTGCTCCCTCAAGCTTCTTTCTTGGAAAACTCTGTTTTTAGTAGCCATAACACCTGCCAGAAGGGTATCGGAACTTCAAGCCTTGTCTGTCCGTCCCCCTTATTTGGTCTTTCACAAAGACAGGGTAACTCTCAGAACAAACCCTTCCTTCCTACCGAAAGTGTCCTCGGAAGCAAATCTAAACCTCTCCATTGACTTGCCTGTCTTCTTCCCAGACTATTCCAACAGGGCTGAACAGAAATTACATTCATTAGATGTTCATCGCCATCTACGGTATTATCTAGACAGGACAAAACAACTCAGAAAGTCAGACCAGCTCTTTCTCTCTTATGCTGCAGGAAAGAAAGGGCTTCCAGTATCAAAGGTTACTCTTTCTAGGTGGTTGACATCTATTATTACCTTTGTCTATGAGTTGAGACACAGGCAACTTCCGTCTAGGCCTAAGGCTCATTCAACCAGGGCACTATCAACATCAACGGCATTTCAAGCAAGGTTACCACTAGATGCCATATGTGCAGCAGCTACATGGGCTTCCAAACATACCTTTATTGCCCATTACAAACTTGATGTAGCCTCCAGAAATAGAGCTGACTTTGGTTCCACTGTATTCAGGAGTCTGTTCCATTGAGCCACCCACTACTAAGGTGCTAGGGACGCTGTCCCATCCAGCAAGAATGAAGGCGAGAATGACAACTTAACATTAAGAAGTTATGTTCTTACCATAACGTTCCATATTAGTTGTCTTCTTCTCGCCTTCTTTCTTGCGTCCCTCCCTCCTACCCCCTAGCCTGGATAGACTTGAGGTCTCTGAGTCCTTCCATTTCTGGAGATACAACATGTTACGGTTTCCCTGTATCCTTAGTGTTACTAGCAGGGAGCCCGTACTTGCAAATGAGGATTATGATAATATACTTATACTATGTCTTAGCTTCCAAACGAGATCTGGGGAGTTAGCGCATGGTATTGTGGGTTATAGGGCTGCCTCGAGACGGTAAAAATAGCTCTCAAGCTATAGTGTAGGCCGAGTCGGAGCCGAGGATCGGCACCGAACCCATCCAGCAAGAAAGAAGGCGAGAAGAAGACAACTAACATGGAACGTTATGGTAAGAACATAACTTCTTATTATACCTAATGCTTATAATACAATGTTTTTACTGGCTATATCAAAAGTTATATTTCATTGTTTGCCAGCATTTAAGTAATCACTTTGTTGCTAACTTACTTAAAGCATCACTTTTTTTTTTTGTGAACATTGATAAAAGTTAGTGCATTTTAATTATCAGTGGATCCCTCTTCACCCCATTTCCTACACATAAGGATTTTCATATCTGTCATTTCTTATTATAAAATGAGTGAAATTATAGGTTAGAAACAACAAATTCACTTATTGTGATTAATGATTACAAATTCACTTTTCATATTCATAAATTGCCATTTTTATGGCATATACTGAAAGTTTTTAGATTTAAATGGCAACATTCTATTTTGTATAATCAGCAAAGGTTAAACTGAGTGATTATTGTCAATTTAATACTATTTGTTCAGAATGTGATTGTTACATTCTATGACATTCCTAGTTCAAGCTTTTATTGTTGCCTTTGAACAACTTTGTCAGTTTGATGTCATGTATAAAACATTAGTTACATTGGTAACTGCTTAAGTATTATATATGGTCAAGATGGGTTACAAAAACTACAATTCAAGTTAAAGCAATTACATGACTTGTTATGCATATTTACTTATATAAGAAAATCATCATGTTTCCCCTTGATGTTCAATGTAGTGTATGTCATTTATGACAAGTTAAGACAGTAGTGTTGTTATACACAAGCCCATGTTATTAAATCCTGTCTTTAATATCTAAATTCAGCAGACTGCTTCATCTTATATGACTATATTTTTAATGTCTAGATTTACTAAAATCATACATAAGTATTGCGTGTTTTTTTTTTTTTTTGGCTGCTGCTTAGTTATTTGAGAGACCACAAGCTGTAATGCTTATTCTTATTATTAGCTCCTTCCAAGCATGTTTATACAGTCCATAGACTTTGAATTATGAGACCCTTCTAGTTTCTTATTTGTTATAAGTATATTTCCATCCTTACATACACACATATCAGTACTTTACGTATGGGCAACAATGCCCATCCAGTTTTGCCAGAATACCATTCACTAGTTCATGTGGTGTCTTTCCAGGCTGTTCTTAAACTATCCAAACCAATATTTGTCCATTGTTCCATTTTACCAGCCTGTTCCATGCAGTGGCCACTCTGCCAGTAAACCACTCAACACACCTTCCATTCCCACAGATATTTCCACAAAGGAAATCTGATGACTCTCTAGCACTTCCTGGCAACCTCAAACACCCATAGAATCAGCTATCCCCATATGCCCAACACGTCCGAGCAAGCTCTCCTCCCAAACCACTGCAAAGGGTACTGCACAAGACCAAGTGCTCTTAGTCTTTCACAATAACTCAGACTGTCACTCTTATGTAAGTCCTTAATGTGTTTGGACCAAAATACATTTTAAATATAAAACTGCATTTATTATTATTATTTTTTATCAAGAATCAACTTAATGAGGAAAACAAAGTGTTGGGAGACCATCAGTATGTGTACATGTGGTTTAAAACAACCCTTTTATTATATATAGATTTTTTTTTAACCAAAAACTTCATTGCCATGAATCATCTTGGAGGCTCCTCAGAGACGTTAGGCATTATCCTCACTCTGTCTCTGCTACCATAGCAACTTGGGAGCGTCTGTTTCTGTTAGTGTGTCTGTGTACTGCATACCAGAGGCTTGCGATGCACCTGAAGCAAAGCTTCACTTTACTGCAACTTCAAGCCTAAATTCCCTCCTTTTCAGTGAGGCAGCAGCCAGGAAAAGAACGGGGAGCAAACAGGTTATATTACGTGATCGAAGGGTCAAATATTCAAACAGGTAATAGTTGACCTGTAATAATCGAACCACCACAATGTCGAACGGAAAATAAAAAAAGAAAAACCCACCCAAAGAAACCATTTAAATGCTCTACACAGGGGGGCAAGCCCCCCTGCGCCCATCTCACCCCTGCTAGTTAAATATACCAACTCTGAGATCGCATTACAGTGCAGACAATGGAAAACTTCCATTTCCACACTGTACGGAGATCTCCATTGAACCGTTCAACATTGTGGTGGTTCGATTATTATGGGTCAACTATTATGTATTAGACTATTTGACCATTCAATTACATAATATAGACCCGAGCAAAATGATCAAAAAAAAAAAAAAGCTGCTAACAAGCCACCACAACAAGAGATAACACATTCTTCCAGCCTTCCCACCTCTCACTCAGCAGATGTATAAACAAACTGTTCTCTTCCAAAATATCCCAAATCACAGTTTTATCCACCCCCTTTGCTTGGATCCAGGCTAAAACACCAACTGTCTCTTCCTAATACAATAACATCAGTAAACCTCCATCACAAGCCGCAACCCACAGCTTCCCGGAGATGAAAATGACAACATACAACAGCTGCCAGACACAGCTGCATCCACACACACAATGTTAGGCCTAATCAAACAGCACCCAAAGCTATGATACCTGCCATAATTTATATTAACTATGTTTAGACAGAATAATAATGACATTTGTACTAGCTGCCAGACATAGCTGTTTTGACAGAATAATAATGACATTTGTACTAGCTGCCAGACAAGGCTACATCCGTGCACACCATATCAGGATTGATCAAACAGCACTTGAAGCTATGATACCTGCCATAATTGATATTAACTATGTTTAGACAGAATAATAATGACATTTGTACTAGCTGCCAGACACAGCTGTATCCACGCACACGATATCAGGATTGATCAAACAGCACTCATAGCTGTGATACCTGCCATAATTGATATTAACTATATTTAGACAGAATAATTATGACATTTGTACTAAAAGAGCTTGCTACTATTATTTAATCAGTATTGTGGGTTATAGGGCTGCCTCGAGCCGGTAAAAATAGCTCTCGAGCTATAGTATAGGCCGAGTCGCTCCGAACCCATCCAGCAAGAAGAAGGCATTAGTCTCCATGACAGCACTTTTTTTCAAAACACTCTACTGTTACTGCTGTTATATATGATGTTAATTTGTTACATTTGAGTCTGAACTCTGATGAATAGTACCTTGTTGAATTAGTTAATTAATTACTTAAATTATTATAAGTAAAATAAATGAAATCTGAACAAGATAAGTATTCACTGAGTTTAAGTAAGGGAATAGAAACTTTATGTTTGTATTATATCTTGCTTTGTTTGGCTTATATATAATGTAAATAGTAACCCATCTTGACTTACCTTTGCTTGTGAAGAATTATTGGACTCTTTGGACATTCTGAATAAATCATTACTGTTTCTCAGTTGTTTAAGAAACCCTCCTTTTTTAAAATAAAAACAGATGATAAGTGATGTTACCATATCAGTTGATACTTTGAGATATGTAGTTGTAAGAGTTATTTTTTGAGACAGCTGTCTTGGAATCAGTTTTTCTTTTTGTTTTTTCTTTCTGGCATCAGTCCAAGGGTTTGTTTCTTTTATTCTTTTAAGAGTAGGGGCCATCCATTCCATTTCTTCTGGGATAGACACTATGTTGTTGTTTTTGATGAATGTAGTAGCTTCTTCTAAGTCATTAAAGGTTCTCATCTCATTGGCAAAAAAATATGTTTATCTTGGCTGGAAAGGCCAGCTGTGCTTTAATGTTGTTTTGTTTCAACAGTTTTATTATTGGCCAGACTTTTTTCCATTGTTCTAGTATTCTAGAAGAATAATCATTGTCAAACCTTATCAGGCTTTGATTGTATTTTAAGGGTGATTTTCTCCAAGCAGATTTTAATATTAGTTCCTTGTCCAGAAATGAAAGAAATTGTATAACTATGGATGTAGGTGGAGTATTTGTTGAGTTAGAAGCAGGTTTCCTCAGTGGTCTATACGCCCTTTCAATTCCAAATGAAAGTCCCTCTTTCAAGTCTAAAAATGCAGGAATCCAGGTTGTTAAGAATTAAATAATGTCTTCACCTTCAATGTTTTCAGGCAGACCAAAGATCCTTATGTTGTTTCTCCTTTCCCTGTTTTCTAAGTCATCTATTTTGTTAAGCAACTATGTATTTTGTTTAAGCAGAAGTTTTTTGGGGAATTCTTTCTCTTTGAGTTTCCCTTTAATGTCATTTAGAGAAGTCACTATATTTGTTATTTTTGTATGGTGTTGCTGTAGTAGTTCCTTAAGAGTATCAGTCTGTTTCTGAGAATTTAATTTGAGATTTTCTAAGTCATTCTTAAAGCCATCCATCTTCAAAGATAGTTCCTGTAAGGTAGATGTCATCAGTTGCATTCTTTTTTCAAAGCAGCATCTGGATGAGAATTCCTTGAGTTGTTCATATTCAGTGACTCAATATAGCTCCAAGTTACCTGAAAGGAAAATTTTTGTATAAATCCAGCAAAATTGATATTTATGTAGTTTAGTAGTTTATCTATAGATTACCGACGTTTTAAACTTGAAAAATAATAACATTTTCCTATATTATTATACTAGTTTATGGAGCTCTCAAAATTCACTGTTCTCAGTTGGCCATCTAGGCTCTGCCCTGTACTTAGTTTCTTGATGGCGGATGATCAGTCCCTGAGCTCATATTGACAGTTCTGGAGATGTGGTATCCTATTCCAATTAAACTATTTTTCATTCTGAGAGATGCGAATGATTTTTTATCAATTAGAATGATCAAGAACTGTCTTTTACCAGGCATCTCCAGATAGTCCCAAGCAAAATCATAGCCATGTGATATATAAACTGGCAGCATAGCAAAAAAAAAACATAATGCATTTTGCATAGTGACATGTTGCTGTGGGATTTAGCATTGTTCATGGACTTTCAAGATAGTCATTCATGTGCCAGGGCAAAACAGTGGGCTGGCAAACTGTTTAAGGTGAGCAGTACATTTATACCTTTTGTTACAACTCCTTCTACAGGTTATTCAACAGCTGACAAATGGAAGGGAGTCTAAACAGTGAGCTTTTTTCATCAAGACTTCAGGATAGAAGTGTGCTGAATTTGTTTCCCCACTTCCTAATAGTCAAATGGTCCTTCTAAGAACAAGAAGATAATGAATACCTTTAATTCTTCTTTCTATTTAGTATATAAGAGAATTGTCCTTTCAGAGCTCAACCTCCAAGTTAATGGTTCTGTCTTCTTGGAGACAGCATACACATTCCTTCAATTTCCATTAAGGGATGATATTCTTTTCTAGCAATGAGGAAAGTTGTTGCAGTGGAGTGGCTTGGAAGCTGAAGGTTTGATTATTAATAGAGGACTTTTTCTTCTCAAGTAGTGAAGGTTTTGGAAGAAGATAGGAAATCCATTACTAGGAAATTCTGTTCTACAAGGAACACATTTTTGACTGGTTTCTGATAAATAATATAAATATTCTTCAAGTACATCATCCAGATATTCTTGAATATGTTTCTCATTTGTTTTCTATGGCATTATCCTTTATATTCCTTTAAGACTCACCATACTGCCTTGACAATTTACCTGCTTTGGAAGCCTCCATCATCTTCTGACCCCATGGTAAACTGTTCCTGAGTGAAGTGTATCAAATCTCTGAAAAGGAGTTCCATACATTTATTTTCTGTTGTACACTGCCTAGATATTTAACCTGATCTTTTAAAAATTGCTTCAACCTTAGTGCATATGTTCCTGTGCAATGTAATTTTGCCCTTACAGAAACAGAATAATCTAGACCAATGTAGATAGGTTCTCCTCCAAAATCAGCTTCTGGTGTCATCTAATAACTTTCAGAAACTCATTTATCTAAGAAACTGAGGAACTAAGAGACATCTGGTTGTGGTAGGGCCGCATTAGCAGGCATGAGTCTGAGCAGTCAGTGGATGTGTTCAGTGAAATATGCAGGGCTCTCTTTTAATGGTGCAGGCAGTTAATGTTATATTTTGGCATAAAAATGTATTGATGGTATTTCTGCATTATCATCAGCTGGAAACACAAAAACTTCAGTGTTACATTTTGATCATCCTTTGTTTTTAATATATTTATTTGTGTAGTTGTCCTCTTAAATTACATGTTCTGGTATCGTCCCTCTGTCCTTACTGTTGTTCAGTAGTTTTACTTTTAAGCCTAGCTCTTAAATTAACTCATCACTGACACCATCTCACTAATTAGTTGCAGCAGGATATTGTCCAATTCCCTGTTTTAGTAGTGAATTTCTGTTCTATTTGTAGTCCTGTCTGCAATAGTTTTTTTTTACTTCTCTTTTCTTTATTTTTTGTTTTTTGGCTTTGTCTTCTCCTTCAGCTATAGTGAGCTGTCTTCAAGGAAACAACACTAGTGCATACAGGTTTTGGGGGTAACTGTAAAAGAGATAAGTAACTGTGTGACAGGGTGAGTCATGTCTCATTCCTATGTCTGCATCCATGAGCTGCCACCAACGCAAAGTCTCTAATTTGCACCCCATACACAATGAAATATATATTTTGTGCCATACTACTTAGGGAGATGAATATAGTACATACACAATATGAAAATACATTTTGTGAAAAAAATCATTACATTTTGCTGAGATGGAAATGTCTGCAGAAGTATGTGTACGTTAGCCACACATTGCCAGTTCAAAAATATTTATCTTCTACTCAAAGACAAAATACTGTGCACTGTTTCCTTCTTAAAAATTAAAAACTGTTATTCAACTATCTTTAATTTCCTTCATAGCTTTATTTATTTATTTATTTATAGTTGTTGCCACATGTTCTCTCTCCTGCTGCTTACTAATCATTATTCTCCTCTTAAGACAGTTGGACCATTCACTACCCCTTCACAAAAGAAGAAAGTTAACTGTGAGGAGCTGTCATTTAAGTAGTCTTCAGTGATTTTCTTATTTTTAGCCCTAACCCCACAACTCATGCTAGTAACATGCTGCATGGGTTGGTGGTGCTGTGAGCATCAGAAAGGGATTGCCACACACTTCTAAAAGTGACATAACCCCCCACAAAGCCACCCTGATAGAAGGGAATAGGTAGACCTGGAAACCAAGGAAAGACACTAGGGTCAATTGATTGTCATATGTGAGGGAGAGGGAAAAAGAGCTTAAAAAAATCATAGGCATTCACAGAATTCATAGAAATTTCAGGAAAACTATGTCTTGTGACTATTTGCCCCTTGCCAATTCCACTCTTAGGCTATATGCCCCTTCTGTAGGAGGGCTAGGTCACTTAAGCCCAGAGTGAATTTCTGGGTGCCCATCCAGTCATGTAGGTCATATTTGAAAAAATGATAGTGTATAACACTGCATATTCTGCAGAAGTCCGTCTGTTTCAGAAATTGGAAAAGTGGTGTGTGTTTATCTCCATTATGTTTTATCTGCTGAAGATTTAGATTCCTGATTCTGGTATTTGTAGAATTGTTGGACTTATTGAGGTATAAGAGGTCCAGGACAACTGTGTCTTTATTGGTGCAGAAGGCACGGCATAGATCTCCCCTTAAATGTCTCTAAGATACTGAATAAAGGGGCAGTGCTTCCAGTCTGTCTTGGTAGCTCAGTGTCTTTAAATCCTTTATCTTCTTAGTTTGAAACTCTGGGTTTTTTCTAGTTGTATAATATTTCTAGTGAGATAGATCCTGAGTACTATACTCGATAATTGGCATTATCAGTGCTGAATATAAGGAAATAATTACCTCTTTAGATCTGGATGGTATTCTCTTGGCAATTAGCTGAGCAAAGTAGAAGGATTTTCTCACTACTGCTGTCTCCTAGTGATCAAAAGAGAAGGAGCTATTAACCCATTATCCGAAATTCCAAACAACATTGTTAGTTTGAAGTGAGTTATTGTCTATGCTGTAATTTGAGGGAGGGTTGTCTACCAAATGTGGCAATATCGCACTATTTTGCATTTAGTATGAGCCCATTATTATTACACTACTTATTTATCTGTGTAAGTTCTTGCTGAAGGGTTAGGGTATTAGAGGGCAACTTGGCAGCAACTCCCACTTTGTAGTCATCTGTAAACTTAGTTAGCCAGAGGTCTTGGCTTCCTATCTGGTGATCAGAAAAGTAAATGCAGAAAAGGGAATGCCCCAGCACTGAGTTTTGGGTGACACTACTGATTGCCTTCATACTTTCTGATGAGGCACCACCTGCCACTTGCAGTGTGGGGATAGGCATTTAGCCAGTTTGCTAACCAGCTTACCAAACTGGGTTCTGTTTTTTAAGTGTTAAGTTTACTTATAATGCCAGCATGGGATATGATGTCATGCACTTTATCCAGGTCAAGGTACACCATGTGAACAGCATGACTGCTGACATTAGACTGTGCAGTCCTCTTGAAGAAGTTAACCAAATTCATTGGGCAGGATTTTCTCTTGACAAAATCAAACTGCTGAAGGCCAAGTCTAATAAGATTTTAGATATCATAGTTTATATGGTTAGTTATAATATAGTCTGTGACTTTACAGATGAGACTGCTCAGGCTGATGAGTCTGTAATACCTGAAATCAGTGGTAGGGCCTCCATTGTGTAGGAGAATCACCAGCGTGATACACCAAACTTCAGGGGCAAAACCTGTAGCTAAATGTAGGTTAAGCACTATGAGGAGTGGCTGTGCCAGGGCATGCTTAGTTCTGTTTATTAAACAACCAGGTGTATTGATAGACTCCATGAAAGAAGTGTTTTTGGTCTTACAAAGCAACTTCAGTGTATGTTCCTTTGTGATAATATGAGATTTAAGGGATTCAGGGATATGTGGACTTTAGAAAGAAGTCTATGGAGTAAAATTAGCACTGAATTTGTTTGCTAATATATTGGAAATATCTATTGGGTCCAAACAGCTGGTAAAAAAAAAAACAGCACAATAACAAGTGATAAACAGAAATTTGTTTTAATATCTCAGAAGAATAGATGTTATGTTGTCCTATCTTGCCTTAATTCATTGCTGGTTGGATTCGGAACCGAGAATCAGTTCCGACTTGGCCTATACAAAAGCTCAAGAGCTTCCACCGGCTCAAGGCTATACCCTGTCCCATCATGCTCCAGGTAGAATAGCCAGATCTCATTTACCGCTAAACAAGATAGGGTGCTCCACGCAAGCTCTTGACTAACTGGAAACTTCTTTTTCTATATTTTTTGCTAAATTGGTCAAAAAACTAGTTCAAAATAGTTACTGTTATTGTCATTTACATATTTAACCATTAGGACAAGTATCTTGTGCTTCCCGGTGTTTGCTGTTGCTGTTGTTTGTTTTCTGGTGGCTGTCATCTACAGCTAGGCCTGTTTGACCTGTTTTCTTTCTATTCCCTATCCTGAGAAACTCATTTAAGTTAGAGAGTTTGAAAGACTTTATTCTCTTTCTTGTCTTCCTTGGGTAGTCTGTTTGATTTAAAGGGCTCCCTTGGGCCTGTTTAAGTTAGAGGGCTTTTTTTCCCTTACCTTATTCTATATTAGTGTAATAATTTTGTATTAGTGTTATAAAGTTAGTTTCTGGTAGTGTGCTATACCCTGTTTAACTGTATTTAGATAAAAAAGTGTTGTTTTTTTTGTGTGGTTGTGTTTCTGGCAGTGTGTTATACTGGTAGAGATGTCTAAGGATCCTAAAGAAACGAAGCCTTCGTGTTTCAAAATATTTGACAAATGTAGTCACAAAAAGTCAATAACTGATGGGCACACCAGCTGTCTATATTGTTTGGGTGCTGTCCACCTTCAGGAGTCTTGTTGCTTCTGTCATGCTTTTAGTTTTAGGGTATTCATGGAAAGAAGGAAAAAGCTCATAGTCAGACGTTTGTTGAAAACACCCTTTTCTGAGGCTTTGGAAGAGAATCAGGGTACGGTCTTCTGCTGTTTCAATGTTGGAGCTGGCAAAAAAACAGGCTAAGGACTCATCTTTGGACCTGAAGGCTTTCGGGCCCGAGAAATCTACCTCTACAGTTCCAATTGTGATATCGGAACTGACAGAGTTTCATTTTCAGAGCTGTTCCCCAGTATTGGAACTGGTCTCCCCAGTCTTGAGATCCCCCGCTGTTACAGCCTGTGAGGTCTCTGACTCTATCCTCTTGATCCTCTATAAGCCTTTCGAATGATGATGTGGAGCGAGTGGTGAAGAGGCTTTTACAGATGCTGGCATTGGCCAAGATACTGTCAACTCCAACCAAGAGGGGTTTGGAGCCGACCAACATCTCTTTCCCTTCGTCAGTTCCTCCTCTGACCCATTCTGGGGCTTTGGAGCTGGAGTGCTTAGACCCCATTGTAGCGGAACCGTCAGTGCCGAGACCTGCTCCAGGATCGTTGGGCCCAACTAATGCCCCAACCTCCTCAACTCCATCGGAAGTCGAAGGGTCTAGGAGCTGACATTCTCCTGTCTGCTCCAGGGAGGAGAGTCAGGCTGGACAGCTGTCTGACCCATATCTACCTCTAGGGGTTTCTGCACAGGTGATCTTGGCATCTACATCAGCCTCAGAACCAACTGCCTTGGTTCAGGGGGGGGTTCTGGTTCCTCAGAGCCAGAGGCCTCCTCGGGTCAGGGACGGGGGGAGGGGGTGTTCAAGGTGATGAGGAGTGTGCTGTCATCCCTGACTGCTCCGCTCAGGTCCTAGTACTTTTCCCCAAAGGCTCCAATGTCCATCTCGATACCATCACTTCCACCCCGGCATGGAGACCCGAAACCCCAGGATGCCCCATTGGGTGAAGCGATCTCTTCTGAAACCTCACTGGAGTACTCCACTGAGGAGGTCCCTTGGCAGAGATTATACAAGAGGAAGCATTTAGACTCCCCTGAGGAGTCTGTCACATCAGACATGGACCTTGATGAGTCAGAAGGGTCCCCACGGTCACCCTCTGAGGATGTCTCCTTTGCAGACATCCTAGAGATCCTCAAACAGAGAGGTGGTTGGAAGCCCATCAACCCTTCTGAGAATGAGTCTGTGTACCTGGAGGCTTTCAGGTCTTGTCCTTCCACCTCTTGGGTGTCTCCACCTTTCGAACAGCTCATGAACGTAGTCAGTCAAAAGGCGTGGGGATCTCTCGATTCAGTGGAACCTATTCCTAGGAGGCCAAATAAATTCATTGCTGCATCCCCAGATAGGGGGTTCCTCACAAAAGGTGTCCCTGTAGATGCTATGGTGGTGGCATCGGCCACCAAAAAGGAATTGTCTTGAGACTTCCTCATCTGTCCATCCACCGAACAAAGAGTCTCGAACAATGGACAGATACAGAAAGCATATGTTTTCATCAGCTTCCTTTACCCTTAGGTTGCTGAACTACCTGACCCATTTCACTAGGTTTCCGAGGGCTCTCCTGAAGAGCTAGGAGATGCTCTCCAAGGTTCTGCAGCTGTGGGGGTCTCAGTCAAGGTGTTCTCCAAGCTTTCCACCTTAAACTCTGTAGTAATGCGTCTTATTTCTTATGTGGCCGATGGAGTGAGCAGGGCAGTGGGTACAGGAATTTCCTTATGGAGGCATTCCTGGATGCACTTATGTGACTTCACAGAACCTTCAAGTCTTCCTTTATTAATGCCCCTTTTGATGGCTCATCCTTGTTCGGTGCAAAAGTGAAAGACATTCTGACCTGGTGCGAGCAACAGGGAAAGACTCTTTCTGCCATTGTAGTCCGTTTCTCCCTACCTACCAGACCTTATTCCAAAGGCCAGAAGGGGGGTGTGTGGTTCTGTAAGTCCCAGAGAGCCTTTCCGGATGCACTTGGTGAATCTTCCCTCAGGGGCAGAAGGGAAGTAACAATGGAAGACGCCGACCACGCAGCCGAGGGGGGTCCGCAAAACCAGGGCAGCAGGGATTCCTTCCTTGGTAGGCGCTTCAGTGTTCCTGAAAGGAGACCCATTTGTCCACCTCTGGAGGCAGTCAGGGGTTGCTTGCCGTTATACCCAAATGCCTGGCTAAAAATAACAAGAGACAAGTGGGTACAAGCGATCATATCCAGAGGTTACTACATACCCTTTTCCTCTCCCCTTTTAGAAAGAAAATCAGTCCCAGATGTTCCACCCAGTCAAAGGGACCATGCAACACTAGAAGTACAAAAGTTGCTAGAAAAAAATAGAGTCATCCAAGATGTCCCTGCAGACCTAATTGGATCCGGTACTTACTCAAGGTTCTTATTAGTTTCAAAAAAGACAGGGGACTGGAGGCCCAATCTGGATCTCAGCAGATTAAACAAATCTGTGAAGAAGTCAAAGTTTTGGATGGTGACATTGCAGTCAATGCTCCCCTTTCTTGGGAAAGACAATTGTATGTGCTCGATAGATCCCCAGGATGCGTACTACCACATAAAGATGGACAGGAGATCCAGGAGTCATTTACGCTTTCGGCTGGGAGCCAGTCACTACCAGTTTCGGGCTGTGCCCTTTGGTCTCACTACAGCCCCCAGAGTGTTCAGCAAATGCATGGCAGTAGTCATGGCTCACTTGAGGCATCTAGAATTCCAGGTGTTTCCGTACTTAGACAACTGGCTCCTAACCGCCACCACCGAGTGTCTACTAACATCAGCGAGAGACACCACCATTCATCTTTGCTCTCAGCTAGGCATTATGGTAAACTTCGAAAAATCAGCCTTGTTGCCATCACAACATATTGTCTTCATAAGGGCAGACTTAAATACAAGACAAATGTTAGCCAGACTTCCTCCTGAGAGGGTTCAAGCCTTACGTCAGCAAGTCTCAAACCTCTTAACGAAGAAAAAAGTACAAGCCAAGGTTGTTTTGAAAGTTTTAGGTACCATGGTGGCAGCAATAACCTTGGTACCCTTGGCTCATCTACACATAAGGATTCTGCAGTGGCTTCTTTTCACCCAGTGGTCCATGCAGGAGCTGCCCATGTCTCACAAGATTATCATAATGGACTCCTGCAAGTGGGATCTGCGCTGGTGGCTTCATTCTATTCAGGTGGATTTAGGCAGACCATTCATTTTTCCACAACCAACAGCTACAGTGACCACAGACGCTTCCCAGATGGGGTGGAGAGCATTATCTGGGGAAGATGGTCCAAGGTGTTTGGCAGGAATACGAGAACCACTTGCATATCAATGTCCTAGAGATGAGAGCGGTACTTTTGGCGTTGCAGGCATTCCAGAACTCCCTTCCACTAGGAACAATTGCAATTCAGACAGACAACATGTTAGTGGTGTGGTATATAAACAAACAAGGAGGAACCTATGTCGAAAGGCCCAAAGAGTATGGCAGTGGGCAGTTTCTTCCCAACTTTTTCTGATAACAACGCACATCCCGTGATAGCAGACAAACTCAGCAGAGCTAGTCTAATGCCTCACGAGTGGTCCCTAAAACAGGAAGTTGCGGAGCTGATTTTCCGCAAGTGGGCCAGCCTTGCTGCAGCCTCTTTGCCATATCCACGAATGCCAAATACAGCAACTACTTTGCCCTGATCCCCCGCTGGGGGAGTCACCAAGGGATGCACTTGTACAAGATTGACCCCCGGGCTTTTTCTATACCTTTCCTCCTTTTCCCTTGATTCCCAAAGTCCTTCAGAAAACCAGCATGTTGAGAAGCAGTTTGATACTCATTGTCCCAAACTGGCCTTGTCAGATTTGGTTCCCTTTTCTATGGCCCCATCTCCAGGAGGAGCCGTGGGTTCTGGACCCAGTTCCAGACCTCCTGACTCATCCATCAGGGACGGCTCCATCTGTCTATTCAAACCCTCAAACTGACAGCATGGCTGCTCCACTTCCACTCCTAGCCATGCTTCCAGATATTTCCCCTGCAGTAAAACATATTTTGATTTCATCCCATAAGGCTTTAACCAGAAAACTATATGCTAGTAAATGGAAAAGGTTCTCCCGTTGGGCACTCAGCAATCACATTGATCCTTTCACTGCTCCTGTAACAACCGTATTAGACTTCCTTGCAAAACTTTTCGATGAAGGTGCAGCAGCAGCTACCATTCGAGTTCGATTAGCTGCTATAGAAAATTATCATATTGGAGAAATGGGATTAAAAATCATGTCCCACAGGCTTTGCAAAGCTTTTTTGAAAGGTACCTTTTTACTAAGGCTTCCAGTGAAAGAACCAGCTTGGGAGCTTAACTTTGTTTTGTCCACCTTCATCCTTCCTCCCTTTGAACCTGAATCATCTTGTCAACTAAAGTTTCTAACGTGGAAAACAATCTTCTTTATAGCCATCATGTCTGCTAGACGGGTATCAAAACTCCAAGCTTTGTCAATACATCCCCCTTACCTGATTTTCCACAAAGATAGAGTATCCCTGAGAACTAACCCTTCATTCCTCCCCAAGGTTTGTTCCGAAGCGAATTTGAATCAGTCCATTGACTTGCCTGTTTTTTTCCCCAAATTATGTCAACAAGGCAGAGTACAGATTACACCAACTGGATGTACACAGACAATTACGTTTTTGCCTACTCAGAACAAAGGAATTCAGGAAATCAGACCAACTGTTTATATTTTTTCAGATAAAAAAGGGGTGCCCCAATATCTAAGGTCACGCTTTCCAAGTGGCTTACTGATTGTATAACCTCACATATGCATCTCAGAATAGAGAACTTCCAGGAAGGAAAAAAGGCCATTCCACAAGAGCGATAGCAACTTCATCGGCCTTTCAGGCAAGGCTACCCATGGATTCAATTTGTGCTGCAGCAATATGGGTAAGACCTCATACCTTTATTACTCATTACAAAGTTGATTAGGCCTCCAGGAACAGGGCCTCCTTTGGGTCTACTGTTCTGAAGAGCATTTTCTCTTGAGCCACCCAAGAAAGAAGGTGCTAGGGACACTGTCCCAACCAGCAATGAATGAAGTCGAGATAGGACAACATAATATTAAGAAGTTATGTACTCACCGTAACGTTCCGTGTTTGTTGTCCATCTTGCCTTCATTCTTGCATCCTACCCTCCTTCCCCAGCCTTTGTTACTGGAGGCTCAAGAAGTTAGTTGCTAATTGGGCTTTGTTTTCTCTGAATCTCTTCCTTAGTTCTTTTATTGGAACATAGTTATATGTCTATACTACTAGTTATAGTATTTGCAAACAAGATCTGCGTATTCTTCCTGGAGCATGATGGGATAGGGTATAGCCTTGAGCTGATGGAAGCTCTCGAGCTTTTGTATAGGCCAAGTCGAAACCAATTCTCAGTTCCGAACCCAACCAGCAATGAATGAAGGCGAGATGGACAACAAACATGGAACGTTATGGTGAGTACATAACTTCTTACTTCACCACTCAGAGCAGAGATTTGAGAAATAACCAACATGTCCCTTACTGGTCTTTGAAAAGGTCCCAGTAGATAAATAGTAATCGTTAATCTGTTAGACCCACATTCATTTGCATATCTTCCCTATGTGATTTCACTTGCAGGTCATTATATGGTCCCTTGCATATACCTTCTGCAGCATAGTTGTGCTACCTAAACAGCTAATGTTTCTTCTGTACAAGAAGCAAAGCTTCTTAATGAGTCATCTGAAAAGGAAAAAAAACATTCTGGGGTATTTTTTCAAAAAGAATAAACTAGGCTGAAGAAAGAAAAAAAAGTCTTCTTTGGAAGACTGGATTAGTATATGTGAGTTAATATGAAATTCTAAACAAGTCTTAAATCTCTGCAGAATAAAATCATTGACTTCAAGCAAGTAGTCATAGAAGTAATCTTTTAGTCTGTGATCTTTCCATATCTATTATGGTCCACAGAAGAATTGTTGATATCTTCCACAATACTTAATCTGAAGATAGTTAACTGTTCATCAGGACACACCATTCTTGAAAACCTGTGATGTGAAGTTGTTCAATCTCGCCTTCATTCTTACTGATGGGTTCGGCGCCAATCATCGGCTCCGAGTCAGCCTATATGCAAAGCTTGAGGTCTCAAACAGCTCGAGACCAAAGCCCTATCCCACAATGCACCACTACATTCCCCAGTTTGCCACTGCAAACTGATTGGGTGTTCTCTACAGCTCTTGGCCGTTGGAGAGAGAAGTTTGTGATTTTCTACAAAATTTTTCAAGAAAGTTTCCTCTTGCATTTGTTAGTTAGATAGTGATAATATTGTGCTTTATACTGTTTATCCGTTTTTAGGATTATTTCCTAGTTAGTGGAAAGCTCTTGCTCTCTCTCTGTCTCTCTCTCTCTCTAGTTGGGCTTGGCATTGTTTATTGGCTTCTGCTCTATCCCAAGCCGAGTTAGGCTTTTGCAGTTTTGTGCAATTTTGTGTTGTTAGCCGGTTAGGCTCTTGGCCGTTTTTGGCTCCTTTATTTTTCTTAGCCTGGTAGGCTTTTCTATTACAGTTTAAAGTTAGCTGCTTTGGAATACTTTAGCTGGTTAGGCTTACTTTTCTTTGGTATAGTGATTGTTGTGCTTGCTGCCTTACAATGTCAGAAAAGGCTAAATCTGGTTTCAAGAGATGCCCAAAATGTAGTCAGAAGATGTCGATTACAGATGGGCACTCTACATGTGTCTACTGTTTGGGTGAAGTACATTTACAAGAGGTTTGTGGTATTTGTCATGGGTTTAGCTCCAGGGTGCTAGCTGAAAGAAAGCATAAGCTAGTGTAGCTGGGTTTAATCAAGTTGGCTTTCCAATCCAACTTGGATTCTGCTCCCAGTCAACCAAAACCCACTTCTCCAGCCTCTTCATCTGGTTCGGCTCCGAAGGGCTCTTCAGTGCCGAAAACTGCAAAAAAGGCTACTGTCTCAGCTCCATTGTCAACGGAACTGACCGTTCAGGTTGCTGGTAGGAGCCAGTCCCCAGTCTTGGAACCAGTATCTCCTACTTTGAGGTCCCCGATTTTGTGGTCACCGGCTCCATTGGTGGTCTCCTCTCGGGCTTCCAGACTTTCTGATTCGGATGTGGACCGAGTGGTGTGGAGACTTTTACACGATCCAGTGCTTGCTAAAATTCTGTCAGTTTCAACTCTAGCAGCTTCAGAACCGACAAAGCCCTCTCCAGTTGTTGTTGTTGCTCCTCCTCCAACTCGAATCGAGACTTTGGAGCCAGAGGGGGCCATTCAGTCGTTGGTGGAACCATCTGTACTGACACTCACTTCTGACCTGTCGGTACCAACCAGCCTGATATCCTCTGCTTCGATGGCAGAATCTGGGAGCCAACACTCTCCTGTCGGTTCTGAGGGGGGAGTCGAACCAATACGTTAGTTCTGACTCTCCCTCTTGGGGCTTCAGCATGGAAGGAGATATCCTTGACATCCTTAAGCAGAGGGGAGACTGGCAGCCCCTTAACCCTACTGAGGTCGAATCGGTGCTCCTGAAGGCTTTCGGGTCCCAACCCTCCACCTCTTGGGTGTCTCCGCCCTTTGATGAGTTGATGGATCTTTTGTCTCGAAGGGCATGGGAGTCACCAGATTCTATGGAGCCTGTTCCTAGAAGGCTCAAAAAGTACATTTCAGCACCCCAAGATGTCCTTTTTATCTAAACCCATACCTGTTGATGCCATGGTGGTGGTGGCAGCCACTAAAAAAGAAATGTCGGCGACTTCTACATCTGTCCATCCTCCTAATAGAGAGTCTAGGATAATGGACAGATACGGGAAGCACATGTTCAGTTCTATGACCTTTGCCCTTCGGTCATTGAACTACTTAACCCACTTCACAAGACTTCAGAGAGATCTCCTCAAGGAGCTGGGAGATACTCTCCAGGGTGCAGTAGCCGACTCTGTGGCGGACAAGGTGTCGTCTCAGCTTGCTACCCTCAACTCCATCGTAAACTCGTCCATGTGCCTCATATCTTACGCAGCTGATGGAATGAGTAGGACTGCATGTACAGGAATTGCTTTGCAAAGACATTCCTGGATGCGCTTATGCTCTTTGGCGGAACCTTTTAAGTCATCGTTTATGAATGCCCCTTTCGATGGTTCCTCCTTATTTGGACCAAAAGTTAAAGAGACCCTCACCAGATGTGAGGAAGATGGTAAGACTCTATCTGCCATTGGAGTCTGTTTTTCTACCCCTACTAGACCTTATCCCAAAGGTCAACGGGGTGGGAAAATGTGGTTCCGTAAAACCCAAGGAGCCTTTCCGAACTCACAAGGTGAAACATCATCCAGGGGCAGAGGGGGAGGCAATGGTGGAAGACGATGCCCATGCGGCAGAGGGGGTCCGCAGAACCAGGGTGACAGGGATCAGTTCCATGGGAAACCCTATCAGTGCTCCTGAAAGGAGGCCCGACTGTCTTGCTCTGGAGGCAGTTGGGGGACGTTTGTTTTGTACCTAGGCACCTAGCTAAATATCTCAGAAGACTGTTGGGTACAAAACGTTATATCCAGAGGATATTCCATTCCCTTCCTTTCACAGCCCAGACCAACAAAAGGAATCCCAGATGTTCCACCCAGTCTACGGGATGTAGCATCCATAGAGGTCCAGAAACTATTACAAAAAAGAGTCATCCAGCCAGTCGCAGCAGACCAGCAAGGATCCGGAACTTACTCAAGGTTCTTTTTGGTAACAAAGAAGACAGGGGGACAGGAGTCCTATTCTGGACCTTAGCAGACTCAACAAATATATGATAAAGACAAAGTTCCAGATGGTCACGCTTCAATTCATTCTCCTGTTCTTGGGGAAGGACAACTGGATGTGCTGTATTGATCTCCAGGATGCGTACTACTGTATCAAAATGGCCAGGCCATCCAGAGATCATCTGTGCTTCCGGCTGGGAGCCAGTCACTTCCAGTTTCAAGCCCTGCACTTTGGGCTCACTACAGCCCCCAGAGTGTTCACCAAATGTATGGCAGTGGTCATGGCTCACTTGAGACATTCAGGAAGCCAGGTGTTTCCTTACTTGGACGACTGGCTCCTTACTGCCCCCACCAGGCATCAACTTATTCGGGCAAGGGATGCTACCATAGATCTATGCTTACAACTGGGTATTACAACAAATTCAGAAAAGTCTGCTTTATTGCCATCGCAGCGTACAGTCTTTATAGCAACAGACTTAGACATGATCAACATGTCACTGAAGCTCTCTCCCAAAAGAGTGATTATCCTTCAACAACAAATTGTGGATCTCTTGTCAAAACAAAAGGCACCAGCATCACAGATTCTCAAACTGCTTGGCACTATGGCAGCAGTGATCATTGCAATACCCCTTGTGAGATCTCACATGTGCATTCTCCAGTGGCTGCTTTTCACACAGTGGATGTTTCAGGACTTCCCGATGAATTACCCAGTTCTGATTACCAACTCCTGCAAGGAAGACCTTCGGTGGTGGCTGACGTCAGAGATGGTGACTATGGCCTGTCCATTTGTTCTTCCCACTCCAGTAGCAACAGTAACCACAGATGCCTCCCTGATAGGGTGGGGTGGGCATTATCAGGGACGGACAGCCCAGGGTACTTGGAAGACTCACGAGGCTCATTTGCACATAAATGTCCTGGAGATGAGAGCGGTTGTTTTAGCGTTGCAGGCCTTTCAAGACTCTCTTCCCCTAGGCACGATTACAGTCCAGTCGGACAATATGTCCATAGTCTGTTACATAAACAAACAAGGAGTAACCAAATCTTACCCCCTGTGTCGAGAGGCTCTAAGATTATGGAAATGGGCAGAGTCCACCCAGCGCTTTCTGATTGCAACGCACATCCCGGGAAAATCCAACGTAATTATGGACAGACTCAGCAGAGCTATTCTGCTACCTCATGAGTGGTCTCTCAAGAATGAAATAGCGGAAATGATTTTCCACAGATGGGGCCAGCCTTGCTGTGACCTTTTTGCCACCCCCATAAACACCAAGTGCAGCAACTGCTTTGCCCTGATCCCTCAACAGGGACAATCCCCGAGGGACGCACTCGTCCATGATTGGTCTCCGGTACTCCTTTATGCTTTTCCTCCCTTTCCTTTAATTCCCAAAGTATTATAGAAAGCCAGTTTTCTGGGCAGGACGCTTATCTTAATTGCCCCATATTGGCTTCGTCAAATTTGGTTCCCCTTCCTGAAGCTTCATCTACCAGAGGAGCCTTGGATCCTGGACCTAGTGCCAGATTTGTTGACCCACTCATCAGGAGCTCTTCATCACTCTTTTCAGTCCGTCAAACTGACAGCTTGGCTGCTCCAATTCCCAGAATAGCCAGGTGCCAGAATTTATCAGAAGAAGCATGGCATATCCTTTTGTCGTCTCATAAATGTTCGACTAGGAAACTTTACCTCAGTAAGTGGAAAAGGTTTTCCATCTGGGCACAGCAGAATAATGTTGACCCTTTCCTGGCATCTATCTCAGATATTTTGGAATTCCTAACAAAACTGTTCGGTGAAGGAACTGCAGCAGTGACCATTCGAGTCCAAATGGCCGCTATTTCTAATTTTCATCTAGGTACAGCTGAAAATGGTGTCATGTCTCACAAGCTGGCTAAGGCTTTTTTGAAAGGTACGATGCACTTAAAACCACTGATTAGAACTCCTACTACTCCCTGGAACTTAAATCTAATCTTGCCCAAAATTATTCTTCCACCCTTTGAACCTGCCTCTTCTTGTGAGCTGAAATACCTTTCTTGGAAAACCATTTTCTTGGTGGCTATTACATCAGCACGCAGAATTTCAGAATTGCAAGCCCTTTCCATTAAGCTACCTTACCTAATATTTCATAAAGATAGGGTTTCCCTTAGGATGAATCCATCATTCCTACCAAAAGTATGTTCAGAATTCACGCTGAATCAAACAATTGAGTTACCTGTTTTCTTTCCTAATCATTCAAACCGGTTGGAATATATGCTCCACAAACTTGACGTCCACCGGCAACTTCACTTCTATTTGGACAGGACAAAAGATCTCAGAAGGGCTGATCAGCTGTTTGTCTCCTTCTCAGATTATAAAAAAGGAGCACCTGTCTCCAAAACTACCTTGTCAAAATGGAATCCTGATTGTATTTCCTTTATCTACAGTGAAGTGGGTATTGCATTACATAACAACGTCAAGGCTCATTCTACAAGAGCGATTTCTACTTCTGCAGCCTTCTTGACCAGGTTACCTATTGATTCAATTTGTGCAGCTGCCACCTGGTCATATCCTCATACCTTTATATCTCATTACAAAGTGGACAAGGCCTCTAGGGACAGAGCTTCATTTGGGTCTGTTGTCCTGAAACAGGTACTCCTGTGAGCCACCCAAGATTGTAGTGCTGGGGACGCTACCCATCAGTAAGAATGAGGGCGAGATTGAACAACTTCACATTAAGAAGTTATGTACTTACCATAACGTTCCATGTGAGTTGTTCTTCTTGCCTTCATTATTACAACTCCCCCACCTACCCCCTTCCTATGTCTGGAAGTTCGAGAGGTACCATAGTGGTTTTTGGTTTTCTGGAGGAGTTTCCTTTCTCACTGGACTGTATGATTTCCTTAGAATCTGGGGTAGGTTTTACACTAGTTGGCAGCAAACAAGATCTGGGGAATGTAGTGGTGCATTGTGGGATATGGCTTTGGCCTTGAGCTGTTTGAGACCTCGAGCTTTGCATATAGGCCGACTCAGAGCCGATGATTGGCTCCGATCCCATCAGTAATAATGAAGGCGAGAAGAACAACTCACATGGAACGTTATGGTAAGTACATAACTGCTTATTGTCTCATTCACCTTGGACTGCCTTTCTTATTTCATGCAAGTACTGATTTACAACAATCTTCACTTTCAAATGTGGTACCCAATTACTTTACTTTATTAAAAATGGGACTAGGCAATCTGCCACATGTGGGACATGCCACTAAGTTATTCAGACATCTCTTTTTCTCAAATTTCTTTTTTTACTTTTTCAAATACATTTTTATGATTTCCATAGTATTTATACATAATATCTTAAATAACTATGTACACTATTTACATTAGCCTGACACTATAACAGATCTTAATGTATACAGTTACTTTATAAGTATGTCCAATCCATTATCAGAGTGTCTGATCAATTATTGTATAGTGTCAATCAGTGATAAGACTTTTCCCCAAAGGTTGTTTATAAATGGCTTTGGATAAATTCTTAGTTCTTTAATTTTAATTTACAATAATGCTGTGGTCTTCAGTAGGCTGTAGAAGTCTTCCAAAGTTTTTATTGTGTTTGTATTACATCTTCTTGTTATACACTTCCCTGAAATTGCAAGTATAGTCCATACTAGATACATGTTTGACCTATTCAAATGAGGACCTTCGTTCAGATTTAATAATACAAGAGCTTTAGTTAAATAAAATGATTCATGAAATAAAGCTTGTAGTAAGTTATTAATACCATTCCAAAATGGCATAATTTTAACACAATCAAAGAAAATTTTGTTCCAATCTGCATTGTGTACTTGCTCACATATCCAACATATTCCTTTTATGGAAGAACTAATTTTACTGATTCTGTCTGGGGTTACAGACAGCTCTTTAATGTTAACATAACTAAATTCACTTGTGTTATTTGCCTGTTTCTGACTTTAAACATACTTCCTGTCACTAAGTAATATTCTTATTTTATTAGCCATGAATATTCGGTTGGTGATATAAAGAAGTGGGATTGTCAGAGAGATGAAGAAAGTAGACAGGAGTATAAGGAGATGAGGTGCATGGCAAATAGAGAGGTGGCGAAAGCTAAGGATAAGGCATATGAAGAGTTGTATGAAAGGCTGGACACTAAGGAGGGAGAAAAGGACCTGTACTGATTGGCTAGACAGAGGGACCGAGCTAGGAAAGATGTGCAGCAGGTAAAGGTGATAAAGGATAATGAGGGAAACATACTCACAAGCGAGGAGAGTGTGTTGAGGAGATGGAAAGAGTACTTTGAGGGGTTGATGAATGAAGAGAATGAAAGGGAGAGAAGGTTGGATGATGTGGGGATAGTGAATCATGAAGTACAATGTATTAGCAAGGCTGAAGTAAGGATAGCTATGAAGAGGATGAAGAATGGAAAGATTGTTGGTCCAGATGACATACCTGTGAAAGCATGGAGGTGTTTAGGTGAAATGGCAGTGGAGTTTTTAACCAAATTGTTTAATGAAATCTTGGAAAGTGAGAGGATGCCTGAGGAATGGAGAAAAAGTGTTGTGGTACCGATTTTTAAGAATAAGGGTCATGTGCAGAGCTGTAGTAACTACAGAGGGATTAAATTGATCAGTCACAGCATGAAGTCATGGGAAAGAGTAGTGGAAGGTAGGTTAAGAAGGGACGTGATGATTAGTGATCAGCAGTATAGTTTCATGCTGGGAAAGAGCACTACAGATGCAGTGTTTGCTCTGAGTGTTGATGGAGAAGTACAGAGAAGGTCAGAAGGAGTTGCAATGTATTTTTGTAGACTTAGAGAAAGCATATGACAGGGTGCCTAGAGAGAAGTTGTGATATTGTATGAGGAAGTCGGGAGTGTCAGAGAAGTATGTAAGAGTGATACAGGATATGTACGAGGGTAGTGTGACAGCGGTGAGGTCTGCGATGGGAGTGACGGATGCGTTTAAGGTGGAGGTTGGGTTACATCAAGGATCAACTCTGTGCCCTTTCTTATTTGCAATGGTGATGGACAGGTTGACAGATGAGATCAGTCAGGAGTCCCCGTGAACTATGATGTTTGCAGATGACATTGTGATCTGTAGTGAGAGTAGGGAACAGGTGGAGGAAACCCTGGAGAGATAGAGATATGCTCTAAAGAGAAGAGGAATGAAGGTCAGCAGGACTAAGACAAAATATATGGGTGTGAATGAGAGGGAGGATAGAGGAATGGTGAGGATGCAAGGAGTAGAGGTGGCGAAGGTGGATGAGTTTAAATACTTGGGATCAATAGTTCAGAGTAACGGTGAGTGTGGAAGAGAGATGAAGAAGAGAGTACAAGCAGGATGGAGTGGGTGGAGAAGAGTGTCAGGAGTGATTTGTGACAGACAAATACTAGTAAGAGTGAAAGGGAAGGTCTACAAGAGGGTAGTGAGACCAGCTATGTTATATGGGTTGGAGACAGTGGCATTGACAAAAAGGCAGGAGTTAGAGCTGGATGTGGCAGAGTTAAAGATGTTAAGATTTGCACTGGGTGTGACGAGGGTGGACAGGATTAGGAATAAGTATATTAGAGGGTCAGCCCAGGTTGGAAGGTTTGGAGACAAAGCCAGAGAGTCAAGATTACGTTGGTTTAGACATGTGCTGAGGAGAGATGCTGAGTATATTGGGAAAAAGATGCTAAAGATGAAGCTACCAGGTAACAGGAAAAGAGGAAGGCCTAAGATAAGGTTTATGGATGTGGTGAGAGAGGACATGCAGGTGGCTGGTGTGACAGAGCAAGATGCAGAGGACAGGAAGAAATGGAAACAGATGATCCCCTATGGCGACCCCTAATGGGAACAGCCAAAAGAAGATGATACGGTTGGTGATATACACATTGGCAGGTGTTGCTTCTATTTTTTTACTCTGATATTCTGTGCTGTGTGAAAAGATATAGCTGCCTTTGTGGGCTAATGCTCTGAAGTTGTTGCCTTTCTTTAGAGTCTACCTTTTGCTTGTTGACTTTCGTTTAGACTTTATGTTGACATAGAGTATGATTTTATTTTTAAGATATTAGTGATGGAATGTATTGCTTGGGTTATTCTTACTTGCTTGTATGTTCTTTTCAATAATTTTACTTATACAGCTTACTGCTTAGAATATTGAATGTGGTGTTTTTTTTATAACTCCATAATTGTTGCACTATTCCTCCTTTTTCCTCATTGTTGTGTTTTTTTGTTTTCTTGTTCCTCTGTTGTGTTACTCAGCATGTTTCAGTTCTGCTGTCTTTTGTTTTGGCCCAGGAGAGCTACCCTTGTTTTACCTTGTTTAAGTATGCTCTTTCCTTCAAGTTTATATATTTTTTTCTGGATGCTTAGTCAGAAACAGTTTTTGCATTAACACATCATTGTAGCTCTACTTAATAAGAAGTGATGTCGTAGCAATAATTTTATTTACTAATTACTAATATCAGGGTGCATATTTCTCTGTTGATGAAATGTGTCTGTTAACATATTTTTATTTTAATATTTAAAAGGATATTTATATTTTCTTTTTAGCTTCAAAGCTAGCTAGCTCTTTTCTTCTTTTTTATTATTTATGAGGATTGTATTTTTATTTATTTGCATTTTATAAGAGTGTTAACTTCATGGTCTTGCCAGGGTAAATAAACCTCACTATGTTCTCTTTCATCTTAATGCTAAGGGCTCAAGTATTTTAACTTGTTAACATTTTGAATTTTAGCTAGAGTAACCTGCATTTTGAGAGGTATTGAAGATAATGAAATCTATGAGCTGTTAATAAGCATCTTATAGTCCAGGGTTTGAGTATCCCAGCCTCCACTTGCTTATTGTGTGAATCTGAGTAGGTCACTTAACCAGAAAGTCCTCCTAGGTTGTGTCTGAAATGGGCCCCAAGGCTCGTTCCACTACCCTGGCTGGAAAAAAAAAGCTCATTAGCATCTAATGGCTTTAATCTCTGCACTAAGCTACTAGATTTGACTGAGAGGTTAGTACTAGGCCAACTGCCCTTGCAAACAATTTTAAGCCCAGCCAGTTATCCCCTGTGAGATTCAAACCCTGTACCTTGTGTTTGTAAGGCAAACAGACTGGTTGCACTTATTACACATGTCTGTTTTGAAGACCTTTAGATTTGGTTTGTACCCATATCAGAACTTTACTTAAATGCATAAAGTAATACCCAAGGGACAGATTCATTAACACCTGCACCAGATGTACATAATTTGTGTTAAAAAAAGTCCTTACCACATTTTTTGTGCTTTCTAGTCACACAGAAAAATTACACCAAGTGTACAAGTAGTCCACACTTTGTGGTAACCTTTATGAATTCCACTTGATATTTAAAGCTGCAAGAAAATCAGTAGGAGAACTAAAATCAGGTGGAAGAAGGTGTGAGTTATGCTTATGCTGTCTGTTCACTCAGAACGGTGTACACATAATGTAGGCATTAATGATTCCCAGGGCAAATCTTTGAGAGCACCTTGGTCAGCATATGACTGCCCTGTTACATTTTCCAAGGTTTACCTGTTTATCTTTATGAGAAAATGTAATTTCTACGAGAGAACACTATGTGCATCATTATGATCACTATTGCAGTAGCTTAGGCCATATGGGTTATATCCTGCATAGGATATAGCAGCCGGACAGCTTCCAAAGCTTAAGGGCATCTTCCATGTTCTCAAACATCTACATTGTTAGTCATCTTGTGCTGAGCTGATTACAAGTCAGGTTTGGGCACCCTGCTGTTAAGAGCTTTCATGATGCTGAGAAGATCGGTCCTCTGAAGACTTTTTAGGATCAACGGTCAGCTAATGCTGTTCCACTGTTGTGCATATACGTTCCCTTCATGGATAAACCTTCCACATTACTTTTTTCTTGATGAAAACATTTTTTTTTTTCTAAAAAAGAAATATTTTTAAGCTGTAAAAAAGTATTTTTGAGGCTGTCTTGTGACTTTTATGTATTTTAAAACAGGAGCACTCTTTTTTACTTTTGTGGTAAAAGTTTTTTAAAGCTGTTTAAACCCTCTTTATTTCTGGGGAGAAACTATGGATGTAATGGGATCCTATCTCGCCTACATTCATAACTGATGGGTTCGGAGCCGATCCGTCGGCTCCGACTCGGCCACTATATACTAGAACGAAGTCTCTCATTGGCTGGGCTTCCCCTTATCCCAGAATGCACCACGCCTGCTTCCCCAGATCTCGTTTGCCGCTTTTCAAGCAGGACGTGGTCTCGACTTGGCTGGAGCTAAGTGTATTTTCTTGACCTTTTTGGTCTTTTTTGGCTAGGGTTTCTGTCAGCTTTTAAACAAACAGCTGTTTTAACAGCTTTGTGAGCGTTTGTGGTCAGTTTTTGTGAAAGTTAGAATTTTATATTTTTCGCGCTTCTAGTGTACTGGGCAAGGCCCGTTTAAGTTAGAGGGCCTTTGCCCTTATTGTGTGTTTTTTTTTCTTGTTGTGTGACTGAAATAGTTTCTTGTTTTGCCGGTTGTATCGGGCTAAGCCCGTTTAAGTTAGAGAGCTTTAGCCTATATATTAGTTTACTTCTGTGTATACTAGCTATCTGTTACCTGTTTCCACTGTGTTCAGAATGTCTAAGGAGCAGAAATCAGGATTTAAAAAATGTGCTAAATGTAATTATAAAATGTCTATTACAGACTGCGTGTACTGTTTAGGGCCTAAACATCTACAGGATACTTGCAGTGTTTGTCACGCTTTTTCTTCCAGGGTCCTTCAAGAAAGAAAAAACAAGCTGATACTTAGAGGTCCTATTAAGCCTTCATTTGAGGAAGCATTGGCTTCATCTCCAGCTTCTAAAAAGAAGAGATCGTCGGCTCCGACCAGTCCGTCGGGCCCGACACCAAAGAAGCATAGATCGTCGGCTCTGACCAGTCCATCGGACCCGACATCTAAGAAACATGGATCGACTTCTTCTTCCTCGGCTCCAATGGCTTTGGAGCCGATGGCTGAAGGGTCTGCCTCGGTGCTTCTTTCCTCGGCTCCATTGGTGTCAGAGCCGCAGGTTAGTGCATCGAGAGGCCAATCACCTACTTCGGCTCCTTTGGTCTCGGAGCCGTTGGAGGTGTGCAGCTCAGACTCTTCCCCCTCAGCCCCGGAGCTTCCTTCAGCGCCAACACCTTTACAAACGGTTCCGGTCTCGGGTCCGATGGTGTTGGAACCCTTTTGGAGCCGATCCCCTCCTTTATCGGAGCCGAGGCAGAAGTCTTCTCGACCCCAGTCTATTTCCTCCAAATCCTCTAGGTTGTCGGATTCGGATTTGGATAGGGTTATCCAGAGGCTGTTCCAGTCCCCAGTTTTTACTAAAATGATCTCGGCTCCAGCCCACTCGGCTTCGGAGCCGATTCCCCATTCCGTACATTTGATTCCTCCTCCGACCCCCTTGGAGCCGTTGGAGTCGGTGCTGGTAGAACGCAGTGGAATTGTCCAGTCAGAGCAAGGACCCCCTCGGAGTTTCTCTGCTCCGACCTTCATTCCTACCCTGTCCTCGGTGTCAGGGTTTGGTACCGGGTCTTCCTCGGCGGGGGCCGAGGGCAACACTGTGGAGCTCGCCTCTTCGATGCCCAGTCTTCCCCTCACAGCATCGGCCGCAGGTATTCCCGGTACCGCCGTGGTCTCTCAGCAAGTGCCCTCTGCAGAGTCTGGAGGTCCTGCTTTTGTGGCCATGAGGAGTGCACTGGCCATGACCTTGCCGGTTCAGCAGATTTCTACCTCACCGTCCCAAGTTTTGGGTACTGGTGCCTCTGGAGACATTCTTTCCCATGACAGTGGGGCCCCGGGGCCTGAGGATACCCCCTTAGAGGGTTCCCTTCTTCCGGGGGGTCCTTCTGAATCTGCTTCGGATGAACCCCCAAGGAAGAAACTGTGCAAGACGAAGCACGTTGATTCCCAAGATGAGTCCATCACTTCAGACACTGACCTTGATGATGCGGAGGGGTCCCCAAAATCGTCCTCGGATGACATCTCCTTCTCGGATATCCTTGAGATCTTGAGACAGAGAGGCAATTGGCAATCCAAAGCCCCTACCGCTGAGGAGTCAGTCTTCCTCAAGGCCTTCGGGGCCCAGCCCTCCTCCTCCTGGGTGTCTCCACCCTTCGACGAGTTATTAGATCTAATCTCTCGGAGGGTGTGGGAACATCCTGATACAGTGGAACCGGTGCCTGCCAGACCTAATAAGTTTCTTTCAGCCCCTCCCCAGAAGGAATTCCTCACTAAGGGTGTTGCAGTTGATGCTATGGTGGTGGCATCTGCCACTCAGCAGGACGTGGCAGAGGCTTCAACGTCTATTCATCCTCCTAATAAGGATTCTAGGAGCATAGATAGGTACGGGAAGCGTACCCTTTCTTCAGCGACCTTTACCCTGTGGTCGCTGTACTATCTCTGTCATTTTACAAGGCTCCAAAGGGACCTCCTCAAGGAGTTAGGAGAGTCTCTTACGGGTAATCTTTCTGAGGCGTTAGCCCAGACCGTAAGCGCCCAGATGACTACCCTGTCCTCTATTTTTAACTCGTCCATGAGGCTCATTTCCTATTCAGCCAAAGGGATGAGTAGAGCAGCGGGCACAGGAGTGGCTCTTAGGAGACAAGCCTGGTTACGCTTGTGTCCACTCGCGGAGGCCTTTAAGTCTTCCTTTGCCGACGCCCCCTTTGATGGGTCTTCTTTGTTTGGACCCAAGGTGAAGGACACACTTACTCGGTGCGAGCAGGAGGGCAAGACCTTGACTGCCGTTGGGACCCGTTTTTCCGCTCCCTCTAGACCTTACCCCAAGGCCCAGAGAGGAGGGAAAATGTGGTTCAGAAAATCCCAAAAGTTCTTCTCTACTCCACCGAGTGATTCCCCCCTCCAGAGGCAGGGGGGGGGGATTCAGGAAGACGCCGCCCTAGAGGTGGCAGAGGCCCCTGTAACTCTGGAGACCACGATTCCTTTCGTGGTTCCTCCTATCCTCAACATCCCTAGGATGTGGCCCGGCTGTGCTTCTCCGGAGCCAGTCGGGGGTCGTTTTGCGAAACACCCACAGGCTTGGGAATCTATAACCAAGGATCAGTGGGTGCTTCGCATTGTAACCGGAGGCTACCTCATTCCCTTTTTCAAGCCCCCTCCTCCTACAAGGAGAATCCCGGACGTGCTACCCAGTCAACGGGATTTAGCAGCCGTAGAAGTTTCAAAGCTGCTAAGCAAAGGGGTCATCCAGCCCGTCCCTGCCGACCAGATCGGATCAGGAACTTACTCAAGATTATTTTTGGTGCCAAAAAAGACGGGGGACGTAAGGCCCATTTTGGACCTAAGCTCATTAAATCGTTTTGTGAAGAAATCCAAGTTCCGGATGGTCACCCTTCAGTCCATTCTCCCATTATTGGAGAAGGATGTCTGGATGTGCTCCATAGACCTCAAGGACGCTTACTATCACATTTTGATACGTCAAGAGTCCAGGAGTCATTTACGCTTCCGCCTAGGAACCAGTCATTTCCAGTTTCGTGCACTGCCCTTTGGTCTCACCACAGCCCCCAGGGTGTTTACCAAGTGTCTGGCAGTGGTGACAGCTCACCTGAGAAGTCTGGGATTCCAAGTGTTTCCCTATCTCAACGACTGGCTCCTCAATGCCACCTCCGAGCATCTGCTGATTCGAGCGCTGATGGCCACAGTAACTTTGGGTCTCTCACTGGGAATCACTTTCAATTGGGAAAAATCTGTGCTGCGGCCATCTCAGCGTATCACCTTTATAGGCACAGAGTTAGACACAAAAAGAATGCGGGCATTTTTGCCATCAGAAAGAATTCAGGTTCTACAATCACAGATTCTAAATTTGTTACCCAAATCTCGAGTTCCTGCCAGACAGATTCTTCAGTTATTGGGCACAATGGCTGCAACTATCCTCTTAGTACCGTTAGCCAGGCTGCACATGCGGGTGCTGCAATGGCTATTATCGATTCAATGGTCATACCAAGAACTTCCCCTGAACCACCTGGTTCTGATTACGGACAGTTGTCGTTGAGACCTCCGTTGGTGGCTGCGTCGGTCCAACCTGGACCGGGGGCGTCCTTTCGCCCTTCAGCCCCCTGTTGCCACAGTGACCACAGACGCCTCCCAGATAGGGTGGGGGGGTCATTATCTTGACAGGTCTGTCCAAGGCACTTGGCAGGATTGTGAAGCGCACCTTCACATCAATATCCTGGAAATGAGAGTGGTGCTTCTGGTTTTGCAAGCACTTCATCATGCTCTCCCCCAAGGTACTATTGCGATTCTATCCGACAACATGTCGGTAGTTTGGCACATAAACAAGCAGGGCAGAACCAGGTCCTACCCCCTTTGCAGAGAGGCCATGAGAGTATGGCGCTGGGCCATAGCTACTCGACGTTTCTTAGTAGCCACGCGCATTCCGGGGAAAGCCAATGTGATTGCAGACAGGCTCAGCAGGACTCTCCTGTTGCCCCACGAGTGGTCTCTCAACAACAGAGTGGCTGCGCAGATCTTCGCCAAATGGGGTCTCCCTTGTTGCGACTTGTTCGCCAGCCCCAACAATGCGAAGTGCAGAGAGTTCTTCACTCTGACTCCCTCCCAGGGGCAGTCCCCCAGGGACGCTCTAGCCCACAATTGGCCCCCAGGTCTGCTTTATGCCTTCCCCCTGATCCCCCTTCTCCCTAGGGTGATTCAGAAGGCTCTTCATGTAGGGAGCCACATGATTTTGGTTGCCCCACATTGGCCCCGTCAGGTTTGGTTCCCATTCCTTCAGAAGTATGCGGTACAGGGCCCTTGGATTCTGGACCCAGTGCCGGACCTGT
Organism: Protopterus annectens; assembly: GCF_019279795.1. Lineage (NCBI taxonomy): Eukaryota > Metazoa > Chordata > Ceratodontiformes > Protopteridae > Protopterus > Protopterus annectens. Next base: position 1,630,373,150 of record NC_056725.1, read on the forward strand.
TGTCTCATCAGTCGGGACACTCTCATCCGTCCCTCCGGTCGTTGCGACTGGCTGCTTGGTTGCTCCACTTCCATCCCTAGTTAGAGATAACTCTCTTTCTCCAGAAGTGATGTACATTTTGTCCTCTTCCCACAAGCCATCCACCGTTAAGCTGTATTCCAGCAAATGGAAAAGGTTTGCCTTTTGGGCCCAGCAGCGAGGCATTGATCCTCTTACGGCCCCAGTTCCGCAGGTCTTGGAATTTCTAGCTTCATTGTTTCATTCAGGCTCTTCAGTCTCCACAATTAAAGTTCAACTGGCGGCTATATCTAATTTTCATGTTTCCATAGAACCTTTCTTAATGGCTAACAGACTTTGCAAGTCCTTTCTTAAGGGAGCCTGGCTCCTCAAGCCTCCTATGGCTCATCCTGTGCCCCCTTGGGACTTAAATTTGGTTCTTGCCTCCTTAACTGCCCATCCCTTTGAGCCGGCAGCCACTTGTGATATAAAATTTCTGTCATGGAGAACCGCCTTTCTAGTGGCAATAACTTCTGCTAAGCGGGTTTCCGAGCTTCAGGCTCTCTGTTCTACTCCTCCTTATTTGATTTTTCATAAAGACAGAGTTTCCCACAGATTGAATCCATCTTTTTTGCCTAAGGTAGCATCCCCTTTGTGCATTCAGCAATCATTGGAGCTCCCCGTTTTCTTTCCAAATTTTTCTAATAGAGCAGAATATACCTTCCACCAGTTGGATGTTCACAGGCAACTGCGTTTTTACTTAGATAGGACCAGCCAGACACGAAAATCTAACCAACTGTTTGTTTCCTTTGCGGAGAATAGGTTAGGTCTACCAGTTGCCAAAACCACCATAGCCAAATGGATTAAGGATTGCATCTCTTTCATTTATTCCCAGTCAGGCAGAGAGTTACCTTTCCCACTTAAAGCTCATTCTACCAGGGCTATGGCCACCTCTGTAGCTTTTCACTCCAAAGTTTCAATAGATGATATTTGTGCGGCTGCTACTTGGTCTTCTCCGCACACCTTCATTTCTCATTACAAGGTTGATGTGGCTTCCCGAGGCAGAGCTTCATTTGGTTCCGCAGTTCTCAGGAGTGTGTTCCAATGAGCCACCCGGGATTTAGGTGCTAGGGACGCTGTCCCATCAGTTATGAATGTAGGCGAGATAGGATCCCATTACATCTTTTAGTTATGTACTTACCATAACTTCGGATGTATGGGATCCATCTCGCCTACATTCATACATACCCACCCTCCTTCCCCCTACCTTTTGGATTTGGAGGAAATATTGCTCTTGCTGAGCTCTCCTCTTACAGTTATTGGTATGTGTTTTCTGTACCTGTATGAATGTATGAAAGCGAACAAACGAGATCTGGGGAAGCAGGTGTGGTGCATTCTGGGATAAGGGGAAGCCCAGCCAATGAGAGACTTCGTTCTAGTATATAGTGGCCGAGTCGGAGCCGACGGATCGGCTCCGAACCCATCAGTTATGAATGTAGGCGAGATGGATCCCATACATCTGAAGTTATGGTAAGTACATAACTAAAAGTTATTTTACTTTCTGGGGCTGAGCAAAGTATTTAAAGTGCTTTTTACTGTGCTTTGTTTGGGAAAAAGTTACTTTTCTGCTAATTTCCTATTTTACCAACTATTGCTGCTAATCTTCGTTTGTGAATTGAGTGTCATTTTCTGCTTGACCATAGAACAATGTATCAGTTCCTCAGCTGGACCTTCTTCAAGCCATAAAAAGAAAAGGATTGCTAAGCAGCCTTTGCCACTTATAGCAGGCTGGTGTTCTGGCTCAGCTGCAGTTGGGTGACTCTGCTGTGGCCAAAGCTGATTCCTCAAACCTCTCATCTTTTTCCTTGGATCCCTCTGGCATAGTTCATATACCCACCATGAACTGGGCATTAGACACCTCTTCAGCTGTGAGGGTCCTCTCAATGGGCAAGGAAGAGCCACTTTTGTCAGTCCTGGGAGAAGTGGCAAGGAATGTGCCTTTGCTTAGCCAGAATGTTTTGTTCATCTCTGGAGAAGTTGTTGCTGGTGGTATTGGATCTGCTTCTTCAGAAATTTCTTTCAAAAAGAGGCTGAAAACTAAACATTTGTCCTCTCCTGTGTCACTTACTCTGGGCAGGAGTAATTTATTGGGCTTAGCTCAGGATCTTGTACAGGCTCTTTACCCTTTTTGTAAGGCTGTTTCTAGTTAAAGAAACAGAATTCCTCTTTCCCTGATGACGTTCAAGAATTTGAACCTGTGGAGGGACATATGCAGTTATTTCTCCCCAGATTTCTGATTCATATTTTGAAGAGAGTGTGGTATTTGATTCTCCTTGTGAGGGATTCTTTTCCTCTGTGACTGCTTCCAGGATGACTGAATGTTTTTTGCTGGGAGAATGCTGAAGTTTCTCAGTCCCTCAGAAAATATTATGATTTGTTATTTTTGGAGTTTCCAGAACCTTCACCTGTCATACCAGTTTTGTCATCCTTGGAGGATGTTTCTGTCACAGTCTGCAGTGCCCCTGACAGTCAGCCTGTTGACCCTAAAAAAAGAGATAGATTGTATTCTCAACGTCTTTCAGGTTTTTATACACCAATCCCTGACCTGATCCAGCTATTGATGAATCCATCTACTACTAATCACTTTATTAATCTTAACTCCTCTCCTTCTGATAAAGATGGTAAAGCTTTTGATAAGTTTGAAGAAAAAGTGTATACTTCTGCAACTTTAATTTTCAGAATTTTAAAGTGTCAGAATCATATGTTAAAGTTTATCCCGACTAATTGTGAATGTATGAGGAATGGTTTGGCTTCAGTTTCCTGTTGTGATGAAAATGTCTGGTCTTACGTACCAGTAAGAGTGAAAGGGAAGGTCTACAAGAGGGTAGTGAGACCAGCTATGTTATATGGGTTGAAGTCAGTGGCATTGAGAAAAAGGCAGGAGCCAGAGCTGGACGTGTCAGAGTTAAAGATGTTAAGATTTGCACTGGGTGTGACAAGGGTGGACAGGATTAGGAATAAGTATATTAGAGGGTCAGCCCAGGTTGGAAGGTTTGGAGACAAAGCCAGAGAGGCAAGATTACATTGGTTTGGACATGTGCTGAGGAGGGATGCAGAGTATATTGGGAAAAAGATGCTAAAGATGAAGCTACCAGGTAACAGGAAAAGAGGAAGGCCAAAGATAAGGTTTATGGATGTGGTGAAAGAGGACATGCAGGTGGTTGGTGTGACAGAGCAAGATGCAGGGGACAGAAAGAAATGGAAACAGATGATCCTCTTTGGCAACCCCTAATGGGAGCAGCCGAAAGAAGAAGAAGGAGGAAAACGTCTGCAATATGTAATTTAATTTCTTCTGCTTCTCAAATCACTACTCATTGTTTAAAATGTGTTTATGACTCTGTAGATACTAGCTCCAGGACTGCTGCCACTGGAACTATTTTAAAGAGGCTTACGTGATTGCATTCTCAGAACCTCCCAGAAGACATCAAAAATGAAAATTTGAATTCTTCCTTGGACAGAGATTTAGTGTTTGGAGCTTCTACTGTAGAAGTTAGCAGACGGTGTGATGAGAGGAGAAAGCTGATTAAAGGAATCTCTCAGATTTTGTAGCACTCCTTTTCTAAGTTTTCCAAGGGATGCCACTCCAGTGACTACAACTCAGGTTATTCAAGTTCACTTAGCAGCTTGAGCATTTGATGGAGTTGGCAGGGAGGATGGGTTATTCCTGTCCTGGAAGGAGGGATCGTGCTGACATCTCTCTCCAGTGCTGGCTGAGGTTAGTGCTCAGGGAAGCTGGATGTTAGGCTGGAGGGTTGGGATACATGGAACACACTGTAGTTTCCATATGCCCAACCAGTTGTAGCTAGTCCTAGGCATGTAGGGGGAGGGACATAGGCCAGAAAAATTCCCAGACCCTGTGGATGATGGTAGGACTCCCAATTCCTGGGACACACCTCCACTGAATGTAAGTGTATAACCCTTAACTAGAGCCCTCAGACAGAAGGTGGGTGGGCTTAATGGGCAAGGAGGAATAACATGAGAGGAAAAACTTGGGGTCTGGATGAAAAAAAAAAAAGGTTCTCCAAGGGAATCTCTGCTCTCTCCTCTAACCTTGACCAAAAAAAAAAAAACAGTCTCAGCAGAATGCTGGTAAGTAGACATTTAAAAAGTAATGACAGGGGCTACTTTAGTGGCATAGAAGGATAGAGCCCTGACTATGACCAAATTATCCAGGTTCTATTACCAGCTTAATCGACTGATGGAGTGGCAGGAAGGAATGGATGTGCCCATCTCGGATAGAAGAGAGTTCATCAGTGACACTGCCTTAGAGGAGATGTGGTTCAGTGAGGGGAGTTGTCCTCAGACAAGATTGATGAGCATGGGAGGTGGGGCAGAGAATGGGTAGGACATATAATAATCCCCCAGGACAGAAGCATTGACAGCTGAGCCCCCAAGACGCCCTTAGGATCCATGATCATTCCGAGCAATATCAGGGTAAGCCCAGGGATGTCAGAGTCAAGTTGGTATGCCCGGCGTGGCATGGATGTGGGAAACTGAGTACCCGACTGATGTAATGATGTCCCAAGGGTGAATAAAAAAAGCAGTCACAGGGAGATTCCAAAAAGAAGGCAGGATCCCTTCCCAGAGTAAAGGACAGTTAAAAAAGTCAGAATGATTATATGAAGGGCCTTGTCCTCCCTCCTCTGTCAGTCCATTAATCATCCCAGAAAGTCTGAGTCTCCATTTCTGTATTGTTTCAGACAAATGGGTCCTGAATGTAATCTGTGTAGGCTACAGGTGGCAGTGGGAGAAACTTCCTCCTTTCCAAGGGGTTCTCCCTCATCCTGCAAACCAAACTCTTCTCTTTCCTCCTGTCACACATCATATGCTGCCTCAGGGGTTAATAAAAGCTGTCCTCCTCCACTGTTAGGTTAAGGATGTTATTCAAGAATGTTCCTGGTGCTAAAGAAAGAGGATTCTTGGAGACCAATTCAGGATTTTTCTTTCCTGAACAACTTCATAATAGCTTCCAAATTGAAAATGTTTTACTTCACAACCTGCTACCCTTTCTTCCAAATCTGAGGTTTTTTGTAACTTTGATTTAAAAAAATGCATATTATTACATTCCTATTCATCCAGATTTCAGGTGTTTGTTAAGGTGTTGTGTGAAACACTATCAATTCTCTGCCTTACCCTTTGGGCTATCCACTGCTCCAAGAGTGTTCAAAAAATATCTAGCTCCCATTATACCCTTTTGCAGACTACAGGGTATCCACATTTTCCATACTTGTCAAGTTGCAAATCTTTGTAGAGCCTTTTTCAAAGTGACCCTTGTTGGGTCAGAGATCTACTACACATTCTAGGATTCCAAGAGAATATTTAAACATCTTTTCTGACTTCCTCTCACAGGATTGTTTTTCTGGGATGCCTGCTATGATTCTCCCTTCTTTTGGAATTGGCCAAGGTCAGTTACCACAAGCTTAATCACAGACTGGATTTACTCACACAAGATCAAGGGTGTTTGATACATCCCAATGCCAATCAACTGTAACAGACTGCCTAAATGAAATGGTCTTAATACCAGGCACATGTTTTATGAGGGTGTGCAGCAGCTATTAATGGAGACAAAAATCCTGCCACTAGAAAATCATATATTAGCAAATGGAAAAGAGTTTCTAGTTGGTGTAAACAAAAGAATCAGCATCCACTCTGGGCTAGTGTTTCTCTGGTTTTACAGTATTTGTTGTGTGATTTGCTACCCTATGGCTTGTCTTACTTCTCAGTCAAGGATAATTTGTCAGCCATTTCAGCACTTCTGCCCATGGATCCCCCCCTTTCAATGCAATCTCATGTGAAAATGTTCTTATGGTGGGTCAACCTTATCTCATTTTCCACAGAGATAGGGTTTCTTTAAGAACTAATCCTTCCTGTATACCTAAAGTGGTATCCAAGTTTACTTTAAGCTAATCTGTCCATCTCCTTGTTTTCTTTCCTGAAACTAGAAATATGGAAGAAAGGATACTTCATACCTTGGATGTCCACAGACAATTTGGATACTATCTTGACTGAACAAAATCTTTCAGAACTTATGATCATGTTCATTTCTTGTGATGGTGAGAAGGGGAAACCTTTGTTAAAGCAGACTATTTTCAGTGGTTGTCTCAGGCTGCTACCTTTTATTACTCCCATCATGAGAAAACTATTCCAGGCTGGGTTAAGACTTACTCTGCCAGGGTTTTGGCTTCATCTATGGCTTCATGGTTGGACTCTAGAAGTATTCTAGAAGTAGCAACTTGGTCTTCTGTTCATATATTTACAAAGCACTGTAAACGAGATTCCTTCTACAGGTCTAGGATAGGCATTTTTAGGACCATTCTCTACTGGCTTCTGGATCATTCTCTTCCATCTTCCAGTTCTTTTAAGCTATGGTACTCTACCCTTATAGCTTAGACTATTCCAGCAGTGATCATAATTATGAAAATAGTACTGTGATGATGTGAAGTATTGTCAGCTGTGCCAGGAGAAGTAGAGCAGTGGATGTGCAACATATGCCAGCACAACTGGCTGGAATGTGGGAAATAATTATATGTTATTTGAGTATCAAACTGATTTGTGCAGGTACGTGTGTTGAAAATGGATTTGTAAAGTTGCTTGTGTTAAAAATGTACCAACAGAGGGTCCTGTGTTAAATATGGTTAAAAGTGACTAGACAGACACCGTACTACTGTATTCGTTAATATTTATTTGTATTATAACAAATTCTTTCCAAGCAGTTAATACTGTCAGAGTTATTTCAATTCTATTATAACACGGCTAGAACACAAAGTAAAGACTGATGCACACTCAGTCAAAGACGTCACTAAAGAAGAGAAAATAATGCACAGTTTATATATCCTTTTCAAAGGTTAAACACTGCTATTTTTGTCCTTGTGGTTTCTTCTGGTTTCCGTTTTATGTAGTCTTTGAAAAGCCGCTATTTCTGATATGGAAAGTTTGTTTTTCTTCTTTGAAATATCAAGTTGTTATTTCTGATATTTAAAGTTTTTGTTTTTTTTCCTTTGAAATGTCAAGTAAAAGGTCCTTGTTATTTTTGACATAGAAAGTCCCCAATATTTCTGAAATGAAAAAGTCCCTGTCTGAAATGTTAATGTAAGAACCACTTCCTTCTTTGTATAACAGGATGCCATTTTACAGTAAGCTCACAGCCACTTTTATTAATAACTAAACTAGACATTTACAATAAGTCTATAATAAAGTAATAAGTATAATAAGTCTATAAAATAAGCCATTTTTTATTACTTAGCTGCTCTGCAAAGCAAGCCATACTGTTTTGAAATCTGCTGTTCAGCCTTGCACAATTCTATTTTACTGCACACACAATATAACTTTGGAGAAAAGTATTTTAATTTATATAATCTCTATCAATTCCCCCTTTTTAATTAAATCAAGGAAATTGTAAAACAATTTACAAGACAATACAATCTTCTGTATTTTGAACCCCTTGATCCACTGCAGTATATGGATCCACTGCACTCAATATTATTTCTTCATATACCACTCCATTACTGACGGCAGTTACCTGGTTTACACCTTTGTTAACACAAATTTTAACACACATACAAACTGTTGTAGTTAAGAAGATAATGGCAATAAGGGCAACTAATGCTGTAATTGTGGTACCCCACCATCCTGAGAATAGTTCGCTTAACCAATCTGACCATTCCGTAGTCCATGTTTTCCTAGCCTTTGAAGAAACCTCTGCAATTCTTTCTAAATGTCAATGTATAGCCTCTGATTTGTCAGGAATATATGTAAAGCATTCTGTTTTGATTAAAACACATACCTCCCCCCGACTAGCATGCAGGTAATCCAAAGCCATTCTGTTTTAGGTTCATAGGTTCATACTAGGCTATCTGCTCTAGGGCATTTATAAGCCTAGCCAGAGTGTGTTTGGCTTTCGCCACCCATTTTAAAATAATTTTGCTATGCCCTTTTTCGAGGTTAGTATACTGTACCTCTGTCTAACAGTGACACAGAAGTGATACCCGGGGTAAACCTACGACCTCCCATCCACTCATCAAGATTCCTCTTGAAGAGAGTCAATGAGGGACTCTACCTAACCTGGACTGGGATTTTATTCCTGAGTGAAGGGAGCCTTTGGGTTATGAATCTGTCCCTCCAGCATGTCCTATTTATTTCAGTGCTGAGGTTCAAGTCTCTCGAGCGCGTAGCTCGAAGGGATTTGGATTTTCTGAAGTGCAGCATGTCCATTAATTCCGGGTTGGACATGGCTTTATACATCAGGCACAGATCGCCTCTGAGCAGGCGGCATGCCACTGAGTAGAGCTGGAGTTTCTTTAACCGGGCAGCATATGGCATCTGTTTGAGCCCTTTGATCTTCTTGGTGAGGTACTTTTGGGGTCTTTCCAGTTGCTGCAGGTGCCTGGTAAGGTACATCCCAAAAGGGGCATTGTACTCAATTATGGGCCTGATGAGGGATGAGTAAAGAGGCATGATGACCTCCCCTGATCTAGATGTGAATCCCTTCATGATTAGGTGGGCTATATAAAATGTTTTTCTAACCACTTTGGCCACGTGGTTGTCAAATGAGAGATTGCTATCAACTTGGGTCCCCAGGTCCCTAATTACTTCTTCTGTACTTAATGGATTACCACCTATGTGGTAATTTGTGGGCACTTTGTTTTTGCCAAAGGGGATGACTATACACTTTTTGCCATTTAGCTTGAGGCCATGGCTCTGGCACCAGTTGTCTGTTTCTATGAGGCCCTTTTGGAGGATGCTTGTGTCGGCTGGAGTGTTGATTATGGCGCCCAGTTTGCAGTCATTTGCAAACTTGGTCAGCCACAGTCCTTCCATGTTGAGCTGTACCTCCGAGAAATATATACCAAACAAGAGAGGTCCCAGGACTGAGCCTTGTGGGACGCCACTTGTAACTGGTTTGGAGTCTGACATGGCTCCAGCAATTCTAACCATGTGGGTTCTGTCCTTGAGCCAGTTTGCAACCCATCTAGTGACATAGGGGTTTATATTTAAGCTGGTCAGCTTATCTATAATGCCCGAGTGGGGTATTGTATCAAAGGCTTTTGCGAGGTCCAGGTAGGCTGTGTGGACCACCTTCCCCTCATCAATGGTCTTAGTGACTGTTTCAAAGAAATCAACCAGGTTTAAGAGGCAGGATCTGCCCTTAACAAATCCAAACTGGGTAGGATCCAGTGTCTGTAGGTCCCCAATATCTTTATTTATGAAGTCCATGATGATCCTTTCCATAGCTTTGCAGTCCAAGCTAGTCAGGCTTATGGGGCGATAGTTTCCAGGATACGTTGTGGCACCACCTTTGTGGAGTGGGACCACTGTTGCTGTACGCCACTCTTTGGGTACATATCCTGTAGTAAGGCTGAGACTGAACAGTAGTTTTATGTTTGGGTTTAGCTCTTCTTGGAGTTCATGTAGGATGCAGCCCGGGACACCGTCTGGTCCCATTGATGCTGTGTTTTCTGCTTTGGAGAGGGCAGCTCTTACCTGAGCATCTGAGATGTCAGGGGGGCAGCACTCTGCTGGGATAGATATTTGCCCTTTTGGTGGGGAGGGGGGGAGACGTTTGCGCTGAACCTGTCAGTTAGGATGTTGGCAATGTCTGTGGGTTCGGTGTATTTTTTGTCATTTTGGACTAATTTTGAGCATATCTGGGAATTCCCATCCAGGTTCCTAACATAACTAAAGAAAGCCTTGTGATTATCCTTAGTGTCCTGTGCAATTTTTCTCTCGAAGCTGGCCTTAGACGATTTTATGGGTGCCCGCAGTTTTTTGCTAATACTGATCAGAGATGCCTTCCTTTTTGGGATTTTGCTCTATCATGTAGTAGCTTCCTCCTTCTATTGTATAGTTTGTTTATGGCTGGGGTCCACCAGACAGGACGTCTGCCTTTGGAGGATTGGGACTTGGTTTTATTTGGGATTGCATGATCCATACATTCCTGAAGGTATTCATAGAATGCGTTTATAAAGGATTCTGCGGTCTGGGCCATATTTTCCACAGGCCCCGGGGGCTTTGAAGGATTTCACCTCAGTTTTGAGGAGTCTGAAATTTGCATTAGAGAAGTTTTTCACTGTGGTTTTCAGGGCAGGGGGTGGAGTCAGGATGTGAATATCCAGTGAGATTAGTTTATGGTCTGATCTTACCAATGAGGGATAGACTTCTGGTCTGGAGCATAGAGTCCCCATGTTGGTGATGATCAGGTCCAGTATGTTTTCCCCTCTTGTGGGAGTGGTAACAAGTTGTTTCATAGCATTTGAGTTTATAAATTCTAGGAACCTTTGGGCTAGGGTGTTGGAGCTAGAGTAATGCTCCCAGTCTGTTTGGGTAGTTGAAGTCGCCCAATATAATGGTGTTTGGAGAGACCTTCATATTTTCCAGTGTTCTCAGGAAGACTGAGTGGGGTTCCGGGGTTTGGGAGGGTGGTCTGTAGCAGGCTATAAACTGGAAGGCAGTTTTACCCACTGTTAGTTGCACATGGATAGTCTCTGATGCTTCGTGCTGTGCCACCAACCAGGAGGTGTTGGTATCTTTGACGAATATTGATACTCCCCCTCCTTTTGTGGTTCGGTCCAAGTTTTGGGGCCGAAAAGCATGGTATGAGGTATAACCTGGTAGTGCTGGGGTGCTCTCGGGAGCCTTGAACCAGGTTTCTGTTACTGCACAGATATCGATGTTCTCCATGCTAAGGAGAGTTTTGAGTGCGTGCATCTTGAGGTTTAGACTTCTGGCATTGAGTAGCATTACTCTTAGTTTCTTATCCCTTGTGATACCTATGGAGGTGGGTTTCTCTTTTGAGCCTTGCCTAAAAAAGGCACTATGGGGGTAGCAAGAGCCTTTGCCAATATCCGAAAGCCCAGGGGTGACAGGTGCAAGCCATCCCTAGCGAAGCATCGTGGCTTGTCGAGCATGTCATTCCCAGCTGACAGGCATTGGATCCCCTTTGAATGACACCAATACTTAAGCCAATTGTTGAAATTGATCATCTTGTCTTCATATTGTGGCATCATTCTTGGTGAGGGTAAGATGCTACTCAAGGTCAGGGTCATACCGGCCTGGGCTACATGCTCAGAGAGCTCCTCTATGAAGGACCATTGTTCTCATTGCTACCATCTCTTCTGTTATGTCTGAGATAGCCCCATAAGTTGTATTTGCTAAAATGTCCATTAGTTTTGCAACTTTCCGTAATTCCCATATTGCTTTTGCAGCACCATACCAGGGAAAAATTCCAGTCCCTGAGATAATGCCATCCCCTAGATCTGTTTTAAATCTTCTCCAGTTTTGGAGAAATCATTATAAACTTCAGGAGCCTCTCTCTTTTTCCGATGATTTCTATCCATCTCTCCTGGCAATGTGTGAGTAATTCTCATCATTGGAATTGCAAATCCTATGTAGCAAGATCCCTTCCAGCCTACTGGCAACCATTTATATGCATTTTTTCCATATACAAAAAAGAATTTGCTTGCCAATATTGTAACATTTTCTTGGCCTATTGGATTATTCATGGCCCCATTTTTGAAAAAAATTTTCATATCTTCCTAAAAGGAAGTATTATGTATCGATTCCCATTTTGTTTTTATCTTATCAGTTCCTCCTTGATACTTCAGTTTGTCTCATGACCATAAGTGATGTAAGGTAATAGAATAATTACAGGTGCTAATACCAACCCTAACTTTCCCCTTCTGGTGAAAACAGAGTATTCCTTTTTCTGCTTCCATTAATTGCAAATGCTCTTTAATGACTGACTGATTTATAACTTTATTTTTAAAAGACCCCTTAAACATAAACCCTGTATCAGTAATATTTACCGGTGCTGCATATAATGGCATTTTCCCTCTGTAAGGAATGTGGCTGCAAACCCAACAATTTGACTTACTGTGTGTTTTTGCAAACAACCTCTGCATAGCCAAAAATGTATTGAACTCAGGCACCCAATCATGGTGTCTTTGCTCACGTGACTTATTACATTGGAGTATTTCTCCCCATTTCTTCTTTACAGCCTTTTTATCTATATTTTGTGCTGCATGTACACAGGGCCGGTGTTAGCATTTTGGAGGCCCCAGCAAATGTTAATTTGGGGGCCCCTAAGCACTTCCTGTCCAAGTATCGCCTTATTACTGCCACCCCTTCTTAGCAAACTTTTAGTTCATACTACAAGCTTTTAGGTGTAGTATGCACAGAATGACCTGTATATACAATACTATTGCATTACAACAGGCTGTGTACCACACTATGTTGGCCCATCTCACAAAGGGAGATGTACAGTTTCTGGCATTTACTTGCAACAGTGATAGATTACAACAACTGTATGCACAGGTCTGGACTTAGGTGAAATGGAGCCCTAGGCCTACTGTTTTGGCCCCCTCATCCTCCCATACAGACACCCTTTAGTTCTCCCCTATGTTTCTTCCCATCTTGGACTCCCACACCATGATCATTACTTTTTTCTTCCTTTTCTCACATTTTGCGTTACTCCAGCTTTTTCAATAAGCCATAACTTTCTATATGCTCTGAAATGCAATTTAAAGTTTTTTTTTCTTTTTACACAAGCTTTTCATCAATGACGGCTTAAACAGAAATTATGATTAAGGCAATTGTAAGGAAAGTGAAAAAAATGATTACAGTAATGTATTCTACTTTGTTGCTCCTAGACAGTAAACTCCCCCTGCACAAGCTGTAATAACCTTTGTACACCTCTGATGTGTGTGAAAATTAAAACAATGACCACACTGTCTTCAACACAAACACAATAATGACCTCCTGTGCACACCTGTAAAGTTTGACTGTGATGAAAATTAAAGAAGCAATAATCACACAATCTCCAGCCCCCCCCCCCATATAACCTACAGCAGCTTTCTGTAAACACACACGCATGACTAGGGCTGGTTTTAGAATGAGAGCAGAGGTAATTATCCACTTTATCATATCATAGCCCTGTTTAGGTTAAAGAGTATAATCAGGCAATTAATACATGTTTCTCCAACCAACAGCAGCTTTTGTGGGGCCCCTGCACAGTCAAGGGTGATTAAGGGAGCTCCTTGAATCCATTTATACACTCTGGGGAGTGGGGACCACTGAACTTCTAGAAGATCTAAGTGTATGAATGTTCTGTGATATGTTTTATGCCATACCTTTGAAAATTAAATATAATGATGTGTATATTCTTGATGTTTTGCTATTGTAGAGCTTTTCTCCCTGGGCCTCCCCTGAAAATGGGTTTTTGACCCAGTCGGACTTTCCCAGTTAACAAATGTCAAATAACTAAATACAATTACTTGTTATCTGCATTTTTTACTGGTACCCAGTAGAATAATGTATATGTACTGGCATTATTTGGTGTGTGCACAGATGATCAGTGATATTTTTTAGAGACACACAAGCCATAACAATACCAGTTTTGTACAATACATTTCTGTGCTAAGTATATTCCTTAAATACAATAAAATTCATACTAAAATTCATAAGTAAAATCATAATAAAATTACCACTGAATGAATTTCATTTTATTACATTCATAATTATATTGTTCCTATGTAAATCTGTAATAAAGTGTTGGTTCTATATATTTATTCTATTTCCTATCAACTTCTAAGATGGGTCTAATGGATAGGTACTCATTTATACCTGGTGGGACTGATGCATTTAGCCTTATTTGCCATCTGGCTTCTCTTTCCCCTACTACCTTCCTAATGTCCCCACCTCGTGGGTTGTACCTAACCAATTCAAGTATTCCGAACTGGAAACCGGAACACTCTTTATTGTCATTTAAATGTTTCCACAGGGCATTTTTCTCATCCCCTCTTTTAATACTGTATTCATGATTGTATATCCTATTTCTCAAGCATCTGGTAGTTTTGCCCACATAAAAACTTGGACATTTACTACACTTAGCTAAATAAACCAGGTGCTTGGATCTACAATTTCCCTTTTGGAACTTCACCTTGGTTGCATTTATATCCTCAAGTGTGATTGAGGGGGAGTTGATAATATAAGGACACTGCTTGCATGTCCCTCATTTTTTGTCCCCTTTTCACAACCACTCAGGTGTCTAATTTTTAATTCTAATAACTTTTTCATATTAATACCATTTCTATAGACGAACACAGGTCTATCCCCCACTATTTTGGAGACATTACTATCAATCTTCATAATATTCCAATGCTTCTGCAAAATATTACTAATCTCCCTGCTATGGGGTGCATACTGCAATACACAGCCTCTGGCATATTTCTCTCTATCAGAACTAATAACATCTCTCCTCACAGGAGCGTCACCTTTACTCATACCTTTATTTCCTAACAGTGGTTTATATTTCCTCCCCCATTGACCCTTAACATAATTGGTAACGTCAGCTACCATGCTAGCCGGATAACCCCTGTTCCTAAAATACATCCCTATCTTTCCTAGTTCACTGTCTACATCATTGCCATCAGATGTCATCCTAGCCACCCGAATACATTGACCCTTTATTATATTTCTTTTTTGGACCAAGGGATGGCTACTGTTGAACTGTAGATAGGAATTACTAAAAGTGTCCTTCCTATATATATTCAATTTAAATTTCCCATTTTCCAAGGTTATCTTGGTATCCAAATAGGAAATAGAATCTTTTTCTACACAAAAAGTAAACTTAAGGTAATCACTACATGAGTTCAAATATGTTTTAAAATTATCAAATTCCTCCATATTCCCTTTCCAAACAACAAAAATGTCGTCCAAGAAACGCAGATAACATCCCATAAAACTAAACCAATCAGATTTAAAAAAAAACTCTTCCTCCCAATCTAAAAGAAATAAGTTGGCAAACATCAGGGCGCATGCCGCACCCATGGCTACCCCCTTACTTTGCTTAAAATATTCCCCCTCAAACATGATATAGTTGTGGGATAACACTATATCCATGAATTCTAATATTAATAATGTTCTCTCCCATGGTAGAATACCTTTTTTCCTAATACTTTCTTGAAACCTACACATTCCTTCTTGTTTCGGTATGCTGGAAAATAAATCTACCACATCGATCGTTACCAGCCATTCCGCTCCTATAGCTATATCTGGCTGTAGTCTACTCAAAAAATCCCATGAATCAATTACTATGTGGGGAATGTTCTCGTATATGGGTTTAAGTCACTTATCTATTACCTTGCCAAAGGGGAAGGTTTTCGAATCACTTCCCAAAATAATGGGTCTGAAAGGGGGATTGTGGATATCTTTGTGGACTTTGGGTATCCCTTCTATTGTGCTTATTATTGGATATTCCACTTTCAAAAAGTTGTACAAATCACCATCTATTCTATTTTCGACTAGTAAGTCCTCTAAAAAGAGATCAATCTTATGATACCCAATATTTACCTCATTAATAGATGCTATGTCATAATTTCCAGAATTGAGCAAAATGCTGTTCATCATACTGGTGTAATCTTCCTTATAATAGAGGACAGCTCCCCCACCCTTGTCGGGTTTCATTATTCGTATGCTGTTATCATTCTGTATATCTCTCAATACTAAAGCCTCATCTTTTGTAAGATTATATTTCGTTTTTTTGAATCTATTTTTCCTATTGTATTGGTAAATTTCATCTATTACTAATTTCTCATATGTCCCTAACAAGTTGTGTAAAGGGGGTGTGAAGCCTTTCTAAACTCACTTAGCACTTTGTGGGGTTTACCATCAAAAACTACCCCCAAATTCAATTTCCTTATATATTTTTTAACATCTACTACATAATCCACCAATTTGAAGTTGTTGTTAAGTGTAAATTTCATCCCCTTTGTTAATAGTGTAAAATGTTCCTTTTTAAGTTTCATACTTGTATAATTATAGATGGTGAAATCTCCTCTTGTATTTATAATGTCGTTGACTCTCACGATACCCTGTCCATTATCTCTAGTTTTGGCCATTGTAGTTCCAACTATCTCCCATTGTAATTTCCCTTCTTCTTTCTGTTCCCCAAGTCCCTGTTCCTGTCCATATCCTCCCATCCCATTTCTTCCTCTAAAAAATTATTAGATTGGGGTCTCCCCCTATTATATCCTTCGTTCATTTTATTAACCTGATGGTCTCTATAGTGGAAATTTTCTCTATACTTGTTTTGTCCATGTCTTTTCTCATAATTGTATGTAGATCCTTTTTGTTTAGTAGTATTAACTCTATCCCATCTATACGCGTGTCCATTTTTATATTGGTCGAGGTCCCTGTTCAACTTCTTACATTTTCTCTCAAACTGTTTCACCACAAGTCCCTCAACCCAAGTATATTGGGATTCTAAAGACAATTCACATTCATCATATAGTAGATCATTTTGTATAACATTGTTCAATTCTTCTAATTCGACCATAAGTGTACATATCTTATTGTCATTACATTTAATAATGAATTTCATGAACGTAAAGCCAAACTCGTCAAACATTTTTGTACATTCTCCTTTAACATTTGTGTCCAATACAATCCCCATGGGTATTTTAAAAAATCTCAACCCCATGGGTACAACACCCTTGTCAAGACATTGTTTTAAATACAAATTGTCCAACTGAATACTTTTCAGAACCTTTAACTTTTTCCCAAAGTCAAAAATGAAATCTTTCAGTGTTTTTTCTTCAGTTGTAACAAATTCATTTTTGTGACCTACACGATCCGATCTAAACCCACCATCAAAATTAAACTCATCTACCAAAAAGTTGTTAAAATTAAATCGTCCTTTGTCCTTTCCATTATTATTTGAAAAGGTGCGTTTTACAGTACCTGTATGTTTGTCATGAGCAGCAATTGCATACGTCTTCTTCGGGACAGTCCGTTTCGGCTTAGCGCCTGAAATGTTATAGTCCAACATCGATCCATTTGTACTACCTCCTATCGAACCTATCCCATCCTCTTTTTCACCTAAACACGATCTGTTGGAGGTTCCACAATTTCCCAAAACGCCATTACTCTCTCCATCGGTGTGAACATCACCACCACGGCTCCGGGTCTGCGTACGTGTTGACGTCACCATCTTCTCCTTGTTTGCGTAAGTGTTAGGTTGCGACATAATTTCTAGCAACCTGGTCAATTCCCCCCCGCATTATAGCCATCTCAGATTGCAGACCACGGATATCATCTCTCCTTGGAGAAAAAATAGAGGGAAGTTCATCTAACGAATCCATCCTTGGAACACGACTAATAAAAATAATGAAATCTGGAACAGTCAACCATATAAATCCAAAAGAAATCTGCTCCACACGACAGTAGGCAATGCACCAATACACAAATAATACCAACTTCTTCTTCCGTAACTGTTTATTTGTATAAAAAATCCACTGGTTAAGTGCTTTCATCTATCACAAGACTTCATCAGAACACCGTACATTCAACTCAATTTACTTATATACATAATTATTAAGTCACATGTATATACCTCATTAAACATTTAAAGTGCTGGTGCAAATTTCATCATTCCCTCCATAATAATTGTTAAAAATACATTTCTGTGCTAAGTATATTCCTTAAATACAATAAAATTCATACTAAAATTCTGGTCTGCAATCTGAGATGGCTATAATGCGGGGGGAATTGACCAGGTTGCTAGAAATGATGTCGCAACCTAACACTTGCACAAACAAGGAGAAGATGGTGATGTCAATGCGTATGCAGACCCGGAGCCATGGTGGTGATGTTCACGCCGATGGAGAGAGTAATGGCGTTTTGGGAAATTGTGGGAGAGGTTCGATAGGAGGTAGTACAAATGGATCGATGGATCGATGTTGGACTATAACATTTCAGGCGCTAAGCCGAAATGGACTGTCCCGAAGAAGACGTATGCAATTGCTGCTCATGACAAACATACAGGTACTGTAAAATGCACCTTTTCAAATAATAATGGAAAGGACAAAGGACGATTTAATTTTAACAACTTTTTGGTAGATGAGTTTAATTTTGATGGTGGGTTTAGATCGGATCGTGTAGGTCACAAAAATGAATTTGTTACAACTGAAAAAAAAACACTGAAAGATTTCATTTTTGACTTTGGGAAAAAGTTAAAGGTTCTGAAAAGTATTCAGTTGTACAATTTGTATTTAAAACAATGTATTGACAAGGGTGTTGTACCCATGGGGTTGAAATTTTTTAAAATACCCATGGGGATTGTATTGGACACAAATGTTAAAGGAGAATGTACAAAAATGTTTGACGAGTTTAGCTTTACATTCATGAAATTCATCATTAAATGTAATGACAATAAGATATGTACACTTATGGTCGAATTAGAAGAATTGAACAATGTTATACAAAATGATCTACTATATGATGAATGTGAATTGTCTTTAGAATCCCAATATACTTGGGTTGAGGGACTTGTGGTGAAACAGTTTGAGAGAAAATGTAAGAAGATGAACAGGGACCTCGACCAATATAAAAATGGACACGCGTATAGATGGGATAGAGTTAATACTACTAAACAAAAAGGATCTACATACAATTATGAGAAAAGACATGGACAAAACAAGTATAGAGAAAATTTCCACTATAGAGACCATCAGGTTAATAAAATGAACGAAGGATATAATAGGGGGAGACCTCAATCTAATAATTTTTTAGAGGAAGAAATGGGATAGGAGGATATGGACAGGAACAGGGACTTGGGGAACAGAAAGAAGAAGGGAAATTACAACGGGAGATAGTTGGAACTACAATGGCCAAAACTAGAGATAATGGACAGGGTATCGTGAGAGTCAATGACATTATAAATACAAGAGGAGATTTCACCATCTATAATTATACAAGTATGAAACTTAAAAAGGAACATTTTACACTATTAACAAAGGGGATGAAATTTATACCTAACAACAACTTCAAATTGGTGGATTATGTAGTAGATGTTAAAAAATATATAAGGAAATTGAATTTGGGGGTATTTTTTATGGTAAACCCCACAAAGTGCTAAGTGAGTTTAGAAAGGCTAGTTCCTTCACACCCCCTTTACACAACTTGTTAGGGACATATGAGAAATTAGTAATAGATGAAATTTACCAATACAATAGGAAAAATAGATTCAAAAAAACGAAATATAATCTTACAAAATATGAGGCTTTAGTATTGAGAGATATACAGAATGATAACAGCATACGAATAATGAAACCCGACAAGGGTGGGGGAGCTGTCCTCTATTATAAGGAAGATTACACCAGTATGATGAACAGCATTTTGCTCAATTCTGGAAATTATGACATAGCATCTATTATAGGTTCATAGGTTCATACTAGGCTATCTGCCCGAGGGCATTTACAAGCCTAGCCCATAGTTTTGTGGCTTACGCCACCCCTTAAGTATTGGGAACTATACCCATTATTTTGCTGTGCCTCTGTCGAGCAGTGACACTGAGGTAATCCCTGGGGTATATCTGCGATCTCCCATCCATTGGTCAAGATTTCTCTTGAACAAGGCCAGCGAGGTGCTCTGCCTCACATATACCAGGATTTTATTCCACAGCATAGGAAGTCTTTGGGTGATGAATCTATCCCTCCAGCACGTCCTATTAATAGCCGTGTCGAGGTTTAAGTCTCCCGCCCTTGTGGCTCTGACGGATCTAGATTTTTTGAGGTGAAGCATATTCATCAAATCTGGGTTTGACATGGCCTTGTATGTTAGGCAAAGGTCACCTCTGAGCAAGCGGTGGCGACTGAATAGAGCTGGAGTTCTTTCAGTCGGGCAGCATAGGACAGATGTTTGAGACCCTTTATCCTTTTGGTGAGGAACTTTTGTGGCCTCTCCAGCTGCTGCAAGTGTCGGGTCAGATACATTCCGAATGGGGCATTGTACTCAATCATTGGTCTGATGAGTGATGAGTATAGGAGACTATGACCTCCCTTGATCTAGATGAGAATCCCTTCATGATAAGGTGGGCAATGTAGAAGGTCTTCCTAACTACTTTAGCTACATGGGTGTTGAATGACAGACTACTATCAACCTGGGTCCCCAGGTCCCTGATAACTTCTTCTGTGCTCAGTGGATTGCCACCTATTTGGTAGCTAGGGGTAACCTTGTTTTTCCCGAAGGGTATGACTATGCATTTTTGGCATTTAACTTTAGGCCATGGCTCTGGCACCAGTTATCCGTTTCTGTGAGACCCTTCTGAAGGATATCTGTGTCAGATGTGTTTTCTACTATGGCCCAGTTTGCAGTCATCTGCAAACTTTGTCAGCCATAACCCTCCTGTGTTTGCTTGTACTTGGAAAAGTAGATGCCAAACAAGAGTGGGCCCAGGACTGAGCCCTGTGGTACACCACTTGTGACAGGCTTTGAGTCTGACATGGCACCAGCAACTCTGACCCTGTGGGTTCTGTCACTCAGCCAGTTTGCAACCCATCTTGTGATGTATGGGTTAACATTTAAGCTGATGAGTTTTTCAATGATACCCGAGTGGGGTATTGTATCGAAGGCCTTCGCCAGATCGAGGTAGGCTGTATGGACTGCCTTTCCCTCATCAATGGCTTTGGTGACTGTTTCAAAAAGTCAACCAAGTTTAGAAGGCATGATCTGCCTTTGACAAAGCCAAACTGGGATGGATCCAAAGTCTGCAAATTCCCTATGTCTTTATTTATGAGGTCCATTATGATCCTCTCCATGGCTTTGCAGATAAGGCTTGTCAAGCTAATGGGCCAGTAATTTCCAGGGTCGGTGGAGGCACCGCCTTTGTGAAGTGGGACCACAGTTGCAGTGCGCCACTCCTGGGTGCGTATCCAGAGGTAAGACTATGATTAAACAGCTGTCCTAGCTGTGGGTTTAATTCCTCATTGAGTTCGTGGAGCACACAGCCGGGGACACCATCAGGTCCCATGGATGCTGTGTTTTTGCTTTGGAGAGAGCAGTTCTCACTTGGGCGTTGGAGATGTTTGGGGGCTGCAATCGCTTGGTATAGATATCTCTCCTTTGGGGAGGGAAGAAGTTTGCACTGAACCTGTCAGCCAGTATGTTGGCAATGTCTGTAGGATCAGTAATCTTCACATCATTTTGAACTAGTTCTGAGCATATCTGGGAGTTTCCTCCCAGGTTTCTAACATAGCTAAAGAAGGCCTTATGATTGTCTTTTGAGTCTTTAGCTATTTTTCTCTCAAAATTTGCTTTGGATGATTTTATGAGAGCTCTTAGTTTTTACTTATAGTGATCAAGGGTGTCTTACCTTTTAAGGATTTTGCTCTATCTTGTAGTAGCTTCCTCCTTTTGTTGTAGAGTTTGTTTATGGCTGGGGTCCACCAGACTGGACGCTTGCCTTTGGTACAAAGAGTCTTTGTTTTGCTTGGGATTGCCTTATCCATGCAGTCCTGCAGGTGCTGGTAGAAGGCATTTGTAAGTGATTCAGCGGCTTGAGTACTGTTTTCCGCCGGCTCGGGGGCCTTAAAGGAGACCACACTTGTCTTTAGAAGTGTGAAGTCGGCTTTCGAGAAGTTCTTTACTGTGGTCTTTTTTATTTCAGGGTGAGGTGGGATGAGGACCTCCAGCGAGATTAGTTTGTGATCTGATCTCACCAGTGAGGGGTATACGTCCGGTGTTGAACATTGTGCTCCCATGTTCGTGATGATGAGATCAAGTATGTTTTCTCCTGTTGTGGGGATGGTGACTAGTTGTTCCATGGCATTTGAGTTTATGAATTCCAGGAACTTTTGGGCTAGGGTGTTTGGGCTTGAGTAGTGTTCCCAGTCTATATTAGGGTAATTGAAGTCACCTAGTATGATGGTGTTTGGTGATACATTTATCCCCTCTAGTGTTTTCAGGAAGGCCATGTGAGGTTCCTGAGTTTGTGAGGGTGGCCTGTAACATGCTACAATTTGCAGAGCAGTCTTGCCTATGGTTAATTGCACCTGGATGGTCTCCGATGCATCGTGCGTTGCCACCAGTCTTGAGGTGTGGGTGTCCTTGATGAATATGGATACCCCCTCCTTTCTTGGTATTGTCCGGATTTTGGGGCCGGAACGCATGATAAGAGGTAAAACCTGATAGTGCTGGGGTGCTCTCAGGAGCCTTGAACCAGGTTTCTGTCACTGCACAGACATCGATGTTCTCCATACTGAGAAGGGCCTCGAGTGCGTGCATTTTGAGATTTAGACTTCTGGCATTGAGCAGCATTACCCTTAGTTTTTTTCCTTTTTTGTGTTCTAGGGTGGTAGGTTTAGAATTTGAGCCTTGCCTAAAAAAGGCACTATGGGGGTGGCAAGAGCCTTTGCCAATATCCGGAATCCCAGGGGTGACAGGTGCAAGCCGTCCCTTGCGAAACAGCGTGGCTTGTCCAGCATGTCATCCCAGGAAGACAGACATTGGATCCCCTTTGAATGACACCAGAGTTTAAGCCAATTGTTAAAGCTGATCATCTTATCTCTGCATTGTGGCATCATTCTTGGTGAAGGTAGGATACTGCTCAAGGTCAGGGTCATACCTGCCTGGGCTACATAATCAGAGAGCTCCTCAATGTCTCTTTTCATGTAGTCCAAGGAGGTACGTCTCAGGTCGTTTACACCAGCGTGGACAATGACTGAGTCGTATTTGTACCTGCTGTTGAGAGACCTGAGTGCTTGCGTTATGTGGCGGATTCTAGCCCGACAGGCAGCTTACTGTGACCTTCTCCTTACTCAGTCTGGTGAGCGGGACGTCAGTGTGTCTGACTATGGAGTCACCAATGACTAGTGTGTCTGGCATTGTGTTTGGCCTTAAGGGCTGTGACTGTTTGACACTCTGACTGTGAGGTCTATGTGTTGCAGGTGTTGTGTTCTGAGGTGGTGGTTGTTTGGGTGTCTGCTTTGGTGGCCTCTGCTGTTTTGGTAGATTTTTGATCAGAGCCGAGTATGTCTTTGTGTGTTTATGTGTATGATTTGAGGTTGTGATGGTACTATGTGAGACTGGGTCTATAGTGTGTGTGGTAACCTTCTCCTCCTGACTGGTCTTGCCAGTCCTATGTTGAGAGAGCTCAGCCTCCAGTTTGGCCATATAGTTGCATCTCTCGCATGTATTTGTGTTTTGTGGGAGGAGGAGAGGGTTGTCTGTGTACATGAGGCAATTGAAACATTGCCTCAATATTCCCAGGTTCACCAGCTGAGCAGGAGAGGACACTAGCGACTGATCCTCGACATGCTAGAAGGACTAGACAAAAAACTTTAAAAGAGATTCGGGGACGTGGGTGACCGAGAAATGGGGGTTTGCCTTTTTGGGGTGCTATCTATAAGAGTGCCGTATCAAGGTAATAAGTACTGTAGGAGCAAGTGCTAGGTTTAACAGATAGAGAAAAGTCTACTTGGAGTCAAGTAGAGATGATCTTTTAGGTATTAGAGAAAGTGCTAGTAACAGGGATGCTTAAAGGTAAGATTGAAAAGAATGCACTCTGCAGTGTGCACTAGAGAAGTTAGATATGAAAGTAGGTAACTTGAGTTTTACCTGTTTAAAAGTTAAGGTTTAGTGGAGAGTTATTATTTTTAAAACAGCAAGATGGACTGAAAGGGGTGGTTACTTTTGTATTTTGGTACTATGAAATACTGTAGGATGGCCAATAAATTTAAATAATTGAAGGGGTGGGATTTCAAAAGTGATGGTTTTGTGATTACTCACATAAGCCAGTGAAAGTAGAGAGAAATGAGATATATGGTCAGATTAACATAAGAGGCGGGCAACTAGAAAGACAGTGCTATTTAACAAGACAACTTAAATGTGTGGGAGGGAGGGAAAAATTCTGCCTGACTCAGAACAGAGAGAGCTGTGGTCTCTTTTGAAGTTTTAATATGCTGTTAAAACAGAATGCAAGCAAAACACAAGGTAAAGAAAACAAACTACAGTATTCAAAATATAGAAAGGCAATACAGAAATACAAAAAATAACAGCAAACTAACCTTTCCTTCACAGCAAAGTGTAGCAGAGTCTGGATGAGCCTTTCTGGTAAAGCTCTGAAATGTTTTAGTTTACTCCTTAAATAGAAATTTTAGTTCCTAGCTCCACCCCCTCTGTTAAACAAACAAGTGATTAACCTTAATGAGGTAAATATTGGGTATCATAAGATTGATCTCTTTTTAGAGGACTTACTAGTCGAAAATAGAATAGATGGTGATTTGTACAACTTTTTGAAAGTGGAATATCCAATAATAAGCACAATAGTAGGGATACCCAAAGTCCACAAAGATATCCACAATCCCCCTTTCAGACCCATTATTTCGGGAAGTGATTCGAAAACCTTCCCCTTTGGCAAGGTGATAGATAAGTGGCTTAAACCCATATACGAGAACATTCCCCACATAGTAATTGATTCATGGGATTTTTTGAGTAGACTACAGCCAGATATAGCTATAGGAGCGGAATGGCTAGTAACGATAGATGTGGTAGATTTATTTTCCAGCATACCAAAACAAGAAGGAATGTGTAGGTTTCAAGAAAGTATTAGGAAAAAAGGTATTCTACCGTGGGAGAGAACATTATTAATATTAGAATTCATGGATATAGTGTTATCCCACAACTATATCATGTTTGAGGGGGAATATTTTAAGCAAAGTAAGGGGGTAGCCATGGGTGCTCATGCGCCCCGATGTTTGCCAACTTATTTCTTTTAGATTGGGAGGAAGAGTTTATTTTTAAATCTGATTGGTTTAGTTTTATGGGATGTTATCTGCATTTCTTGGACGACATTTTTGTTGTTTGGAAAGGGAATATGGAGGAATTTGATAGTTTTAAAACATATTTGAACTCATGTAGTGATTACCTTAAGTTTACTTTTTGTGTAGAAAAAGATTCTATTTCCTATTTGGATACCAAGATAACCTTGGAAAATGGGAAATTTAAATTGAATATATATAGGAAGGACACTTTTAGTAATTCCTATCTACAGTTCAACAGTAGCCATCCCTTGGTCCAAAAAAGAAATATAATAAAGGGTCAATGTATTCGGGCGGCTAGGATGACATCTGATGGCAATGATGTAGACAGTGAACTAGGAAAGATAGGGATGTATTTTAGGAACAGGGATTATCCGGCTAGCATGGTAGCTGACGTTACCAATTATGTTAAGGGTCAATGGGGGAGGAAATATAAACCACTGTTAGGAAATAAAGGTATGAGTAAAGGTGACGCTCCTGTGAGGAGAGATGTTATTAGTTCTGATAAAGAGAAATATGCCAGAGGCTGTGTATTGCAGTATGCACCCCATAGCAGGGAGAATAGTAATATTTTTCAGAAGCATTGGAATATTATGAAGATTGATAGTAATGTCTCCAAAATAGTGGGGGATAGACCTGTGTTCGTCTATAGAAATGGTATTAATATGAAAAAGTTATTAGAATTAAAAATTAGACACCTGAGTGGTTGTGAAAAGGGGACACAGCAATGTGGGACATGCAAGCAGTGTCCTTATATTATCAACTCCCCCTCAATCACACTTGAAGATATAAATGCAACCAAGGTGAAGTTCCAAAAGGGAAATTGTAGATCCAAGCACCTGTTTTATTTAGTTAAGTGTAGTAAATGTCCGAGTTTTTATGTGGGCAAAACTACCAGATGCTTGAGAAATAGGATATATGATCATGAATACAGTATTAAAAGAGGGGATGAGAAAAATGCCCTGTGGAAACATTTAAATGACAATAAAGAATGTTCCTGTTTCCAGTTCGGAATACTTGAATTGGTTAGGTACAACCCTCGAGGTGGGGACATGAGGAAGGTAGTAGGGGAAAGAGAAGCCAGATGGCAAATAAGGCTAAATGCATCAGTCCCACCAGGTATAAATGAGTACCTATCCATTAGACCCATCTTAGAAGTTGATAGGAAATAGAATAAATATATAGAACCAACACTTTATTACAGATTTACATAGGAACAATATAATTATGAATGTAATAAAATGAAATTCATTCAGTGGTAATTTTATTATGATTTTAATTATGAATTTTAGTATGAATTTTATTGTATTTAAGGAATATACTTAGCACAGAAATGTATTTTTAACAATTATTATGGAGGGAATGATGAAATTTGCACCAGCACTTTAAATGTTTAATGAGGTATATACATGTGACTTAATAATTATGTATATAAGTAAATTGAGTTGAATGTACGGTGTTCTGATGAAGTCTTGTGATAGACGAAAGCGCTTAACCAGTGGATTTTTTATATGAATAAACAGTTACGGAAGAAGAAGTTGGTATTATTTGTGTATTGGTGCATTGCCTACTGTCGTGTGGAGCAGATTTCTTTTGGATTTATATGGTTGACTGTTCCAGATTTCATTATTTTTTAAAGTTGAGAGTTATAGTATCTGGTGTTCTGCCAGTATTTATAAAACTTCCAGAAAGAGAAAAATCATTCCTGAAAATTGGAAGCATCAGCTCTTCTTAAAATCCAAGGTTTGCACTGAGATCAGTCACTCTGGGCTGTTGAATCTCTGTAGTGCTTACCTTGCTCATGTTCATCATTAGCTTTATCCTATTAGGGTCATATCACAGCCCTGTTCAGGTTAAAAAGCATAGTAAAGAAGTTAATACATTTTTTCCTCTTCATTTTTCCCCAACCAGCAACAGCTTTTGTGGGCCCTCCCTCAGTCAAGGATGATTAAAGGCCCTCCTGCAGCCACAAGTATTGCAGGTACCTAAAGATGGCTATGTTGTTAGTTTTAGTGGAAAGAACATAACCAAGTAGGGGTTATCTAAGCTAGAGGCACTATGTTAGTGGTACTTCACCTCTTGTGAGAAGACTTGAACCTCCTCTTTGTTGACCTTAAATCCTGCATCTTGAAAAGTACCTAAAACTTTTTTAAGAAATGTTTCATGCTGTTCTGTTGTTTCTGACTGTATGAGAATGTTGTCAGTGTAATGAATGACTGACTCTTGTCATCTGTCTCTAAGGGTTTTAAAATCTCCCCTGCTACTTGGTAAAAAATTACAGGGCTATTTTGAAATACCTGTGGCAGTCGTGTCATCACATACTGTTGATTATCAAAGGTAAAAGCAAACCATTGCCAGTCTTCCTTTTGTAAAGGAACTGCAAAAAATCCATTAGCTAAAATCAATAACCGTAAACCACTTACTCTGAGGTTTTATCCTCGCTGCCAATTCCGGCACACCCGGAACCAGATGTGCACGAGCAGTTGTGAATTGGTTGACCTTACGTAAATCAGCAACTAATTTGTAACTACCATCCTTTTTTTTCACTGGCCAAATTGGTGAATTTGTGGGACTGTGACCTTTTTGTATTATGCCTGCCTGTTCCCATTGTTCTATACACTTTTTCATGTCCTTTCCCGCCTCTTTGGGAATTGGATATTGCTTCTAAAAAGGAGGAATGTAATCAGGACTGCCTACACTCACTGATACTGCTAGTTTACCACAATCTGTCTTTGATGTAGCCCACAAGGGCTGAAATTGTGATTTACTTTGCTCTCATTTATCCTTCAATTGTGAATACCTTTTGGTAATGTCTTTTTTATAGTTATTAATGTCAATTACAAAACAAGGACATTGCTGAACTGTATCCCAATTGCCTTCCACAGCAGCAGACCATAAAACCCTGTTATTGAAATCAATTACTATCCCCAGCTTACCGAGGATGTCAACCCCAAGGATTGTTGTTCCGCAACTGAAATTTATAAGAAATGTGCCCTGCACTGAAGATCCGTTCTCTGTGAAACATATTCTAACTGGTTTACTGCTTATGGCCATGCAAGTACTGCCATCAAAGCCTTGAATATTAGATTTTTTAACAGATTTTACAGGTAACTGTTTATTAGTGACTGAGACTGCTGCCCCTGTATCAAGTAAGACATCTTTCCATAATGTCCCTGCCATCCATACGTCCACTAATGGGCGTCCGTCCTTTCAGCATTTAAAATTGGTCAGAAAGGTTACTTGAGTGGGGGGCACACCCCTAATCGGAATCATATTCATTCTGATCTGCTTTCCTGGGTATATCTCTGATCACACAGACCGCATGCTCTGTTCCCTCTTGGCTGTTAGTATCTTCACTGTCTAATGAGTACTTTGTACTTTCTATTTCACATTTTAATTCCTGACGTACCATGTGTGGGATTATATGGTGGGTTTTCTGTGTATTCTACAGGATATACTTTATTTTTTTCTGAATCTCTTTGACTTTGTTCTTGTAACTAGTTATCCCTTGGTGTATTTTCCTTTTCTTGATTTCTTTCCCTATATTTTGGTTTTGAAGAAGTAGTATTGTCTGCATAGATACCCTTTTGTATTTGGCTTTCTTTCCATCTTTTGTAATATGGACATTCCTGTTTGATATGACCTATTTTTTTACAAGTAAAACATATTACCTGTTTTTCTGAACTATGCTTTGTGTCTGTAACATTGGTGGACCAGATATTGCTCGTGTTCCCCCTGTACCTGTTCTTTCATTAGACCATGCATTATGTCCCCTTCCTTTCCCAACGAAATCTACATTTTGCTCTCCCTGTACCGCGAAAATCTGATGTGTATAAAGTTTTCCATCATCTCTGATTGTCTTACCTCTAATGAGTTTTTGGGCCACTTCTTCTAGGGTCTTTGATCCTAGGCCATAAATATGCTTGATATCACCTGAGACTCCCTTCACTTGTTTTAAAAAGGTATGTATAAGGAATTGCTGCACTTCTGGGTCTGTCATTTGGTCATCGGTTTTACCATATACCACCTGATAGGCAAGCTTAAATGATTGCTTTGCTCCATTAACTTATCTGTAATGCTAATTTTAAAGTAATCAAGTAATTCAGGAGTCAAGGGTTGACCCTGAGTATATGCTTTAAAAATAGCTGCCATGTGGGCTGTTCTACTGTATAGAGAACATTTTCTGTTTCTATGCATGACTTTAAACATTTTGGGATACATGCAAAAAAAAACCTCTACACAGGGCATCATTCCATGTAAACCCTACCGTGTATGTTAACCATTCTTCAAATGCCAACATATTGAAAAAAAATCATTTTTGTTTCTTGTCACTGAAGCAGTGTTTGCAATAAATGTGACTGTTGATAGATTTCAGCAGGGGAAATGACTGCCATACTCGTGGTCTCCTGCCCAATATCAATTGGTCTGTTCTGTGCCTGAAATAAATATTGTTTAACTTGTTTCAACTGTTTATTTAAGTATTCCAACTCATTTTGTAAAAGCAGATTTTGAGTCTGTAAGACTTGAATGTTTGCCTGCCCAGGGCCCTTAGTTTGTTCCCTCAGTTAATCTTTTTGAACCTTTTCTAATTCTTGCTTTAAACCTTGATTGTCTGCCTCTAAGTGGTGTATTTGTTCTGTTGTACTGTCTTCCGATAGTTTTTGAAAAGCCTTTAGAACTTCCTTTAAAAGTATGATAATAGTCCCAACTATGTCAAGATATTTATCTTGTGCCTTTGCAAGACCCTGTCTATAGTCTTGTTGAATTTGGTTGTAAAGCTTTATTTAACTGTTCATCATCGGTAACAGTGCTATGTAACCTATTCCATTCTTTACAGTAATCCTCATAAATATTAACTATATCAAATTTTTCCATGCCTTGCAGTCATGCCAAAAAATCAGTGATTTTGTACTACATCAGATAAAGGAATAACTGCAGAAGGTTGTTGTACCTGTTTTATATCAGAAGAACTAGCAACATCAGAATAAAATGTTTCCTCTGTAACAACAGGATATTTTTTTATGTCTTACAGACTAAACTTTTATGGCAAAATAGATAATTTGTGGAAATTTACTATCACATAAAAGAATAGTCTTTTTTATAACTCTTGATTTAGCAATGTATTGAGAATAGACATTTATCCATTTAGAGGTACAACTTTTGTCTATCTTTTGTGAATTAAAAATGCCATATTTACATTTTATGTCTAACATAGAAGATTCAAACCATGACTGCAAATATGACCAGACCTTATCAGGTGTCTCATTTAAAACTATTTCTACAGAATGTGGTCATTTTAAACTAATGTCTTTTATGGCATCCATGTTAAACTGTGAAGAATTTACCATACTTTTCTCAGAAGATGAACAAATGATCAGGCTAAAGTCACTCAGGGAAAAAGATGGCATTTCTGCACAGACGAATTGTAGGTGGTCTGTCACAGGACAGTTTCTGTGACGACACTCTGCATCCACCATCAAAATACTGGAACGGTTGATCTGTTGAAATACTGGAACTGTTAAACTATTAAACTGACGTAGAAAAATAGGGCCCTATGAAAAATTAACTGCTGGTAACGGATAAAAAGGTCACACCAATGGGCTTGGCTCACCACTGTTAAATATGGCTAAAAGTGGCCAGACAGACACCGTACTACTGTATCCATTAATATTTGTTTGTATTAGTACAAATTCTTGCCATACAATGCTATCAGAGTTATTTCAATTCTATTATAACACAGCTAGAACACAAAGTAAAGACTGATGCACACTCAGTCAAAGACATCACTAAAGAAGAGAAAATAATGCACAGTTTATATACCCTTTTCAAAGGGTAAGCAATGTTATTTTTGTCCTTGTGGTTTCTTCTGGTTTCCATTTTATGTAGTCTTTGAAAAGTCAAGTTGCTATTTCTGATACGGAAAGTTTGTTTTTCTTCTTTGAAACATCAAGTTGTTATTTCTGATATGGAAAGTTTCTGCTTTTTCCTTAGAAATGTCAAGTAAAAGGTCCTTGTTATTTTTGACATAGAAAGTCCCCAATATTTCTGAAATGAGAAAGTTCCTGAAACAAAAAATCCGTCTGAAATGTTAATGTAAGAACCACTTCCTTCTTTGTATAACAGGATGGCATTTTACAGAAAGCCCACAACTACTTGTATTAATAACTAAACTAGACATTTACAATAAGTCTAAAATAAAGGTCATAAACAATTTTTATTACTTAGCTGCTATGCAAAGCAAGCTATACTGTATTGAAATCTGCTGTTCAGCCTTGCACAATTCTCTTTTACTGCACACACAGTATAACTTTGGGGAAAAGCATTTTAATTTATATAATCTGTATCACCTGACTGTATTGTAACTGTATTAAATATATATATATATATATATATATATATATATATATATATATATATATATATTAATTATATATATATATATATATATATATATATATATATGTGTGTGTGTGTGTGTGTGTGTGTTAACAGAGAATACTAGAAGAGAAGAAGTTAAGCTCAGCTCTAGCTAACTTTGCAAAATAGTAAAACATTAAACTACTGGGCCTAGGTGATAAAGATGTTATCTCACAGTTTTGAATGAAGCCAGAGACACAATGTCTGTAAGAAGCATGGTTTGTTAGTCTCTGTAGGAGGAGTAGAGGTTTGTAATTGTTTTATAACTTCAAGAAGGTCCACCAGATCTGAGCAATGCTCTTTTGTGTGTATTATTAACATGTAGGTGCTAAATCCTGGCAGTTCTAGCAATGGGGGGGGGGGGGTTGCATGGGAACCAGAAGTCAGATGACCAGGTGCACGTGAAGTCATTCTGTACAGAAATAATGTTTTAATATTAGGTGAAACAGAAGTCTCAGGGCAGTCTGTTTCTTGGAACCTGACACAGAAGTATCCCTCACCTTCTTCATCTTGCCTTGCTCTGTTAAGTAATTAGGAACATCCAAAATGAGAACAGGAACAACACCTTAAATACGACCTGCTAGACGGCTGCCAACTGTCTATATAATGTTAAATAATGCAGCGGGTGAACATGACTCGAACCAGGAAGACAAAGTATTTAATAGTGAACACTACAAGCAAAAAACTTTCAATGCATCTAGTTAAGCACTTTCATCAGTACAAGCAGACTTCTTCAGAACAGTTCATTCTTTAAATGTACTAGATTTTTAAAAACTTTTTGGCGCCAAATCAGCCATCAATTCAGAATTAAAGTGCTGGTGTAACTAAATGTGCTAAACTAAGTGACATTACTTAAAAGGCTCATAAACATTGTATTCTAAACATTAGATACAATATAACAAAATAAAATTCTATCTAACACTATTTAATATAATTATATATATATATATATATATATATATATGTATATATATATATATATATATATATATATATATATATATATATATATATTTACATAGAATGACTTTAAAAACCTAATAAAAACCATTTAAAACCATTAATAATAATAAAAAGTAATGTAATGTACATGCATACTTTATATCAGATTGGCATATGTATATAATTTAAAACTTTTTATAACAGTTGCAGGAAAGGTTTTATAGTAATAAAATCATTAATTCCAGGCTCTCTAGTAGCATCTGTCAAAATATGCCATACACTCTCTCTTTTCCGTAAGAGTGCTTTATAATTACCTCCATGGGGTGATATATTTATTTGATCAATTATGGCAAATTTGAATACATGTGTATCCCCACATTTATTAATATGTCGATACAATGGATTATTCATATCTTTGACCCTAATTTTATATAAATGGTCATATATTCGCTTCCTAAATTGCCTTTCGGTCTTTCCTATATAAAATGCTGTGCATAACATACACTTTGCCATATAAATAATATTTTTACTATTACAATTACCTGCTCTAAATTTGACATATGTCTTATTAACATCATTCAATCTACATCCTTCCATTTCACATATAGCATAACATTGTTTGCGAAACCCACGTTTTTTAGTAGTAGCTCTACTTGTGTTATATGTCTCTGTATTATTCATCATTTTTTTCTGTCTCTTTATAGTCAAACCCATTTTGTTAATGAAGCAAGGACTTTCTCCTATTACTTTTTTAACATCTTCATCAACTACTAATATATTCCAGTGCTGTCTAATAATATTTCTTATGTAATTCACATAAGGTGAGTATGTTAACAAACACACTCTATTATAATTAATTTCCTCAGGCTGTTCTGTATGAGATTTTATATTCGTCATTTCTATCCCCGATAGGGGTGGGTATTTCTTACCCCATTCACTGATGACATAAGCTGTAATGTCATTCAGCATAGACAGTGGGTACCCCCTATTAACAAACAAATCTAAAAAATCTAATTTTGTTTTCCATTAACTCAAAATTAGATGACATACTGGCAGCCCTTATACACTGTCTTTTGAATATATTTTTAACATTTGCCTAGGATTATTACTAGTATATTCATATAGTATATACGATGAGCTTGGTTTTAGATCATAACTACATATATTTTGAGGGGGAACATTTTAGACAAACAAGAGGTGTGGCTATGGGGGAATCTTGTGCCTCTATTTTTGCAAACTTGGTCATGCTCGAATGGGAGACGAAAAATTTATTCAGTAGTGAATATTATCAATATGTATCTTATTATTCCAGATTTATGGATGATATGTTTATGTTATGGAATGGGCCAGTAGATATGATTACCCAGTTTATTGATTACATAAATAATACCAGTGATTTTTTAAAATTTACACATAATGTTAGTAGTGAGGGCATCGCCTATTTGAACACATATATCAGTCACACCAATGAAGGTTTTCAATCAGAAATATACAGGAAAGATACCTTTTCTAATGGGTATCTGGAGTATACTAGTATTCATCCTACGCAAATGTTAAAAAATATATTCAAAGGACAGTGTATAAGGGCTTGCCTGTATGTCATCTAATTTTGAATTAATGGAAAAAGAAATTAGATTTATTAGATCTATGTTTGTTACTAGGGGGTACCCACTGTCTATGCTGAATGACGTTACAGCTTATGTCATCAGTGAATGGGGTAAGAAATACCCACCCCTATTGGTGATAGAAATGGCAAATATAAAATCTCGTACAGAACAGCCTGAGGAAATGAATTACAATAGAGTGTGTGTGTTAACATCCTCACCTTATGTGAATTACATAAGAAATATTATTAGACAGCACTGGAATATATTAGTAGTTGATGAAGATGTTTAAAAAGTAATAGGAGAAAGTCCTTGCTTCATTAACAAAATGGATTTGAATATAAAGAGACAAAAAAAATGGTGAATAATACAGAGACATATAACACAAGTAGAACTACTACTAAAAAATGTGGGTTTTACAAACAATGTTATGCTATATGTGAAATGAAAGGATGTAGATTGAATGATGTTAATAAGACATATGTCAAATTTAGAGCAGGTAATTGTAATAGTAAAAATATTATTTATATGGCAAAGTGTATGTTATGCACAGCATTTTATATAGGAAAGACCGAAAGGCAATTTAGGAAGCGAATATATGACCATTTATATAAAATTAGGGTCAAAGATACGAATAATCCATTGTATTGACATATTAATAAATGTGGGGATACACATGTATTCAAATTTGCCATAATTGATCAAATAAATATATCACCCCGTGGAGGTAATTATAAAGCACTCCTATGGAAAAGAGAGAGTGTATGGCAAATTTTGACAGATGCTACTAGAGAGCCTGGAATTAATGATTTTATTACTATAAAACCTTTCCTGCAACTGTTATAAAAAAATTTAAATTATATACATATGCCAATCTGATATAAAGTATGCATGTACATTATATTACCTTTTTATTATTATTAATGGTTTTAAATGTTTTTATTAGGTTTTTAAAGTCATTATATGTAAATACACACACACATATATATATATATATATATATATATATATATATATATATATATTATATTAAATAGTGTTAGATAGAATTTTATTTTGTTATATTGTATGGAATGTTTAGAATACAATGTTTACTAGCCTTTTAGGTGATGTCACTTAGTTTAGCACATTTAGTTACACTAACACTTTAATTCTGAATTGATGGTTGCTTTGGTGCCAAAAAGTTTTTAAAAATCAAGTACATTTAAAAAATTAACTGTTCTGAAGAAGTCTGCTTGTACAGATGAAAGCGCTTAACTAGATGTATTGAAAGTTTTTTGCTTGTAGTGTTCACTATTAAATACTTTGTCTTCCTGGTTCGAGTTGTGTTCACCCGCTGCATTATTTAACATTATCTAGATGGTTGGCAGCCATCCAGCAGGTCGTATTTAAAGTAAGTAGGAACAGTAATTCTCTAGATCAGTCAGGAAATATAGTGAGAATAGTTAAGTATTGCTTTTCTGTAACTGTGTAAATCTTTCCAACTATGTCATTTTTAATATTTCCAGTGATTGAAACTCTGGTGTTTATTGTAAATAGATATTTTGTATGTTCATGTTCTTTTATTATTTATTATTAGTTATATTTAAACTGTTCATTGTGGCTGGTCCTTTAGAGAATATTTTAACCTTTGAGAGTACTTATATGTATTGGTGACACACTGGCCACTCCTGAAGCCTTGCTGTTTGGTCAACATTGTCATTTGTATTAATATCCATTTCACTCAGTATAATTGGCTATCCTTACAAGAGCCTTATCAGCTGGCTCTGTAGTGTCTGGTGGGGTTGATAACTACCTTATAGTCTGGGCAGAAAGGAGAACAGCAGGTAAATCTGTGCCAACCTTTCCCAGAGGTGTGTGTGTGTGTGTGTGTGTGTGTGTGTGTGTGTGTGTGTGTGTGTGTGTGTGTGTGTGTGTGTGTGTGTGTGAGCTACTTGGAGCAGGAACATGAAGCACTGCTTTCATGGAGAGGATGCTGGAGGACTTGGTTTGGACACTCAGCTGAGGACTCAGTCCTATAGCTGTGCTAGTAGCGGAAACTTATTAGACAGATATAAAGAAATACAGACCCAGGGCTGACTGTGTTCCCTATGTGCTCTTAGGGGAAATTGTGCTTGATGCAGAGAGGTCTGCATCTGGAAATACTAAATGTATCCAAGTGAACAGCCCTCTCCAGTGTCATTTCTGAGGATTCATGCTCCTTGATTACTGGCCCAGAGTGGAGATGTCACAAGTATAGTCATGTACATGCAATTACTATGCAAGTAGATGTTCAAACGATCACTGCTGTAGTAGCTGCTACCCCCACTTATTTCTGTGTTTTTTATGGCAGGGTATGGACATGTACATTTTGATTTCCTAGCAATGTTGTTTCAGGACTTTAACTAGCCTCTCTCAGATGGCATGAAAACTCTGAAGGGCTTGGTGCCCAAACCTGTCTTTTAGTTGGCTTAGCTCAAGCTGACTAGTGGTTTGGGTATGTGGAGGGTGCCCTGAAGCTTTGAATGCTGGCTGGCTGTTATATCCTTTTCTGGAAATAACCCATATAGCTATTGTCACTTGTCCTGTTTCTAATTGAAGACGAACATGCATGGTAGTTTGTTTATATGCTTTATTAGACAGAAACACATCAGGATGGATAGCACCAGTACAAAATATAAATTAACTGATTAACTGACAGACTAACAGACATGCTTACTTACATCTCAACAGCTTACCACAAAATGGCAGTCAGACTCGCACGTGCTCAGTATTTATACACTTGTGCTAGCCCCTAGAATGCTTCTTAAAGGTATACATACATATTGATCTACATTGTCCATATTTAATGAATTGCCCACAATATAATGACATTTGAAATGAAACATGCAATTGTACAGACAATAAGAAATAAACACAACATTCTTGTCCAAGTTGACATTAATCTATGCAACCTGATCTTGTGATATACCAGTCAGAACTGGGTTTAGCAACAGGGACAGTCATTGGTGAACAAATAGATTCTGGAGTTTTGGGATTCTTCTCAGGAACAGGGATATTTACTAGAATGTCCTCTGGAACTGGAACACTGGATAACTCACTCTGAGATACAGAGTCTTTCTCACAAGTATGATACTGCAATACAGGCTCGGACAACAGTACCAAATGTTTCCATTCTGCCTAAATTCTTCTCCTTGCGATTCCACAATGTATGATCTCGGCTCTGGACATATACTTTTCATGGCACCAGTCCAATCAAAACCTTTGGACATCAGCATCCTCACTATCTCCCCTTTGGATTGAGCAGTTTGCTGGACTTATCATAATAGGACTTCTGGGATAAGTGTTTCTTTAACAGATGGGCTTTCGCTGATCTGTTGTTCTTGACACATGGAACCAATAATGAACTACTAATTAGTAGTGTGGTTCTGGTTTGCCTCGACAGAAGTCTGTGTGCAGGTGAACCAAGATGTTTATCATGAAGAACATTTCTGAGATTCAAGAAAACATCACTATTGTCTCGTTTTGACTTCTCTAGTAATTGTTTCGCACTTTGAACTGCACGTTCTGCCAAACAATTTGACTGTGGGTACTCAGGGCTACTCATGACATGAGTAAAGTACCACTCATCAGCAAATCTTTTGAACTACTGGCTTGTAAACTGTGTACCATTGTCAGAAATAGCTTTGTGTGGACTACCATGGACTGCAAAATTATGCTTCATCTTAGTAATAACAGTATTGGATGCTAGTTTAGGAAGTACGTCAATCATGAACCAATTAGAATAAGATAGTAGTATTGACCATTCCATTCAAAAGTGTCGGTAGCTACTGTCGACCAAAGTAGTTCAGGAATCTGGTTTAACTGAAGTGGTTCTTACTGTTGATGTGGCTTAGTACTATTACATACAGAACAAGATGAAAGTACTTTCTCAGTGTCTTGTGACATAGAAGGCCAAAACACTAGCCTTCTCGCCCTTCTTTTGGTAGAGTCAGTTCCTGGGTGGTCATGATGCAAAATAGTAATGTACTCTTGTTGTAAGAATTCTGGAACAATTACTTTTGGACTTTTCATGATGATAACATTGTCAAACAAAATCTCATCTCTGTAAGGAAAATATGGTTGCACTTCTACTGGTAAACAAGATTGCTTTGTCGGCCATCCTCGACTGATAAAGTGGTTGAGCTTCTGAAGAGCTGGATCTGAGGCTGTATGACTTTTAAGCTCATCAAGACTTGTGGAATAAACATTTCTCACGTCCATGATTTCAAAATCACGTTTCTCATCTTCATGCTGTTCATTGGTATTTCTGGGTGATCTGGATAAAGTATCAGCAAGATAAAGAAGTTTGCCTTTTGTGTAGACAAGATTGAAATTATACTTTTGCAATTTCAACATCAGGCATTGCAATCTGGCAGGAGCTGTATGCATAGGCTTTCTCAAAATAGTGACTAGAGGTTGG
Organism: Protopterus annectens; assembly: GCF_019279795.1. Classification (NCBI taxonomy): domain Eukaryota; kingdom Metazoa; phylum Chordata; order Ceratodontiformes; family Protopteridae; genus Protopterus; species Protopterus annectens. Next base: position 1,630,411,201 of record NC_056725.1, read on the forward strand.
TGATCTGTTTCAATATGGATAGGTTTATCATAAATATAATCATGGAACTTCGAACATGCAAATACAGTTGCCAAGAGTTCTTTCTCTATCTCTGTTTAGTGCATTTCAGTTTGGGTTAAAGTTTTAGATGCATAGGCCACTGGACTACCCTCTTGAAAAATGACTGCACCATGACCAAATTTCAAAGCATCACAAGAAAGAGTAACTGGTTTGTGAACATCATAGTATCTGAGAGTTGGTGGACTGGCAATTTTCTGTTTCGGGACATTAAATGCTCTCTGATGTTGTTCTAACCATGGCCAATATACATCTTTGAGTGTCAACTCTCTAAGTGGTGCTGAAAGTTGGCTTAAGTCTGGAATGAACTTGCCTAGATAGTTAACTGTGCCAAGAAAACATTGTAGGGCTTGAACATTGTCTGTACCTGGCATCTTGAGAATTGCTGTTTGCTTTGAAGGATCTGGTTGTAAGCCTGAAATGGCAAATAAATGACCAACATAAGTAACTTCTCATAGCCTGAACTTTCACTTCTGAGGATTCAGCTTAAGACTCACTTCACGTGTCCTTTCCAGAACTTTCTTTGAGGTTTTGGTCATGTTCAGCTTCACCATTACCTCCTACTAGAATATCATCTACTGTAATAGCACACAAATACCCAGAAAAAATTTGCTCTATTGCAAACTGGAAGATTTCACTGGCAGAATTTATCCCAAATGGCATTCTGAAAAATCTGTACCTGCCTAAAGAAATACTGAAAGTAGTTGGCAATGAAGATTTTTGAGCAAGCAAAATTTGCCAAAATTAACCCTTTTCATCTAAGACAGAAAAAACGGTGGCATTTGGCATAAGAGCAGTGACTTCTTCGATTGTATGCATTGGATGATGAGGTCTTTTCAGTGCTTTGTTCAAATCTCATGGATCAATATATATTCTGATATCATCTGAGCATTTCTTATGAGCTGCGACCATGGAGGATACCCATTCAGTAAGGTTCTTCAACTGGAGAAATTACACCTTGCTGCACATCTATGTCAGCTCTGACTCTGTTCTGCATAGCTACTGGAACTTTCCAGGCTGGCCTGACAACTGGACTGACATCAGGGTTAACTTCCTAGAGTAATCAACTGGGAGTTTGCTTAGTTTGTCTTCAAAAAGCTCAGCATAGGTAGAAAAGATAGAATGGGCGTAATTAGAACAGTGGTTTTTCAAGCTAACATGATGGACTTCCTTATTAAATGAAAGCAGTCCCATTTTCAAACTGTCTCTGAGGCCTAATAATGACTGTATGTGCCTTTTGTAATATTGCAAGTCATAACTGTTCCCAGCAGAGCAACATGAAAAACTTCTGAACCTTCAGTATGAATTTCTTCACCACATAAGCAACAAGCTTTGCACACTTTGCTAAATCAAGCTTCTCATCAACACATACTATAGAAAATGCTTCTGCTGATCTAACATTGTACTTTTGAACCTGTGCCAGCGTTTGAGTTCTATGGGTTTTCCATTATCTGAACAGTACAAAATACTTCATTCTTTGCCCATAATCTATTATATTGCCTGTTTCATTAAGCACACCATCAACATAAAAAGCAGGGTCACAGCTGTCTAATAGAGCAACTTGTCTCTTTGAATGTTCTCTTTTAATAAAAGCATGTCCCTTGTTTGATTTACAGAATCTTTTGAAATGATTCCACTTATTGAATTTGTGATTGCTGACCAAAAGCAAAGCACTTTTTTTTTTTGGGTTCATGATTTGCACTACAGTTACGACAGTTGACTATGAAACTGTGTGAGGGAACATGCTTTGAATTTGCTGACTCACTCTTGTGTTTTACGGAGACTGTGTGCACTCTGGAATTTGCTAGAAAGCTGTGGAGTTTCCCAGGGACTGTTGCAGGTCTCCCCGTAGCTGCCATGTGCTTGGTCCTGTTTTTTTTTTAACCACATGCTGCATACTATCAACATAAGCACTAGAAGATACTGGAAGCATGTGTTTTTCATCTGTAAGCATATTGGTGTGCTTTTCATTGAGCTCATATATCTGACAAATCTTAATGGCCTTATTCAAAGTTAAATCACTGTCACAAAGCAAAATCTTTCACACAGTGTCATCTTTAACACCACACACAAGTATGTCTTTTATCAACTCATCCCTTAGATCACCAAATCTGCACATTTTAGAATTGTTTCTCAAGTCATTTATATATGCTGCAAAAGTTTCCCCAGGCTTTTGATCTCTTGTGTAAAATAAGTGCCTTTCCATTGTAATATTCATTTGGGGGTTACATATTTCTCTAAATTTACATTTTAAGCACTTGGGGTCTTCCCTTGACTCAGCCAGTACCACTATATGGCAGTTTCTCCCTCTCCTACAAACACAGCAGGTGCATACACAAATGAACGCTCCCTTTCTATGGCTTCTGAACCAGCTAAATTAAGCAGACTAAATGCCTTTGTATGGTCATCTTTATGATCATATGAAAATATTGTACTCTTGCTCAAACACTCTACATGTCCCTGCAATATTATTGTCAAAGACAAGTGGATGTGGTTTTCGAAATCCATCTGCCATGGCAACAAATTATGCCCAAACACACTGAAAAATGGCCCTTGTGATTATGTATGAACATGCACACAGCCAGCACTTGTAATAACATTCCAATGGACAATAAACTCTTCAAAATACTGTACTTTGTGAAATATGTTTTGAAATGGCTGTATTTTGCGAAATAACAGTACTGTAATACTGCATAAACATGAAAACTCTCTGTATACTTCGGATATCTTGAATAGCTTTAATTAATGCAAAAAAGTACGTGCTATGTGCTATTTCAAAAAAACCCGCGATCGATCGTTTCCCTTTATTTTATTCTTTTTATGTAATTCTGACTTTATTTCAAACATTTTCCGTAGTTATTTGAATATTTTTTCAATATATCGCAGTTTCAGACATTTCATTTACTTAGAAATTTGTTTTGAGCATTCTGAGTGCTTTGTTTTATATTTTGCGAATAAGAAAAGCTTTGATACCTGAAATATGTTTCTGATCTTTTTTTGCGAGTTATACGTGCAGATGGGATGAGCCATTCCTCTATATTCCTCCACCTTTAACTGAGTGCCTTCTTGGTCCAGAATCTGGATTTCTGGATCCCATTCTGACACCTTGTTGCTCGTGTTGTTTCTCATTGAAGACAAACAGGTGGGGTAGTTCATTTGTATGATTTATTATACAGAAACACATCAGGATGGATAGCAGCAGTACAAAATATAAACAAACTGATTAACTGATAGACTATACAGACATGCATGCTTACATCTCAACAGCTTACTACAAAATGGTCGTCAGGCTTGCATGTGCTCAGTATTTATACACTTGTGCAAGCCCCTAGAAATCTTCTTAAAGGTATATACATATTGATCTACAGCTATGACTACTGCAGCAATGATCATTTGCACTTCTGCTACTGTGGTAAGTTTACTTACTCAATTGTAATTTCTCCTTTGATCATTTCCAGTCAGAGCTGTCCCTGTTGGAAAAAAAAATAAGAATGTCTCCCTTCATGTGTTCCTTTTCTGATATATAAATGATGACTGAAAAGAGGTGTTGATTTCCAGATGGTGAGTCCTTGTAAACTGCTCAGAAAATTACCCCAAAAATGAAGCAGTCAGAAAATTGGTTTTGCAGTAGATAACTTTTTCTTCTGTATTATGAACCCTCACCTTCAAAACTTTAGTAGGTTAGCTCTGCCTACTAGACTCATAAAAATGGATTGCATGCAAGATTTTACTTGAGGCTTGTGCAGCTTGGAGTAGTATATAGGATCATAAGACCATAGCAAGTTACTACACTACTGGCCCTGAGGCCCGTATAAAACTTAGCCTATAAATTAGCCCATGTTCCCACAAGTCAGCAACCAATGCCTCTGTCTAGCAGGGACACAGGTGAAATCCCAGGGGTGTATTTTCTATTTCCCATCCAGTCATCCAGGTTCCTCTTAAAGAGGGATAATGAAGTACTCTGCTTGACATGGAGAGGGAGTCTATTCCACAGATGGGGGAAGTCTCTGGGAGACAAATCTGTCCCGCCAGCAAGTCCTATTGATGTTGCAGATCAAGTTGAGGTTTTGCATGCAGGTCACGCAAGTCGAGTTTGGCTTGCAGATATGCAGCAATTTCATCAAGGAGGGGTCAGAGATTGCTCGGTATGCCTGACATAAATCACCTCTGAGGAGTTTGTATGAGATGGAATATAGGGACAAGGCTTTTAGCCCATCTGTGTAGGATAGATTTTTGAAGCCCTGGATTCTCCTGGTCAGGAACCTCTGTGGTCTCTCCAGCTGCTGCATGTGCTTTGCAAGGTACATGCTAAAAGGGGCGTTATACTCGATGATGGGTCTGATAAGGGAGGAATGCAGGGAAGTTATGACTTCCTTGCTCCTGGAAGAAATATCCTTACTAATGAGATGAGCCATGTAGAAAGTTTTCTGTACAATAGACGTTACATGTTGGTCGAACATTAGATTGCTGTCAACTTGGGTGCCCAGGTCCTTCACAACTGCTTGTGTGCTTAGGTCATTGTTATTAATGTCATCATTTGTGGAGACATCATTCTTCCCAAAGGGGATGATGATGCATTTTTTTGGCATTTAGTTTGAGGCTGTGTTTCTAGCACCAGTCATTTGTCTGGGTGAGACTCTCTTGTAGTATGGCTACATCACTAGGGGAGTTGATGACAGCACCCAGCTTGCAGTCATCTGCAGACTTGGTGAGCCATAGACCTCTGATTTGGGCTTGCACCTCAGAGAAGTATATCCCAAACAGCAAGGGCCCCAAGACCAATCCCTAGAGTATGCCACTCATTATGGGTCTACTACTTGACATAGCTTCCCCTGTTTTGACTGAGTGAGTTCTATCAGTGAGCCAGTTAGCTACCCATCTGGTCACATACAGATTTACGCCAAGCTGGGACAGTTTATTCATTATTCCTGCAGGGAATAGTGTTGAAGGCCTTGACCAGGTCAAGGTAGGTGGCGTGCACCGTTTTCCCCTCATTCATGGCTTTGGTAACTGACTCAGAGAAATCCACCAAGTATAACAGGCATGATCTCCACTTGACAAAAACCAAACTGTGTGGGATCAAGCGTTTGAAGGTTGCCAATGTCCTTGTTAATGTGATCCATGATAATGTGTTCCATGGCCTTGCAAATCAGGCTAGTTAGGCTGATGGGTCTATAATTGCCTGGATCAGTACTTGCTCCACCTTTGTGCAGAAGGATGACAGTGGCCATTCTCCACTCGGCTGGGATGAAACTGGTACTCAAACTTAGGTTGAATAGGGTGTCTAAAGGTGCTACAAGTTCCTGCCTGAGTTAATGCAGGATACAGCCTGGGATGTTATCAGGTCCCATGGAAGCTATGTTTTTAGCCTTTGAAAGAGTAGTAATGACTTGTTCCCTAGACATAAGGGATGGGGGCAGGTGCTGGGGATATCCTGGATTACTGATGAGGGGGACAGAGGGGAGAAGTTTTCCTGAACCTGTCTGCCAACAGGTTGCCTATATCCACAGCATTTGTGTACGTGGTGTGCTTGACCATCAGTGCTGAGCAGATTTGGGTGTTTCCCCTTAGATTGCGGATGTATATGAAGAAGGCCTTATGACTGTCTTTAGTAGATGTGGCCGATTTTGACTCAAAGTTAGCTTTAGAGGACTTCACTAATACCCCAATTTGCCTGTTTAGGCCAAGGAGAAATTGCTTCCAATTTGGCAGCTGTTCTTTCTTGGTCCTGGACAGCAATTTTTTCCTTTTGTTTTAGAGTTTATTTATAGCTGATGTCCACCAGACAGGTTTACTCTTCCTTGAGGAGGAGGATTTTGTCCTGTCAAGTACTGCTGAATCCATGCATTTATATAGATGGTTGTATAGTACTTTGGTGTAGGTTTGAACATTAGTACCACATTCTACTGTTGGGGAGTGGAGAGGGGGCTGAGAAGCTGTTTAGACCTTCCCTCAGGAGGTTGTAATCAGCTTTGGAGAAGTTTTTCTTTTGTTTAACCCTAGCTGGGGGGGGGGGGGGTCATGGGAGATGGTGACGTTGAAGGTTACCGCTTTGTGGTCTTATCTTATCAGGGATGATTACACTGCGGGGATACTGCAGTGGTTTCCTATGTTGGTTAGTACCAAGTCCAACATGTTGTCACCTCTTGTGGGGATGTCAACCAGCTATTCCAAGGTATTGTCATTGACAGAGTAAAGGACTCATTGAGCATTTGTGTTCTGGCTCAAGTAGTTCTTCCTATCAATGGTTGGGTAGCTAAAATCTCCCAGGAGCAGGTTGTAGGGTTGAATCTTAATAGATTTGAAGAGGTCCAGATAGGTGACATGGGCATTCTGAGTCAATGGTGGAGGCCTGTAGCTAATTATGATTTGAATAGGGTTCTTGTCAACTGTTAACTGCACCTGAGGCATCTTCTGTGTGCCATACTGTTTGACAAGTCTGAAGATGTGTATATCTTTAATATATATACTGAAACACCACCTCCTTTGGCTTTGCTGCCCTCAATTTGGGTTCTGTATGTATGATCGGATGACTAACCAGGTAAGGCTGGGGTGCTCTCTGCAGCTTTGAGCCAGATTTCTGTGACTGCACAAATGTCAGCATCTTCCAGGGTGAAGAATGCTTACAATGAGTGCAGTTTCATGATGAGACTCCTAATGTTTAGCAGCATGACCTTTAAATTGTGTTTAGATGAGATTCTCATGTTGGTAGTCTTGACCTCAAGACATTGCCTAAAAAGGCACTATGGGGAAGGCAGGTGTCTTTGGCAGGAGCCTGAAGCCCAAGGGTGATAGTTGCAGGCCATCTCTGACAAAGCATCATAGTCTGTTAATCATATCTTCCCAGGCTGACAAATACTGGATCCCCTTAGAATTACACCAGAAACTACATTTTGTATGATTGTTTTTTGGGCTGTATGTCTCCAAGCCCTTATTAGAGCATCTTGTAGGTATATGACATTCTTCAGCTGAATTTTACTTACCTTCATGGTGCATTTTGGACCACAGCCTTTTCAGAATTTATTAGACACCTTTTTTATTTTTTAATCTGTTTTGTGTCTTCTTCACATGAACATTAAGCTCCCATTCTCTGTATGCCCATTTATTCTTCCTGCTTCTCAATATCAACGAATGGATAATAAAGGAGGGGGGCACTGTGAATTATGGTCATCAACCAGCTAGGGATTAGGAGATTTTTTATCTGGTTCCAGCCCACCTCTGTTGATCATCAAGTGCTTTGTAATGCCTGCAGTGCCAGACCAAGTCCAAGTGAATGTTTCCACACACACGATGTACTTTGCTAGAGTGCAGTATACTCCTTGACAGGGTGTTGTCTCTCAGTACTACCCTTTCATACATAAAGCATATATTTGAGATTTTTCCAAGGGATCTACTTCAAATGCTCGAGTTTCAAGAGCTCAGAAAACACTGTCTTGAACCCAGGGACCTGAGCATTGTGTAGCTCTTGCAGGCTGCCTCTCACACTCAAATTGAATATGAGGTCAGGCAAGAAGTTGTCACACTTTACCCAAACACAATATTCAATTTTTGAGCAAGGAAGATATAGCAGCCATGGGTAGGGAATGGGAGGGGGGAGTGGAGGTGAATATTAGGGTTAGGAAGCAGAGGGGAGTTTTAGGGTTAGAGAGCAGGAGGGAAGTTTCAGGATTAGGGAGTAGGAAGGGAGTTTTAGGGATAGGGAGCAGGGAGGGAGTTTTAGGGTTAGGGAACAATCAGGGAATTTAGGCTTAAAGAATGGGTTGGATTTTTAGGTTTAGGGAGTGATCAGGGATTTTAGGGTTAAGGAGGGAGAGTGAAGTTTTAGAGTAAGAGAGTGAGGGTTCAAGTTTTGAACTGGTTGGGAGTCTTAGAGTTAAAGTTAGGTTACTGGTATGACTATACATTTTATAGCTGGGACGGCTAAGTAGTTACGAGAGCTTGATCTAATGGAAGTTAGAGGACTTTTTGGATCTAGTGGCAGTGAGCAAGTGTGTAGTGAGTTATTAGCAAGAAAGTACCTTATAAAGTGGGTCTTGTATCAACCTCCCCCCAGAAGGGTAATTTGATATTGATCACACATTCCCATCCCTTCCTATCTCACTCTTCCTGCACCTTGACCATGAAACAAATCTGAGTTGTTGAGACATAGTCATGATTCTATTTTTCTATGCTACAGAGCCAGTTTATCAGACAGAAAATCTAATTTTGTAATGGTTGATCTGATGTTGTTAATCTTCTTTCCATTCATCACTGATGGGTTCAGTTCCGAGCCCTCAGAACTGAGTCGGCCTTTTTACCAAGCTCACACCAGCCAAAAAACTCTTGAGCTAAGTTTCTACCCAGAATATCCTTCTCCCTGTTACCCCAGATCTCGTTTGCCCTGTAGCCGTAACGCCGTGTTTCAGCTGAGCTCTCAGCTAAGTGGAACTTTATTTGATATTTGTGTGGAAAACCTTTGATATCTTAATTTTTTATTGAGCGAATAGTATTTCTAGCCTTTTCTTCTGTTGGACCTTGTTTTTTCCTTCTCTTCTCTACCTGTTGTTACCGTTGGTAAACATTCAAGTACCATTGTTTTTACGGCCTTTCCTCCCTTACCCTTGTGGCATTCCTTCATTACCATAGCTGGTATTTTTCCTTCCTGTCTAGCCTGTTAGGATTGGTTTTAGTAAGGTGTTTCTCTATTCTCTCTTACATATCACTGTACTGGTACAATTGTGACTTTTTTGAACAGTGTTTGACTTATTTGCTCTGACTGGTTATACTGTTGGCCTGTGGTGTCTTTCTATCAGGATGTCAGATAAGAAAGGTACTTCAGGTTTTAAGCAATGTGCTTCATGTAATGGCAATTTACCTAATAGTGTTTCTCACGATGATTGTGTATGCTGTTTGGGGGGGGGTTATATTATAATATCAAAGTCTTACAACTTAAAATGTTATAGTATTGAACCCAGTAGAGTGAAACACCCGAAAACCGAATAATCAGAATAGCAAATTTTTTCCCAGGAAAAAAAATTTGCTGTTCCGACAAACATACACACAACACAAGCACACCAAAATAAATAATACACACACACACACACACACACACACACACACACACACACACACACACACACACACACACACACACACACTTCACAAAACCCTACACTAAACCATACATACACCACTAGCTATCCACTTACCTTAACCCAACCCTAACCCTAAGGTCTGCCACTATCGCACACTCACCTTACCCGCTCCCTAACCCTTACTCACCTACCCCACCCTAACCCTCACATCCACACAATCGCACACTTACCTGACCTGCGCCCTAACCCTAACTCACCTAACCTGCACCCAATCGCACACTCACCTTCTCTCGCACACTTACCTTAACCCGGTCCATAACCTTCGCTCCACAGTCGAGGAAATAGCGAAGCTGCAGAAATGACCCACCAAATACTTTCCCTAGGAAAGTATTCAGTTTCTGCAGCTTCACTATTTCCAGCATTCGCTCTACTGGGTTTGATATTGTAAGACTTCAGCGTTATAATATAGACCCGTTTGGGGTGCCACACCTTTTGGTGCAGCCTCCTTGTGAAATTTGTCAGAGTTTCAGTCAACGCACTCTTAATGAGTGCAAAAATAAACTAATACTGAAATGGTTACTTAAGTCTCCCTTTTCAGAGACCATTTCTGCGATGGAGGTCTCAACCCCCTCCTACTAAAGACAAAAAGTGATCCCACTCGATTCCCTCCTCACCATCGGGTGATCTGGGTAAGCCCGTCAAATCAAAGGTCCCAAAGTTGTCTTCGGAGCATAAATCTGCCTCTATGGCTCTGTCTTCCTCTGCACCAAGCATCTCGAAACCTTCGATACCGGCACCAGTTTCAGCACCAGTCTTGCCTCCAGCACCGATTATAGAACTCACCGCACCTATTTTCACTTCGGCACCTGTGGCCACTGCGACTCAGGGAACACCTTCAATACCTTCGTCAGTTACGATTTTGGAACAGACTGTTTTGGCTCTGAGTGCCACTGCGGTACCGAATTTTTTACTGACAAAACTAGATTTGATCTCATTACTCCCGGTCTCAATACTTGAGACTTCGGTGCCGGCAGACATTGCACCACAGGCCCGATACTCCCCTTTCATAGATCCGTTTCTGGGCCAGATGTATAGCCCATTCATTGAACATCCTGATTCCCCATCCAGAGTATGCACTAGATCCACCAGGAGCCTTCCGGAACATGATGTGGTGCATCTTGTAGACCAGCTGTTGGTAGCCAGGGGGATACCCACACTTTCTAAGACCTATCCGCCTACAGGACTTGGGTTGGTTTCTTCACAGACTCCATCTTACACTCCTCCTTCGACCATTTTGGTTCCAAAGCCTTCTGCTCTGACATCCTTCTCAGAACCCATTACCTCAGCTCCTGTAGTGCACCTCACTCCGGCTCTGAGTTTGTCCCTTTGGTCTTCGGTTCCTGTGGAACTGGTCCTTCCTCAAGCTGAGGATTGGGGGGTGGGCGCTTTGGCCCAGGGCACAGAGCCATGTTTCTCCTTAGTTCCATCCTTAGTGCGGATAGCCATGTCCGCACCAATCCTGCTTGAGGCTCCATCCATGGGGGTGGGTTCATCGGAGCGGGGTGTGACCCCAGTCCCAAGGTTGTCTTTCTCGGTTCCGGGCTACCATTCTTCTTGAGTGGGCATGCTTTTTGCACGATGGAGAGGCCTTTCACTTCTGGAAGCAATCTTTTGATGTCAGAACCCCAGTTTTTGCCCCCTGAGCTACAGTTGCCACAGACCACCCCCCTGGGACACTGGGCAGAGAATCCTGGGCAGTGGACAGACTTGGGAAGTAAGTTTTTGCATCAGGGACCTTTGCTATATGGTACCTGTACTATTTGGCACATTTTACGAGGCTCCAGAGGGACTTGATCTCCAAACTCTCTGGGACACTCGCAGGACAGTAGTCTGACGAGGTCAATGACAAAGTGGCCTCACAGCTCGCAACCTTGGAATCGATATCCAACTTGTCCATAAGGTTGCTTTCACATACAACCGAAGGGGCGGCCAGAGTAGCAGGTTCGGGCATTGTCATGAGGAGTCATATCTGGATGCACATTTTGGACCTCACAGACCCCTTCAAGTCTTCCTCTTTGAATGCTCCCATTGAAGCATTGTTCCTTTTTGGCTCCAAAGTGAAGGATACGCTAGCCAGGTACAAGCAAGATGGAAGGACCTTGTCTGCCATAGGCTTGCGGTTTTCCAGTCTTCAACATACCTTCTCCAGGAATCAGAGGAGTGGGAAAATGTGGCACAAAAAATCTCAGGTTCTTTTCCGTGCCACATATGGTGATGATACCCCCCAGGGGCAGAGGGGGTAACAATCCCAGAAGACGCCCCTACAGAGGCAGAGGGGTTCCTTGTAACCAAGGCTCCATGGACTCCTTTTCTGGACAGCCTTACCAGTGCTTCTGAGGAGCAGCCTGACTGCTTACCTCTGGAAGCAGTCAGTGGTCGTTTCTCTTGCACCAAGCTGCCTGGCAATCTATTGCAACCGATCGTTGGGTGCATAGTATCATCACAAGAGGTTACATCATTCCCTTTCTTTTCAACCAAATCTTTTGAGAAAGCTTCCTGACCTTCCACCCAGTCAAAGGGAAGCAGCAGCTTCAGAGATAATAAACCTGTCTCAAAAGAGAGTCATCCAACCAGTCCCACCAGACCAGCGCAGATCCGGATTTTACTCAAGATTCTTTTTGGTGCCAAAAAAGACAGGGGACTGGAGACCCATTTTGGATCTCAGCAGCTTAAACAAGTCTGTCACCCAAACCAAATTCTGGATGGTCATGGTTCAGTCCATTCTTCCCTTTTTGAGAGAAGGTGATTGGATGTGCTCGATAGAGCTCTGAGATGTGTATTACCACATCAAGATGGACAAACACTCCAGGAGTCTACTTCACTTCTGGCTAGGGGCCAGTCATTATCAATTTTGTGCCCTGCCGTTCGGTCTCTGTACAGCTCCCAGAGTGTTCACAAAATGCATGGCAATGGTCACAGCTCACTTGAGACTACAAGGATTCTGAGTGTTTCCATATTTGGACAACTCGCTCTTCACCGCCCCCACCGAGCATCTTCTGGTAACAGCACTGCATTATACTCTCTCTCTCTGGCAAAATTGTTGGGAATAATGATACATTGGGAGAAATCAAACCTTACTCCTACACAACAAATAGAATTTACTGGAGCAGTGTTCAATACCCAGTCCTGTCTAGTATTACTCCCAAATCACAGACTCCAGCATTTGAGGCTCCAGCTCTGAGTGATACTCTGTCACACAAAAGTTTCAGCAAGGGAAGTTCTTTAGGCCCTGGGTTCTATGGCAGCTTTGATTCCAATAATGCCTCTAGTGAAGCCACATATGCAGATCCTGCAATGGCTCCTTCTTTGCCAATGGTTCCCCAGCTATCACCCCCTCTATTACCAGATTCGAATAACCAACTCCTGCAAACAGGACCTCCTTTGGTGGATGAGGCCAGACACAGAACTTTGGAGTTGCCCATTTCAATCCCCTCAGCCCAGAGCCATTGTGACCATGGATGCTTTCCTGATTGGGTGGGGGGCCATTTCCAGGGGAAGACAGTCCAAGGCACATGGTCCGCCTCAGAGGCCCACTTGCATATCAATGTTCTGGAACTGAAAGCAGTGCTGTTAGCACTGCAGGCCTTTCATTTGGCTCTCCCTTCTGGGACAGTAGCAATTCAGTCAGACAATATGTCAGTGGTCTGGTATACCAACAAGCAAGGAGGAACCAAGTCCTACCCCCTGTGTCGAGAAGCCATGAGAATTTAGCAGTGGGTGATAGCTTCCAACCGCTTTCTGATAGCAGCGCATATCCCAGGAAGCTCCAACATAATTGTGGACACACTGAGAAGATGCATCCTCCTGCCTCACGAGTGGTCCCTCAACCCCGAGGTGGTGACAGAAATCTTCAGCCACTGGGGCCAGCCGTGCTGTGATCTTTTTGCCTCTCCTTCGAACAACAAGTGCAGCAGCTATTTTGCCCTTTTCCCCCGGAGGGATGCTGTAATCCACGATTGGCCCACAGGACTTCTTTACGCCTATCCTCCCATTCCCCTGACTCCACAATTTTCAAAGAAAGCTCTTCAGTTGAGATACAAGGTGATCCTCATAGCTCCGTTCTGCCCTCGACAAGTTTGGTTCCCCTTCCTTTGGCCTCACCTAGTATACCTGCCGTGGACTCTGGACCCTCTTCCAGATCTGATTACTCACCTCAAGGGTTGAGCCACCCAAATCAGTCCAGTCTCACCCTTCTCCCTGTTACCCCAGATCTCGTTTGCCCTGTAGCCGTAAAGCCGTGTTTCAGCTGAGCTCTCAGCTAAGTGGAACTTTATTTGATATTTGTGTGGAAAACCTTTGATATCTTAATTTTTTATTGAGCGAATAGTATTTCTAGCCTTTTCTTCTGTTGGACCTTGTTTTTTCCTTCTCTTCTCTACCTGTTGTTACCGTTGGTAAACATTCAAGTACCATTGTTTTTACGGCCTTTCCTCCCTTACCCTTGTGGTATTCCTTCAATACCATAGCTGGTATTTTTCCTTCCTGTCTAGCCTGTTAGGATTGGTTTTAGTAAGGTGTTTCTCTATTCTCTCTTACATATCACTGTACTGGTACAATTGTGACTTTTTTGAACAGTGTTTGACTTATTTGCTCTGACTGGTTATACTGTTGGCCTGTGGTGTCTTTCTATCAGGATGTCAGATAAGAAAGGTACTTCAGGTTTTAAGCAATGTGCTTCATGTAATGGCAATTTACCTAATAGTGTTTCTCACGATGATTGTGTATGCTGTTTGGGGGGGTCTATATTATAATATCAAAGTCTTACAACTTAAAATGTTATAGTATTGAACCCAGTAGAGTGAAACATCCGAAAACCGAATAATCAGAATAGCAAATTTTTTCCCAGGAAAAAAAATTTGCTGTTCCGACAAACATACACACAACACAAGCACACCAAAATAAATAATCCACACACACACACACACACACACACACACACACACACACACACACACACACACACTTCACAAAACCCTACACTAAACCATACATACACCACTAGCTATCCACTTACCTTAACCCAACCCTAACCCTAAGGTCTGCCACTATCGCGCACTCACCTTACCCGCTCCCTAACCCTTACTCACCTACCCCACCCTAACCCTCACATCCACACAATCGCACACTTACCTGACCTGCGCCCTAACCCTAACTCACCTAACCTGCACCCAATCGCACACTCACCTTCTCTCGCACACTTACCTTAACCCGGTCCATAACCTTCGCTCCACAGTCGAGGAAATAGCGAAGCTGCAGAAATGACCCACCAAATACTTTCCCTAGGAAAGTATTCAGTTTCTGCAGCTTCACTATTTCCAGCATTCGCTCTACTGGGTTTGATATTGTAAGACTTCAGTGTTATAATATAGACCCGTTTGGGGTGCCACACCTTTTGGTGCAGCCTCCTTGTGAAATTTGTCAGAGTTTCAGTCAACGCACTCTTAATGAGTGCAAAAATAAACTAATACTGAAATGGTTACTTAAGTCTCCCTTTTCAGAGACCATTTCTGCGATGGAGGTCTCAACCCCCTCCTACTAAAGACAAAAAGTGATCCCACTCGATTCCCTCCTCACCATCGGGTGATCTGGGTAAGCCCGTCAAATCAAAGGTCCCAAAGTTGTCTTCGGAGCATAAATCTGCCTCTATGGCTCTGTCTTCCTCTGCACCAAGCATCTCGAAACCTTCGATACCGGCACCAGTTTCAGCACCAGTCTTGCCTCCAGCACCGATTATAGAACTCACCGCACCTATTTTCACTTCGGCACCTGTGGCCACTGCGACTCAGGGAACACCTTCAATACCTTCGTCAGTTACGATTTTGGAACAGACTGTTTTGGCTCTGAGTGCCACTGCGGTACCGAATTTTTTACTGACAAAACTAGATTTGATCTCATTACTCCCGGTCTCAAAACTTGAGACTTCGGTGCCGGCAGACATTGCACCACAGGCCCGATACTCCCCTTTCATAGATCCGTTTCTGGGCCAGATGTATAGCCCATTCATTGAACATCCTGATTCCCCATCCAGAGTATGCACTAGATCCACCAGGAGCCTTCCGGAACATGATGTGGTGCATCTTGTAGACCAGCTGTTGGTAGCCAGGGGGTTACCCACACTTTCTATGACCTATCCGCCTACAGGACTTGGGTTGGTTTCTTCACAGACTCCATCTTACACTCCTCCTTCGACCATTTTGGTTCCAAAGCCTTCTGCTCTGACATCCTTCTCAGAACCCATTACCTCAGCTCCTGTAGTGCACCTCACTCCGGCTCTGAGTTTGTCCCTTTGGTCTTCGGTTCCTGTGGAACTGGTCCTTCCTCAAGCTGAGGATTGGGGGGTGGGCGCTTTGGCCCAGGGCACAGAGCCATGTTTCTCCTTAGTTCCATCCTTAGTGCGGATAGCCATGTCCGCACCAATCCTGCTTGAGGCTCCATCCATGGGGTGGGTTCATCGAGCGGGTGTGACCCCAGTCCCAAGGTTGTCTTTCTCGGTTCCGGGCTACCATTCTTCTTGAGTGGGCATGCTTTTTGCACGATGGAGAGGCCTTTCACTTCTGGAAGCAATCTTTTGATGTCAGAACCCCAGTTTTGCCCCTGAGCTACAGTTGCCACAGACCACCCCCCTGGGACACTGGGCAGAGAATCCTGGGCAGTGGACAGACTTGGGAAGTAAGTTTTTGCATCAGGGACCTTTGCTATATGGTACCTGTACTATTTGGCACATTTTACGAGGCTCCAGAGGGACTTGATCTCCAAATTCTCTGGGACACTCGCAGGACAGTAGTCTGACGAGGTCAATGACAAAGTGGCCTCACAGCTCGCAACCTTGGAATCGATATCCAACTTGTCCATAAGGTTGCTTTCACATACAACCGAAGGGGCGGCCAGAGTAGCAGGTTCGGGCATTGTCATGAGGAGTCATGTCTGGATGCACATTTTGGACCTCGCTGACCCCTTCAAGTCTTCCTCTTTGAATGCTCCCATTGAAGCATCGTTCCTTTTTGGCTCCAAAGTGAAGGATACGCTAGCCAGGTACAAGCAAGATGGAAGGACCTTGTCTGCCATAGGCTTGTGGTTTTCCAGTCTTCAACATACCTTCTCCAGGAATCAGAGGAGTGGGAAAATGTGGCACAAAAAATCTCAGGTTCTTTTCCGTGCCACATATGGTGATGATACCCCCCAGGGGCAGAGGGGGTAACAATCCCAGAAGACGCCCCTACAGAGGCAGAGGGGTTCCTTGTAACCAAGGCTCCATGGACTCCTTTTCTGGACAGCCTTACCAGTGCTTCTGAGGAGCAGCCTGACTGCTTACCTCTGGAAGCAGTCAGTGGTCGTTTCTCTTGCACCAAGCTGCCTGGCAATCTATTGCAACCGATCGTTGGGTGCATAGTATCATCACAAGAGGTTACACCATTCCCTTTCTTTTCAACCAAATCTTTCGAGAAAGCTTCCTGACCTTCCACCCAGTCAAAGGGAAGCAGCAGCTTCAGAGATAATAAACCTGTCTCAAAAGAGAGTCATCCAACCAGTCCCACCAGACCAGCGCAGATCCGGATTTTACTCAAGATTCTTTTTGGTGCCAAAAAAGACAGGGGACTGGAGACCCATTTTGGATCTCAGCAGCTTAAACAAGTCTGTCACCCAAACCAAATTCTGGATGGTCATGGTTCAGTCCATTCTTCCCTTTTTGAGAGAAGGTGATTGGATGTGCTCGATAGAGCTCTGAGATGTGTATTACCACATCAAGATGGACAAACACTCCAGGAGTCTACTTCACTTCTGGCTAGGGGCCAGTCATTATCAATTTTGTGCCCTGCCGTTCGGTCTCTGTACAGCTCCCAGAGTGTTCACAAAATGCATGGCAATGGTCACAGCTCACTTGAGACTACAAGGATTCTGAGTGTTTCCATATTTGGACAACTCGCTCTTCACCGCCCCCACCGAGCATCTTCTGGTAACAGCACTGCATTATACTCTCTCTCTGGCAAAATTGTTGGGAATAATGATACATTGGGAGAAATCAAACCTTACTCCTACACAACAAATAGAATTTACTGGAGCAGTGTTCAATACCCAGTCCTGTCTAGTATTACTCCCAAATCACAGACTCCAGCATTTGAGGCTCCAGCTCTGAGTGATACTCTGTCACACAAAAGTTTCAGCAAGGGAAGTTCTTTAGGCCCTGGGTTCTATGGCAGCTTTGATTCCAATAATGCCTCTAGTGAAGCCACATATGCAGATCCTGCAATGGCTCCTTCTTTGCCAATGGTTCCCCAGCTATCACCCCCTCTATTACCAGATTCGAATAACCAACTCCTGCAAACAGGACCTCCTTTGGTGGATGAGGCCAGACACAGAACTTTGGAGTTGCCCATTTCAATCCCCTCAGCCCAGAGCCATTGTGACCATGGATGCTTTCCTGATTGGGTGGGGGGCCATTTCCAGGGGAAGACAGTCCAAGGCACATGGTCCGCCTCAGAGGCCCACTTGCATATCAATGTTCTGGAACTGAAAGCAGTGCTGTTAGCACTGCAGGCCTTTCATTTGGCTCTCCCTTCTGGGACAGTAGCAATTCAGTCAGACAATATGTCAGTGGTCTGGTATACCAACAAGCAAGGAGGAACCAAGTCCTAACCCCTGTGTCGAGAAGCCATGAGAATTTAGCAGTGGGTGATAGCTTCCAACCACTTTCTGATAGCAGCGCATATCCCAGGAAGCTCCAACATAATTGTGGACACACTGAGAAGATGCATCCTCCTGCCTCACGAGTGGTCCCTCAACCCCGAGGTGGTGACAGAAATCTTCAGCCACTGGGGCCAGCCGTGCTGTGATCTTTTTGCCTCTCCTTCGAACAACAAGTGCAGCAGCTATTTTGCCCTTTTCCCCCGGAGGGATGCTGTAATCCACGATTGGCCCACAGGACTTCTTTACGCCTATCCTCCCATTCCCCTGATTCCACAATTTTCAAAGAAAGCTCTTCAGTTGAGATACAAGGTGATCCTCATAGCTCCGTTCTGCCCTCGACAAGTTTGGTTCCCCTTCCTTTGGCCTCACCTAGTATACCTGCCGTGGACTCTGGACCCTCTTCCAGATCTGATTACTCACCTCAAGGGTTGAGCTACCCAAATCAGTCCAGTCTCAAGCTGACAGCTTGGTTTCTCCACTTCCATTAATTGCTAGGCAAGCTAATCTCTCCTCTCCTGTTCGAGACATCATTCTGGCCTCTCAAAACCATCCACCAGAAAACTATATCAAGATAAATGGAAAAGGTTTTATATCTACTCTAAGGATAACATGCTAGACCCTTATTCGGCTCCAGTAACTGCGGTGCTTCAATACTTGGCTACTTTTTTTATAATGGAGCCTCTGCCTCTGCTGTATGAGTACACCTAGCAGCAATTTCTAATTTCCACAATGGCATAGATGGCACCCCTCTTATCTCTTTACGTCTATGCAAGACCTTCCTCAAGGAAACCTCTTATATCAGGCCTCCTGTCAAACAGCCTGTGGAACCATGGAACCTCACTTTAGACTTTCAGTCTTTGACTCAAAAACCTTTTGAACCTGCTGCAAAGTGTGACCTAAAGTTTTTGTCTTGGAAATGTTTGTTCTTGGTAGCCATCACATCTGCCAGAAGGGTCTCAGAGCTGCAGGCATTGTGTATCAAGAGGCCCTATCTGGTCTTCCATAAAGACAGGGTATCACTTCGTAAGAAATCATCCTTCCTTCCCAAAGTTGTTTCTGAATTCTCCTTTAACCAGACTATTGACCTACGAGTGTTCTTTCCAAATTTTTCCAACAGAGGAGAGTACTGCCTTCACTCCTTGGATGTACATAGGCAACTGAGATTTTACCTAGACTGGACTAAACCTATCCATAAGTCTGAACAGCTTTTCATCTCCTTTTCTGGGCCCAGAATGGGAGATGCTGTTTACAAGGTTACATTATCGAAATGGCTAAGGGACTGCATACGTTTCATTTATTCCCTCAGTAACGAACCTATGCCAAAAGTTAAAGCTCACCACACTAGATCTATGGCAACATCTGTAGCTTTCCATTCCAGGGCTTCCATGGATGACATCTGCGCAGCAGCTACTTGGGCTAAGCCTCATACCTTTATCAAGCATTACAAGTTGGACTTGGTCTCAAGAGGGAGAGCTGCCTTCGGCTCAATGGTACTCAGGGGTGTTCTTCCATAATGGCTGCCCATGGACCTCAAGGTAGCTTGGGATTCTGTCCCATCAGTGATGAATAGAAAGGAGATGAACAATATCAGATAAAGAAGTTATGTCTTACCATAACATTCCATCTGTGTTGTTCATCTTCTTTCATTCATCACTTCCCACCTTCCTTCCCCCTTCAAAGGCTCCTGGGGGATGCTTTGGGTCCAAGTGGTGTCCTAGGGTATTTGCACAGAAGTGGCCTCAGGCTTACTTCTCTTACTCTCACAAATTTGATCTGAGGTAACAGGTAGAAGAGCATTCTGGGTAGAAACTTAGCTCGAGAGGTTTTTGGCTGGTGCGCGCTTGGTAAAAAGGCTGACTCGGTTCCGAACCCATCAGTGATGAATGAAAGAAGATAAACAACACAGATGGTACATTATGGTAAGACATAACTTCTTTTTTACTGTCACTGGTGCAATATATTTTATTTGTTGCAACTGACAAAGTCTTCATACACGTCACCTACCATGGCTTTAGTAATTGCTCCAGATTATAACTCATCATGCTACTTTGTTTTTAGGATCATAGGACTATAGAAATAACACTAAGCAAGAGATCACAGGGACCATAAGATGCCTAGTCATATAGCACCTTTAAGTAGATAAACTTAAAAGTGCTTGCTACCCTTGTTAAGCACTTAATATGGCTTACCACCCAAATCAAGCAGTGCCTTAAATGATTACCCTGGTATAAATTTGTGTCTAACCATCCAGTCATCATGACAAGCCTTAAAGGTAGCCAAAACAATACTTTGTTTGCACTTTAGTGGAAGCCAATTCCATAGTCTGGAAATAAGCTGCTTTAGGAACCTATCAGTCTAGTGACTCTAGTTTATATTTTGGTGTCAATTTGGGTCTGTAGTATTGATGTCTGTACAGGCATAGGTTCTGTGAAGAAACAGGAGGTCAGCTAAGATTGGGTCTTTCATGCTCAAAAAGCTAGACACAGATCACCTTGGGCTGCCAGTAGGCTACTACTGAGTATGAGGAAAGTCATGCTAATTCTTTGGTATAGTTAAAGTATTTTAAGACATTCAATCTTCTTGGTTTGAAATCTTTGGGGCCTTTCCATTTGAGCATTATTCTTGGATTTGGCATTAAATTAAATGATGGATTTGATGAGAGAAAATACAGGGGTAAGATGATTTCTTTGGCTGTTGAAGTTAATCCCTTGGTAAATTTCTGGGCCTGATGATAGTGGAACAATAATGATCAAATAAAAGTTGTCCATATAAGTAGCCGGGTCTCTTTTGACCATGTCTTTTTCTGAAAAGGATTGCTATTTGTAACATATGAGGTAGGAGAAGTATTTTTGCCAAACTCAACTATGCTATACCTTTTTTGCATTTAACTTTAGACTGTTTTCAGTACACCTGGTTTATGCATATTGTAACCCTTGCTGAAGCTGTTTAATATCAGAGAATGACTGGATAACAGTGCCCTGCTTTCAGTCATCTGCAGTATCAGCTCCGATATCTGCAAAATAAATGCCAAACAGAAGAGGGACTAGCTCAGGTCCATGTGGCACCCGCTAATTACAATTTTACATTCAGAAAGTGTAACAGCAACTTTTACAACCGGTATCCACTTGAAATGTATGGATCCCCTACAGCGAGTTCCAAAATACACAAACTAAATTGCCAAAAAAAAAATGGACTTGTGTATACTAAGGCTATTTCCCAGAATATTCCCTTTTCTCAGAGGTATGACAATCCTGGAGTTAGTATATGTAAGTTTGGGGAGTGCAGGGGGGGGGCTTTCCCTCCTAAAAAAAAGTCTTCAAGGAGAAGAGTAATGTTTGAGATTCACCCTTCTCCTGCAATTTCAATCATTTTTTTCAGAGTCTTGGCGTTTGGAGTGCCAACATTTCAGTAGGGAGCCTTTGCAACCTGGGATCTGTTATATAGATAATTTACAATCTAGCAAACAGCTTAGAGTTTTACATTAGGTTTGCCTAATTTTTCAGTAATTCCAGCATATGAAAAAGTATTAAAAGTCTTTACCTGGTCATGCTAACAGTGTGTACAGGGTGACTACTGTCCGCAGCCTCCGCTGTCTTTTCAAAGACTAGGTTTAGGAGGCAGGTCCTGTGCTTCACAAAACCAAACTGAGTGGGGTTTAGTTAGTTAAAATGCCTGTATCTGCATGAATGAGTTCTGCTATGGTGTGTTTTATATATGAGGCTGGTGATGCTGATAAGCTTGTAATTTCCTAGGTCTGTAGAGGGGTTGACCTTGTGTAGGGGAGTTACATTGGCCATTCTCCAAGCAGGCTGAGGTTGAATGTTTTAGTAGAGGTTTGGATAATGTACATGTACTTGGTACTGATGTGAATACAACCTGGTATGTTGTCATGTCCCAAGGAAGTATTTGTTTTTTTAGCCCTTGAAAGGGATTTTAAGACTTGTTCTAAGGTGACTACAGGGAAAACTAAATTTTCAGGGACAGTGGGAGGCAGCAATATGGATGAGTGAGCTAAAGTTAGCACTAAATTTGTCTGCTAATATACTGGTTGTATTGTTGGGCTTAGAATGTGTGATATTATTATGGATGTACTCAGCATATTGTTGGACATTATTCCTTAATTTTTCTGACATTGCTGAAGAAAAAATGTAGTTTCCTTTTGGGTCTGTGTCAACCGTAAGTTTGTTTTGTGCGTTACATTTTCTAATTGTGCTCTTAAGTTCCTTGTTGGTATGATTCATTGTGGTCTGGAGGTAGTGGAGGTGGAAATTTTTTGCAACTTTTCATTATTTTCCTACTATAGTTATACAATTTATTTAAATGGGAGTTCAACCAGAGAGGTATATTTCTAAATTTACTATTAATATTTAGAGCTGATAGGTGCTAACTTTTCTATGCAGCTATTTAGGTGCTGTGCTGGTAAAGTCAGAGGTACGTTTGACAGCCCTCTCAGCTGGGTCTGTTTGCAAGGGATTGTTGGAAAATTTGCATGTCTTCTACAACCTGAGGTAGGTTTTCCATGGAGATTCCTTAAAGATAGTTTCATTTGTTGATGGGGTAGTAAAACTAGGCCTGACAGAGAAGATGACCAGCTTGTGGTCAGATTTAACCAGGGATGAGGAATTGTGGGGTGGGGTACAGGGAGGGGCCAAATTGATAAGGACCAGATCAGGGATGGTAGAGCCTCTTGTGGGTAATTTTACAATTTGCTATTGTGCATTGGTATTGACAATGTCTAGGAAATGCTAAGCATAACTATTTTTAGAGGTGTAAACATACCAGTTACTGGATGTAATTGAAGTCACTTAACAAGAAGGCGTTTTCTTGGTGTGGTATTAAATGTTTCAGTTGTGTTAAGGTACTTTACATGATCTTTGGGAGACATTGATTGGAATCTGTAGATACCATTGAAGCAATATTTGGATTTGTTAAGGTTGGTTTGGGTCACCAGGAGTTCCAGGTTACAGTCATGGAGACTTAGATGTTACAGTCATGGATACTTGGATGTGAGGCAATGATGTTTCTAACAAATACAGATATTCCCCCTACATTTACTCAGGGTCTGATGGCATGATAGACACTAAATCCAGGTGTAGAGGGAGTGCTGTCATGGAACTAAAACCATGTCTCATTAACTACACAAATATGAATGTGGTCAAGGTGCTGGAAGGCCTCATGTTTTGGCATTCTTCTAGTTTTTGGCTCCAGCATTGAGTAGTTCAGTCATAATGTTGTCTGAATTTGAGTCTGAGTCTGTTATGTAGGAATACCAGCAGAGGGACCCTCCTAAAAAGGCAGTATGGGGACAGCAAAGGCTTTAGCCAGTGTGAGGAAGCTTTAGTATGAGATGTGTAGGCCATCCCTATCAATACAAGGAGTCTTATCTATCATCTTATCCCAGACTGACACATACTGAACCCCCTTAAAAATGACACAAATTATATAGGCCGTTGTTAAATCCAAATATCTTGTCTTGGTATCTAATCATCATTCTTAGTGAAGGCAATATACTACTCAAGACCAGTGTCTTTCCAGCCTCTAACACATCCATAATAAGTTTTGTCATATCTCTCTGTGTGTCTGGGATGAGTGCCTTAGTCATTCACTTTCACATAGGTCACCACTAGGTTGTAGTCATAATTGTCTAGCTTAATGGTCCTTAGGACCCTTGTGGCATCACAGAACTTGGCAGTGTGAAGCAGTATACAGTCACCCTGTTCTTTTCCTAGTCTGGTGAGTGTGGAGTCTGTATGCAGCTTATAGCAGCCTTAATCCTTTTCACCAGCTGCCACAGGATCCTGTAAAAACCTGGCATAAATTAAACAGTATTAGACTTCCAAGATGGCTGCACACTGATCAACAACTTAACTTAAGCTGTCCCTGTTTGAAAACAGAAACTGAGAGACAACAGCCATTGACATTGTAAGCTTGCGTAAAATTCAGTTATTGCCTAGTAAATACACTGTCTGGATGCCTGCAAAGAAAAAAGTAAGAGAGCCTGAAAGAAAAATCAACTAGAAAAGGTGAAGAGAAAACACTGGCTGTGATGAATCCTGCAGCTGTTCAACAAAAAGCAGTTCAGGCTCCAACTTTGGTGCAAGACATGGCTTCCAGTAATCTAGAGGAAAAATACATCGTGTGCTCAGAGTTGATTAAAATAAACAAAACACTGAAGGAGTATCTCAACTCAAATAACAAGAGGCTGGAAAAAATGGAAGAAGCTTTATACTGATAATCAGATAAGCTAATAAAACTGCAGTAATCAGAGGATCAGTATTACTACTCAAGAAGACATGGTTCAAAAAATAGTAGAATCAGAGGACACAGTACATAGGGAAAATCTGAGATTTTCTGCTGTACCAGAGAAACTAGAAGGAACAGACTGTATTAATTTTATGAAGGCACACATAAGCAACTGGACTGGTATTCCACAGCAGGAACTGTCAAATGAAAGGCCACAGAGTATGTATGCTCCAAATCTGGCCATGAAAAAGCACCAAGATTTTTATTAGTAAAGATGCAAACCTTACAGCAGGAAGAGCTGATCCTTACAAAACTGTGGCAAAAGGGCAGAGTATTAAAACTTGAAGACAGTGAAGTGTTTGTGGAAAGTGATTATTCATGGTACACCATGCAGAAGAGAAAGAAATTGATTCCAGTAATCAGGGAATGTGGAGAGGCAAGTGTGAGATACATGCTGCTGCATCCAGTTGTCTTCAGAATTTTTTTTCCTGGGGAATCAAAGTCATTTTTTGGTGCATAACATGCTAAAGAGGAAATACAAATGTTTCTCCAACAAAAAATGAGCCATCAAGCAGAAGGGAACTCTGCTTCTTATTCTTCTGATAATACAGCACAATGACGGACATTGCCAGTGAACCCTTTCCACTGTTCCAAAGGAAAATGCTTGAAAGACACAGAAAAACACAGGAGTTGTCAGAAGAATCAGGAGTACTGTGGAATTGAACTGGAATCTGGAGTTGGGAAATGGAGATGAACAGGAAGAAGACCAGTAACATGGAAATTAATGAATAAATGTGAGACTGCAAAGCATTCATTGCATTTGTAAAGCATGGCTTTATAAAATTAAGTGGAAAGTGTGGACTTTTGTTGACTTTGTTAAACTTGTGAGGGACTGTAAAGCATTTGCCGCATATCATGTCATTAATGTTCAGAAAGTCTCTGAGGGAGGGGGAGGAGGAGGGAAAAGGTAAACAATTAAAACATTTTCTTTTCTAAGAAACTTCAAAATAAAATTTGCATATTTTATACAAAAGTATTTTAGTTTTTCTCATATGCAATAAAGTTATTAAAGTAAACAGATTTTTTTCTTCCTCTTCTCTCTCTCTGTTTCTTTCTTTCTTCTTTTTTTTTGGTATTAAGAAATGTAGGCATTACAGTAAAAAAAGAGAAGAAAAGCTAGACAAAAGCAGAGGAGGTTAGAAAGGATTGGGAAGAGAGATTGGATAAGCAATTCCCAAAGAAACAATGGGGGAACATATGTAAGTCTGCCAAATATGCAACAAAGTCTAGAAGATTTAGGATATTTGCTTGGAAGTGTTTACATAGGCATTGTTATACCCCAAGTAGACTCCAAAAAAATTTTATCAGGTAGGCAGCAAATGTTGGAGGTGTGATGGGGAAGAAAGAGGTAATTGGGAACATATTTTCTCTGGGAGTGTAATGAGTTGGCAGACTTTAAAAATTCTCTGCAGTCTACTCTGTCAGAGATACTGAGTGAGCAAATTGGTGTAACTAAGGAAATTATTTTTTGAGCTGCGATACAGAATCACAATTGCCTAAACATAGTAAGACCTTGCTGAGTCTAATTATGGTAGCTGCAAAAAAGGAATTACTAGAAAATGGAAATCAAAATCTAAACCCAGTTGTTCGAGATGTAGTGAATATACTAACAGAGACAAGACAACTGGAACTGGGATCTTTAGAAAAGGATAGGAGCAAATTACATAGAAAAAAATGGGATTTGTAGGTATTGTAAGAATTAATATGACTATAGAAATTCGGTATGAGCTGGAATAAGACTGGAATAAATGTCCTTATCTGTTAATTACCCAAACTTGTGCTGACCAGGTGCCAGTCTGTCCTTTATAGGCCAAATCTTCTTTTACCTTTCAGAATAAAGTCTGCACACATTGTAGTTTGGTTAAGAATGCTTTATTATGTAGAGTGGATGTAGATGCCAACAATATCCAAATGCTGTCTCCAATAATAGTGCTGATAAACTGAAATAGTCCTCTGCATTCATATTCTTCATTTTCCTTTCCTCCTGAGTAGTATAATTAATATTCTGGAATGCTGGATATTTGATCTGACTTCTGCACTCATACTTGAGTGTCTGTACTGTAAGGACTCTATGCATATCAGCCTAAATGAACTAACTTACTAACCATGTCTGACGTTTTTCCTAATATTACCAAAACCCTGTAAATCTCTACATGCCTCTTTAGCCTTGGTTCCCAAGCCTTGTAAGATCTGTTTTTTTTTTTTCAATTTACTGCACATTCTGTTCTTATCAGTATTCTCGACTGGAGGTTATTTTCACTGATTGAAAGTGAATTCACGGAAAGTGTATGCACACTGTGAAGGCTTGCTTTAATATGGTTGCATTTCTAGCCTTATGCAAGGAGAATATTGTATTTCTGTACATTTAAATGATACCTGATGTTACAGGAACAATACATGCAGAGGAGGAATAAGGTTAAAAAGAAGGCAGGATTTGAATGAGGCATGTAATATTTGACTGACAATGACTCCCTAGATTATAAATTCCGTATAATGTTAGCAACTAAAATTATGTCAGTATGGTTTATTTTCATTTATATAAATGTATGATTGCCTATTCTGTACATGATAATTTAATAAAGATGTTTCTTGTTTAAAAAAAAAGGTACGCAAAAGCATGTTCAAGTTAATAAGCTGTAATTTTGGACTATTGAGGCGGGAGTTGGAGTAAAAGTACACAGATCATAAAATGTGTAGAGCTTATGTGTTTCCTCTTACTTTTGCTTAGATGAATTTCTGGATTAAATTCCTTGGCTTAATCTAATAACAATTTTTTAAGTGGAAACAAGTAAATATGAGAACACTGAATATCCTGAAAAGTTTTTCTTTAGCAATAAACGTTTCAGTTTGCCTATCAGGCTGCATCAGAAGACTACATTTTTCTTTTTTCTCTTACATTTTCATGGAGGCAAGCTGATAATAGGGCAATAAAAGATAGAAAACTGGTTTCTTCAAATCTGAAGGTTAATGATTTCTCAAAATGTTCCAGTAGTTTACAAGTCTAGGGAGGGGGAATAAAGATAAAAAAGAACAGACACCAGTTAGTGTAAATAGAAGTACTACGCATCTTAGCACATATAACCTCACTTTTAGGTTAATTTGCCTGTATTAGCAGCTGTTTAGCACAAATGTTCCCTATTAGGGGGGTAAACGTCATTATTTGAAGATGTGCATAGTCATGTGTGCTTGTATTAAGTTAACAGGCTATGAGGGTGTTTTTTTGAGGGTTTTTATTAAACCAAACAGTCATGTAAATGTGGCATAGGTTCCAGTGTTGATGATAAGAAAACAATGTATTAAGGATTAAACTGCCAAACATTAATGGGTGCATGTATCACACAAACTCGAAATAGACATTTAAAAAAGCTACCATATATAATAGGTGACACTTTCCATAATATCTTAGAATGTGAATGGTCTCACAGTATAGACAAAATGAAAAGAATACTTAATTATATTAAGAAATGCAGAGTGCAAATAGCAGTGCTATAGGAGACACATTTGGTCAGAACTGGGCATGTGAATTTGATAAAGGATTTCAGGATAGATATTCTGCAGAATATCAGGGACAAAGGAAAAGAGTACTTATATTAATTGCTGGAGGAGCTCCACTAGTGATAGAACAGGAAAAATAACAATGGCAGATTTGTAGTAGTAGGGGGCTACTGGCAGGGAATGAAGATTACAATGTCATGGATTTATATTCCATCTATAACTGCTATTTTGGAGCTTAAATTTTTTGGGTATAAATAATCAGCTTTCAGCAGGGACTATTACTTTTAGGTGGGGACTGGAATTTGATTTGCAACATTGAGGATGTATCTGGAGGGTCTTGAAGGTAAAATATAAAAAAGAGGGTAGATTTCTGAAGAAATCTATGAAATATTTAGTATGAAATATATGAATTCAGTAATTTGAACTCAGAGAGAATTTACATATTATTCCCCAAGGTGCAAAAACTGGGGTGGACTTAACAAAAAATGTATTTCACAGGAACATGTGCATTTAATTGAGAACTTTGATACACATCCAGTAACTATTTCAGATCATGCACCAATAATTACTACGTTGCAGATGCAGGTAATAAAGTAAAGATGAGACACAGACACTTTGTTAAAAAGAGAGGAATTTAAGGAATGGGTAGTAGAAAATATCCAGGAGTTATTAGTACATAGGAAAGTACTTCAGAAGTTATAACTAGTAAGTAGGATAAAGTGAAAGTGGAGTTTAAAATAGGGTAGACATAAAAGAAAAAGTGATCTGGTTAAGAAGTAATAAGAATTATTAAGAGTGGCTGACAAAGGTTAAATTTATTTATTTTTATTTATTTTATTTTACATTTGTTGACCGGGCTAGTCTAACTGGACATATATCTGTTTACAGCAGAGGCCCGGGGAGAAAAGCTCCAGTACAGATAAAATCACAGTGATTTTTAACAATAAAAAATTTTCTTCATAGAATTATGCATGTTACAAGAGAGAATAGCAATAACATTTAAATACTTGTAAGTCAAGTTCTACAAAAACAATCAAAACTAAATACTAAAGTTAAAATAATTGAAGGCATACCTTAAGATTCAACTCTCAACGCTAGAAGGTGTCAGGTAGGAGCTCAGTAAGGGGACAGGAAGAAAAATTGGGTGTACTGAGACATACTTTCAGTCGGGATTGGTACAAGGACATAGCCATTGAGATGTAAGATGTTCTTTGACTTGTCTTTTGAACAGAGAGGTGGACTCTAGAGTAGCTATTTCTTGAGGGAGTAGATTCCAGTGTTTACCTATGGAATTTGAAAATAATGCATCCCCAGCTTTATTGTATGATTTAGTTATGGATACTAGGAACTTATTGGCAGAACGAAGTGTGGCTAGGTTCTTATATGGAGAAATAAGTTTAGCCAGGCTCGGAGTATTATCAGGGAAATGAAGGGTCTTATGAATGATAAGTAATTGTTGGTAGAGTAGGTGGTTATTTAGTTCTAGCCAATTTAGTTGTTTGAGGTTGTGACAGTGGTGAGTTCTAAGGGGAGTAGCATTAATAAATCTAGCAATACTGTTATAGCAGGTAGAGAGTTTGTTGATGTTATTTTTAGATAGTGTGGTATATATAGCTGAAGCATAAAAAAGGGTGGAAAGCAGGTGGGTCTGTGCAATGGTTTTTCTAGCTGCTGGGTTAAGGAAGGGTTTAATTCTGTAGAGTGTCCCAATTTTTTTATTAACAGCTTTAATAGTAGTATTAATTTGGTCATCAAAGTTAAGATGGTTGTCAATGGTTACACCTAATAGTCGAGTGGTATTGTCGGGGTTAATACAGGTAGAATTATTTGAGGAGATAGTAAAGAAAGGTGTAGGAGATTTATTAGTAGGAGTAAAGAGAAGAAGCTTTGTTTTTTTGGGGTTAAGGAGGAGGCAGTGCTGCATAAACCAGTTTTCAACGTTATGGAAGGTTGTTTGGGTGATGGACTGGAGAGAGGGAACATTTGTACCAGAGCAGATCAATGTCGAGTCATCTGCATATTGGATGCAGGATGCTTGTGGCACATTCAAATAAAGGTCATTAATAAATACTGAGAAAAGAAGGGGTCCAAGGATAGATCCTTGTGGAACACCAACATTTACTGGGAGTAAGGATGATAGGTTGTTATCCCAAAGCACTGCTTGTTGCCTGTTTTCGAGATAGCTTCTAAACCACTGTAAAGAATGTGAGCTTAGAGAGAGGAGGTTAAGTTTTTCCAGAAGTATGTTATGGTTAACCATATCAAAAGCTTTTGACAGGTCTATGAATAGTGCAGAAGAGAAACGATTGTTATTTCGATTATTATTGATGGAGTCAGCAAAGGAAAGAAGGGCAGTTGTAGTGCTGTGGTGAGGCCTGAAACCATGTTGACAGTCAGCTAGAAGGTTGTATTGAAGAAGGTAGTTAAGAAATTGTTTGTGTATGCACCTTTCCATTATCTTAGCTAATGGGGACAGTAAGGCAATAGGACGATAGTTGGATAGTTCAGAAGAAGGGCTCCCTTTATGAAGGGGAATTATGTGAGATATTTTCCAAATTGTAGGGATTTTCCTTTCAGAATAAAGAATTAAAAAATAAGGGGAATCTCACAGAACAACAAGAGGTGCAGTTACAGAGTGCTAAAGAGAAAATAAGTGAATATATGGATAAGATGCATGAATTTAGAAATATAATTGTTAAGCAACTGTTTTTGATAACAGCTCCAGAACACAAAAACTTTTGGCACAGCAACTTAGGCAACAGGAAGTCTAAAGGGATGTTGCCAAACTTCTTGAGCTTATAATAAGAAAAATAACCGGATATCCTGTAGATGCATTAGAGACAGTGTTTGAAAATTTATGAAAATTTGTATGAAGCACAGAAGTAGAGAAATCAAGAAAAAGCACAAATGGAGATATTTATGGAAGACTTAAATATGTCAAAGTTAGAGGTAGATGAGGCTCAACAACTAACAGTTAAGGCAGGAGATGAGATAAAAATGGTGATGTATAACCAATCTGAAGGAAAGTCTCCAGGAATAGATGGGATTCTGGTGAAAGTTTGGAAGCTAGGAGGTAGAAATTGATAAAAGATCTGAAAGTTTTTGATAATCTGTATTTTAAAAGGAGGGGAGGCATCAACATCCTGGAAAAAAGCTGTGGTGCCTGCAATACCTAAAGATGGTAAACACTCATCTGATCCAGCTTCATATAGGCCCATTTCAATTTTAAACCATAATTATAAATTGATCTGATGTTGTCCTTCTAATTATGCTTCACGGATTGAGTTATGGATGTGATCCTCAGATACATCTCGGCTGCCTTTTACAGACTTCAGCTTCCAGGCTCAAGCTCCTCCCTTACCCATAATCCTGTGCCCTTAGCTTAACCTCCTCAGATCTTGATTGCTGCCAGTGCATAAAGACGCGATTTCCAGTGTTCTCAGCAGATAAGTGACTTTTTTAAAACTTTAAACTTAAAACTTTATCTTTAAATAAGTTATATATATTTTCCTCCCTTCCTTTTTAGTATGTGGGAGGTTGTTAGGGCTCTGCTTTCCTACACCTTTCCTTTCCCTTCAGGCATTGGCTGTTCTTTCTTTCTTTCAAAAAAAAAAAAAAAAAAATAGTTTCCTCTTCTTAAGTAGTTTAGGTTTTAGGTTCAAAAGGTGCGCCAGGTGTGACAGAAAAATTCCACACTTGGACGCTCATGATAAGTGTGTTTATTGTTTAGGAGCTGCCCTTTGGATTCTCCTTGTAATATCTGCTAAGGGTTTAATCCTTGGGATGTTCAAGTAAGGAAAAGCAAGTTGATTATGAAGGGCCTTCTGCCCTCTCCTTTATCTTCTCTAGGGGCATCTGGTAGTCCCCCCTGTGGACACTCTTATAGATCTTGTCGCCCATCAGGCCTGGAAGGAGCCGAACACCATAGACACTGTACCAAAGTGCCCAGACAAAATCCTTTCCCCCTGAGGATCGAACCTTTTGGAGTAAGGGCACCCCAGTTGACGTTATGGTGGTGGCAGCAGCTACAAAGAAGGAGCTTGCCCAACAGAGCTTGACTGTCTACCCGCAAAACAGGAAGTCCAGAGCATTGGACAGGTTTGGGAAGTGCACCTTTGCTTCGGTGACTTTTTTGCTTAGAGCACTTTATTACTTGGCACATTTTATTTGCTTACAGAGAGACCTGGTTAAGAAACTCTCTGAGTCCTTGGTGGAGTGCATGCCTAAGGAGGAGCTAGATAAGATTTCTCTGAAGCTGACCACTCTTACTTCCTTGGCAAACTCTTCAATGAGACTCGTTTCCCATTCAGCAGAGGGATCCTCAAGGGCAGCCGGCACCAGCATTGCATGGATTAGGCTTTGTGATTTCACAGAGCCCTTTAAGGTGTCTTTTGTCAACATCCCTTTTGATAATTCTTCCTTGTTTGGACCATCAGTTAAGGACACCCTGACATGCATTGAGCAAGAAGGTGAGACCTTGTCAGCCATGGGGATCAGGTTTTCCACCCTCAATGAATCTACTCAAGGGATCAAAGAGGGGCTAAGAAGACTTGGTTCTGTAGATCCCAAGGCTCAAAGCATAGAGTACTCCTCCCATGGCAGAGGAGAAGGCTTTAATGGGAGAAGCTGCCCTAGAGGCAGAGGGGGGCCCGCAAAACCCAGGGCTTTAGGGAACCCTTTTCTGACAAACCCTTTCAGCACTCCTGAAATGCTGCCTGACTGTGTAACTCTGGAGGCAGTCAGGGGCCATTTTTCCTTGCACCCAGGAGCCTGGGCCCAAATAACAAGTGCTTGGGTGCAAAGCATAATATCTAGAGGCTGCTACATTCCCTTTTCTCTAACCCCTCAAAAAATTCAAAAGAAACTCCCCAATGTTCCACCCAGCTAGAGGGAGTTGGCAGTTATAGAAATCAAAAAATTACCGCAAAAGAGAGTCATCCAAGAGGTCCCACCCAAGCAGAGAGGATCCAAAACAGGGGACCTGAGGTCTGTCCTAGACCTAAGTAAACTCAATTTATATGTAAATAAAGAGAAGTTCCAGATGGTGATGGTTCAGTCTAGCCTTCGGTTACTAAGTAAATTGACAGTGGATGTGCTCTATGGACTTGAAGGATGCGTGCTATCAATTAAAAATAGACAAGTGCTCCGGAAGTCATCTACACTTCCACATGGGAGCCAGCCACTTCCAGTTCAGAGTCCTGCCCTTTGGTCTCACCACAGCCCTCCAGGTGTTTACCAAATGCATGGTGGTGATCACAACTCATCTCTGACTGCAAGGGTATCAAGTATTCCCGTATCTAGACGATTGACTTCTAATTGCTCCCACTCAGTATCAACTGTCTCAGGCCAGCGACTATCTCTGTCGGATACCCTACTTCCTAGGTATCACCATAAATCTGAAAAAGTCACAACCATTGCCGGTACAAACTTTGGAATTCATTGGAGCCCAGCTGAACACCATTACTCAGACAGCTTCCTTGCCCCAGCATCACATCAGCACTTTGATTCTTCCAGTCCAAGACATACTATCTCATCCCTCTCCTCCTGCCAGATGGATTCCATGGGCCTTGGGGATGATGGCAGTTGATAAAATCTTGGTACCCTCTAGCCAGATACTATAAGCAAATTCTGCGTTGCACACTGGCTGTTCTATGGTCAATTCTACATCATTCCCTGCCTGTTCCTATCGGGTTGACCAATATTTGAAGAATTCATCTAGAATGGTGGATTCACTCAGACCTGACAGTAGCCAAGTCTTTCATCCTTCCTCCTAATAGCCACAGTGACCACAGATGCTTCCAACCTAGTGTGGGGTGGCATTTCAACGGGAATATGGTCCAAGGCACGTGAACTCACCTAGAGACTAGATTGCATATCAGTGTCCTGGAGATAAGAGACGTCCTCTTATTGTGATTTATTTATTTATTTATTTATTTATTTCAGTTTGATAACCAGGGAAGTCCACTGGGCCTAAAACGAGCCCTTTTTCAGTGCAGGCCCGGGGAGAAAAGCTACAGTAACAATGATAAACATATTAGCATATACACATACAAAGCAAACAAGTCATACAGCTTTATGCAACATTCTACAGTAAAAAAAAAATTCTACATTCTACAATAATAATAAAATTTAGGAACTGTACAGTCTGAGTCATTAACAGTGAATTACAAATGAGGACGTGAAATTGTTGGAAATAAACTATTAACAAAATTTGGAGGTTAAGGAGGAGTAGGAGGGCAAATTATGTGAGTGCAGAGATGATGCATAAAGTAAGAAGGCAGGTTTTGATATAGGCAGGTTCTATGTGGGAAAGGGGCATGGGCATTCCCACTTTGAAGATAGGTAGGACTGGAGGTGGGATTTAAAGTTAGAGTGGTTATGAGTATTTCTAAGGGAGGGAGAAAGAGAGTTCCATAGTTTAGCTAATGAGTGTCCAGATGACTGTAAAGGTTTGTAGATTTTGAGTAGGTTCTGATTGTTGCAAGCCTTTCAGGGTACTCTCCCTCTGGGGACCATTGTGATTCACATGGGCAGCATATCAGTCATCTGGTTTTTCAACAAGCAAGGAGGAACCCAGTCATACCCACTATGCAGAGAGGCCATGAGGATTTGGGAATGGGCAATCTCTTCACACCAATTTCTACTTGCAACACGTACCGGGGAAATCCAGCATATTGGCAGACAGGTTCAACAGGTCCATTCTGGTGACCCACAAGTGGTCCCTCAATCAGTCAGCAGCGAACAAGATCTTCGACCATTGGGGTCTACCCTGCTGCGATCTCTTTGCATCCCCTTGCAACAAGTGCAGCAGATATTTCACTCTGATCCCTCCTTCAGGGAGTTTTTAGACAGCCTCTCTAGTCCACGATTGCCCCCCTGGTCTCCTTTATGCTTACCCTCCTTTTTCTATGATCCCAAAATTCTTCAGAAAGCCAGTTGGTTGAAGAGCACTGTGATTCTCATTGCCCTTGTTTGGCCTCATCAGATTTGGTTCCTCTTTCTCTGGTCTCACCTCAGATATCCTCCATTGAATATTGGAAACTGAATTGGACCTCCTCACTCACACCACACTAGAACTCCACCCTGATCTCCCCTCATGCAAGTTAACCGCACGTTTTCTCCAGTTCTTATGACTGCCAGAGTGTGCAGGTTTTCCTCGCTAGTCAGAGCTATCATTCTAGCTTCTCAGAAAGTTTCCACCAAGAAAGTATATAAAATCAAGTGGAAAAAAATTTCTTTTTGGGCTGCTAATAATCACATTGATCATTTTTCAGCACTTGTTTCTTCAGTCCTTTTCTGGAGTCTTTATTTAAAGAAGGTTCTACTTTTGTGACTATTAAGCTCCAGTTATTGGCCATATCCTATTTTCATTCAGGATTACCACTGGGATCTATCACTTCAACCAGATTATGTAAAGCTTTTATAAAAGGTGTTTTCTTCTCAGACCTCCGATCAAGGACCGTACTCCTCCGTGGGATTTGACTGTCATCCGGCAAGCTTTGACCCAAAGACCCTTTGAATCGGCTAATGATTGTGACTTAAAGTATTTATCTTGGAGGTCTGCTGTTCTCGTCACTATTACCTCAGCAAAAAGAGTTTCTGAATTGCAGGCACTTTCATCCAAACCTCCTATATTATTTTTCACAAGGAAAGGGTTTCCCGCCATACTAATCCTTCATTCATGCCTAAAGTAGCCACAGAATCTAACATAAATCGATGCATTCAGTTACCAGTGTTCTTTCCTAACTATTCTAACAAAGGAGAATATTATGTTGCATTCCTTCGATGTTCACAGACAGTTATGTTTCTACCTTCATAGAACAAAACATTTCTAGAAATCAGAGCAGTTATTTGTCTCTTTCTTCGTTAACCATAAAGGTCAAGCAGTTTCCAAAGTGACAGTAACAAAGTGGATACCCAGTTACATATCATTTGGTTATGAGGAAAATAGTTTGAAGTAGCCTAGTCTTCCAAAAGCCCATTCAACAAGATCCATAGCTGCATCAGCAGCCTTTTCATCTAGAATTCTTATTGATGACATTTGTGCTGCAGCTACCTGGTCTAAGTGTCATACCTTCGTGACCCATTACAAGTTCGACATAGTCTCCAGGAGCAGAATATCCTTTGGCTTCTCAGTGCTCTGGCATATCCTTCTTTGAGGCCACCCAAGAAATCATGTAGCTGGGGACTCTGACCCATCAGTGAAACAGAATGAGAAAGACGACATCAGATTTATTAATTATGTACTTACCATAACTTGGTATCTTTGTTGTCTTTTTCTCATTCTCCTTCCCACCCAGCAATCCGCCTCCAAAATCTTTGGTTCTATAGGGTCTGGAAAAGCCTTTGTTGGAACCTATGTTCCAGGTTGTGCCCATGGTTCCTTTTTCTTTCTGTCTTCTTTCTATAAGGGGCAGCAAACTCGATCTGGGGAGGTTGAACTAAGGGCAGAGGATTATGGGTAAGGGAGGAGCTTGAGCCTGGAAGCTGAAGTCTGTAGAAGGCAGCCGAGTCGCATCCGAGAATTGGATTTGTTACTCATCAGTGAAGCAGAATGAGAAAAGCACAACACAGATATCAAGTTATGGTTAGTACATAACTAATAATTTATGTTGATAATGAGTAAAAGCATGGCAAGGGTGATGACAAAATTGATAGATATGGGCCGGTGTGGTTTTGTAGAGAGGAGGCAAACATTTGATAACATTAAGAGAACCATTATGATGATCCATAGGGATGCAAAATGTAAGAAAATACCGCTATTATGAGTATGGCAATGGAAGTGGTTGCATTTCCTGATACACTAATAAGGCTAACTAGAAGGATGCATGAGGGATCAGAAGAAAGAATCAAAGTGGCAGCATTCCTCTCTGATAAGTTGTGTCTGAAAAAAGGAACCAGGCATAATTATCCTCTTTACCTTTTGTTATTTGCATTATATTTAGATTAATTGTCAAAGAAAATAAGGGACTCAGAAATTCTAGGATGCAATTAGCATGGTGTTCAAGAAAAGCTGGCTTTATTTGTAGATGATATTATTTTGTACCTGATGGAACCAAAAAAGAACATGTCAGTGTTGTTGAATATTCTGGGACAGTTCTGTGTTTTTCTGGGATATAAAATTAATGAAGACAAAGGCTATAGATATAAACTGTGTACTCACACACGAATTGGTTCAGAAATACCCATATTTATGGGGACATGAGAAAATTAAGTGTTTAGAAGTATGAATTAAAAAGGATTCATTTATGCCACCTAAGGACACATTGGAAGAGACTAAACATAAGATAATACAAAAACTGCGAAACTGGAAACTCTTGTCTATGGATATCGAGAGTAAGATGCAAACAGTAAAATTGTTTTAGTCCCTTTAGTTTTATATATATAGGTTAGGCATATTTTTATCAAAGCTGTGGATAGTAAATAACAAAGAGTTGAAGGATTTTTTGGGAGGGGAAAAGGGTGAGTCAAGTGGAACAAGTTGATTCTCCCAGAAAAATAGGAAGGTTTAGGATTACTTGATTTGAAGGGATATTTTAGCACAGTTAAGACTGATATTCATAACACAAGCAGAAAGCTATAATTCAAAGTGGAAAGGGATGATGATGAAGTGGGATGGAGGGGGTTAATTTAAAAAAATAAGGAAAGAACAGAATTTTGGACACAGATACTTAAGGAGAATGACTGTCATACAGAATATTATACTCAGAAAGTATGCTAAGATTTAAGCCAACATGGGAATGGAGAAAAAGATCTGCCAATAGGGATGACTGCAATTAAGGTTACAGAGAACAGACAAGAGCGGGCCGGAATTTACTGGAGGAAGATGAGAAAAAAACTAATGTAATGGGAAAAATAATTACAGAAGGAAAGGTAATAGAATGTGAAGAGGTCAAGAAAACATTTGGATTACATGCTAGTAATTGCCTCCTCTATCAGGGATTGATATCAGAGTATAGACAAAGAGAAAAGGATAGGAGAATTCTAAATGAAAGACCTGCACTGGTTGAATTTTTAATTGAATCCAGAACAGAAGTTGCTCTTAAAAGAGGGATAATTAGTGGAGCATATAACTTTGTTTATGATAACTACAGGAATCAATAAAAAGAGGTCAGAAAAGATTGAGAAGAAAGATTAGATGTGCACATTGCAAAAAAAATGGAAGGGCATATTTATGGCTCCCAAATATACAGCAAATCTATAAGATTTAGGATTTTTGCCTGGAAGTGTTTGCATAGATACATTTATACCCCAAGCAGACTCCAAAGGATCTCAGGTTGATGGCAAATGTTAGAGGTGTGATGGGGAAGAAAGAGATAACTGTGATTATATGTTTTTGGAGTGTAAAGAGTTGATAGATTTAAAAAATTCCCTACAGAGTACTCAGTCAGGAATACCAGGTGAGCACATAAATGTAAATAAGAATTTTTTTTTTCAGCTGGAATACTGGATCTGAATTACTTAGGCATAATAAAGCCTTGTTAAATTTAACTCTGGTGGGTGCCAAAAAACAATTACAAGAAAATGGAAATCAAAATCTAAACCAACTATACTTGAAGGAGTGAATATTGAAATACAGATAAAAGAACAGGTAGTGGGATCTCTAGAAAATGGTAAGAATAAATTACATAGAAAAAATGGAAATTGTTGGAACAGTACATGCAGAAAAATGTTTTGGAGGAGGAACGAGGTTTAACAGAAGACAGTAACTGAATAATTTATATAATGTTGTTTAAATTATATGATATATAACAATAGATGTGAGTTATATTGTTTGTAAATATGAACTTGTTAATATGGTTTGATTATTTTTATATAAATGTCGCAAGTGATAATTCAATAAAAGTGTTTTAAACAATAAATTAAACATCATTAACATATTTGAAACCCACATATTCATTTGAAATTTTGGCTGAAAATCTTCCATGTACAGTCCATTCCAAATATACTGAAACTGGTATGCTAGTGTAAGATCCCTCCTTATACTAATTGGATACACAGATGATTAATTTGAAATAATGTTTACTATAGACTGTGCAGTGTGATACTAATTTGTATTCATGTTTCCTGTATAAGTTTCTCATGCAAGCTGTATCTGTACTCTTCTGCATATACAAGGTTATTATACATGCTCCAGTACAAACACAAGATCGATATAGATCCAATGTCTTTTCCTTCTGAAATCAACTAGCAGGTTATCAGATCTAACTCAGATCTGAGTCAGCCATATCCCAAAGACTTCAGCTCACTGAGCTCTGCCTCCTCTACACATTATGCCTTGCAGAACTAAGAGTTCTACAGATCCAGTTTGGCTCCATTCCCAGAGAGCAACTCAGTTATTGCTCTTATGGAGTGTATCTTTTTACTCCTTTTTTCCTCTATCTTGATAGTAGAGTATTTAGGTTATAGGTAGTAGGTTAGTTTCAGGTAGCACAGGCTTAAGATTTAAATAATGACAGGCTTTTCTTGCTTAGACTGTGTGTATTTGCAGTATATTCATCTTGTAGGATAACTGTTAGTAGTTTCACTGAAGTTAGTTTGTATATTTAGTGTTCTGTTAACTTTGACTTTGTCTATACTTCAGACATCTCTTTTCTGTGTGAGTATGGAGTTTGTTTTGTGGATTCAAAAGGTTTTAAATAGTGTGTGGAGTGTGGGCAGAAGATTCTGTCGCTGGACACCCATGATAACTTTGTTTACTGCCTGGGAGGTGCCCATATGGAGTCACCTTTTCCATATGCGAGGGTGCTGGCAGTTGCATCATTAATGACAGGAGAGCTGAGTTAGTTTTAAATTGCCTCTTCCTTTCTGGCCACTCATCTTCAGCTTCTTCCAGTAAAGGGTATAAGTTGGATTGTGGTTATAGACAGGAATCCAAGGATCCCAAGCCTTCAAAATAGACCGTAAGTGGTCTGCCCCTTTTTCTGCTTCTGCTGCTCCATCTTGTTAACAGATCTGAAGGTCCCAAGACCATTGGATCCCCTGGCAGCTTTAAATCCCCGTTACCTGTGATATTTTGGATCCAGTCGTCCTTGGTACCTATTTCGGGAAAGGCTCCTTCTCCGGCTTTAAGCAGCCCAGCCCTTTTCTGTCCAAGGAGACTGCTTCAGGATTGACTAGGTCTCTATTCTCACTTTCCATTTCATTGGAGTTTTCACAGAAGTCCTCCATTCCTCTGGCCCAGATCCAAGCGTCTCCAGTTTGGATCCACTCAGCAGAGTTCTTGCCTACTAGATGGACCTTCAAGCCCCCTTTTGTGAATTTGTTGGCTGTATCATCCATGTCACATGGCAACCTAAAAGCTTTGGATTTTGAGTAGCTGATTAGGTATTTTTTACAGGTACAAATGCAATTAGGCCTCATCCTGTCAGCTCCAGGCTCTGACTTCAGAGCGTCTGCTCCATCAGCTTGGTTTCCTCCCTCGGGCTCTATGGATCTGTGGTGTTCTGGGCCAGTTGTGTTCTATACCTTTAGATCAGGTCTGACAGCATGGCTGATTTCAGCTCTGGCCTCTTCATATGTGTCCTCAACTCCAGCCTTGTCAGAGCTTAGCAGACCCCAGAGCTGATGCATCAAGGCAGCTGTCTACAGCTTGGGTTCAATGATTCTAACTTTGGATCATCCCTTCCACTCTGGGCATCTGCCATCAATAGCTCAACTCTGGTCTTGGCGTTGGGGCAAGGTGTACTTTTTTGGAATCCTGGGAATCCTTGGGATTCTCAGATGTTAGGTCCATCGGTCCCAGTCAGCCTGCTTCAGTTTCTGCTTTTGACATTGTAGAAAGGATGTTCTCCTGACAGGAGAAAGAATGGTCAAGTTCACCCGGTGTCTTCCTTTTTGTCACATTGACGCCTATGACCATTCCTCAGTCTGCTGCAGGACAATTCATCCCTGTTGGCTTCCAGTCAGCCTCCCTGCCAGGGCCTCTGCCTCTTCCCTTCCCCCCGGAATCTATTCAGTGGGAAGTTTTGGGTATGGGGGGCTGCAAGAGGAAACACCTGGACTCACCTGAGGAGTCCCTTACAGGGGAAACTGACCTTGAAGAAGGAGAGGGGTCCCCCAAATCCTCCTACAACAATGCCTGCTTTGGTGCTCTTTTAGCACTTCTTCACCAAAGCAGGGAGTGGACCACTGAATCTCCTTCTCTGGAGAAATCAGTATTTTTGGAGGCCTTCAGGCCGGGCATCTCCATGTCCTGGATAGATCCCCCCTCCAGATGCACTTATCGATCTGCTGTCTCAGAGGACATGGAAGGAACCTGATATGGTAGAAATGATCCCCAGAAAGCCCAATAAAGTCTTCACCCCTCCTAAAGATTGGTTACACAGGACCTGGTTATGAATGTTGTCATGGTGGTGGCAACCACTAAGAAGGCCATTCTGTGGGAGAGTTCCTCAATTCATCCCTGAATAGAGACTCTCAGGTACTGGACCATTTGAGAAAGTGCTCTTACACCTCAGCAATGTTTGCACTGTGGGCAATAAACTATCTATCTCACTTGACTAGACTTCAATGGTACATTTTGTTGAAAGTGTCAAGGGTCATTAAGACACAGCAGACTCTGGAGTCTCAGAATTCTGTGGAGACTCAGTTGTCCACCTTACAATCTACTGCTAATATTTCCATGTGGCTGCCTGCCAATGAGGCTGATGGAACATCCTGATAAGCTGGTACCAGTATTGCCATGTGTCACCACACCTGGATGAGGTTGTGCAACTATGCAGATTGCTTCAAGGATCCTTTTGTCATTGCCCCTTTTAATGGCTCTTCTCTGTTCAGGACCAAAGTTAAAGACACTTTGACTAAGTGTGAGTAAGACAGAAAGACGTCTACCAGTGGAGTATGTTTTGCTACCCCTCAGCAGTCCTTCTCATGGAAACAAAAAGGGAGAAAACATCCTTTCTTCAAGAAATCAGTACAGTATTTTCAAGACGCTTCTCCTGAGGGTCCATCTGCAATGGGGGGACTACACTGTATGCTGCTCATGAGGCAGGGGTGGTCTGCAGAATCGGGGTTTCCATGGAGCTTTCTACTGGAGGCCCTTTCAGCAATCCTGAAGGATTGCTCAGCTGTCATGCTCTGGAGGCAGTTGGGTCATTTTGATCTACACCCGGAAGCTTCCACGGCAATCACCTCAGATGCACGGTTGTTAAAAGTCATATCCAGATGCTATTCAGTTCCATTTTTAGAAGTTCCAAACTTAAATCCCTCATATCTCCCAGGTATTCCACCCCATCAAGAAGTAGCCATTGAAATTTAGAAGCTGCTGGAAAATCAGGTCATCCAAAAGGTCCCACCTGACCAATGAGGATCTGTGGTCTGCTAAAAGGTCTTTTTTGTTCCAAAGAAAAACAAGGACAAAAGGTTAATTTTGAATTTGATCATGCAAGCTCAATACTTTTGTAAAACAGACCAAATTCCGGATGGTCATCGTGCAGTCCATACTACCTTTTTTGAATAATGATGACTTGATGTTGCTCAGTTGACCTCAAGGACGTCTACCATCATATAAATATGGAGAGGTGGTCCAGGAGGTTTCTGCACTTCTGGCTGGGAGCCAATCATTACCAACTCAGACTGCTGCCATTTGGTTCAACACTGCCCTCTGGGTGTTCACCAAGTGCATGGCCATCATAACAGCTTGGCTGCATTTGTGCAGTTCCTTGGGGATGATGGTTAGCTACCAGAAATCAAGTCTCTATCCTGTTCAGACAATAGAATTTATAGACTGACACTTGGATACTGTCTCCCAGATTGCAAAACTTCCAGTTTCAGGAGTTTTGATCCTTCGATCTGAGGCTGTCTCCTTGCTTTCTTACAAAAAGCCTCTGGCCTCTCTATTTCTCAAACTGTTGGGGGTCATATGGCAGCTTCCATCAGTCTGATTCCCTACTGAGGTACCACATGAGGGGTCTGCAGTGTGCCCTGTGGCAGTGCAGTGGCCTTGATTAACCCAGCCAATGGAGTTTCCCATAATTCTGATGAACATATGTCAAGATCAGGTCAGGTGGTGGTTGGAGTCTCCCTTGGTGTCCAATAGAAGACCATTCTCTCCACCCCTCCCTTCTTGGGTGGGAGGACATTTTGAAGGGAGGACCTGGTCCTGTTCTGAGGTCAATCTTC
This sequence comes from Protopterus annectens, assembly GCF_019279795.1. NCBI lineage: Eukaryota > Metazoa > Chordata > Ceratodontiformes > Protopteridae > Protopterus > Protopterus annectens. Next base: position 1,630,453,998 of record NC_056725.1, read on the forward strand.
ACATATGTGTCTTGGAGATGAGAATGGTCCTCCTTGCATTGCAGGTTTTTGAGGACGTTCTCCCCAAGGCTGTGATCTCAGTGATGACAGATAATATGGTAGTTATTTGGTGTCTGAATAAACAAGGGGGAATGTGGTCTTGCTCTCTTTATCGAGAGGCCATGAGGGTCTGGCAGTGGGCAATTTCATCTCAGCAGTTTTTGATTGCATTTCACATCCTAGGGAGGTTCACCATTTTAGCAGACAGTTGAAGTAGAAACATTCGCCTTCCATACAAAGAATTGCTGCTTCAGTGTTTTGGCACTGGGGTCACTCTGTGTTGTGACCTGTTTGCATCTCCATCCAACAGCAAGTGCAGCAGCTATTACGCCTTAGTCTTTCTTCGCATGTGGTCACCCAAGGACACTTTCCTGTATGGTTGGCCCCTGGGTCTCTTGTACACATATCCTCTGACCTCATTAATAATAAAATTTCTTCAGAAGGCAGTCCACTGCAGAATGAATCTAATCCTCATTGCTTCCTTTTGGCTTCATCAGATTTGGTTCCCCTTTATTTGGCCTCTTCTAAAGTACCATCCTTGGGTGTTTGATTTCATTCCAGATCTCATTTCTCACCCAGTTGGTCTGAACCCACCTAACCTTCAGACTCTCAAGTTAACTACATGGTTTCTCCAATTCCCCTTATGGCTAGAAATCCCATGTTTTCTAACAGTGTGATGCATATCTCTCCTTCTCCCATAAGATGTCTACATGGAAGGTGTATTCTAGCAAGTGGAAATGTTTTGCTATTTGGGCTAGCTCTCAAGGTGTGAATCCTTTCTCAGTTGCTTTGGAGGTGGTTCTGGACTTTTTCATGGATTTATTTAACTCAGGTTCCAGTTATTCTACAATTAAAATGCAGCTGGCAGGCATTTCCACTTTCCATATCAGAAGGGATAATGTGCATCTGGCTGCTCTGAAGATTTCAAAACCATGGGATTTTCCCTTTGTGTTGTAGGTGCTTGCAGTCCATCCATTCATGTCCTCTGCTACTATTGATTTGAAAGTTTTATCTTGGAAAACATTGTTTTTGGTGGCTATCACCTCTGCCAGTTGTGTGTCCAAGTTGCAGGCCCTCTCTTCAATCTTGCCATATCTAGTTTAACATGAGGATAAGTTGTCTCTTCATACGTACCCGTCCATTCTTCCCAAGGTGGCTACAGAGAATTATTTGAATCAAGAAATTCACCTTCCTATGTTTTTTCCTGATTTGTCTAACAAAGGTGAATATTTGTTATATTGCATTGATGTGCATAGAAAATTGAGAATCTATTTAGACAGGACGAAATCTTTCAGGAAGTTTAACCAGTTGTTTGCTTCCTTTTTCAAGTCTTGACTTGGTAAGCCTGTTTGTAAGATTACTCTATCCAATATGCTGACAGATTGCACTGATTTTGTATACAGTGTAAAGGGAAAGCCCTTGCACTACAAACCAAAAGGTCATTCTACCAGAGCTATGGCCACTTCCACTGCATTTTTCTCCAGAACTTCATTGGATAATTTGTGTGCAGCTGCTACTTGGATGGGTCCTCACACTTTTGTACCTCACCAAAAGTTGAACATTCAGTCATGGTCTAGGGTCTCCTTTGGTTCTACCCTATCACATAATATCCTTTCCATGGAACCTCCCATGGGTGTTACATTGCTGGAGACTCTGTCCAGCAGGTTGAATCTAGACAGAAAAGACAGCATTGGATAAAAACTTTATGTATTCACCATAGTGATAGATCCATGTTGTCTTTCTCTGTCTGGATCAACTACCCCCTCTCCTGCTTCCTCCTGTGTATTTGGTGAGTCTTTCTTCATAAGATGACCAAATCAGGAAGTTTGTTTACCTTGTTTGTTGGGGTCCTTGGTATCTTTCCTTTTAGGATGGTATCTTGTAAGTTTAGGTAGAGAGGGGCAAACTCGATCTGAGATATTGTTAGTTGGGCAAGGCATTATGGGTAGGGGAGGTGGAGTTCGGTGAACTGAAGTCTTTGGGATAGAGCCAGTCTCTGATCCATGTCAAATCTGATAACCCGCAGGTTGAATCAGATGGAAAAAGACAACATGGATCTATCATTATTGTGAGTACATAATTTTTGATCTGATGTCAGTTTTCATTCCATCCTCAACTGATGGTTTTCGGTCCGAGGTGTCGGATCCAACTTGGCTACAGTAAAAGCTCATGACAACTTAGAACTCTCAAGTTTCTCCCTTACCCATAATGCACCATCCCCCATTACCTCAGATCTCATTTGCTGCTGTTAGGTGAAAGACATGGTGATTTCTCTCTCGAGTTTTGGGATAGATAAGTACTTGTTTTCTCTGTATTTAAACTAATATTTTTCTTGAATCTTCCTGTTCTTGTACTAGTGTACTCTTGATACTATTATTAGTATCTTTTTCTCCCTCTTTCTCCATTCACCCTTCTATGTTTATATTAGTTCTTTACTACCTTTGTAGGTACTCATCTCTCTCTCTCTCTCTCTCTTTCTTTTCCTACTTCACAAAAAAATCTTTTTCTTTAAATTTTTTTAAAATATTGTTGTCTTTGTGGTTGTTGTGCTGTTGTTTTTTCTTTCCAATATACAATGGCTGAAAAAGAAAAAGCCCCTGCAGTTTTCAAAAAGTATGGAAGTGCAGTCAGAAGATCCCCCTCTCTGACTCGCACATTGTCTGTGTTTATTGCCTTGGCCCCTTCCACCTGCAAGAGAGCTGTGCAATATGTCATGCGTTCAACTCCCGAGCATTAGTAGAACACAAAAACAAATTAATCTTAAAGAGGTTTTTACCTTCCTCGTTTGGTGATGCCATAGTTCAAGAAACCTCTAAAATGTTGCCACACTCCTCTCTGAGCTCTTCTTCAGTTTCTTTAAAGACCTCAGAGAAAACTTCAAAAAGACCTTCTTCAGATCCTACAGTTTCATTGAATCCATCTAATAAGAAGAAAATTAGGCTCTCTGATCCGACTGCCTTGGATCAGAGAAAGACAAAAAGTCTGTTGTGGGATCCGATTGATCTGAAGTAGTTAGATTCATTTGATCATCAACCTGTGGGTATCGGATCCGACCTGGATCCGAGCCAGCAGATTTCCAAGCTAGAGATCCAGGCTCCAAGCTCCTCTCCCTTACCCATAATACCCTGCTACCTCCTTCCAATCCCCAGATCTCGTTTGTCGTGGCTTTGTCAGGCATGAGTTTTTCGAGCTCCTAGTGTTTAGGCGATTTGTAAGTTTTTTTTGTCAAAATCTTTCTTAGTTTTTTGGTGTGTGTGGTTAGTTAATTTCTTTGTTTAAATCCCTGAGATTTACCATTCCCTCATAGTTTAAAGCCTAGTAGCCCCCCCCCCCCTTTTCCCTTAGGTATTTGATTGAGTGCGTGTGTGTTTTTTTGTGTAGAAATCATGGCCGAGGCCCCAAAGGCCATCTTTTCTAATGCACTGAGTGTGGCCATAAGCTTTCCCCAGTGGATGGCCACACTCAGTGTGTCCTCTGCCTGGAGGAACCACATTTGATCTTGGGCTGCCAAATTTGCACAGCCTTTAACCCCTGGGCCTTGAGGGATAGGAGGAATAAGCTGATTCTGGTGGGTCTCCTGCCCGCGGAGTCGGCTTCTTCCTCCTCTCCCTCAGTGGCTACAGCCGCGGCTGCGGTTGCTCAGCCTGCTGCCCCTCTCCCCTGGCTGGGACTCAACCTCCCACTTCTTCCCAGGGAGAGAGGGACTCTAAAAAAGAAAAGAGAAAGAGGAGAGAGAGAGAGAGAGAGAGAGAGGGGGAGAAATAGAGAGAGAGAGAGGGAGAAAGTGAGGCACAGAAGCCACAAGCGGCGGGCCGACTCAGCCCCCTCGGCCCTGCCGGCCAAGCTGCTCTCCTCACCCCAGAAGGTCTCCAGGCCTTCCTCCCCTCGGTTCCATTCTCCACTCTTCTCACCGGAGCCGGAGGAGGAGGCCTGACCATCTTCAAGGTCGTTGCAGCGGCCCTCCCAGCCAGCTTCGGCGGCCTCCTCTAGGTCGACCCGTAGCCTCTCCAATGCTGATATGGACCCGATGATGCGTCGTTTTCTCCAAACCTAACTGCAGATGGGAGTGCTGCTGCCTCCCCCCCCCCCTCCAGGGGGGAGTTCAGCCCCACTTTTTGCCCCGATAGCTCCTTCTCTGATCCACTATCGGGTTTCGGAGTCTTCGGATCCGAGAAGTCTCAGAGTCAGGGAGTCGGCGCCGATGGTTATCGCTACCTTGACGCCGGCCATGCTCTCGAGTTTGTCAGATCTTTTTTCAGATCTGAGCTCTTGGGGCCGAGAGCCATGCGTCGGATCCGAGGGGGCCAGTGTGTCTTTGGCTCTGTTTCGGTCGGGGCACACTTCCCTCTCAGGTCCAAGCACTTCGGCTTCGACGCCGATCCTCACGCCGGATCCGAGGGTGTTAACCACAGAGCCCAGAGAGACTGGTTCACCCTCAGCTTTCGACGTGGTGGAGATGGTCCTCTCGAGAGGTTCGAGACCCCCTACTCTTTCTTCGGATTCTGCCCTCACTCCCTTGCAGCTGGGCATGTCTTCCATCGTCCAGTCCCAGGGACAGCCTGTGTTGACACTCCAGCCCGTTCCACTGGCGGAACATGACTCTGTTGGTGAGCCTTCCTCGGACAGTCCCACCGAGGAAGCCCCTCACAAACATAAGTGTAAAAGGAGGCACTTGGACTCCCCTGAGTCCCTCATGGAGGACACCGATTTGGAGGAAGGGGAAGGTTCCCCCAGGTCACCCCCCCAAGGACTTCTCCTTTGGAGACATTATGGAAATGCTTTGCCTAAAGGGGGGTGGTCAGCCCAAAAACCTTCCTCGGATGAGTCGGTGTTCCTGGAGGTGTTCAACGCAGGCCTGTCTACCTCTTGGGTGTCCCCTCCAGCTGACCCCATGGTTGACCTCATCACTACCAGGGCGTGGAAGGAACCGGACACTGTAGAGCCAATCCCCAGGAGGCCAGATAGGATTCTTAGTCTCCCTGTGGATAGGACGGCTTGGAGTAAGGGTTCCCCGGTAGATGCCATGGTGGTGGCGGCAGCCACCAAGAAGGAACTTGCCCAGGATAGTTCCTCGATCCATCCCCCTGAAAAGGAGTCTCGGATGATGGATCGTATCGGGAAGTGGATGTTTGCTTCAGCCACCTTTTCCATAAGTGCGCTGAATTATTTGGCCCATTAAATTAGACTTCAGCTGGATCTGGTGAAAGAATACACTGAGTCTCCCCGAGTCCATGTCGGCCGAGGACAAACGGGCTTTCTCGGCTCACATGGCCACTCTGAAATCTGTTTCAAACATGTCTATGTGGCTACTTTCCCATGCCGCGGAGGGGGCCGCTAGTGCCAGCGGGTCCGGTATCGCCTTAAGGCGTCATGCCTGGCTACGGCTTTGTGACTTTACAGAACCTTTCATGGCGTCCTTTGTGAACGCACCCTTCGGTTCTACCCTGTTCGGGAAGACCGTCCATGACACATTGGTTCAGAGCAAGAAAGACGGGAAGCCGCTGTCTGACGTCAGAGTCCGCTTCTCGCCTCCTCAAAGGTCCTTTTCCAGGCACCAGAGAGGACAAAAGAAGATGTGGTTCCGGAAGTCTCAGCAGTCCCGTTACAATCTAGACCCTTCGTCCTTCAGAGGTAGAGGGGGACAAGGTGGATGCCGGCCCAGAGGCAGAGGGGGGGGGCCAAAAAATTTTGGGCCGTGGGAACCTTTTTCTGACAGATCCACGCAGCAGCCCTCAGGGGTTGCCCGACTGCTCCTCTCTGGAGGTAGTCGGGGGGCGTTTTTTGAAACACTTGGCCCAATGGGAGTCCATCACAACAGATCGCTGGGTGCTTCGAATAATATCCAGAGGTTACTCAATCCCTTTCATAAACCTGCCTCCTCAGTCGAGGCGCCTCCCCGATGTACTACCCAGTCAGAGGGAGGCTGCAGCTTTAGAGGTAAAAAAGCTGCTAGAAAAAAGAGCCATCCAGCACATCCCCCCAGGCCAATCCGAGTTAAGCAATTACTCCAGGTTTTTTTTAGTGCCAAAGAAGACGGGGGACTTAAGGCCGATCCTCGACCTTTCAACAATGAACCTCTTCATTGCCAAGGAGAAATTCCGGATGGTCATGCTTCAATCCATTCTGCCCCTTCTGCAGGAGAAGGACTGGATGTGCGCCATAGACCTCATGGATGCGTACTATCACATTCTCATGGACAGGTGATCCAGGAGGTTCCTCCGCTTTCGGCTAGGGACCAGTCATTACCAGTTCAGGGTCCTACACTTCGGCCTCACTACAGCCCCCAGAGTGTTCACCAAGGTCATGGCAGTTGTAGAGGCCCACCTGAGACTTCAGGGAATACAGGTTTTTCCTTACCTAGACGACTGGCTCCTTACCACCCCCACCATGCATCTACTCTGCTTAGCCAGGGATTGCTTCCTACTTCTAGCATCCCAATTGGGGATCACCATAAACTTCAAGAAGTCATCCCTTCAACCAGTTCAAGTCTTGGAGTTCATAGGGGCCAAAATAGACACGCTTCAGACCAAGGCCTTCTTGACATCAGTCAGACTTCACAGTTTGACCTTACACGTTTTAGCCCTTCTTCAGTCACCTGCCCCATCAGCAGAGTTAGTCCTGAGAGCTTTAGGGTCCATGGCAGCAGCAATCAATCTTGTGCCCTTAGCTCGCTTGCACATGAGGGTTCTCTAGTGGACTTTGCAGGTTCAGTGGTCCATCCTTCACCATCCATTGGACTTACCGATTCCTCTCAGCAGAGTTTGCAGAAATTCCCTCATGTGGTGGCTCCAATCTTGAGAGCTTCGGGAAGGACGACAATTTGTTATGCCACAACCCCAAGCCACTGTGACCATGGATGCTTCTCGCCTTGAGTGGGGGGTATTACGCGGGCAGAACTGTCCAAGGTACGTGGACTCAGACAGAGACCATTCTGCATATCAATGTTCTGGAGATGAGGGGGGTGCTTCTAGCGTTGCAAGCCCTTCATGCCTTTCTCCCTCCAGGGACTATTGCAATTCAGTCAGACAACATGTCATTGGTCTGGTACATCAACAAACAGGGGGGACCAGGTCTTACCCTCTTTGCCGAGAGGCCATGAGAGTTTGGGATTAGGCGATATCCACCAACCATTTTCTGTTAGCAATGCACATTCCGGGTCGGTCCAACATCTTAGCGAACAAACTGAGTCGAACTATCCTCTCACCTTAAGAGTGATCTCTGAATCCCTTAGTAGTGAAACAGATCTTCCGCAAGTGGGGTCAGCCTTGCTGTGATCTCTTAGCGTTGCCTTCCAACGTGAAGTGCAGCGAGTTTTTCGCTCTAATTCCCCCTCTGGGGGAAAGCCCCAGAGACACTTTAGTTCATGCTTGGCCACCCAGTCTTCTTTATGCTTATCCTCCACTTCCGTTGATGACAAAAGTCTTACAGAAAGCTTGTCAGTTGAGGAACAAGATTATCCTCATAGCCCCATTCTGGCCTCATCAAGCCTGGTTCCATTGCCTACGGTCTCATCTTATAGCTCCTCTCTGGATCTTGGATCCCATCCTGGATCTGATATCTTATCCTTCGTGATTGAAACCCCCGAATCTGGTTGATCTCAAGCTCTCAGCTTGGTTGATCCAGTTCCATTAATTGCTAGGGCTCCCTGTATCTCATCTGCAGTTAGATCTATCCTGGTAGCGGCGCATAAGCCTTCTACCAGGAAGGTTTACAGTAGTAAATGGAAGCAGTTTTCCATTTGGGCGTCTCACAGGAATTTGGATCCTTTCACTGCTCCCATCCCAGCAGTGCTCAATTTCCTATCTCATATTTTTCAGCAAGGGGCCAGTTCTTCTACAGTAAAGGTTCAAATGGCTGCCATCTCCCATTTTCACATTGGAGACAATCTCAATCCCCTCGCTTCCACCAAGATTTGTAAGACTTTTCTGAAAGGTACATTTCTCTTGAGACCTCCTATTAGGAACGCCGTCCCTCCATGGGATCTAACTTTGGTCCTTCAGGCTCTGACTGGACCACCTTTTGAACCTGCAGCTTCTGTTGATTTGAAATTCTTGTTCTTGAAAACTGCCTTTTTGGTAGCTATTTACCTCAGCTAGAAGGGTGTCGGAGCTTCAGGCCCTCTGTATTAAGCCCCCGTATCTTGTTTTCCATAAGGACAGGGTCTCTCTCAGAACTAACCCATCTTTTCTACCTAAAGTGGCCTCCGAGACGAACATCAATCAGTCCATTAATCTCCCAGTTTTTTTCCCTAACTATCAAAACAAAGGGGAGTACAAACTTCATTTGTTAGATGTTCATAGACAGTTACGTTTTTATTTACACAGAACAGCTGCCTTCCACAAGTCTGATCAGCTCTTTGTTTCCTTTGCAAAACCCTTCTTGGGTAAGCCAGTGTCGAAGGTGACTCTGGCCAGATGGATTTCTAATTGCATTCTGCTCACATACAAACTATCTGGCCTGCCAGAGCCTATAGGGGTTCATGCTCATTCTACCTGCTCTATGGCTACATCTGCTGCATTTTGGTCTAGAGTTCCCTTGGATAGCATTTGCTCTGCGGCTACTTGGGCATTCTCTCATAGCTTTTTCTCTCACTATAAATTGAATTTAGTGTCTAGAGGAAGGGCGGCTTTTGGCTCTGCAGTGCTACGGAATATCCTTCCTTGAGGACCTCCCAAGTTTTTTGGTAGCTGGGGACTCCATCCCACAGGTTAATGATCAAATGAAGTTAACTACTTCAGATAAAGAAGTTATGTACTCACCATAACATTCTATCTGAGTAGGTAACTTCATTTATCAGTAACACACCCTCCCTCCTTCCCCCTAACATGGTTCTTGATTACCTGAACCCTAGGATGGTTTTTCAGCTCCTTTGTTAACCCTTAGGTTAGGATTCTTCAGGTTGTTTTGTCTTTGTGAGGTCATACAGGTGGGCAAACACTATCTGAGGATTGGAAGGAGGTAGCAGGGTATTATGGGTAAGGGGGAGGAGCTTGGAGCTCGGATCTCTAGCTTGGAAAGCTGCTGGCTCAGATCCAGGTCGGATCTGATACCCACAGGTTGCTGAAAAATGAAGTTACCTACTTAGATGGAATGTTATGGTGAGCACATAACTTCTTTTTTCTTCATATCCAAAGTCTCCAAAAAGTAAAGAATCACTGGATCCAAAGATGTCAGATCTGGCAAGACTGCAGGATATACTACCCAGGATGAGGTACTCACCATCTTTGGGCCCATTTCCATCAAGATTACATTCTCCCTTCCTTTATAGACCAGATTTTCCTTCCAAACAGTCCTCTCACTCTTCTAGAAGCCTCACTGTGGAAGATGTGGAGATGATAGTGAGACAGATCCTCTTGGTGCAGAGCCACCCAGTTGTTGCTTCAGCTCCTACCCCTTTGGGTCAGGAAGCTCATACATCCACAACACCACCTTTAACTCTTCCTCCTCTGATTCCCTCTGCACTTTTGGAGCCCTTGGATCCGAGTTGCCCAGGCCTATCTTCTTCAGATCCAAAGGTCGCTGTATCCTCAGATTCGAAGCTTGCTCTGAGCTCTTCTGTACTATCAGACCCAGAGAGCTCTCAGAGACAATTCTACCCATTCAGATTCAAGGTGTTTCAGTTGACTTTGAGGGCTTCAGAGCCATCTCTACACCTCACAGCTTTAGCAGGTGTTAGTTTGGCTCTGACTCATGCCTTGGTGTGACTTTCTTTCGAGTAGGGAAGGACCATAGATCAGAAACCCCTCCTTTCAGACCCGGATTCCTATTCCTCTCTGGGAAGGTCAGCCTTTAGGACTTTGGAAAGAGCCCTGTGAGCTACCATGACCCAGATGAGTCCTGTCCTCTTGGGTCCTGCATCTACATCTCTCCCATCTATGTGTCAAGAGTCTCAGCTAACCCTCCCACAAGGACAGCCAGTGCCAACCCCTCAGGATGCCCAGTTGGGTATTTCCACCTCTTCTGATATTTTCCCAGATAATTCTACTGAGGAGGTATCTCAGAAGAGGATATGCAGGAGGAATAATCTGAATTCTCCTGAATTTGTTACCAAAGACACAGATTTTGAGGAGGACAAGGGGTCCCCATGGTCACCTCCTGCAGATGTCTTGTTCAGAGACATCCTCAAAATCCTAAAATAGAGAGGTGGCTAGAAGCCCAGCAACCCTTCGTTGAAGGAATCTGTGCTCCTGGAGGCATTTGATACTGACCCATCTACTTCTTGGGTGATTCGACCTGCCAACGAGCTCCTCAAATTGGTCTCGCCATGGGCATTGAAGGAGCCTGCCACCATTGATACCATTCCAAGGAAGCCTGATATAATTATGACCCCTCCAGTAGACAACCAGTTCTGATCCAAGGGCCCCCTTACTGATGCCATGGTCACTGAGGCAGCAGAAAGAAACTAGCCAATGAAAGTTCTTCTGTTTATCCCCCGACAAGGAGTAGTGGTCGAGTGACAGATTTGCAAAGCTTGTATACACTTCAGGGACCATTGCCTAGAGGTCTCTGAACTATTTGACACATTTCACCAGACTACAAAGGGATCTGATAAAGGAACTTTCAGATACCTTCACAGGAACTGTGTGTGAGCAGGTGAAGGATTCCCTCACCTCACAGCTGATGACCCTACAGTGAGTATCTAACTCGTCCATGAGTCTTGTTTCCAAGGTGGCAGAAGGAACCTCAAGGGAGTGTGTGTTCAGGTGTAGCTGTTAAGAGACATGCCTGGATGCATTTGTGTGACTTCGTGGAGCCTTTTAAGTCTACATTCATCAATGCTCCTTTTTTATGGCACTTCTCTTTTTGGCCCCAAAGTAAAAGATATGTTGTCCAAGTGTGAGAAGGATAGAAAAACCCTTTCTGCCATGGGTATGCTTTTTTCAACCCCCCCCCCCCCAAAAAAAATCCTTTTTGAGGAATCATCAAGGAGGTGGAAAGATGTAGTTCAAGACATCACAAGGATCTTTCCAGGACACACTTGGAGGGTCTTTCCCCAGAGGCAGAGGGGGCTATTTTAAATGGTAGACACCACCCTCATGGCAGAGGAGGCGCGCAACATTAAGGGTCCAGAGAAGCATTCTTTGGCAAACCCTTCCAGCACTCCTGAACAGAGCCCCAATTGTCCCCCCTGGAGGCAATTGGGGGTCATTTGTTCATGTACCAGAGATCCTGGCTAGAGACAAGAAAAGATACTTGGGTGCAGAGGATCATATCCAGAGGATATATAATTCCATTTTCCCTTCTTCCTCCAGTTTCCTGGAAAATCGCTGATGTTCCACCCAGCCAGAGGGATCAAGCAGGCATTCAAATACAAAAGCTGCCAAACAAAAGAGTCATCCAAGAGGTCTCCCAGACCAGAAAGGATCGAGAACTTAGTGAAGATTATTTTTTAGTGCCAAAGAAAACAGGGAACTAGAGACCAATTCTGGATCTCAGCAGCCTGAACAGATTTGTTTGAAAGACAAAGTTGTAGATAGTCATGGTTCAGTCCATTCTTCTGATTTTGGAAAAGGATGACAGGATGTGCTGAATAGATCTCCAAGATGCATGCTATCATATAAAAATTAACAGACAATCCAGGAGATTCTTATGCTTCTGGCTAGGAGCCAGTAATTATCAATGCAGAGCGCTGCCCTTTGGTCTCACCACAGCCACCAGAGTTTTCACCAAATATATGTCAGTGGTAGCAGATCACTTGACACTACAAGGATTCCATGTGCTTCCATACTTAGACGACTGGCTCATTATCACTCTGACCAGGCATCAATTCATCATGGCAAGGGAAGAAGTAATCCATGCTTGCACAAGGTTAGGAATGACCATAAATTTCTGGAAGTCATATCTAGAACCAACTCAAATTCAAGAATTCATAAGCACACTACTCAACACAAGGTCAACAGTATCCTTCCTTCCCCTTTCCAGAGTTCAGACTTTAAGGTCACAAGTCAACAAGATACTTTACAGTACCATGATCTCTTCTTGCCTAGTTCTACAAGATCTAGGATCAACGGCGGCAGTGGTAACCCTTGTTCTGCTAGTCAGGTTTTCATGAGGATTCTACAATAGATGTTGGCATCTCAGTGGTCAATTCTTCAACTACCCTTGTCTGCTCCACTACGAATTACCAATTTGTGCAAGAAAAGTCTGATGTGGTGGGTCCAATTGGAACAACTGCTACAGGGCAGTCCATTTATCCCCTCGCAGCCCAAGGTCATAGTGACCACAGATGCTTCCCAGCTATAGTGGGGAAAGACAGTCCAAAGCATGTTTTCCCCTGAAGAGGCCAATTTGCATATCAGTGTACTAGAGTTGAGAGCAGTGCTTTTACCGTTGCAAGCCTTTGAGGATGTTTTCCCATCAGGAATGATTGCAGTACAAACAGACAATGTGTCAGTGGTGTAGTACATCAACAAACAAAGAGGAACCAAATTGTACCCCATATGTAGAGAGCACTAAGGTGAGGCAATGGGCAATATCTTCCAACCGCTTTCTCTTAGCAATGCAGATTTCAGGGAAGGCCAGCATGCTAGCAGACAAGCTGAACAGGTGCATTCTGTTACCTCACGAATGGTTCCTGAAACAAAAAGTTGCGGAACAAATTTTCCACAAGTGGGGCCAGCCTTGCTGCCAACTGCTTTCTCTTAGCAATGCACATTTCAGGGAAGGCCAGCATGTTAGCAGACAAGCTGAACAGGTGCATTCTGTTACCTCACAAATGGTTCCTGAAACAAAAAGTTGCGGAACAAATTTCCACAAGTGGGGCCAGCCTTGCTGCCATCTCTTTGTGTCTCCCTTAAACAACAAGTGCAGCAGCTATTTTGCTCCAGTCCCCCAGGGGGAGTCACTGAGGAATGTTCTTCTCCACAACTGGCCGCCCTGGATTACTTTACGCATATCCCGCAATTCCGCTAGTTCCAAAGTTCCTTCAGAGAGCTTCCAGATTAAGACCAAGGTCATTCTCATTGCCCCTTTTGGCCGCAACAGATTTGGTTTCCCTTCCTGTGGCCTCATTTAATTCACCAGCCCTGGATTCTTGACCCAATTCCAGATTTCCTGTCTCATCCAATGGGCATGACACATCCAGACCTTCCCAACCTCAAGCTAACAGCTTGGTTTCTCCAGTTCCAATAATATCCAGGCAATCAATGCTCTCTTCCCATGTGTCACATCTTGTTGCCTTCCCTTAAGTCATCCACTAGGAAAGTTTAGTCTAGGAAGTGGAAAAGATTTGTAGACTGGGCTCTTCAAAGGCATGTAAGTCCCTTCTTTGGCCCCAATCAGTCACATGATGGATTTCTTAATGCTGCTATTCAACCAAGGGGCCAGTTCTTCAACAGTGAAAGTCCAGCTGGCAGCAAATTCTAAGTCCCACATTGCTTTTGATGGCGGTTCACTAGGCTGTCATAAGTCATGAAAAGCTTTCTTACACGGCACAATTCTTCTCAGATCTGGTTTTAAAGATCCCACATCACAATGGGATCTGAATCTGATACTGCAGTCCTTGATTCTTCCACCCTTCGAGTCTGCCCACGATTGTGACCTTAAATTATTGTCTTGGAAGACCTTATTCTTAGTTGCCATCACTTCTGCCAGACAAATTTCAGAAATTCAGGCATTGTCAGTGAAACCTCCTTATCTCATTTTCCATAAGAACAAATGTAGGAACAAGACCAAGATTCACTAAATACTGTTTATTATGCACTTTCGTCTCATAAATGGAAACTTCATCAGAATGAATTAAAATCCAAGCAACCCAGCTTATATACCTAAAATTAAATACATAATTGATTAATTACTGACATCATGTCTTTCCTTAAAGCAATAACATACAAAAAAATGTAAAACAAAAAAAAATAAAAATAGTGTCTGCTATGGTAATACAAGACATAATACAGTACTAAAATCCCTACTAAGAAAACATAAAACATGAATAATAGTGTATTAACAAAAGTATATATGTACATATGTATATATGTGCAACATTTTGATAAAATGACAGTAAATATACCCTTCCTATATAAAAGCCTCAGCTTTTAGTCTTAGAATGGGGCTTATGGAAATGGTGCTATTTAACCCAGGTGATTCTGTGGCATTGGATCTAATTTGCCATCTAAGTTCACTCAGTTCTAAAAAAATCATTGAGGGGCCCTCATCTATCTCCTAGTACTTACTACTTGTTCTAAAACAATAAATTTAAAATCATGACCATCATTGTTCAGAATGTGCATAGCTAAGGCATTTTTAGTGTCACATTTACTGATGTCATAATAATGTTGATAGACTCTGTTTCTAAGGGCATTAATGGTCTTTCCAATGTAAAACACTGAACATTTTGAACACAAAGCAAGGTATACTACTGCCTTGCTGCTACAGGAAAATTTCTTTTTAAGCTCATATTTTCCATAATTAGGTATTTCTACCTCTTTCCTTTCAATTATGTATATGCACTGCAGGCAGAAGCCAGACTTTGTCATTCGTCCTTCCTGCTCATTGTCCTGTTTTGCCCTCTCCAACATATTTTTTATGGTGGTATCCTTTTTATTTATAATTTTTGGACTTTTCCCCTACCTTCTCAATAAAATCATGACTAGTGCCAAAAAATTCCAGTTATGTTGTAGTATTTCCCTAACTTCATTAAACTGGTTGTTATGACATAAAATAGCAGATTTTGTAAATTTGTGAAAATATCTATGTGCATACAGGCAGTTATGTATACGTATCTGTCTCTCCAAAGCCCCTTCACACATGATTACCCTGATCTATCAGTATGTGACACACACACACACACACACATATATATATATATATATATATATATATATATATATATGTATATATATATGCGTGTGTGTGTATAAATATATATATTATAGTATATATATATATATATATATATATATAATATATATATATATATATATCGTTACATAAAGGTGTAGAGTGATGTACACCCTCCACATATATGTATATAACACAATTACATAATGCACACACACAGCTACATCTAAGTTGACATCCTTGTGAGATATATATATATATATATATATATATATATATATATATATATATATATATATATGTACACATGTGTATATGTGTGTGAGGATGCACGAATGTCCACACTTACATGCAGAATGCTGAGGTTATCCACACCTAAATACACAACTGTTGTCTGATGGTAAAAGACCTCAGCCCAATAATGACATAATCCACACAAACACAGAACCCTGTGCCTGTGGTATGTCACCCTGTAGACAGACAATAGTGAGTGGTGTAATATGCAGTGACTGCATCGCAGGACTTGGACAGGCCAAATTGTCACTAGCCAAATGTCCACCTACCAAACTGCTTCCGGCCAGAAATGACAATACTGGTAACTATACACACATAGCAGGAGTATTAACAGGTATCCCACTGCTACGACACTAGACACAATAACAGCATAAAGCAGGTTCATTCTGCAGGCCGCACAGGCCGTGTAAAACAAGACCACTTTGCGTAGCCCACAAGTACTGTGGCTGCAGTCATATGTAAACCAGATGTAACTGGTGGCACGTGCAATTAGTACTGTAAGTTGTAATGTGTAATAATAGGTAAGTAGGGGTTCTAATCTTACATCAGTCACTGTGTGTGTGTGTGTGTGTGTGTGTGTGTGTGTGTGTGTGTGTGTGTGTGTGTGTTTGTGTTTGTGTGTTATTTCCCTTACAGCAGTACAGACATGTTATCAGGCCTATGTCTGTGCAATGGCCAATCATTTTATAGCCCTGTGACTAGCGTCCATCTCAACACTGGCCTCCCTGTCAACACTTGTGGATGTCATTCACCTTTACAGCTCTGGCTGACACTCTCAAAACAGATAACCTCTGTGGCGCATGTGATAAGTACTTAGTGCTATAGTGTATGCTGCTAAATAGGTAGGAGTCCTAATCTTAGTAAGGGCAACTCTGTGAGTGTCTGTGTGTAAATATATCCCCTTGCAGTAGTGTGGATATCTCACCTATCTGTGTGTAATTGTTATACATTTTAAGTCCCTTTGCATACCTGCCAGCCTCCTCATTGGCCTCCTTTACAAGGCGTGCTGATGTCATCCACCTTAACAATGCTGGCTGACAAGCTCAATACAGATAAGCTCTGTTGTGCATGCCATATGTACTTAGTGCTATAGTGTATACTACAATATAGGTAGGGTTTCTATGCTCAATAAGGGCATCTCTGTGAGTGTATATATGCGTGTGTGTGTGTGTGTGTGTGTGTGTGTGTGTGTGTGTGTGTGTGCGTATGCATGTTCGTGTGTGTGTGTGTGTGTGTGTGTGTGTGTGTGTGTGTGTGTGTGTGCGTGCACATAAATATATCCCCTGGTAGCAGTGTGCCTCTCTCACCTATCTGAGTGCAATGGTTATACATTTTAAGGCCCTGTGACTAGCTACTGGCCCTAAATAGCCCACATCTACCAAGGCATAAATGTTATCCACCACCACGTACATTTGTAGGTACAGAACACCCAGGCATTCATGTATCAAGGGTAGCATGCCTTGTCATGGGGTATGCATGCAGGATTACGCTGTCCACCCCATTGTCCCTGATGCATTGTTCTACTCATATGCACCTAGGTAACCACACGCATATACAGCCGTACCTTGCTGATGTCATATTTCCGCTGTGCTACCATGCCATCTTGAGCTTCTGTATTGCCACCAAGTCTCCACAGTGTAGCCACTCAGGCCCATACACAGTTCTGAGAGATACCTGTCATTCTGCAACACTAACGCCAGTCTAACATCATGCAACAAAGGTATACACACTTTGATGTGTACTCATGACACATGCTAGCATACAGCATCTGTCATGGCATAACACTATCGTACTACAAAACATCGTGTAATGCATTATAATCACCCTGTGCATCAGACACATCTTTGTATGTCCCTGCATTGAAGGTATGAATGGCAGGGATGTTGGACAGGTATCATCACATGCACAGGGTGTGGAGTGGGGGTGCCAGAGGCCTAGGCTGTGCTAAAAAGTTGACATCATGTGTGTGAGTCAGGAAAGGGTGCTGGTCAGCTGGGCCATGGAGAGGTGCTGTGTGTGTCTGTTGGTGACTTGCACGTGACAGTGATGTTTGAGTGTGTGCGTGCAGACAGTCAAGCTAGGTGCTTCCCCTACACGTGGGTATTTTGGACAGAAATGGACCATACATGGCAGAGTGAACAGTTCACCATCTCCAGCCACAAACACGGGAAGTGGCTGTGCCAGGAGTGGCACTGGCACCACCATGCCCAGGGTCAGATGCGGTGCTAGTTGCTGATGGTGACTGGTGTCTGCTGAGCCATTGTCCCTCACAGGACCACCCAGGACCACATGCCAATGACCTGCCACGTCGTGGTGTGGACAGCACACTCCCTTTTGTAGTGATGGAGGTACTGCCACTATGGGAGCATGGAGTGTGCATGGCCACATGGACTCTCAGTGGATGTTGCTGCTGATCTATGTCCACATGTCTGATGCCCTACTCCCACCAAATGTTCCAGCACAGACAATGTGTGGTCAAGGACTGACAATGTCTCACCCCACTGTCTGTCCACTACATCAGTGAAATGATCCATGGTGACACCAGTGTGGTGGAGGGAGTCACAAATGTCAGATTGTGCTGCCTCCATGATCCTGAGTTATCTCGTGTTGCATTCAGAACATGCCTGTGCCTCCATGATGGATTGAAACATGTGTCAAGGGATATGTGATCTAACATCTGTGACAGGTGGTGGATGAGCAGCCGTCCTTCTTTCAGCACCCTGTCAGTCTGCCTGTGTGGGACCTTCCCATCTCTCTGGCTTTGCCAATGTTGCCACACTCTCCTGTTTGATGTTGCCACACTGTGACTGCCTGTTATCTGTGGCCACAGTGGACTCTCTATGTGTGAGCATACTGACTTTGTGCAGGGACAATGGGGGAGGAAGTGGGATGTCAACCCATAGGACAGATTCAGCCCCCAGCAACCCCACCTGGCCATAGTGAGGTGCAGGTGGGGTTGTTGGGGGCTGAATCTGTCCCATGGGACAGATTGAGCCCCCAACAACCCCACCTGCACCTCACTGTGGTCACCATAATCATCAGAGTCTAATGAAACAGTGACATCAGGTCGTGAGGGGTACACACTCCAACCTCCACGGTCACCTGTGAGGAGGAAGGCGAAATAAGTACATTACTACCTGCACTATTTCATCCACACACATTCATACAGGTGAGGAGCCACAACTGCATTACACATACCACATCTTATTTCAGATCCCAAGCAGACTCCAACGTACGCAGACAAGACAGGCCTTTTATAACATGCACTGCAGTTACATCCGGTTAATGTTGACACAACTATACACCTGTGAGATAAGCAATATGTCAGTGTATGCGATAGACCTACACCTAAAACACAGTGCACCTGACTTCAGCATGCTATTGCCCCCTGTATAGCAGACTGCATAGAACTTCTCAAAAATAAGTGCAAATGTGTTACTGCTCCTGCAAATACACAACTGTGATTACACACTCAATGCACTTCAGTTAATCCCTCTGAAACTGAACATGCAAGTGTTGTACTCTGGCTAAGCATATCAGTTGTGTCTAGGCAAATTGGTGGCCCTTAACATTCTTAGGGTATATGTGATCAATAAAACAACAGCATCACACTCTCCTGGTAAAGGACATCGGACTCTAGCCACACCTGATGTACCTATGGAAATGTGAGGGAGACGTGTTGTCAGCAATACCAAATCTGGCATTGTTACAGGATAATATGTGCTTATATCAATATGTACACTAGGTAATGTGATACTGCCTACATTGCTGTCATTCTGAGTATGTGTGCACAACTGTGCATTAAAACCAACCCCCCCCCAATGCAGATAGACCTAACACCTGTGTACTGGTATGCAGATGCTGCCACAATGACTGATACAGTATTATAGTGATTAACACAGGAGGCTTACCCAGAAGCTCCTCTGCTGTGGATGTTGTGGCACCCACCTCCGTGATGTATGGGGTGATGGATGCTTGTGAGCTGGTGGTTGATCCCAGGTTTGGCAGGAATTCCTTTGTGGCTGAGAATGGTTGTTGTGCAGCAGGCTCTCCACCTGTGGCAGCACAGATCCTGGCCACAGTGGCAGCCCTTTGCCATGCAGCATTGACCATATCTGTTGCCCTGTGTCTGACCTGCTCATATGTTCTGTCCTGTAGCCCTACTTGGTTGACGGCTGTGACAAGGTCAGCCCACAGTGCTGCACATTGCTCATGATACTGGCGACCCTTGGAGAGCAGAACATTATGATGCAGTCTGAGGCCATCCAGGATAACATTATATTCAGCATCTGAAAACAGCGGGTGCCTCCATTGATACATCCTTTCTGAAAGATAAGCAGAGGGGAACACATCACAGGACCAGGTACGTTGCTATCCACTATGTACAGAACCTGCACATCCAAATTGGCCTGCACTATCAACTGTTCCCTCTACGTCATACCCCACAGTCTATCAGCACACTATGTTTGAAGCTATCAGCAACATAGTAGCAATACCGGTTATGTCCCTGTGTGCCATGACAGAGTGTGTTGTATGTCTCCACACCCCTCAATGCCATCTACTGTGGTTTGTCACCTATGGGCAACATCCCAGTACTGTGTCATACAGCCACTGTCAGAAACATTGGTGTGTGTTTGTGCAAGTATATGGGAGCAGTCCAGCAACCTCAGTGTGCCACAATGACAGAGAGCAATGCAAACCTGCTGTAGGTTATCTGATCCTACTTCTTCAGTACCAAGATGTTTATGGAATGTGTACATGTGCCTGCTATATGTCATCCTTTTGCCACAAACATGTGAATGTCTGGCAAACGGTTGGACAATTATTGATGATGGTTCTCAGAATGTTGAGAATCTGGCTGTCACATGCCAGAACCCTCAGAAAGAAATTATGCTATAGTAATATCTGTTACTGTATTCATATTCTTACTTTGTATGACCAATATGTACACTCTGTTGCTGAGGGTGGGCCTGTGTCCCCCCACTAATAATGGCTATGACCTGAATTCCTGCTGTAGGGGGTTTCCATGTATGCTATCCATAGCTATCAAGCAATGAGATACAAATATTAATAACACAGTGACCTAGCCAGAGTACACCAGGGACAGTCAGGGACACTGTTATAATGTCTGAACTATAGCTGTGTCATTCACAGACTGAGAGGAGCTGAATGACAGTACATCATGTGATATGACAGCTATATCCACCCTTATCTACTGTTAATATGTCTAAGACATAATCCAGTAGCATTCATACAGGAGCCGACCATTGTAGGAGGGAGTGAGACGGACACAGTTGTGACTTAAGTCACAGCAGGCACAGGTGAGAAGCATGCCTGTAACAGTGGGACAGCAGAGTATCAACAACATGTCATTCCCAGAGATGTACTACAGGCCTACTGTTGTAAGCCCTATTTCCCATAATTACTTCCTCCCTTCTGCATCCCATTATATGGGGACTTGTATTACATACCTGCTAGAGGGATGTAATCCTTTTGTGAACAAATCCTCAAGAAAAAATGTTTCCTAAATTGCAGTCTGTCTTGATAACGCAAGTTACAGACCTTTTTTCCATAGGCAGCTGCATGCCTTTTGTATGTAATGCTCATTAACAAGTAATTGCCTGTGCAGCAGTCTGTGGCTCAGACTTGCTAATTGCATCCAGAACAGCTGGGCTTCACTTTCATTAGCCAATGACATGACACAACAGTGCAGTATTTAAGGCCTTCATGTAGGCCTTGACCCTTTCTTAGTCTTTGAGATGGACATTACTGAGGTGTGGAGACAACAACTTCACAGAAGGTTGATACAAATTCTGTCCACTGTTGAGACTTTTGAGGTATGTCCACAGTTTTGCATGCTGTGCTTGGCCATTGTCAAATAACTTTCTGATTATGTGGTAGTTCAGTGTTAAACAATGTGGGTTGAGGTCAGTAAGAGTGAAGAGACATGTGAGTATCAGACGTCATACCCATCAGAATATGCATGCTGCTACAGTAGCTGCTGGTCTATCAGCTCTGTATATTTTTAGGGGCAGACTTTGACACATGTCCCTGTCTTTTACCTTTGCCCCCCACCCCTTTATGTATGGATGTCCTGTGGATCCCTTGTTCTAGGGGGTTGTGAGGTATGGCAGGTCTTTAGCAGCTAGCTTAATATACAGCTGCATATGTTGCAGGCTGCAGCTGATGCTTTTTGCCTAGGACTTATAGTGGGGAGTGGAAACACTTTGGAGGGCAGCAAGCTGCATGTGTCACCGAGGGAGCGGTGTCAGTTCTGTCGTTACAGTAGAGCCGAGGTGAGGGTACCCATAACAGTCCAGTCAAGACGTGCTTAAGTTACATATGTTATATAACGGTGCCAGTCAGAGAGTAGTAGGTAACATATAGGTAAGCTATACGAATATGTGCAGTCTGCCCCTACCTACAGGCCTTTGACGTGCTAACATGGGTAGCAGTTAATTCAGTAGCAGCCGCCTGCTTTGGTTAAAATTGCATGACTCGGACATTATTTGCTGTATTCACAAGAATGTAAATGAAGTGCAACACACTGGATTCGAGCCCAGGACTGTGGGTGGGAAAATGTACTGCATGTGAGGCATTTAATAGTCTGAGCTACTAAGTCAGTGCTGCAGCAGGTGTATTTGCAAGTTATATGTGCATGCATACAGTCTATGACACAAGATTTGCATTAGCATGTTTTCTGATGAGTATGATGTGTGACACTCAAATGTCTGTCATGATCTTCTAACCTCAATCTATAATGACTTGCCAGTACTTTAGCGGACAGATATGTTTCTGTGATAACCATGCCAAAGCTTGGGGGCACAACTGTGGACATTCTGCAACAGTCTGTACATTTGACAGCTGTACATGCTATCCCAGGCCTCACATACATACCATTGATCTATCAAAATCTGAAAATTTGACATTTTTTGAATATTCAAAATGTTTTCCCCATGTCTCTATTAAATTTGCGCATCTTTTTATCCTTAATTTGCTTCTCAAACACCAATAGATCCTTTGTAAGTTGAATCGATTCCAGTAGTATATGGACAGGCCAAGACAAATGGTTTAACCGTAGTTCTTCATAACTTTACGACATTTATCAAAATAGATAGGGGCTGTCCGTACCTGTATGTACTTTTGTAGTGGGAATATAATCAATCTATGAACGGGTTGGATGTGCTTAGTTTACATAGTTTTAGTAATAGTTCTTCATAGTTAGTAAATAGTAGCGTGGATTCCACGTGTTTCCATACCTGGACGACTGGCTCCTGATCGCCACCACCTGGCACCTACTCCTACAAGCCAGGGATTCAACCATCCAGCTCTGTACCCAGCTAGGAATTATGATAAATTGGGAAAAGTCTGCCTTGTCGCCCTCTCAATTCGTGTCTTTTATAGGTGCAGAAATAGACACAGCTGCCATGATGGCTCGTCTTCCTGCAGACAGAATTCAAAATCTCAGACAACAGATATACAGCTTACTTCCTCAACAAAAAGTCAAGGCCAAGATAGTGCTGAAACTTTTAGGGACCATGGCTTCTACTATAGCTCTAGTTCCATTAGCCAGATTGCATATGTGAATTCTTCAATGGCTACTTTTTTCCCAGTGATTTCTTCAACAAGTGCCTCTGTCTCATCATATTCTCATAATGGAATTTTGCAAAAAGGACCTTTGTTGGTGGATTCAGCCTGATCAACTGACAACAGGAACACCCTTCTTTTCTCACCAACCCATTACTACTGTGACCACGGATGCCTCACAGATAGGGTGGGGGGGGCATTATCTAAGCAGGACTGTCCAAGGCACATGGAAAGATCATGAGGCTCACTTACGTATCAATGTCCTAGAAATGAGAGCAGTGCTACTAGCGTTGCAAGCACTTCACAACTTTTTTCCTCTAGGGACGATAGCAATCCAATCGGACAATATGTCAGTGGTATGGTATCTAAACAAGCAAGGAGGAACCAGATCTTATCTCCTTTTTCAAGAGGCTCTTTGTGTTTGTCAGTGGGTGATATCTTCCTAGCACTTTCTAGTAGCAATGCATATCCCTGGGATAACCAATGTGATAGCTGATAAACTCAGCAGGGCAATCTTGATGCCGCATGAGTGGTCTCTGAATCAGAAAGTAGAGGAACAGATTTTCCGCAAGTGGGGACAACCTTGCTGCGATCTGTTTGCCAGTCCAATCAACGTCAAATGCAGCAGTTACTTCTCCCTTATCCCCCCTATGGGGGAGTCACCGAGAGACACACTTGTTCACAGTTGGCCTCCGGGACTTCTTTATGCATTCCCCCCCTTTCCGCTCATATCGAAAGTGATCCAGAAAGCAAAGTCCTTGGGAAGCAAAATGATTCTGATCACTCCTTACTGGCCTCATCAGATTTGGTTCCCCTTTCTTGGGCCTCATCTCCCAGATGATCCATGGACTCTGGACCCAGTTCCAGACCTCTTGACACACGTCAGGTTCCCTTCACCCCTGCCTCCACACCCTCAACTTGACAGCGTGGCTGCTCCACTTCCATCCCTCAACAGGCTTCATGATTTTCCACCTGCAGTGACCCATATCCTCACGTCTTCCCACAAACATTCCCCGAGGAAATTATACCCTAGCAAATGGAGAAGATTTTCTATTTGGGCAAACTAGAAATATGTAGATTCTTACACAGCATCCATCCCCTTGGTGTTAGAATGCTTAACTGAACTTTTCCATCAGGGATCAGCTGCTGCTGCAATTAAAGTTCAACTGGCAGCGATATCCAATTTTCATTTGGGACACAGATTGTGTAAAACTTTCCCTAAAGGCACTACCTTGCTGAGACCTCCCTTTGAGGAGCCTGTATCTCCTTGGGATCTAAGTTTCGTTCTGTCCAAACTTACTTCCCCGCCTTTTGAACTCGTGCATTCATGTGAACTGAAGTTTCTGTCCTAGAAGACCATTTTTCTAGTAGCTATTAAATCCACTAGAAGGGTGTCAGAGTTGCAAGCACTGTTAGTCAAACCTCCTTACTGTTTTCAAGGGGAGTGTTACTAGCTGACACAAGATACAGCGATGGATGCGTCATTTGCCCCCATATATGCTGATTTATTTATGGGATATCTGGAGGATCATCTGATATGCAATGACACCGATAACATTTATCTGAATGAGATAGACATTTGGAGGAGATTTTTAGAAGATTGTTGGATGGTGTGGCGAGCGGACAGACAGTACTTGTTGGAATTTGTACAGTATTTAAATGACAAGTGAGGTATAAAATTCACACTGAATTGTGGAATTCAACAAATCAATTTTTTAGATGTTATGATAATAAAGAACTCTGATGACACTCTAAGAACTCAAGTGTTCAGAAAATACCCCCAATATAACAACCTGCTGTTTGCCTCTAGTCTGCACCCACACCATATTATTAAAAATATACCTAAATCTCAATTTTTATGCATTAAGAGAATTTGCTCACCACATAAAGAGTATGTCTCATTCTAGCAAGATCTTATCTAAAGGTTTCAGGTCAGGGGTTATAAACAATAGGATATCATGTCTGCGAGTGACTGGGCATCCAAACAAGAAAGATCACATTTGTTAGAGTACAAACATAAGCATAAAATAATTGAGGACGATTCAGATACCATCAGGTTGATCATGACTTATGGAAGCAACATCAATCTAGTTAGGGACGTGGTGGTCAAGAACTGGAACATATTATTGGCCAATAAGGATTTATATCGGGTCCTAACTCAAATTGTTTATTTTCTTTTCGGAGGGGCAAGACTATGGGATCTTATTTTTCACATTACCAACATGAGGGAACCAGAGGTCCCTCTGGTCATCAATTGATGACCAGAGGGACCTCTGGTTCCCTAATGTTGGTACAAATTACTGGGTACAAATTGTTGGTCTCATTTTCATGTGGTCACTGTTCTTTTTGTAAGTACATCTTAAAGTCCAAACAATTCTCTAGTGAAAATATGGGTCGAGTCTATGACATCAGATTTTTTGCCAGTTGTGGAACTGATTGGGTCATATTTGACAACTTGCATCTGTTCAGTATTTTACATAGGTCAAACATCCTACCAATGTCCTATACAGCCATTCTACTTCCCATAATTCTGCCAGATTTCATTTCATGATTATTGACAAAATCCAGGTGGGAAGGAGTAACAAACTGGGCTGGCACTCTATTTTAAATAAGAAAGAGAAAAGTTGGATAATAAGGTTAGGGTGCCTTTTTTTCTCCTGGTCTTAATGACCAATTATAACTTATTGTATTATTTTTGTCCCTACAGGATATGATGCAACAGGAAGATGTATTTATCTAAGTAATTATTTTTGATAAATAATGGTTTGTGGTGTTTTCCTACATGTATTTTTTTTTTTTTTTTGTCACTGAAGAAGGCAGATATGCCGAAACCGGTATGACGTAGGTGTAATGACTTTTTATTCTTAGTGAATAAACCACGTGTGCTCATAACACTTTGGTGCTGGCTGCTTATTTTGAACTCTAACATTGCAAATAACCCAGTAACATAACAATGCATAGTATATGGAACACAATAAATAAAATAACAGTTAGTATAGTAACAGCATGCCAGTAACAGTTACAGCATAAGGCCAATAACATAGATAATTCAAAAAGATATGTTAGTATGCAACCATTGTAATACATAGCAATAATAAAACACAAGGCCTAACATAATGTTTAAAAAACAACATATGTTAATAGTAAACCATAACCAATGTATAACAATAATAAATTATGATGAAGATAAGGGGTGGGGGAGAGAGAAATACAGTCCATTAATATCAGGATAGGCGATATAGTTTGCAAAAGTACTGTAATATACTCTACAGGTCTGCCCTTCCTTTATGTATAACAGTACCCTATAGCTGCTGTAGCACATACATACCTCTCAAGCTATCCACATAGGACAGTATGGGCCAAGCAGTAACACCTACAGGTACACAACTACAGAGGACTATTACATGCCAGGTGGACCTATATAACTACCAAGGTGTACTGTGGACTGATGTAGTGTGACTGTGCTATCGACATAATGATGTTGATGATAGATCTGTGACAGTGGGATTAGGCAGCAGTGATTACAGTCCGTGACAGTGTGACACTTGAGAGACATGTATCATGTACAGTACAGAGAGTATACAACTATCATGCCGTCCTTGGCAGACATGGGGTTAGACCATCAACAAACATTCACAGACACACCAGGCATACAGCCATACCAAGAGTACACATTTTATTTAACATATTAACTTTTATTATTATTGTACTTGTTGCCTTTATTTTATGACATCTTATCGCATTCCTGATCAGTGCTATTAACACTTTGTTACATCTGAACACACAAATTATTAACCCATAATAAGACCTACTGCACACATTTATGTATAATTCCTGTAGGGAGAACATCTGTTAACAATACATAACTGATACAGTAATATTTATTAGTACCTGTCACTGGATTTGAACCCTGGTATGTGTGTGACAAAACGTATATCACACACAGCATTTAACAAACTGTGCTACAGCTGACTATTGATTGACTAATATTTGCCTAGAGCTCACCTGGAAACAAAATATGACCCAGTATTAGTGGTACAGTTTTATACAAGACTGCAGTGGCACTTGAACACACATGCATGAAATTCATGCATGACAGAGATAGTAAGTAAACTATACATTAATACACAGAATGCAGGTGTACACAATAAACTCTTAGGGAGTGGAAATATCTGTGACTTGTACAAACCATGTCAGAGTATTGGGCTGGCTACCTGACCCATATACAGCTGCAGATAGTATATCTGCAGTCTACAGCTATTACAGTTTCATACTTGCCTGCAGCATCATATCTTTGAGCAGGAATGCATATAGCTGAAATGCAATGGTTAACACAAAACAGTCCTGATATACACAATCTACCTTGGGTGTTCCTGGTATTGCTTCAGATGTTAGTGCCGAACAAATGTCATATAGCTTGTAGTACAGCTCTAAATCTGCAGTTTAGCATAACTCTCTTTTTTAGCTAACCTTGAGTCACTTAGTGGTATTCTTTGTGTTTGTATTTCAGAGCAGATGTCATACTCAGTTTCATGAACAGCAACCCTACTTACACATATATTGCACAACACAGCTTTATTAGGGGTGCCCTCATGCATTTATTGGTATATTTTCAAGTCTTTATTGCACAACAGTTTATATAATGCAGGTGTTGCAATACAACTCTAATTCCCCAATTATTGCAGTAAAAACTTTAATGTTATGTTGTCCATATCTCGCCTTTGTTCTTGCTGTTTGGGTTTGGAGCTGACCCTCGGCTCCGACTCAGCTGTATACTATAGTTCGAGAGCTATTACTGGATTGAGGCTAGCCCCTATCCCCGCATGCCTAGAGGTAGTTACCCAGATCTTGTTTGCCACTTGCAGCGTCGAGATTGCGGATACTGGCTCAGGCTAAGTGTTTTTTTCTCTTTATTATATTTTGAAGAAAATTTCTTGCTATTATCTTTCTAAACTTGTAAACAGTAGTTGTCCTTTGTTTTCTACATTACCTATCCTGTCCGAGTAACTTACTTTGTTGTGGACTAACCATTTTCTCTCTGGCCCCTCCCCTCTTCTAAACCCATATAAATTAGAGGGTTCTTCATTTTTCTTACCTCCCTTTAAGTTTTTGAGGAGTTGCCATTTAAGTTAGAGGCTCTCCTTAGGTGGGGAGTTCACCGTTTAACTTAGAGGCTCTTCCCCCTTCTCTTCTTTCCTGTTTAAAAAAAAATATATATATATATATATATTGTCTGTTATTATTATTATTAGTGTGTTTTTCTTGTCTAGCTTTATATAGTTCCGTTTGTTACCATGTCAAAGGATACTGCCAGGGAATCCAAACCTTCGGGATTTAAAAAATGTGATCTGAAGTAGGATGTTCATTTGTCAGCAACCTGTGGGTTTCGGATCCGATATCAGATCCGAGCCGGCAACTTGTTTCAAGCTAATGGATCCGAGCTCCTAGCTCCTCCCTTCACCCATAATCCCCTGCTAACCCTCCATGACCTCGGATCTAGTTTGCCGCGCTTGTGGATGGCTGGATCCTTTTGAGCTCATCAGCTAAGTGGAATTTTACTACTTTTATCTGTACTTTTCCTGTCAGAATTTTTCTTTTTTGGTTAAATTAATTAACAAAAAGTGTGTAAGTGTTAGGCTCCCTTATTATTTGTTCTTAATTAGTTCCCCTTCCCTTCACTGGTCGTTAGTTGTGAGTGTGTGTTGTGTTTCTTTTTGGGGCCTGTATGTGTGTAGTTGTTTTTTTCTTTAAAAAAATGGCTGAGGCCCCAAAAGCCATTTTTTCCAAATGTACCGAGTGTGGCCATAAGCTCTCCCCGGCTGATGGCCACACTTGGTGCGTTCGGTGCCTTGGGGTTGAACACCTTACCTCAGGCTGTACCATCTGTGCAGCATTCAACCCCAGGGCACTGAAAGAGCTGAGGTCGAAGCTGGTCCTTGCGGGACTTTTACCCCCGGACTCGGCTTCGGCCTCCGCTACCTCTGCTGCTCCCGTGGCTCCACCACAGCCTGTGGTCACTGCCACTCCTGCCCCCCCTGCCGTCGTCCAGGACTCAAATTCCCGCTAAAGTGTCGGAGGACAGGGAGGCCAGGAGGGAGAAACGGAAGGAGAAGCACCACAAGCGGCGGGCCGAGACTTCTGTTTCGGCCCCGCCAGCTAAGCGGGCTTCTCCCTCCACTGCTTCTAGGTCTCCTCCTCCTCGGCTCCGATCCCCTTGTTTCTCCCCAGGGCCCGAGGAGGAGGAGACCCGATCTCCATCGAGGTCATCGAGGCGGCATTCCAGGCCTGCCTCGGTGGCCTCTTTGAGATCTACTTTTAGTTTATCCGATGCAGACTTGGACCGGATGATGCGAAGATTCATCCAGGCCCAGCTGCAGATGGGAGTGCTCTTGCCCCCCCCCCAGGGGGGGAGCTCGACACCTTTTTTCCACCCCATTGCTCCTTCTCCGACCCGCTATCCGGGTTCGGAGCATTCGGAGTCGAGCAGCGTTGGAGCTGGGGGTGGGTCGGCACCGACAGTACTTGGTACTTCGGATCCGACCCTGCCCTCGAGCCTGTCGGATCCGACCTCTCGGAGCCATTGTCCGAGCTTCGGATCCGGGGGATTCAGTGTGCCTTCGGCTCCGTCTAGGTCAGAGCCCACTGGTCCCTCGGATCTGACGGTCTCGGCGCCAGCTCCGGTCCCTTCATCGGATCCGAGTGGGAGCCGACTTTCGAATCCATTAGAGAGTAGCTCTCCCTCGGCCTTCGATGTTGTGGAGAGGGCTCTGTTGAGAGCATCCGGACCCCCGGTCCTTGCATCGGCTTCTCCCTGCACTCCCTCTCTGCTGGGCCAGGCTTCCATCACCCGGCCAAAGGGACAGCCTGCTTCGATGTCACAGATGGTTCCATTGGAACAAGATGTTGCTGGCGAGGCCTCCTCGGACAGTCCCCCCCCCGAGGAAGTTCCCCATAAGCATAAGTGCAAAAGGAGTCACGTGGACTCCCCTGAGTCCTCAACCGAGGACACGGACTTGGAGGAAGGGGAAGGCTCCCCAAGATCGCCCCCTGAGGATGTCTCCTTTGGAGACATCATGGAGATGCTAAGGATCAGAGGTGGGTGGTCTGCCCCCAAGTCTTCCTCTGACAAGTCCGTGTTTCTGGAGGCATTCGAGGCAGGCCCATCTACCTCTTGGGTGTCCCCTCCAGCCGACCCCCTGGTGGACCTCATTACCACCAGGGCGTGGAAGGATCTGGACACCGTGGAGCCAATACCGAAATGCCCGGATAAGATTCTTAGCCCCCCCTCAGACCGATCACATTGGAGTAAGGGGCCCTCCGTAGATGCCATGTTGATGGCGGCAGCCACGAAGAGGGAATTGGCTCAGGAGAGCCCCTCAGTCCATCCACCGAGCAAAGAGTCCCGTTTGATGGACCGTTTAGGGAAGCGAGTCTTTAGTTCAGCGACCTTCTCGGTAAGGTCTCTGAACTATATGGCACATGTCATCAGGATGCAGCGGGATCTTATCAAAGAGTACGCTGCATCCCCCCCTAAGTCCATATCGGAGAATGACAAACAATTGTACTCCACCCGAATGGCCACTCTGAGATCAATTTCAAACACCTCTATGCGGCTATTGTCCCACGCCACAACGGAGCCGCTAGGGCTAGCGGAGCAGGCCTAGTCATGAGACGTCAGGCCTGGCTCCGTCATTGCGATTTTGCGGAGCCCTTTAAAGCGTCCTTCACGAACGCCCCTTTTGATGGTTCTGCCCTATTTGGCAAAACAGTTCGTGAGACACTTGTCCAGAGCGAGAAGGACGGGAAGATGTTGTCTGCCGTTGGAGTCCGCTTCTCTGCTCCCCAGCAGTCCTTTTCGAGGAACCAAAAGGGTCAGAAGAAGATGTGGTTCCGAAAATCACAACATTCCCAACCAGCTCCGGACAGCCAGTCCTACAGTGGCAGAGGTGGACAGGGAGGACGCCGCCCCAGGGGCAGAGGGGCTCCAAGAAACTTTGGGTCCAGAGAACCTTTCTCTGAGTGGCCCGCGCAGCAGCCCTGAGGGGTTGCCCGGCTGCTCCACTCTAGAGACAGTAGGGGGGTGCTTCTCGGAACACCTAGCGGCATGGGAGTCCATCACAACAGACTGCTGGGTGCTTCGCATTATATCCAGAGGGTACAAAATACCACTACTCCATGTCCCCAAATCCAAAAACCTCCCTGATGTACCACCCGATCAGAGGGAGGCCGCAGCTGCAGAAATTCAGCAGCTGCTAAGAAAAAGAGCCATCCAGCCCGTCCCCCAAGACCAGCTCGGATTAGGGTTCTACTCCAGGTTTTTTTTTGGTGCCAAAAAAGACGGGGGACTTGAGACCAATCCTAGACCTTTTCTGCTTGAACCTGTCAGTAACCAAGGAAAAATTCCAGATGGTCACTCTTCAGTCTATTCTCCCCCTTTTGAGGGAGAACGATTGGATGTGCTCCATAGACCTCAAGGATGCGTACTACCACATTTTAATGGAC
Source organism: Protopterus annectens (assembly GCF_019279795.1). NCBI lineage: Eukaryota > Metazoa > Chordata > Ceratodontiformes > Protopteridae > Protopterus > Protopterus annectens. The sequence continues at coordinate 1,630,485,198 of NC_056725.1, forward strand.
AAACGATCCAGGAGGTTCCTTCGCTTCCGGTTGGGGGCCAGTCACTACCAGTTCAGGGTCCTTCCCTTTGGCCTCACCACAGCCCCCAGGGTGTTCACCAAGGTATTAGCAGTGATTGCGGCCCACCTGAGACTCCAGGGAATACAGGTCTTTCCGTACCTGGATGACTGGCTCCTGACCGCACCGACAAGACATCTACTTTGCTCAGCCAGAGACTTCTTCCTCCGTCTAGCCCCACAGTTAGGCATTACTATCAACGTCGGCAAATCTCTACTGGCTCCAACGCAGGTCATAGAATTCATAGGTGCCAGAATAGACACCAGAGATTTGCGAGGCTTCCTAACTTCCGAGAGAATCCGGAACTTACAACTTCATGTGCGGGCTATCCTCCAATCAGAGGCTTCACCAGCGGAATTGGTCCTGAGGGCACTAGGCTCCATGGCGGCAGCGATTACGCTCCTTCCATGCACCCGTTTGAACATGCGGGTACTGCAATGGACTCTGCTAGTGCAATGGTCCTTTCTATCCCTTCCTCTCCACCATCCCATTGCTATCAGCAAGGCTTGCAGGAGGGCACTACTATGGTGGCTCCAAGCCTCGAACTTCCATACGGACCATCCCTTCTGCACCTCTCCCCCTCTCGCCACGGTGACCACCGACGCTTCCCGCCTCGGGTGGGGGGGGCATTATTCATGCAGGACAGTCCAAGGCACGTGGAACAATACAGAGACCTCCCTGCATATCAACGTTCTGGAGATGAGAGCGGTGCTGTTCGCGTTGCAAGCACTTCAGGGCCTCCTCCCCATGGGAACGATTGCAATTCAGTCGGACAACATGTCGGTGGTCTGGTACATCAACAAACAGGGGGGAACCAGATCTTACCCTCTATGCCGCGAAGCCATGAGAGTGTGGGAATGGGTGCTCTCCTCTGACCGCTTTCTGATTGCAACGCACATTCCGGGGAGGACCAACATCCTAGCGGACAAGCTCAGCCGCACCCTTCTTACCCCGTACGAGTGGTCTCTCAATCCACTAGTAGCGAAGCAGATATTCGCAACATGGGGGCAACCTTGCTGCGATCTTTTTGCATCTCCATCAAACACCAAATGCGACAATTTCTTCGCTCTAATCCCCCCTCCAGGGGAAACTCCAAGAGACGCTCTGGTGCATGCTTGGCCACCCGGTCTACTCTATGCCTATCCTCCTCTACCACTAATGATACAACTCTTACAGAAAGCCTCACGGTTGGGGAGCAAGATGATCCTCATTGCCCCATTCTGGCCTAGGCAAATTTGGTTCCCTTACCTGTGGTCTCACCTTGTGAATCACCCTTGGATTCTAGATCCCACTCCGGATCTCATCTCCCATCTGTCGAACTTACCAACTCCAAACCTGGACAATCTGAAACTGACAGCTTGGTTGCTCCAGTTCCACTCCTAGTTAGGACTCCCGGTATCTCTTCACCAGTCAAAGCCATCCTTGTGGCAGCGCATAAGCCCTCCACCAGGAAAGTGTACCACAGTAAATGGAAACGTTTTTCTATCTGGGCGGAGCATCACGATCTAGATCCCTTTACGGCTCCTCTTCCATCCATACTAGACTTCCTAACTGAACTCTTTCAGGAAGGCGCTAGTTGTTCAACTGTCAAAGTGCAATTGGCAGCCATATCACATTACCATGTGGGACATGATAGAGGGCCTTTGATGTCGGCCAAGTTGTGTAAAACCTTTCTCAAAGGCAAGTTTTTACTTAGACCCCCTGTAAAGGAAGCCGTGCCCCCCTGGGATCTTACATTAGTTCTTCAAGCCTTGACTGCTCCACCCTTTGAACCCGCTGCTTCAGTAGATCTCAAATTCTTGTCATGGAAAACAGCATTCCTTGTAGCCATCACTTCAGCAAAAAGAGTGTCGGAGCTTCAAGCTCTCTCTGTGAAGCCTCCTTACCTGATCTTTCACCCAGATAGAGTGTACCTCAGGATCAATCCCTCCTTTCTTCCCAAGATAGCATCAGAAACCAACATAAATCAATCCATAAATTTACCAGTTTTCTTCCCCAAATATCAGAATAAGGGAGAGTACAAGCTGTTTATAGGTAGCTTCGCTTTTATACTCATAGGACAGCTGGCCATAGACAATCCGACCAGCTGTTCATTTCCTTTGCCAAATTTAACTTGGGGAAAGCTATCTCTAAAGTATCTTTATCTCGCTGGATTTCTCAATGTATCCTGGCCATAGACAATCCGACCAGCTGTTCATTTCCTTTGCCAAATTTAACTTGGGGAAAGCTATCTCTAAAGTATCTTTATCTCGCTGGATTTCTCAATGTATCCTACTGGTGTATCAAGCCTCGGGTAGACCCGCACTAGAAGGAGTTCGTGCTCATTCCACCCGCTCCATTTCTACCTCTGCGGCCTTCAAGTCTAGAGTCCCTTTGGATGATATTTGTTCCGCAGCCACTTGGGCTTCATCTCATACCTTTATTAACCAATACAAACTAGACGTGCTTTCTAGAGGGAGAGCATCCTTTGGCTCTGCGGTGCTTCGTAATATCCTTCCATGATGGCCACCCAAGGTGCAGGTAGCTGGGGACTCTGTCCCACCGGTTGCTGACAAATGAACATCCTACTTCAGATTTAGAAGTTATGTACTTACCATAACGTTCCATCTGAGTAGGTAGTTCATTTGTCTGCAACCATCCCCCCTCCTTCCCCTTGGCCTTCTTCGGATCTACTAGTAGTTAGATATCCTTTTATTGGATATATATTGAGGGGCAAACTCGATCTGAGGTCATGGAGGGTTAGCAGGGGATTAAGGGTGAAGGGAGGAGCTAGGAGCTCGGATCCATTAGCTTGAAACAAGTTGCCGGCTCGGATCTGATATTGGATCTGAAACCCACAGGTTGCAGACAAATGAACTACCTACTCAGATGGAACATTATGGTGAGTACATAACTTCTAAATTTGTGCTATCAAAAAATGTCCCTTACGGATGGGCACACGAGTTGGGTGTATTGTTTAGGACCTGTTCACCTGCAAGATTTGTGTTCTATTTGCCATGCATTTAGTTCACGAGTTCTGCAGGAAAGAAAGAAAAAACAAACTTGTCTTAAGAGGGTTACTAAAGGGCCCTTTTGATGCTGCTATGGAGGGGACTTAGCCAGCAAAAATACCTGGAAAAACCCAGGCTTTCATCTTCTTTGCCTCCGGTTTTGGATCCGTCTAAAGTGAAGGAGAAATTGCAAGTTAAGTCAGGCCCGACTTTCAGTTTCGACAAGACACTTTCACCTATGGCTCCATCTGTTGTTTTAGAGCCAGTAAGGTCTCATAAGCGATCCAGGTCTCTGGCCTTGGAACTGGTGCAGTCTGCTCCACAGTCTCCCGTATTACAATCTGTGGCAGGCAGTCACCGGTCTTCTAACCATTCCTCTCGGTCATCCAAGAGCCTTTCAGATGATGATGTGGAAAAGGTGGTGAAGAGGCTTCTAAGGACACCAGCATTAGCCAAAATACTTTTGGGCCCATCCCAGACAGAAATGGTGCTGACAGCTCAACCAATACCTATATCTATTCCTCCTCCAACTCCTCTGAGCTCGTAGCCAGAGTGTATGGAAGTCGTAGTGGTGGAACTCTCAGTTCCGGTAACCTCCTCAGGTCTTTCAGTTCCAACTACTGCTCCAATCTTCTCGATACCCCCTTCTATTGAGGGATCTGGGAGCTGATGTTCCCTCATTGGCTCAGAGAGGGAGAGCGGCATCAGACTGTTGTCCGACCCTACTCTCCCTCTCGGAGCTTTGGCGCAGGTCAGCTCGGTTCCTACATCAGCCTTGGAGTCATCGCCCTTGGTTTGGAGGAAGTCTCCGGCTTCTTCAGAGCAGGAGACTCTTTTGGGTTGGGACCAGGATGCCTTCGAGGTGATGAGGAGCATGCTGTCTGCTGACACAGCTCCACCCTCAACTCCACTGACTCCCTTGCCTTCGGTGCCAGTGTTTGCCTCTGAACCTCCCCTCCGCCCTAAGCGTACTGAAACCATGCTCCAGGACGCCCCACTGGGCAAGCCCCTTCTTCCAAAACCTCCCCTGAGCATCCCTCAGAGGAGGTCCCTTGGAAGAGGATTGCAAGAGGAAGCATGTGGACTCCCCTGAGTCCGTGATATCAGACACAGACTTGGATGACTCAGAAGGGTCCCCATGGTCCCCCTCTGAAGATATCTCATTTTAAGACATTTTAGAAATCCTTAGACAGAGGGGTGACTGGAAGTCCCCTGCCCCTTATGAAGACAAGTCAGTGTACCTGGATGCATTCAATTCCCGACCCTCCACCTCTTGGCATGGAGCTCTCCAGACATGATAGACATGATAGAATCAGTTCCACGGAGGCCCAATAAATTCATAACAGCCCCTGAAGACAGAACCTTCTTATCTAAAGGTGGCCCCGTTGATGCTATGGTGGTGGCAGCAGCCACCAAAAAGGAATTAGTGGAAACTTCTTCATCAGTCCATCCGTCAAATAAGGAGTCTCGTACAATGGACAGATACGGGAAGCATATGTTTTCTTCAGCGACCTGTACACTCAGGTCACTGAACTATTTGTCCCATTTTACAAGGCTTCAAAGGGATCTCCTCAAAGAGTTAGGAGACACCTTACAGATCCTACAGCTGCAGGAGCCTCGGACAAGGCAACTTTCCAGCTTGCGACCTTGACTTCGATGGTTAACTCCTCCATGTGGCTAATTTCTTACCTAGCCGAGGGGTGAGCAGGGAGGCAGGCATAGGGGTGGCCTTACGCAGGCACTCCTGGATGTGCCTTTGTCATTTTGTGGAGCCCCTCAAGTCTTCCTTTACCAACGCCCCTTTTGACGGCGCCTCCTTATTCGGACTACAGGTAAGAGACGCTTACCAGGTGTGAACATGTTGGCAAAACTCTCTCTGCTGTTGGAGTATGTTTTTCTGCTCCATCTAGGCCTTATCCTAAGGGCCAGAAGAGCAGAAAAATGTGGTTCCGGAAGTCCCAATGAGCTTCTCCTGACACACGTGGAGATTTTTCCCCCAGGGGCAGAGGGGGAAATAACAATGGAAGACATTGGTCTTGCGGTGGCGGGGGGGGGGGGTCTGCAGAATCAGGGCAACAGAGATACTTTCTCTGGTAGGCCATTCCAGCACACCTGAAGGGAGGTCCGACTATCCGACTCCAGAGACAGTCGGGGGGAAGATTATCCATGTACCCAAAAGCCTAGCAGTCAATCACAGAAGATACATGGGTACTATCGATCATATCCAGAGGTTACACTATACCCTTCCTCCAACTCCCCCTGTCAAAAAGACACTTTATCCCAGATGTTCCACCCAATCTTCGGGATCAAGCAAACCTAAGGTTGCTAAGAAAAAGATTCATCCAGGAAGTCATCGCAGACCAAATCGGATCTGGACCTTACTCAAGGTTCTTTTTAGTTAAAAAGAAAACAGAGAACTGAAGACCCATATTGGATCTCAGCAAGCTGAACAAATCAGTCAAGAAAACAAAGTTCTGGATGGTAACACTGCAGTCCTTTCTTCCCTTTCTGGGACAGGACAATTGGATGTGCTCTATCCATCTACAGGATGCGTACTACCACATAAAAATGGACAGACAGTCAAGGAAATATCTACGCTTCTGCCTTGGAGCCAGTCACTATCAGTTCAGAGCGCTGCCCTTTGTTCTCACCACAGCCCCCAGGGTGTTCACCAAATGCATGGCAGTAGTTTCGGCTCACCTGAGGCATCTGGGATTCTGGGTGTTTCCATATCTAAATGACTGGCTCCTTACTGCCACCATCAAGCATCAGCTAATCAAGGCAAGGGAATCCACAATTTGCTCTTGTTCTCAACTAGGGATCACCATAAACTATGAAAAGTCTGCCTTGTTGCCTTGTTAATATATATTACCTTTATAGGGGCAGATTTAGACACAAGGGCCATGATAGCAAAGCCACCTCAAGAAAGAGTTTTAACAATCCGTCACCAATTTGCAATACTGTTGACAAAAAAGAGAACTCAGGCAAAATTTGTCCTCAAGATCCTGGGTTCTATGGCAACGGCAATCACTCTGGTCCCTATGGTTCGCTTCCACATGAGAATTCTGCAGTGGCTCTTTTTGCACAATGGTCATTCCAGGATTTGCCCATGTCACATCAGATTCTGATCACGGAATCCTGCAAAAAGAATCTGGAATGGTGGCTTCACTCCCCTATGGTAACAATAGGCAAGCCATTTCTACCTCCCCAACCTGTAGCCACAGTGACCATGGACACTTCCTAGATAGGGTTGTGGGGGCATTATCTAGGACAGACTGTTCAAGGGACTTGGCAGGAACATGAGTACCACTTGCACATCAATGTCATGGAGATGAGAGCAGTACTTCTGGCACTGCAAGCACTTCAGGACTCTCTACCTACAAGGACTATAGCAATTCAGACGGACAATATGTCAGTAGTATGGTGCATCAACAAACAGGGTGGAACCAGGTCTTACCCCTTGTGTCGAGAGGCACTACAAGTTTGGCAATGGGTGATGTCTTTCCAGTGCTTTCTGGTTGCAACGCATATCCCGGGAAAATCCAATATGATAGAGAACAAGCTCAGCCAGGCTATCCTGATGCCTCACGAGTGGTCCCTGAAGCAGGATGTTGTGGCCTTGATTTTTCCCAAGTGGGGCCAGCCATGCTGCGATCTGTTTGCCACCCCCCTCAACAACAAATGCAGTCTCACCACCGGGACAGACACCCAGGGAAGCACTTGTTCACAATTGGCCCCCGGGACTGCTTTATGCCTTTCCACCTTTTCCCCTGATTCCCAATGCTCTTCAGAAAGCACAGTCATTGGGTTGCAAGTTAATTCTCATTGCCCCTTATTGGCCTCATCAGATATAGTTCCCATTCCTTTGGCCCCACCTGCAGGGGGAGCCTTGGATCCTGGACACAGCATCAGCAGACATTTTGATGCATCAGTCGGGGGCTCTCCATCTTTCCATTCAAACTCTCAAGCTCACAGCTTAGTTTCTCCACTTCCAGTCTTAGCCAGGCTTCCCAATGTTTCTCTGGCAGTTCAACACATTTTGATTTCCTCACATAAGCCTACTACTAGGAAACTTTATGCTAGTAAATGGAAGAGGTTCTCTTGTTGGGCAGGCAAAAATCAGATTGATCCCTTTACTGCACCCATTTCAAAGATTCTTGAATTTCTTGCTGAAACGTTTGAGTGAGGAGCAGCTGCAGCTACTATCCAGGTTCAGTTAGCTGCCATTTCTAATTTCCATATGGGAGACATGGGGTCCAATATCATGTCCCATAGGCTATGTAAGGCATTCCTAAGAGGTGCTACCCTCTTAAGACCTCCAATAAGAGAACCTCTCCCCCTGGGATCTAAATTTAGTTTTAGATGCTTTGATTCTCCCCCCGTTTGAACCTTCTGCTTCTTGCCTACCCAAATTTCTGACTTTGAAGACCCTTTTCTTGGTTGCAATTACATCAGCTAGAAGGGTTTCAGAATTACAGGCCTTATCTATTCATCCCCCATATTTGATTTTCCTTAAAGATCCGTTTCTCTCAGAACTAACCCTCTTTCTTACCCAAGGTATGGTCTGACTACACTTTGAATCAATCCATAGAGCTTCCTGTTTTTTTCCCCAATCATGGCAACAAGGCAGAGTATAAGCTTCATCAATTGCATGTTCATAGGCAGTTACATTTCTATTTACACAGGAACACGGACTTTAGAAAATCTGACCAATTGTTCATATCCTTTGCGGACAATAAAAAAGGTTGTGCAGTCTCAAAGGTGACTTTATCTAAGTGGCTTTCAGACACCATAAAACATGTCTATGATTTGCGCAAACAAAAACTTCCTGGAAAAATTAAGGGACACTCAACAAGGGCCTTGGCTACCTCTATTGCTTTTCAAGCCCGAATGCCTTTGGATTTGATTTTTGTGGCAGCTACATGGGCTAATCCTCATACCTTTATCACTCATTACAAAGTAGATGTGGCCTCCCAGAACAGGGCTTCCTTTGGTTCCATGGTCCTGAAAATTTTTTCCACTGATCCATCCAAGAATCAGGTGCTGGGGACACTGTCCCTAACAGCAAGAATGAAGGCAAGATATGGACAACATAACATAAAGAAGTTATGTACTCACCATAACGTTCCATGTTTGTTGTCCTTGATCTCACCTTCCTTCTTGCGTCCCACCCTCCTTCCCCCTTCCTGAAGGATCAAGAGGAATCCTTTGTTTTTTTATTGGTTATACTGGCTGGGTTTCCTTTTTACCATACCTTTTGGTTAGTCCTAGTCTCTCCTTCTTACTTCTGTGGATGGTTTACATCTTTATATGTAAGTATCCTGTGATATGTAAAATAGAGCATACCTTTTTTTCTAATTGCATGGTCTAGTACTGATTTATCACAAACAAGATCTGGGTAACTACTGCTAGGCATGCTGGGATAGGGGCTAGCCTTGAGCTAGTAAAAGCTCTCGAGCTATAGTATATGGCCGAGTCAGAGCCGAGGGTTGGCTCCGAACACAAACAGCAAGAAGGACGGCGAGATCAAGGACAATAAAAAAGGAACATTATGGTGACTACATAACTTCTTTTTTCATTAACATTATCAGATTTGATGCTTTAATCTTTATTGCACTATACTTGGCAGTAGTCAGTTATTGCAGTACAGGCCTACGTCCACATTCATTGCAATACACAAATCTTTACTTATGTACCTACTGGCAGTGAATGAATGACTCTATCTTGTGTATTTGACTATAGATTGCAAATTAATCTGAACTCACCACACTCATGGTGCAACCTGGCCAGGAGCCCTGCATGGGCCTCTAGGTTGTAAGCTCTCTGTTCTACAGCTGTAGGGAGAGAAGCACACCATTATGTGTACCTATCTATCACACATTTAGATTAGTTAAACAATGCTAACAGTACTTACAAACGTGGGGCATTCCCATCCCGAGCATCCTGGACCCTGGTGTCCAGAAGTCCCCTCTTCTGATGCTTTAGATCATCATAATGGTGACAGACCTGCTCACCTGTGCAGGGGATACCTATTGCACTGGTGAGATCGCATGCCAGCCAGTCCCAAGGCCTTCAACTTTTACTCTGATCTCTGGAACTGGCCCTGCAGCAGCTGGTGTTTTATGGTCTTTCACAAGGACTCCAGCAATGACCGTGGACTCCAGAATACCCCACTGCTGTGCCCAGAAGTGTGCACCCTCTCCAACACCTGCCATAGTTCCTGCACAGTTCAGACTCCAACAGGGTATGCTGTATTCCCACCTGTTGCAGTTAATATAGCCTGTTTTCCCACCCTTACACACCATTGGGCCATTTTTATAAATGCAGCAGTGTCGCTTGGCACCCCGTAAACCAGCTTAGCTGAGCAGTGCTTAAACTGCCAATGTTCATCAATGCTTAGCAGTGCACAAACCAGCTTAGCTGAGCTGAACATAGCTTAAACTGCCACTGCTTAGCAATGCTTAGCACTGCGCAAACCAGCTAAGCACAGCCAAGCAGTGCTTAAACAGAGATTGTTCTAGCAGTGTTTATCTTGGCTTAGCATGGCTTAGCAGAGCTTAGCTGAGCACAGCACATTATGATTTAAAAATAATTGGCATAATTTATATTTAGAAAATGATTGCTTAATCTCCCTTCCCTGTATTCAAACCCTGTACCTACTGTGCATAAGGTTGTGACTCTAACCACTTGGCTACATGGATATGGGGAGTGTTGGTATACTTTTACATATGTCTCTGAGCCAAGTTTAGACACCACTAAGCACCACGCAAACCCGCTAAGCTGTGCTTAAAGTTGACCTTTGAATCATACATCCCATTTCTATTTTTAGATGTCTGGCACATGTCAGTTGCTGCATGCTGCACCATCCAAACTTTAAATAAATAAAAAACAATTACTAAATTTAATTTATTTCTATCAGGAACTTGGACAGTACAGGAGCTGGGTTACTCATCTACGGACACTGTTAGTGACACACTCCCTACACTGATTCAATACCACCTCTTCCAGCTCTCCCTCAGTAACTTGCCTTCATTAGTATGTATGGTGCTACCAAGTGGGATCCGCATACACTGAGATGGTACATTGTCTGTAGGGTCTACACCATTCCTAAATGGATTTTATTAAATCTGGGGGTACAGCTTTCTTTTATAGCTTGCAGACAAGATCTGAGGTAATGGGGAATGGCACATTATGGGTAAGGGAGAAGCTTGAGAGTTCTGAGTTGTCATGAGCTTTTACAACAGCCGAGTTGGATCCAAGCCTCTAATCTGAACCCATCCGCTGAGGAGGAATGAAAGTGGGCAACACAGATGGAACATTATGGTAAGTACATAACTTCTTTTTTTTTAAATATTTATTTTTTTTATAAAAAATTCATGAATTTCACAAATGGTAATAGAAACTTTTCATTCACAACAAAAGTAAATTGGAAGACATCTGTTACTCATTAGGAAGAAAAACATATAGAATCATGTTGCTCCATGCATGTTACATTATACTCTTCATTTCTGCTAAACTACTTTCAGCTTTGAAACAAGCTAAAACGACCATCGTATTATTCGTTGTGGTACCATTTGTATTAGGTGCATTGCTATCTGTGAGACTCTGAGATATGTTGCTAATCAGCGTATGTGTGCACTTTGGTGGTGTCTGTTCCTTTACTTATAGTGTAGGCTTTTGAAGCCTCTTGAAGTTAGGAGAGCTGTAAAGGCTTATCCTTAAGTGGGCACTCTTACCTTACCAGGAATGCAGTGATGGAGAAGATATCCAAGTTAATCTCCCCCCCCCTTTATAACGGATGCCATTAACTGACTTTTTCTTTCAATAATAAGCAGTTAAGAATTACATTTAAGGAAAGCCAACAGATTTATTGATATACATTGAGTAGGTTACCCGGATGTTTTATTAACCAGAGTCAAACTTACCTGACACCTCATTTGGCAAATTATTAAACCTCTTGAGTTTTACATCAGAGGAGAGTTGTGTGGTTGATAATATTTGCTTTAAACTGCTTCCTTTGTTGTTTAAGTGGCATTAACATGGCATTTCGTATTATAAATATACAATACAGAATGTATTGTAGAATGTTTTCTCAGCAGTTTTGTTTGTATTTTGATCTGCTGCAGAATATCTTGGTGATGTAAAAAAGAACAACACAAAACAAGTCTGTTGATTATCTCCACTCTACCTTTCATTAATGGATCCCTACAGAAATGCCATCTTTTTTATTTTCCAAAGAAAATACAGATGAAAATACATTCACCTCAAACTGTTAGGACTGTGACTTGGGTTTTGATTCCACTTCAGATGCTTAGAGGGTGTTGCTTTGTCTTCTGTCCCCAGTGGGAGTCCTTCACATTAAAACATTTGTCCTCTTAATTATACATGCAAGAGACTCCTGTCCTTGCATTTCTCTGAGGTTATCCAGACATTCTATCCAGAAACCTGTATGGGATCTCTGCCGCCATATGAGATAATCATATGAGTATTCAGGGCCAGTCTGTTTCCTCCAGCTTTGGTATGCCTCATCAGACTCATTTAAGATTAAAAGTGTTTGCATTTCCATAAAAAAGTAGCAAATTATAAAAAAAAAAAAAAATCAATTAGCTGAGGGACCTAAAAAAAAGAGACATACTAGCATTCATTTTTGTCTGTTTTTAATTTCCATTTTACTAGTTGGTATCCTGGGATTTTTGAAAACACTGCTGAGACAAGGCCTCACTTCAGAGCTGTTTAGTTGTGTCCATTCTTGTGTTAAAGACAACAGTCCATTGAATGATCAGGATGCATCTCTGTATCCTCTCCGCACTCAGGAAGTATTCACACTTGCTGTCAGCCTGCAGAATCTTCTGGTGCAGGTAATTGACTTGTCAGTCATCAAAGGAAATATTTTAACTGAGTTACATTGTTCTGCATTGTGTGTCATTTCCTTGGTTTGGTTACCTTTACTTGAGATGTTATATGTCCTTTGTTATGATAGAGCAAAAAGGTACTAGAAGCCACAGCCTGCATTTTTTTGATGGGGGCAGAAAATGCTATGTTCTTTCTGTCTATATCTAATTAGGCTGTGATCTATAGCTTTGTTATTTTTTCCACTAATTTTCAAAAATAAATGTTCCAGATTTTGGCATTTAGAAGGGCTCATAAAACAAACATCGTATTCTAACAACCAAGGTTCTTCATCTGGAGAATAGCATTATAGATACTGTGATTCTATGAAACCAATTTTGTTCTAATAGAAGGAATAGCATGGTGGGTCATTGGTATGTGAAGTATGGCGCCTGCTTTCTCATACTATAGCCACCCAAATCTTAATTTCAGGCAAATAGCTAATTAATTCACACTCCTGCTCTAAATATTTATTTCCCACATCAGCCATCATTCATTGTTGTCTTAAATGCTTGACCAGTTGATGATGATCTTATTTTAATACTCAAAAAGTTCCAGATATATATTAGCCTAACATTAAGCCAATGTCTAGTAACCTTTTACATACAAATCTGTATTTGCAGTCTTAACTTCTGCTCCACAGTTTTGCTCAATGAATGGTATACATAAACCCAGGTCCCTTGCATAGGCTACCAGTAATTAAAGTATTTGAATAATTGATTCGATGTTTTGTTATTCTCTTATACCTTTAATAATACAGCACAATTAACTGTTCCTGAACTTTTTCACTCCTAATGTATTTCTTCACTGTCTGAGATCCCGAAGAATATTTTATATTGTGTTCTTGTCCTTATAAATCTAAAAGTTCAGTAAGTCAGCTTGATATATTGGTTTACAAATGTCAATGTGTTGACTGAATGACAAGCAACTATCCACACACACTCCTCTGTCTCAATCATGTCCCTGTTGCCTAGTGCACGTATGTTTTTGTGTGTCTTTCGTTTGGATTTCAGCAAGTTTGCCTTCATTAAATACATTGAGATACAGTGCTAGTGGACTATACATAGACCTGAGTCAAACCCACCTTCAGTGTTCCTGCCTGTTCTTCAGTAATGATCCTCTGCAATAACTCGGTATCATCAATGTATTTTGATATGATCATACTGGTTAAAGCTGCTAAATATTATATATGAATATTGAAAAGGCAGGTTTCTAATACAGAACACTAGGGAACAGCAACAGCAGATTTTCATCACTTTTGAGGCAGTTAGTTTAATTATGTCCAGCCAGCTTTTAATATGGCAGGGGTTGAAATCAAGATGAAATGTCTTCTTTACTAGTTTGGATTGGTCTAGAATACCAACACCTGTTTTCTAATATAAATTTATGGCATACTTTCTTATCTTCTTTTTTCGTACTTACAGCAATGCCTTTAACAAAGATATAAATGGTTAATGAAGATTTGCTTAATTTTTAAGGGTGCATTGACAGGTGTCCTGAATATTCATCCTGTTGGTCTCTTTCCATAATATATTCACTAAACACATTCAATTAATTTCCATAAATGGCTTATTAGGCTGATTAATTTGAGATTCATAGCCTTCTTCTTTAATCCTTGGTTTTTATACATGGAGATAACATTTTCAAGGTTTGGAGGGCATAATTTTATTTTAATACATTGGTGAAGCTTATTTCTAGTTGAGATAGTGAAATATGTTTGGTGTGTATTATATCAGAGTTACTGATATGGGTTGGTCTTGGACTGGAGTGCTACTCAAATTTTTGAGTGCTACTTACTGTCTTGTCTAACCATGTAGTTGGAAGAAATGTCATTAAAATTGTCCTTAAGTGTTAACCACTAAACCCACTGAAAAGGTATTTTCAAATTCCTGTATTATAATTATTCTGATATCCATGTTTCTTTTACCTTTGACTAAGATAGATTTTTTTTTTGCTCTTGGAGCATTTTTTTCTGTAGCTGACTATGTGAAACAAGAGATGTGATGTTGTCCTATCTCACCTTCATTCTTAGCAGGTTGGGTTAGGATCCAGTCCTCAGATCTGACTTGGCTTTATACACCAGCTTGAGGTCTTTCACTAGCTTGTCATGCACCAGGAGAGCTCCCCAGATCTCGTTTGCTGCTAAAACAGATTGGGTGCTCTTCTCACTGGATCTGGCTAAGTACAATTTCTTCTGCAATTCTTTGATAAAAATTGTGTTGTTTTTCTTTAGATATCTCTTGTAGTGTATTTTAACTTTAAAATGCTTGGTTTTGCTGTTTGTGTTTCTTTCTGCAGCTTTGTGTAAAACTGTTGTCGGCCATCGTTTTTTTCCATAAGACCTTCTTTCCCCTATTCTGGCTTAAAACTAAAATCAACAACCCGTTTTAGTTAGAGGGCTTTCCTTTTCTCCCCTTTGTGATTGTTACAGGCTAGTTCATTTGATTTAGAGAACTACCTAGAACCCGTTTAAGTTAGTGGGTTTTTTCCCCTTCCTTTTCTCATCCTCAGGGCATAGCCTGTTTATGTTCGAGGGCTTGCCATCCCTTTTCTCTATCAGAGTTAGGTTTAATAAAAATTGTTAGTAGTTGTTGCTATTGGTGTTGTTGTTTATTAAAAAAAAATGGGGGGGGGGATTTATATAGTTTGATAGTTAGCTGTTTCCTTGTTCTGATTACTGCTAATTATGTCTTCTAAAGATTCTAAGGATTCTAAACCCTCCAGGTTAAAAAGTGTGAAAAATGTGGACAAAAATTACCATTACAGACAGGTATACAGTGTGCGTGTCTGTTGTTCAGGAGCCATTCACCTCCAGGAATCCTGTGCAATTTGTCATTCTTTCAACCACAGGGCTTTATTGGAACACAAGAATAAGTTGATCTTAAAAGGCTTTTTGGAAACCCCCTTCGCCAAAGTGATTCAAGACGATCTTGGTCCTTCAAAGTCTGGCCAATCACCTTCTCCAAATTCTGACAGGTCTGCTAAGAGGTCTTCATCTTCTAATGGTCCATCAGAGCCATCCAAAAAAGTGCCTAAAGTATCCTCTCTGGATCCGAAGGCTGTCGGTTCCGAGAGGCCTTCCACTTAGGCCCCATCAGTCTCGATGCCAGTGGAATTTCAATTACAGAGCCGGTCCCCTGAATTGGAATTGATATCTCCAACTCTGAGGTCACTATTACTTCAGTCTTCCAAATCTTCTGCACCCTCGACTCGATCTTCCAGGAGCCTGTCTGATGACATGGATCGGGTGGTGCAGAGACTCTTAAGTACTCTGGCACTCGCCAAACTGTTATCAGATCCAACCATGAGGGCTTTGGATCTAACCAAACTCTCCTCTTCCATACCAGTTCCTTCTCTGAGCTAACCTCGGACCTCAGAGCCGGAATGTCCAGAGCGGATCCTGGTGGAAATGTCAGAACTGAGACCTATCACAAGATCATTGGATCTGAACATTGCTCCGACGTCCTTGGTTCCATCAGAGCTCAAAGAGTCTAGGAGCTGACATGCTCCAGTCAGTTTAGGGGAGGGAAGTTGGATCGGACAGTTGTTGGAACTGAAACTCCCTCTCAGGGCATCGGCTCAGATGAGCTCAGCTCCTACATCAGCCGCGGAGCTGTCCCCCTTGGTTCCGGGGATTCCTTCCAGTTCCTTGGAGCCAGCAGTTTCCTCAGATCAGGGGTGGGGTGCCTTTGAGGTGATGAGGAGAGTGCTGTTTCCACAGGCAGCTCCACTCTCAGGTCTGGATATTCTTCCCCCAAAGGCACCGGTGTCTGTCTCTCTACCCTTGCATCCACAGGGATGTGGAGAACCTAAGCCTCAGGATGCCCCACAGGGAGCCCCCCTCTCTTCTGAAATCTCTTCAGAGTACCCCTCCAAAGAGGTCCTTTGGAAGAGGTTATGTAAGAGGAAGCATTTAGACTCCCCAGAGGAGTCCATCACTTCAGATACGGACCTTGATGATGCCAAAGGGTCCCCACGGTCTCCTCCTGACAATGTATCCTTTGGAGACATCTTGGAAATACTTAAACAGAGAGGAGGTTGGTAGTCCACCAACCCTTCAGGAAAGGAGTCTGTGTACCTGAAGGCTTTTGGATCTCACCCTTCCTGCACTTGGGTGCCTCCACTTTTCGACGAGCTTATGGATTTAGTTTCTGGAAAGGCGTGGGAGTCTCCCAGATTCTGTGGAACCAGTTCCTCAAAGGCCAGATAAGTTCACCACCTCCCCGTTGGACAAAAAGTTCCTAACAACGGGAGTCCTGGTAGATGCTATGGTGGTAACAGCAGCCACCAAGAAAGAACTTTCTGAGAAGTCTTCTTCTGTCCATCCACCGAACAAGGAGTCGTGTGTGATGGACAGATATGGAAAGCGCATTTTCTCTTCAGCGAACATTGCTCTTAGGTCACTGAATTACCTGACTCATTTTACAAGGTTACAGAGAGATCTCCTGAAAGAGCTAGGAAATACTTTCCAAGGTTCAGTAGCTGAAGGGGGTGTCAGAAAAATTTTCCTCTCAGCTCTCTACCTTAAATTCAGCAGTCAACTCCTCCATGAGACTGACTTCTTATCCAGCGGATGGAGCGAGCAGAGCAGCAGGTTCAGGTATTTCCTTAAGGAGACATCCCTTGATGCACTTGTGTGTCTTTGCAGATCCCTTTAAATCTTCCTTTGTGAATGCCTCGTTTGATGGGGTGTGCTTGTTTGGGCCTAAAGTCAAGGACACACTAACCAGGTGTGAACAGGAAGGAAAGACTCTCTTTGCAGTAGGAGTCCATTTTTCCCTATCTACCAGACCTTACACCAAAGGTCATAAAGGTAGTGGGAATTTGTTTCTAAAAACATTTTATTTAATTTGATCCTATTCATTCAGTCCATCCAGTCCAACATGTGGTTCCTTAAGCCTGTTGTAGGATGCAGCTTGGAAGTTTTAATGCTCCTGGCTTGAGCCTGTTTAAGAAATTCCTTTCCCACAATGCATGACTCCTCCTAGTTATGTCATATTATGTTTGCCACCTTCATGACTGGAAGTGTGATCATTGGCAGCTAAGTGCTCCACCTTATTTCTAAGATTATTAATATATTTTTGTATTAAAATGTATTTATTATAGGTATAGCTGTTGTTGTTAGCCTTCTAGTGAAATTAATCTCGTTTCTTATAATTCCTGCTATAATCTTTTCCAAATATTAATAGCCCCTTTGGCATTTTCCGACATTTTCCCTTTCTCTAATATATTACTTCATTGTATAGTAGTTAGATATAGAGATCATTAAATTATTCTTTAGTCTTTGGTCTTTAAAATTTGGCATTTTAAGTTTCTTCAGACATTGTGCCATAAAATATTTTAGTCTATAAGGCATTACTTTCAGAATTTAATAGAAGTATTCTGTGTTTCTGTAGAATTACTTCAGAGTTAGAAGTACTTTGTTAGATTATTAAGGTATATTTGTGAATTGCTTTTGCCTGTCTCTGTACTCTGAGATAAATCTCTCTGAAATCTATTCATATGAGTGGCGTAGTTCAAGGCATGCAATTTGAAGGTGCGTGAAGCATATGCCTGCTTCCAAAGTCTGTCCATCTCTCTAGATTCTTTACTGGAAGGATGAACAGAGGCTGTATTTCATTAGGATTACACTGGAGTTTGAAGAGGTTTAATATTTGGATTGTTATTTCTTAATTGTTTTTCTGGCTTCTCTACAATGGAGAAACAAATGAGCTTTAAGAAATGATTTAAATGCAGTCAAAAAATCCCTCCAAAGATCTGCTTGAATGTGGTATGCTTAGAGGTTGCTCATCTTTCTGGTACTTGGGATATTTCTACTGTGTCTGGATAAAGAGCCTAGGTGGACATCAGAAATAAGTTAGTTGTTAAGGGTTTCTTGCAGACATATTCAGAAATAACAAAATCAAATACAGCTACAGATAAGCCAAAGAATCAGATTAAAAAAAAGAAGCCTGACGATTTATTGGCTCTGACATCAACCATTATAGCTCCAAGGATGAAGGAACACAGAGCTTGGATCCCTGAATACACTCCTCCTGGGGATCCAGGGCTTGTGAATCCCACCTGTATTCATGATTCTCCAACAAACATTTTTGGGAAACTGCAGCATCCTGCTTCCAGACTTTCTTCAGCTCTTTTTGTGTGATCCTTCAGGTCCAGTAGGTGTACTTTGCAGACTGATTTGGACTGTTTGGTGCAGAAGTTCCTCAAGAAGCAGATCAAGATGGGGAAGCAGGAGTCATTCCATTGGCCTCAGCTCAGAAAGTGATTGAATCCAGCCAAATCCCCTCTGTTATTGCTGTCTCGCTGATCTGCTGTTTGGCTGTGATTTCTTTGGAACTGTTGCTCCTTCTGGATCCTGTGGCCCAGAGGTCAACCTTTCACATGTCCTCAATTTCAGAGGAATTCATTCAACTCACTTGACTCTGGCTTCCTCTGACCCATCTGAGTCTCAGATTTCAGGATTCGGGTCAGCACACATGACTGTGTCAGCTGGACCACTACCCTCAGCTCTGTTGGAGGTGTTAGTGTCATCGGCATTTTACATTTTAGTTCCATTTCCCTTTTTGGAGCTGGCTACCTTCCCAGGTCCAGGGATTATGCGGATGGTAGTGTCTGCTCCTTGGAAAGGAGTATTGGATCTGTTAGTCAGTGGGGTCTCTTTGGAGATTTCCTTCACCTTCCAGGCATTGGAAAGGAAAAGGAATCCACCATTCACAGTTCTACCCTTTGACCCCTTCATCTGAAGTCTTATTGTCATCAAACATCCACTGGTAAGAGTCATTCCTTTGGCCTCAAACCAGCTGCTCAGAAGCAGACAAGATCCTCTGAGGACTCAGATGACTCATCCCCTGACCTGCCAAGAAAGAGAACATGTAAGAGGAAACACCTGGATTCACAATCTGAGTCCTCTACTCCTGATACTGACTCAGAGGATAGAGAGGGTTCACCCCAGTCCTGTCTGGAAGACACCTCATTTGGCAATATTTTAGAATTAATGCACCAGAGGGAATCTTGGCCTGTAGAACCACCCACTCAGGATGGGAGGGATTCTTTGAGGCCTGTGGAGTGACACAATCTATGTCCTGGGTGGTCCATCCAGCCGAAAAGAGAATAGAATTATTAGTCAGGAGATCTTCACAGGAACCCAAAACCTGTGAAGCAGATCACCGCAAATCTGACAAATAATTTCTTCTGCCACTCCCACCCCCCAAAAAAACATCATCATAATCACTGGGACAATTCACCTGCAGTAGACTCCATTATAATGTTAGCAGCTATTAAAAGAAAGCTGTCTGAAAATTCTGTCTCTGGTCATCCTTCCAGTAAAGAATCTAGAGAGGTGGGCAGACTTTGGAAGCAGGCATATGCTTCAGGCACCTTCAAATTGCATGCCTTGAACTACACCACTGATATGAATACATTTCAGAGAGATTTATCTCAGGCATTATCTACTCTAATGAACCCACTTACAATGGAGTCAAAGAAGCAACTTGAGACTACCTTGACTACCATATCCAGCATTACAAATGGCTTCATGCACCTAATGCACAGTTGAGGTGGATGGAGCGACTAGGGCATCTAGAGCAGGCATAGCCAGGAGGCATAATTCTTTGCTACACCTTTGCAACTTTGCATACAACATCAAATTGTCCTTCATGAATGCTTCCTTAGATGGGTCATGCTTGTTTGGCCCATCAGTGAAAGACAAGTTGCAAAAGAGTGATCAATACAGTAAGATTTGTCTGCCATAGGAGTCAAGTTCAGGGCCCCCCAACAATCTTACAGTAGGAACCAAAATGGGCCTCATTCTCAGTAGTTTCAGAAATCTAAATGCCAATTTGACTCATGCTTAGTCAGGGTGGATGTGGAAAAGGTGGCCCCTACAATGGACACAGACCCAGAGGCCAAGGAATTCCACAGGATATCACAGGCCTTTCTCCAACAGGAGACCTAATAATCTCTGAAGGTCTGCTTGACTGCTCCACTCTGGAGGCTGTAGGGGGGGGGTCTTCTTTTCCACTTCCCATACCTGTGGTATGGCATCACCCAAAACAAATGGGTAGGATGGATACTATCTAGAGGCTACACCATTCCATTTTTGGAAATTCCCCTTCTCATTATTCATTATTGTACTTCCCACCTAAACAAGCAAAAGCCGCATCAAGAGAAGTTTCTTCACTACTGGCCAAAAGACCCAGTCAAGATGTCCCACCAGATAATATTAGGTCTGTATTTTATTCCATATTCTTTCTGATTTCAATGGAAACCTAGCACTTCATGCTCATTTTGGGCCTTAGCCTTCTGAACACACGTGAGAAAGACCTGGCTCTGAATTATCACATTGCAAACAATTCTTCCCTGCCTCAGGGAGACTGAATGAATATTCTGAGTAGATCTTGTAGATGCTTATCTTACAAATAGTGCAAGAGTTCAGGAAATTCTTACACTTGCAAATAAGAACCAGTCTTTACCAATTCAGAGCACTGCCATTTGGTCTCACCACAGCCCGCAGGGTGTTTATTAAATGCATGGCTGTCATAACAGCTCATCTATGACTTCAGGGATACAAGATGTCTATTTACCTAGATGGCTGGATCCTCACTGCCCCCTCAATAGAGTCTCCTCAACAAGCCATGGATTATACTATTCATCTTTGCAAATCCCTGAGAATATCAGTGAATATGACGAAGTCCAAACTAATTCCTTCTTGGATGTTAGTGTTCTTGGTTTGTCATCTGGATTCCAGTCTTTCTCAATTGCCTTTCTTACACAGGACAGAATTCATACCTTACAGTCCTCAGTCAGAGATATGTTATACAGCACCCACCATACCCCCTGCTGCACTGGTTCTCAACATTCTAGATCTGATAGTCTCAGCTCTTTTGCTGGTGGAATTCTCCACATTTCATGATTACTTAATGCCTAGTGGTTCTACAGCCGTCTCCTCTTTCCAAAACAATTATCAGCACACAATCCTGTAGAGAACATCTTCAGTGGTGGTTATAGTCCCTTTAATTTGAGCAGGCAGGAAATTTCAGATCTCCACTACCAGTGGCAACAGTGTCCATGTATTTAGTCTCCCTTGGGTGGGGAGAGGGGCATTACAAAAGGAGAATGGTTCAAGGTCTTTGAACAGGCAACAAGGACAATCTTCACATAAATGTCTTATAGGTGATGTCCTAGTGTTGCAGGATCTTCAGGACTTCCTTCCTCAAGACATGTTATCCATCCAATTAGACAGTATGACTGTAGTTTAGTACATCAACAAGCAAGGGGAAACCAGATCTTATCCCTTATGTCAAGCAGGAGTGAGGGTCTGGCAATGGGCGATAGCCTCCCACCACTTTCTAAAAGCATCAAACATCCCAGAGGTCCTCAACTGTAATGCATACATGCTCATCAGAGATGGTCTGATACCTTATGAGTGGTCCCTCGATTTGGCAACTGCCGGGAAGATTTTCAGTCACTGAGACACGCATTTCTGAGATCTGTTTGCTACCCCTCACAACACCACATGCTGAAGTTATTTTACATTCGTTCCCCCTCCAGGACATCCACTAAATACTTGGTCTCAAAAATGCCCCTTCCCTGGGCTTTTTTAGGCATATCCTCCTCTTCTCCGATGTCCAGATTTCTTCAGAAAGCTCTCAGGTGCAAGGCAACAGTAACCTCATAGCTCCTCTTTTCACCTTGACAAATTTGGTTTTCCCTTTTAAAGTCTCACTTGAAGGAACCTCCCTGGCTTCTAGCTCCTGCTGTAGATCAGATCCATCACCCCTCCGAGGAGCCCCACCCAGTCCTTCACAGTTTGAAACTAACTGCTTGATTTCTCCAATTCCAGTGATGGTTAAAAATGAGTCATGTCCTAAGAAAGTGATTGTGATTCTCACAGCTTCTCAAAAATCCTCCACCCAAAAGTTCTGTCATAGCAAGTGAAGAAAGTGTGTTTCTCTGGCTTGCCTACAAAACATTGATCCTTTCTCAGCCCCTGTAACAGACATCTTGTACTTTCTTTTCTCTGTTTATGACTCGGGTTCTAGTTTTCCACCATCAAGGACCAGCTAGCAGCTGTTTCCAGGTTTCACGTTGGTTTTCAGGAGGATTCTCTAATTTCACATAAACTATGCAGGTACCGTCTTAATGAGGACACCATTAGAAATCCAATTCCTCCTTGCAACCTAAATTTCGTACTGTAAGCTGTCACTAAACTGACCTTTGAAATGGCTTCTTTAACAACATCTTTCATGGAAAAACAATATTTCTTGTAGCTATTACCTCTGCAAGAAGAATTTCAGAACTCCACACATTCTGTACTACTCTCCTCCTTACTAGATTTTCCATAAAGCATAATGTCCTTAAGGAAAAATCCTTCCTTTGTGCCCAAAGTGGCTTCAGAGTCAAATATTTCTCAACTCATTCACTTACCAGACTTTTTCTCCTAATTTTGAAAACAGAGGAGAATATCAACTGCATACCCTGGATGTACATAGGCAATTACATGTCTTTCTTCACAGAACAGAATCATTCAAGAAAGATGAACAACTTTTTTGCTTCATTTGCCCACAACAAGTTGGGTAAGAAGGTGTCCAAGGTTTCACTCTCTAGATTGTTATCGGACTGCATCTCCTTTACAACAAACCACTTTCCAGCAATCCAAAAGCTCATTCTATGAGAGCTATAACAACTACTACAGCCTTCTTTACTAGATGACATTTGCAAGGCTGCCACTTGATCTTCCATACCTAACTTTATCAAACATTATAAGCTGAACTGTGACTCCAGGAGTAAACCATCCTTCAGTGCTACCATCCTGAAGGGTTTCCTGTCATGATACCACCCAGGATCACCATAGGGTGTGATTCTGATCCACATGTCAGATCAAATGGACTGAATAAATAGGATAGGAAAGTTATGTATTTACTGTAATGACAGAGTCTTCATTCCACTCCTGATAGAAACAAACAACCAACCAACTTTCCCCCTTCCATATTTCAAAGACCTGGAGAATCCTCTGGAGAGGGCTTATAGGGTCCATGACTAGTCAGACTAGTTGAGACGAGGCCCTAAGAAGTCAAACAATATCTGAGGTAACCAGGGGAGAGGTACATTATGGGAAGGAAATTTCTTGAAGGTTCTTGAGGCTGGAGTACTAAAACTGCCAAATTGGATCCAACAAGTTGTCTGAGGACCCAGATGTTGAATTGGACAGACTAGAATGAAATATCTAGCATTATTATAAGTACATAACTTTCTTTACTTTTTTAGTGATACATTTTTTTTCTTTAATGTCCTAGATACACATCCAGATTCATGTGTGTGTTTACTGCATCTGATGGTACTATTTATGACATTATCCAGACTAAAAACCTTCCAGTACCATACAGCAAGAGAGGTGGTCAATTTGGACTAGTCTTGCTGCACTAATATATTTGTACCATGACTTTATTGCAGCTTGTACTGCAAACTCCAGTTTGACCATGTTACAGGTCTGCTTCATTTTAGTTTTGAAGTATATTAAGAGCTGTTAATGATCACTACCCCTTAATGAACCTATAGGAGTTGTCAGGAGCTAATCCATATCCATTTTTAAACACCTTTAGTGACTTATTACTTGTGCATGGGCAAACTTACATTTATGTAAAAGTAGCAATAACCAGGTGGAGTTGTATGGCAGTAAGTACGCAAGTCAAATAAAAACAAAACCTCAACTTATTACATGAAATGTAAGCGCTTTCGCAGTGACACCACACTGCTTCATCAGACATCACATTACAACTACCAAAGCATTCTTATACAAAATGAATAAAACCAATTAAAACTCATTAACCTATCAGAATAAGACAAGTTCCCTCCAAAAAATATTAACTAATTATATTCTGAATACAATTGGTGGATCCTGATAGTAAACAATGCTGACATTTCACTTCAGCTTTCTAGTGAGGTTATGAGAAAAGACTGTTGCAGCTAAAACGTAAAAAACTAGCCCATGATTTGCATGATTTTTCCAATCAACAGGTCTTCACCTGGCCGAAGATGAAACAACGCCAGGGAAGGGAAACAACCAGTCAGGAAGCAGAGATAGTGACTTTGCCCAATCATTCAGAGGAAAGGGCGGCAGCGAATGAGGTTAGTGCTTCCCCCTCCAGTCAGCATAGCTCCGTAGTGGTGGCAACGAGTCAGGAATAACCTGGTTATGTAAGCTCATTAGCTTTACAAGTCTCCACGTATTCTACACCATTGACAGAATGTTCGCCACCCGTGAACATGAATCTCCAATTGAATGTTGTAGAACAGGGACCTGTGGATAAACAGAAGATCATTTCTCTACAGAATTAACAGGTTTTTCCACATCTGCCTCTTCCTTTTCATAATACGAGGAGGAAATCATTCGAGCATGAATCCCCTCGTACAGGGCAGAAGAGAAAAGAACATCCACCCTCATCGGGAGAGGCGAGAACTTTGAAGAAGATGTGGGGGCTGGAGCGAGTGGTCTAGCATAGGCTCATAGGTTCATAGGTAGGTACTAGGCTATCAGGCCAGGGGCCTACGTAAGCTTAGCCATCAAGGTTCCCTGGCTTACGCCACCCAAGAAAGTTTTTTTCCTGTGCCACTGTTGAGCAGAGACACAGAAGTGATCCCCGGGGTGTATTACCTATTTCACATCCACTCATCAAGATTTTTCTTGAAGAGTGCTAATGAAGAACTTTGCTTGAAATAGATGAGTAGCCTGTTTCAGAGTATGGGAAGTATCTGGGACAGGAATCTATACCTCCATCAAGTCCTGTTTACTGTGGTGACAAGGTTTAGGTCCCTAGAGCGTGTAGCTCGGAGGGATTGGGATTTCTTTAGGTGTAGCATGTCCAACAGCTCTGTATGAAATATATCTGGACATAACCTCTCAGACTCTGAGATAACTCTTTTATCTAAAGGTTTGATGTTTATACCTTCCACAAATGCTGAGATTACTGACTCTATTATAGACATACGTATGTTTGCACATGATTTAACTTTAAAATCTATATATGGAAGTCAGAATGATAGTGTAAATGTAGTGCATTTTAGAAAATCCAGCATATATGTACCTCCTTTACCTTCAGTACTTGAAGTTTTCATACAAGTGTGTAAGAGTTATACAAAGCTTTACAACGTAGAACTGGGTGTAATAGTAGAAATTTAACTAAGTTGGAGCAGCAAGCTTTGCATAATTGACATTTTAATAATGAAATTGTTATTCGACCAGCTGATAAAGGAGGTCCAGTGGTGGTGCTGGACTCTAAGTACTATTATGAACAAATTCAACTAATGCTGTCTGATGAAAATGTATATATAATGGTGGATCCTGATATTACGATAGGTTTAAAACAGCAGATAGACAATTGTTTGGATGAGTGTGTCTGCATAGGACTATTGTCAAAGGAACTGTATGAATATTTTCAGGTAGCAGAACCTCTAATACCTCAGTTGCATGATCTCCCAAAAATATACAAGAACCCATTTAAACCACCCTTCAGACCAATAATGGCAGGGAGTGGTTGGTTGACAGAATCAGTCTCGATTTATTTGGACAAGCAGTTGAAACTGGTGTTAGAGGAATATCATATAGTTTTAAAAGATACTGAACATTTTCTAAGTGATTTGTATGAAGTGCCTTTGGGATCTGACCCTAGGCAATTTCAGTTTTTAGTAACCTTAGATGTAGTCTCCCTCTTTACCTGTATACCCAACCAGGTAGGAATTCAAATAGTGAAAACATGTCTTTCTAATTCAGGTAAATTTGAAACTAGGCAAGTAGATTTACTATGCCTTTTACTTGAGTTGGTATTGGATTATAACATCTTTAATGTGAGAGTGTTCAATCTCGCCGTTTGTTCTTACACATGGGTTCGGAGCCGATCCTCGGCTCCGAGTCGGCCGCTTAGCAAAGCTCTGCATTGAGAAGAAGCTCGAGACCAACCTATCTCCCACAATTCCCTCTGCCCTTACCTCAGATCTAGTTTGCCGCTGCAACTGATCACATCATTTGAAGAGCTCTGAGCCAACTTCAGATAAGATTTACCTTTTTTCTTCAAAAAATTTTGATCTAAAGTTATTAGATTGTGACACTTATTAGTATGTGTGTGCGTGTGTATGGGTCTTCGGTTCCGATTGACTAAATCTTTAGTGTTTTAAAACAGTTTTGTTTAGTTAGGATCCTAGGGCCTACCCCACTCACTAAATTTCGGATTTGACTTAAAGTTATTACTTCAGAACATTATTTCTTGGCCTTTGGCTAAGATTAAGTGTATTGGTTGTAATTTCACTAGTCATTGTGACTTTTTTGACTTTGACATGTCTGACAAGGTTAAGTCAGGTTTTAAGAGATGTCAGTGCGGACAGAAGATGTCTGTCACAGACAACCATAGCTCCTGTGTCTGCTGTCTTGGCCCTCTCCATCTTCAGGAGGACTGCTCCATATGTCACTCCTTTAGTGGAAGGGTCATGACAGATAGGCGCAGGAAGCTTATGGACAGGGGTCTTCTGAAGCCTGCTTTTCAAGAGGCTTTAGATAAGTCAGACCAGACTTCTAAATCTTCGAAGGAGTCGAAGACTTCGGAGCCTACATCATCGGCTCCAAGTTCTTCTTTTAAAGTTCGTTCACCGGTTCCACAGGCTTCAGGGCCGAGTATCGAACTAGTGTCTGTCACCGAGCCTCGAGTCTTGGAACCGGTGACAGAACTGCCACCTCCGGCTCTTTTGAGGTCGGCACCGTCTTCGATTTCTTTGACGCGGTCTTCCAGGCCCCTCTCCGACACCGACGTAGACCATGTGGTGCAGAAGCTGATGGAGAACACGGCCATGTCCAAACTTATTGCAGTCTCCTCTCAGTTGGTGTCGAGACTCGAAGGCCTTCCCTTGTCTCCATCTGATCCTCCTCTGAGACCTGTTCAGCCCTCTGAGCTGGGAGATGCTGATTTGTTGATTGTAGAGCCCTTGGTGCCGGAACCGTCCGTTTCTCGGTCGGCACCGTTAACCTCGACTCCGTCGGAACCTCTCCCGGACTCGCAGAGCCGACGATCTATTCTTGGTTCTGGGACCGAGAGCCGAACCGATGTTTTGGTGCCGACTCTCCCTCTTGGTGCCTCGGCACAGATCACCTCGGCTCCGTCCTCGGGATCGGTGCCCTTGGCTTCTGCGTCAGAGATTCCTCCACGTTCTTTGGAACCGGGGGATTCCTCGGCTCGGGGTCCGGGGACCTTCGATCTTATGAGGAAGGTATTGTCTTCCCAGACAACTACCTCAGCAGAAACAGCGTCTCCCTCCCATAAAGGCCCGTTGTCCTCTTCTGCACCTACGGCTACTCAAAAGCGTCGAGCACCAGTGTCTCAGCCGCTCCCAGAGGGAGCCACCTCTTCCTCGGAGGCTTCATCGGATGCCCCCCCCCGAGGAAGTCCCGAGGAAAAGATTGTGTAAGAGGAGGCACTTGGATTCTCCACAAGAGTCCTTAACATTGGACACTGACTTAGATGAGTCAGAAGGGTCCCCAAAATCACCCTCGGAGGATGTCTCCTTTTCTGACATCCTGGAGATCCTAAAACAGAGAGGTGATTGGCAAGCCCTACCCCCTTCTGAGGATGAGTCAGTCTTGCTGAAGGCATTCGGTGCTCGCCCTTCTTCCTCCTGGGTCACTCCGCCCTTCGATGAGTTGATGGATTTGATTGCTCGAAGGGCGTGGGAGACACCTGATACAGTGGAGCCAGTTCCCAGAAAGCCTAATAAGTATATTACGGCCCCTCAGGATAAGGCATACCTCACAAAGGGAGTTCCAGTGGACGCTATGGTGGTGGCAGCTGCCACTAAAAAGGAGATGTCTGAATCTTCCTCATCTGTCCATCCGCCTAACAGAGATTCTAGGACCATGGACAGGTATGGGAAGCGCATTTTTAGTTCAGTGACTTTTTCCATGCGATCGCTGAACTATTTGACACATTTCACACGTTTACAGAGGGATCTAGTCAAAGAGTTGGGAGATACCCTCCAGGGTACTACAGATGCTGCTGTCGCGGATAAGGTTACAGCACAGCTCAATACCCTTACATCAATTGTAAACTCGTCCATGATGCTCATCTCGTATGCAGCCGAAGGGTCGAGTAGGGCTGCGGCTTCAGCGATTGCTCTCCGTAGACAATCCTGGATGCGCTTATGCTCCTTTGCGGAAGCCTCCAAGTCTTTCTTTACTAATGCCCCTTTTGATGGTGCCACTCTCTTTGGCCCCAAAGTAAAGGAGACCCTTACCCGGTGTGAGCAAGAGGGAAAGACTCTGTCTGCTGTCGGAGTCCGTTTTTCCACCCCATCCAGACCGTACCCCAAAGGGCAACGAGGTGGAAAAATGTGGTTTCGTAAACCCCAAGGTTCTTTCCCAAGCACACAGGGTGATGCCCCCTCCAGAGGCAGGGGGGGGGCAGAAGTGGAAGACGTCGCCCTGGCGGCAGAGGGGGTCCGCAAAACCAAGGCGACAGGGATACGGTCCCTGGGAAGCCTTTCCAGCACTCCTGAAGGGAGGCCCGACTGTCCTGCTCTGGAGGCAGTCAGGGGTCGCTTAGCTTTATACCCTCAGGCCTGGCAAAGTCTTACCTCAGACAGGTGGGTAAAAAGCATTATTACCAGAGGTTACAAAATTCCATTTCTATTCCCCCCGTTACCGCAGAAAAGATTCCCAGATGTACCACCCCATCTGCGAGAACCTGCAGCTATAGAAATTTCAAAGCTGCTAGAAAAAAAGAGTCATCCAACCAGTCCCGGCGGACCAAAGAGGATTCGGAACTTACTCAAGGTTCTTTTTAGTTCCAAAAAAGACAGGGGACTGGAGGCCAATTCTGGACCTAAGCAAGCTCAATACCTTTGTCAAGAAAGAAAAGTTCTGTATGGTCACGCTTCAATTGATCCTTCCATTCTTACAGAAGGACGACTGGATGTGCTCAATAGATCTCAAGGACGCATACTACCACATCAAAATGGCCAGAGCGTCCAGGGATCACTTGCGCTTCAGGCTGGGAGCCAGTCACTATCAGTTTCGGGCCCTGCCCTTTGGTCTAACCTCAGCCCCCAGGGTTTTCACCAAATGCATGGCAGTGGTAGCGTCTCACTTGAGACGCCTAGGATTCCGGGTGTTTCCGTATCTGGATGACTGGCTCCTTACTGCCACCACTGAGCGTTGACTGATACAGGCCAGGGATTACACACTCGACCTTTGTGTTCAACTCGTAATTTTCATAAATTTCGAAAAATCTGCATTACAGCCGTCACAGCATATCTCATTCATAGGAGCAGATTTGGATACCCGTTGCTTGCTTCTAAGACTTCCCCCAGAAAGAATAGCCTCTCTACAAAATCACATATCTCTACTCCTGTTGTCCAAGAAATCCCCGGCCAAACTGGTTCTAAAAGTCTTGGGACTCATGTCAGCTTCCCTCATTGCAATACCCTTGGGAAGACTACACATGAGAGTTCTTCAATGGCTGTTGTTCGCACAATGGTCGCTCCAACAGTTACCGCTGACACACGAAATTCACATCACAAACACCTGCAAGACACACCTGTCTTGTTGGCTACAGAATTGCAATCTCATCGGCGGCCGGCCGTTTGTGCTACCCACTCCAACAGCTACAGTGACCACGGACGCTTCCCTGATAGGGTGGGGGGGCATCTTTCAGGGACAGACAGTCCAAGGTGAATGGACCAATCTAGAGTACAACCTGCACATCAATGTTCTGGAGATTAGGGCAGTGTTTCTAGCGTTGCAACACTTTTCTCCCCTTCTACCTCTAGGGACCATTGCAGTTCAAACGGACAACATGTCCGTAGTCTGGTACATAAACAAGCAAGGGGGAACCAAATCTTACCAGTTATGCAGAGAGGCCATGAGAATTTGGCAATGGACAGAGTCCACGGGTCGCTTTCTGATAGCAGCGCACATCCCGGTGTTATCCAATGTCATAGCGGACAGGTTGAGCAGAGCCATCCTGTTACCTCACGAGTGGTCCCTCAAACAGACAATAGCGGACAGGATATTCCGCAAGTGGGGCCAGCCTTGCTGCGATCTGTTTGCGTCTCCAATGAACGCCAAATGCAGAAGCTACTTCACCCTATTACCCCCGCCAGGGGAAGTCCCCAGGGACGCTCTGATTCACGATTGGCCCCCGGGTCTCCTGTACGCCTTCCACCCTGTACCTCTGATACCGAGATTTCTCCAGAAAGCCAAGAATCTGGAAAGGACTGTAATTCTCATTGCCCCATTCTGGCTTCGTCAAATTTGGTTTCCCTTTCTTCAAGCACACCAAATACGGGAGCCCTGGATCCTGGACCCGGAGCCAGATCTACTGACCCATTCGTCAGGGGCTCCCCACCCGTCGCTCCTGTCCCTCAGATTAGCAGCTTGGCTGCTCCGCTTCCCTTCTTAGCCAGGTCTGATCTTCTTTCTCCTGCGGTTCAGAACATTCTAGTAGCCTCTCATAAAGCTTCCACTACAAAAATTTACACTAGTAAGTGGAAGCGTTTTGTATACTGGGCAACTGCACAACATTTAGATCCCTTAATAGCCCCACTAAACAAAGTTTTAGAGTTTCTATCCATGCTATTTCACCAAGGAGCTTCTCCTGCCACCTTGAGGGTTCAGTTGGCTGCTATTTCAAACTTTCATGTAGGAGAGCATGGAGCGCCTATTATGACTCATACGCTTTGTAAGGCCTTTCTAAAAGGATCCTTTCATATTAGACCACCAGTCAGGTTTCCTACAGCTCCGTGGAATCTAAACCTCCTTTTATCCCAACTAATGCTACCACCTTTTGAACCAGCCTCTTCCTGTTCCTTAAAGTTCTTGTCCTGGAAAACTCTCTTTCTAGTAGCTATCACTTCAGCCAGACGAGTGTCAGAACTTCAAGCTCTTTCCCTTAAGCACCCATATTTAATTTTTCACCCGGATAGGGTATCCTTACGCACCAACCCTTCCTTTCTTCCCAAAGTTTGTTCAGTCAACAACATTAATCAATCCATTGAACTCCCCACATTTTTCAAAAACCATTCCAATAAGCTGGAATATATGTTACACAAGTTGGATGTTCATAGACAACTCAGATTCTATCTAGATAGAACGAAGGATCACAGAAAAGCAGACCAACTCTTTATAGCCTTTGCGGACAACAAAAAGGGCATGGCAGTGACGAAGCGTACTCTCTCCAAATGGCTATCTGATTGTATTACTTTTGTTTATACTGCTACTGAGCAGAGTTTGCCCACCAAACCGAAAGGACATTCTACTAGATCAGTCTCTACATCTCTGGCTCATGCGTCCCGCCTACCTTTGGATATTATTTGTGCGGCCGCCACTTGGTCTAAACCACATACGTTCATCACTCATTACAAAGTGGATAGGATTTCCAGGGACAGGGCAACCTTTGGTTCCACTGTGCTCAGGAATGTTCTTCCGTGAGTCTCTCAAGGTCACGGAGCTAGGGACGCTACCCATGTGTAAGAACAAACGGCGAGATTGAACACTCTCAAATAAAGAAGTTATGTCCTTACCATAACGTTCCATGTGGAGTGTTCATCTCGCCTTTGTTCTTACATTCCCACCCTCAGGTCAGGAAGAACGTCCGGTTTAGAGGTCTGGTTTGGCTCTCCCGCTACTGATTTCTCTCTGCTGTTGCTGCTGTTTTCAGTTACGCCCTGGTATGTATGTATGTATGTTTACATTTCTGTTGCTGGATCTGATATTGTTTTGCAAACTAGATCTGAGGTAAGGGCAGAGGGAATTGTCGGAGATAGGTTGGTCTCGAGATTCTTCTCGATGCAGAGCTTTGCTAAGCGGCCGAATCGGAGCTGATGATCGGCTCCGAACCCATGTGTAAGAACAAAGGTGAGATGAACACTCCACATGGAACGTTATGGTAAGGACATAACTTCTTTTTTTTTAGAGAGAACTGTTATAGACAGTTAATGAGAGTGGCAATGGGTACCAGCTGCGCCAACTGGTACGCTAATTTAGTGATGATGAATTGGGGACAACAATATGTTATTGGCAATAACAACATTAGTTTTTACTGTCGCTTTGTTAATGACCTCTCTGTGGGTTGGAGGGGAGACGAAGCAAGTTTGGACATGTTTTTTTCCTATGTTAATAACACAAATGATTTCTTTAAGGTTCACCATGAATCAATCACATAACAAGACTGATTTCCTAGATGTTACTGTAGTAAGAAACCTCTAACCCTTCTAAACAGCAGCCTTACTCCCATAACCAGTGACCCTACCCTACAAGACAGTGATGATACTCCCATACCTGAAGACACTACCTTACAGGACGGTGATGTTCACCCCAACCCTGGCCCCATTAACTCTTCTATTCAAACATCCAGACCAATCTCCAACAATACCCTACTCTTAGGGCATCTTAACATACGTAGTGTAAACAACAAAGTACCATACCTACATGCCCTCCTAGACACTCATGGTTTTGACATTCTCTGTCTCAGTGAAACCTGGCTTAAACCAGCCACCAAAGACACAGAAATCATGCCCCCAGGCTACAATATACTAAGGCTTGACCGTATTAAACGTAAGGGTGGTGGAGTAGCGATTCTGTTTAAGAATCATCTCAACATCTCTACCCTTTCAGCCTGTCCAACCCAAGACAGTAAAGTGGAAGCCATCATCACTAAACTCCAACTAAATACAAAGAAAGCCCTGTATATCATCTGTATGTACATACCACCCGGCAACAATATACCTATCTTAGAAGACTTTCTTAGTTGGGTATCCATTAACTATCCCCAAAAAACTATAATTCTGGGAGACTTAAATATAAACTGGAATACCATTAACTCTGACAATCCCACCTCACATGTTAACCTAAATGGCTTCACCCAAACCATCACCTCTACCACAAGGCTTAATAAACATAGTAAAAAACAGACTATTTTAGACTGGATACTCATAAACAAAGCTAACATTACATATAAAGTAGGAACTATGCCTGATGATCTCAGTGATCATTGCTTAACCTATATTACAAGAGAAAAGACTGACTATGTACACCTCCCTAATATAAGAAATATTCGTTCAACTAAACACTTTAAAGCTGACCAATTTCAACAAGAACTCAGAGCCTGCAACTGGAACCCCTTAAAAATACTACCACTGAATGAAGCAGTATCATTCTTCAATTCCACTTTTCTTTCTATATTGAATAAACATGCTCCTGAGCGAACCATTAGAATGAAGTCTAATTCAGCCCCTTGGCTCTCAAATGATACTAGGAAACTAATTCTCTGTAAAAACAAAGTTTGGGCCAAATGGAGGAGTCACAGAATTAACTCTGATTTCCTTCATTTTCGCCAACTCAGAAACCTAACCAAAAAAGCTATAATAAATGACAAAAGAAAATTCTACTGTGAACTACAAGAAACCCATTTTAACAAACCAAAACAATTCTGGTCCTCAGTTAATAAACTCCTATCACCAGGAACTGCCAAAACTCCCTCCCCTCTAAACGCTGACCCAGACACCCCTCTCCAAACTGCAAATGCTTTTAACTCTTTCTTTACTGAAACCATTCAAACTCTAGTCAGTCAGCTAAACACTAATAACTTCTACCCTCCAAACAATCTAGTAGACTCTACTCACAACTTCTCTCTACAACCTATCTCTACCTCTTTCATCCATAGACTTCTCTCCAAACTGAAACCCTGCACCCCCTCGGCTGACAAGCTCCCTTCCCTTTATCTGCAAAAGGCAGCCAGAGAGATTGCTTACCCTATAACTATACTCATAAATAGGACCATCCAGGAGGGAACCATCCCTGATATTTGGAAAATCTCCCATATTATCCCTCTACATAAAGGTGGTAACTCTATTGACTTCTCAAACTTTAGACCAATTGCTCTTCTATCACCTTTAGCAAAAATTATGGAGAAATGTATTCATCAGCAACTTGTACAGTACCTCTCCCTACACAATATCATAGCTAACTGTCAACATGGCTTTAGACCCCACCATAGCACCATCACTGCCCTCCTTTCCTTTGTTGATACTATCAACAGCAATCGCAACAATAACCTTTTCTCGTCTGCTCTTTTCATTGACCTCTCAAAAGCTTTTGACATGGTGAACCACTCTGCTTTAATTACTATTCTTGAATCCCTCTCATTTGACAAACTTACTATTAAATGGTTTAATTCATATCTCAGCAACAGACAACAAGCCGTTCTCTGGGACAACCACATCTCCTCCCTACTGCCCATTTCTATTGGAGTCCCTCAGGGCTCTATTCTTGGCCCACTTCTCTTCTCCCTTTTCATCAACGATCTCAACTCAGTAATTCCCCAAGCCACCTGCGTTCAATATGCTGACGACTCCACTATTATTTGTTCAGCATCCTCCTCTTCTAACCTAATCTCACTAACCCAAAATATCTTCAACACTGTTGAAACATGGTTTACTAGACGTTACCTCCTCCTTAATGCTAAAAAAAACAAACTCCTCCTCTTCTCCCCCACCACTCGTACCTCCCCTCTACATTTCACTATCCTGTCAAACAACAACACAGTCATCTCTCCTGACTCTACAACTAAGCTGCTTGGCATAACCATTGATAATAATCTCTCTTTTGATCAACACATTAACAACACCATCAAATCAGTCAACAGAAAGATTGGATCCCTATACCGTATTAAACCATTTCTAACCCCACCTGCTAGAGCTACTATTGCCCACTCCCACCTCATATCCACTCTCTTCTATGCCTCCCCTATTTTCACCAAGCTCAAGAAAACTAACCTAAACAAACTTGCAACTTGCTACAATAATATTGCCCGCTTTGCCACTGGTAACCCGTTCAAAACCCATCACTGCCTTAATTTGAAACTGCTAGGCTGGCTAGAGCTAGAAAATCATCTTTTAATCTCACAACTCACTATTGCCCATAAAATCCTGTACCAACCTGATAACACCCCTATTCTATCACAGCTCTTACTCCCATATAACAATCTTACTTCCCTTCGCTCCTCTTCTAAATTCTTGACCAAATCTATAAAGGCCCACAACTTAGCTGGTGACTCATTATTTACTAACACTGTAGGCCGAGTATGGAACTTGCTACCTAGAGATTTAACTCTAATCACATCCTTACCTCTCTTCAAACAACAGATCAAACTGTACTTCCAAAATCATTGGCTTTGCTCATGTAATACACCTGACTGACTTCTCTCCCCCCCTCCCCTTACCTTCTTAACCTATCTTGTACTCAAGACCTAATAACTACCTCTCTCTTCCCTTCCTTTCCTTCTATGCTCTAACCCCTTCTCTCTCACCTCTCCCTTAGCATTTTGTCTATCTTCTCTCATTTCTAGACCACTTGTTACCTTTCTTTTTTCCTTTTTAGCAGGAGCCTTATGGCTAAGCTTGTTTGATTTATGTTAGAAACTTTATAACTGACCTAACTCTAGACACGACATTTAAATGATAATCCTTAGTTTGTAACTTTATCAACTTGTTTTATCTTAATTAATATTTTTATTAATACTGTTTTTTTTTTCTTTTACTTTTTTTTTAATCAACGTGTTTATTAATAATATGTCTCATTATGTATGTCTTATTGTTTATGTCTATGTGGAGCTTTTCTCCCTGGGCCTCTACTGAAAATGGAAATATATCCAGCTAGACTAGCCCGGTTAACAAATGTAAAATAAAATAAAATAAAAAATAAAATAAAATAAGAGAGGGGACACAATGGACCACAATGAGGTATAGGAAAAAGTGCCAACGTCCTGTCCGTTTACAGAGGGGGAGCATGCATCCCCAACATATTTTTAATAACATAGTGAGAGGCCAAGCAATAAGATTATCTAGATTATCACATGACAATGCAAAATTTGACAAAGCCCTGCATGTTTTACAACAAGAATTTTTGGAAAGGGGATGTTGACAAATGGAGATAGAAAAGGCATGCCACTCGGTAATTTGTAAGAGACAAGACAAGGCTCAACCATACTTCTCTAGCCTGAGAGGGTTGAGAAGACAAAGGATGGTGAATAAGCCAGATGCCCCCGTAATTTTATCATTCAAACATGGTATTGGACTTCTAAGGGATATAATATGCAGTAATTGGCATATTTTGAATACAGCTGGGAAGTTGAATGGATTTATTGGTGATAGTCCTAGGTTTGTATATAAAATAAAAAAAAAATTAAAACAATTACTGTGTTACCCCAATTTGGTTACCACACAGGATAAATTATTGATGGGGACTCATAGATGTGGTTCCTGTGCTTTTTGTGAATTTGTAGATGAGTCCAGATTTTTTAGACATCCAGAAACTGATCAACTGTGGCAGATTAAAGCTATTGCAGACTGTAACACCAGAAATGCAATTTATTTGGCACACTGCAGAGTGTGTTTTAGGTTTTACATGGGCAAGACGAACCAACGCCTGCCTGAGAGGATGAGGGACCATATATACTGTACAAAAAAGGGACATGACTACAGTGCCCTAGCTAAACACACTCTGCAAGTGGGGAGTGAACATATTTTCTTATTCCAAGTAGTGCAAGTGGTTACGGGTACCATCAGGAAAGGAGACCTTGTGAATAAAACAGAGAATTCTGAGCTACAGTGGATATTGAGGCTAGTGGCTCATAGAGGTTATGGCTTACATGATCACGTCCCATTGAAACCGGTATTGAAGTCTAGAAAGCTGAAGTGAAATGTCAGCATCGTTTACTATCAGGATCCACCAGTTGTATTCAGAATATAATTAGTTAAATGTTTTTGGAGGGAACTTGTCTTATTCTGATAGGTTAATGAGTTTTAATTGGTTTTATTCATTTTGTATAAGAATGCTTTCGTAGTTGTAATGTGATGTCTGATGAAGCAGTGTGGTATCACTGTGAAAGTGCTTGAATTTCATGTAATAAACAGAGGTTTTGTTTTTATCTGACTTGCGTATTTACTGCCATACAATTCCACCTGGTTATTGCTGTTTTTATCATTTGGGATTGTGGTGGAAGATTCACTGTTGGGGAGTTCTGTTTGGTTACTATTTATATAAAGGTAATCAAGCCATATTAACATGTTCACATTTACAAACATTATTCATCACATATATTATTCTATACAGCATAATCTAATCAGCATTACATAAATTGTTCAGTCCTTACCTTCTCTTAAACCTCATTCTTCCTCCAAAACATTTTTCTGCATGTGTTATTCCCACAGTTTCCATTTTTGTTTTGTAATTTACTCTTACCCTTTGATAAAGATCCCACTTCCTTTTCTTTTATCTCTGTTAGAATATTCACTACTTCAGGTATGGTCAGTTTAGACTTTGATTTCCATTTTCTAGTGGTTATTTTTTTTGTCAGCCTCCAGAATTAAACTCATCAAGGCCTTATTATGTCTAGGCAACTTAGATCCTGTATCCCATTTCAAAAAAATAATTTCCTTAGTTACACCAGTTTGCTCACCCAGTACTTCTGACAGATTACTCTGTAGGGAATTTTCAAAGCCTGCTACCAGGTAACTGCTTCTTTTCTATCATACCTCCATTTGCCATCTACCGTTCTTTGAAGTCTGCTTGGGGTATAAATGTACAAACACTTTCATGCAAAATCCTAAATCTTCTAGATTCTGTTGCATATTTAGGAACCATACATATGTTCTCCCATTGTTTCAATGTGAATTGCTCATCTAATCTTTCTTCCCAATCTTTTCTGACATCTACTTATTAATTCCTAAAGTTATTGTGCAGTATTTTATATGCCATACTAATTATCCCCTTTTTAACTGCAGCTTTCATTCTTGATTCACATATAACCTCAGCCAGTGCAGGTCTCTCATTTAGAATTCCCCTATCCCTTTCTTTTTGCCGATACTAAGATATCAATCGCCTATAGGGAAAGCAAGCTTGAGCCTGCAGTCCAAATGCCTTCTTGGGTTCTTCCCATTCTATTACCATTCCCTCTCTAATTATTTGTTCCCAATAGATCCCGTTTTATATATTGAAATCTCACATGATCAAAGACGAAAAGATCAAAACTGGAAAGACGAAACTTTAAAATGCAGAAGATCGAAGGTTAGAAGACTGAAAGTTCAGAATGTCACTTAGATTGGATGTCCTTCAAGGATGCATCTGCAGTCATCACATATGGGTTGTCCTGCCTCAGGCAGCCCTTCGGTCGGCCGGATTCCAAAGTCTGGGTCCGGCATCGGCTGATGTCGCCCTTTCCCCGACGTCAGAGCGCCTGGGGTATAAAAGCATCAGTCGACGCCATCTTCCCCAGTCTTTCTTGCCGCGTGGTGCCCGAAGCAGAAGCAGTTCGCAAGTGCCGGTCGGCCAGCTCCTGAAATTCAGCTAAACCGAAGACTTCAAAAGCTAAGTACCCCGTTGGGGACTCTTTCTTGCCTCAGCCGATGTCAGATAAAATTAATAATTGTTTAACTTGTGGGAAACAAATACCGCATAAGGATTTCCACTCTTACTGCCTCCCCTGCCTAGGCCCAGACCATGACGTCTCGGCCTGTTCAGCCTGTGCTTCCTTCAACCGACGCACTCTTAGACGTCGGGCGGAGTTTGCAGAGGAATTTTTTGGGGCTAGTTTTGCTTACAATATGCTGTCGGAGACTCCGACTTCACATTTAACAAAGAAACGGAAGGACAAGGACCAACACACACGGGCCGCGGTATCGGTTATTGAATCTCCATTAGAAACTGGTGTCCTGGAACCTTCCAACACCATTCCTCTAGACAAAACTACACCAGCATGTGGTGCAGCCAGGCCTCCTGCATCCATGTCCATAAAGGCATTCTCTAGGGCTAAAGCTGCTAAACACTCAAAATCTTTGCCTCCCAGGGTTATCCCTCAGGGACCCACTACAGGTTTTCAGATCCTTAGTCTAGCAGAGGACCTTATTTCATTAATTAGGGGCTCACAGCCTCATCCGGACAGGGGCTCTCAACCTCCTACAGAAAAAAGGCCCAGGGTTGAGCCCTCTGACCCCCACTCCTCCGATGAGGCCTCTGATGGCTCTACTCTCTCGGACTACCAGGAGGAGGCTTTTTCGGCCTACGAGGATTCTGATGCAGAGGAATCTATCCCTTCGGCCTCCCCTCCTGAAGAGCTGTCCTTTGGGGAAACTCTGCACACTATGAGAGAGCATTTCCAATGGCAGGGCCAGGAATTCTCTGATTCCAGGAAGAGATTAAGGACCTTCTTGCATTTTCCCCAGCATAGACCTTTGGCTATTCCCCCTGTTTTGAATGTCATTGATGATGTGTACTCTGAGTCTAGCACAACCCCTGACACTCTTCCTCCGGCTCCTGCCAAACCCGATAGGTACTACAGGGTCCCGGAATCACATCTTTTCCTTTACAAGGCCCACTCTGCTGATCCAGAAACTATTTCCCAGGGTCCTAAAGGGGTTGCAGCTGCCACTACAAAAAATCCACTCCCCTCTGAAAGGGAGTCCAGGGCTTTAGAGCGATGGGGTAAAAAAGTGTATACTTCTGCTACCCTTTCTATGAGGGCTTTAAATTGTCAATTTCATATGATTCAGTACCAAGAGTATTTGTTAGATGAATTGCATAAAAACTGTCTTCACCTGAACCCCTAGATCGCAAATCACTTCAGGATCTGGTACATAACTCTCAACAGGTTAGCAACCATTTCTTGCAGTGTGGTTATGATGCATTGGAAGCTTCATGTAGGTCAGCTATGACAGGTGCAGTCATACGTAGGCATGCTTGGCTGAAGGAACAACCTCTGCCAGACCATGTTAAAGCAAAGCTTCTTGATGCTCCACTGGAAAAGCAAAAGTTATTTGGTTCCACTGCTCAGGAGGTCTTAAAGAAATTTAAGAAAAGGCAAAATCTGTACAAACAGTCAAAGATTTTATGCAAGTTCAACCACCAAGATTCAGCAGAAATTGACCTTCCAAGAATTTGTCCTTTCCAGATACAGAGAGATTTCAGAGAGGCAAGAACAGGCGTGCCAGAGGTAGAGGGCAAGCTAGAGGCTCCTACAGAGGACGTCAATGGCAGCCTCCCAGCCAGAGAGGTAGTGCAGGGCCTACTATTGCTGCACAAGGACAGACTCAATGACTTTACTTTGACACCGCCAACCAGGGCTCAGTTGGAAGCACCTTTGGGTGGAAAGTTTTCCTTATTCTCAGAAAATTGGCACAGTATTACAAGGGACAAATGGACACTACAAATAATAGACAAAGGATACAGGTTCCATTTCCACACATTACCAAAAAGAAAAGGCATGCCAGACCTGCCACCAAATCAAAGGGCAGAGGCTTTGAAACAAATCTCCAACTTAATGCAAATGAAAGCTATAGAAAAGGTTCCTCTCTCAGAACAAGGCCAAGGATTTTACTCCAGACTTTTCCTTGTTCCAAGAAAAGAAAAGCAATGGAGGCCTATTCTCGACTTGTCCGCACTGAATACTTACCTTATTGTGCCAAAATTCAAAATGCTGACTCTACAGCAACTCCTTCCCATGCTGGGCAAGGGGTCTTGGCTGGTAACTCTGGACCTCAAGGAGGCATACCTGCATGTCCCTATCAGACAAAGTTGCAGAAGACACCTCAGATTTCTTGCAGGTTCAGAGCATTATCAATTCTCAGCATTGACCATTGGCTTATCTACTGCGCCCAGAGTATTCGCGAAATGCCTGGCATCAGTAATTGCACACGGCAGACTTCAGGGGATGCAAATATACCCATATCTGGACGACTGCTTTATACAAGCGGACAGCCAACAAATTTTGGAAAAACACTTGAATTATGCCATCCACCTACTTCAGGCCTTGGGATATACAGTCAACATTCACAAGTCAAGACTTGTTCCATCCCAAAGAATAACTTTTCTGGGTGCGAATCTAGACACAACCACCCAAATGGCTTACCTCACAGAAGAAAAACAAAGTCAACTACCGGATTACTTCAAAAAGCTGTCAAGACAAACTCAGCTGACTGCAAGGAAAATCCTGCAGGCCCTGGGTTACATGGCTTCCTGCATTCTTTTGATTCCACAAGCAAGGCTACATATGAGGAAACTACAATGGTACCTAAGGAGTTTATGGACTCAGCACAGTCACAGCTTGGAAACTTTGATACCACTCATCCCATGCCTTCAAGGGGAATTTCTGTGGTGGGCTCAAGCAAGCCAGTCAAACAGGGGTCTGCCCTACAGCAAACCAATAGCCAGCCAAACCATTACAACGGACGCTTCAGACCACGGATGGGGAGCGCACATGGAGGGAAGGTGCATTCAAGGACTATGGTCACAAAAAGAGCTACGAATGCACATAAACCAAAAGGAAATGCTGGCAGTGATACATGCAATCGAGGCCTTCAAGCTATTTCTACATCAAGGCCACCTGCTAATAAGGACAGACAACACCACAGTTATGTGGTACATAAACAAGCAAGGAGGCACCCATTCCTACCCTCTTTGCAGACTGGCAATGAATCTATGGGAACTTTCCTTGACACTCAATATAGAGCTGCAATCCCAGTTTGTGCCAGGAAAGGATAATATACTGGTGGACAGCTTAAGCAGAAACATCATGGATGCACACGAATGGATGCTGCACCCAGACATTTTCCTTCAGATAACACAATCATGGGGGAGGCCGGACATAGACCTCTTTGCCTCCCCACACAATCATCAGCTGAAGAAGTTCTGCTCAAGGACATACCACCCACAAGCATGGAAAGTGGACGCCCTCTCTTTCAGCTGGAGTACTCTAACAGTGTATGCATTCCCACCTCTTCCATTAATGACCAAGGTCTTACTGAAGATCAGGGCAGAGCAGTCAAGAGTGATTCTGATAGCTCCGGACTGGCCAAGACAGCACTGGTACCCATTGCTCAAGAGCATGTCACGCACAAAACCATGGCCTCTTCCACAATGGCCACTTCTCCTGACACAGCACAATTACAAAACTCTGCATTCCAACCTGAAAACATTGCAGCTAACAGCCTGGAAAATACCTTGATTCCTCCCCAGGATAAGCTATCCAAGAGAGTGAAGGATGGAAGCTCGCAGGCCTTCCACAAGAAAGGCATACTCAGCAAAATGGAAAAGATTTCACACTTGGAGCACCACAAAGGGCCTAGATGCGAAAGTGATGAACATGGCACATATCCTGGAATACTTGGCAGAAATGGTCCACAATGGCCTGTCTTACTCTTCCATTAAAATTCATGCTTCAGCAATTTCAGCAGAGTACAATACTGATCCACCTGTCTTCTCTCATCCTCTCCTAAGACAGTTTCTAAGAGGAATTAAAAACATCAATCCTCCAAGGAAACCACCAGTGCCTACTTGGGACCTTAACTTCGTGTTGGAAAAACTAACACTGCCTCCCTTTGAGCCAGCAGCATCTGCAGAACTACAGTTCCTGTCTTGGAAGACTGCCTTCTTTCTGGCCATAACCTCAGCAAGAAGAGTATCTGAGTTACAGGCCCTCATGGCAGTACAGCCATTTCTTATTTTTCATCAGGACAGAGTCTCATTGAGAACCAATCCTTCTTTTATGCCAAAGGTGGTATCCAGGGTCTCATTAAACCAAGCTATTCACCTGCCTACCTTCTTTCCAAATCCAAAAAACAAAGGGGAAAAGCTTCTGCACACCCTGGACATACACAGACAGTTGCACTACTACTTGGACAGAACTAAAAGTTACAGAAAAACTGACCAGCTGTTTGTAGCATATGCTGCTGGTGTACAAGGAAAAGCAATTTCCAAACAGACAATTTCAAAATGGATAGGGAATTGCATTCGTTTTTGTTACTCCTTTCATGGAAAAACTGTGCCAGCTAACATTAGACCTCATTCCACCAGAGCAACAGCCACCTCCACAGCCTTCTTAAGAGGGGTGGCTACCAAGGACATTTTAGAAGCTGCTACATGGAGCTCCATGCATACATTTTCCAAGCATTACAATTTATCTTTATATTCCAGATCCAGAGCAGGCTTTGCTACGGCAGTCCTGCAGGGCATTTTAGTTACACCATCCTTTACATAGATCCTCCACCCCCAGATTGGCTATGGCATTCTACCCATATGTGATGACTGCAGATGCATCCTTGAAGGACATAGTACAGTTTTGTACCTACCATAAATGTAGATGTCTGATAGGTATGCATCTGCAGTCAGGTTTACCCTCCCTCCTTCCCCTCTGTGGTAATTACTGGGTACTTTTCCCTCTCATAGCTAGCTGGGGTTATCTATTATGGTGTATTTGTTTTTTATACATATATATATATATATATATATATATATATATATATATATATATATATATATGCATACATATTTCTGTGCATTTTTGGAATGTATTGCATTTCTCCAAATTTAGCCTTCCTTAGAGGGCACCTGGCATCTGGGGCAAGAAAAACTGAGGAAGATGGCGTCGGCTGATGCTTTTATACCCCAGGCACTCTGACGTCGGGGAAAGGGCGACATCAGCCGACGCCGGACCCAGACTTTGTAATCCGGCCGACCGAAGGGCTGCCTGAGGCAGGACAACCCATATGTGATGACTGCAGATGCATACCTATCGGACATCTACATTTATGGTAGGTACAAAACTGTACTTTTTAGATAGTCCAATTTGTTGAGGGAAGGTTAGTTAGTAGTTATTTAATGCTGTAAATAGTTTTTGTTTGTGTTTTGAGGTATATAGTGTTGTGTTTTATTTTGTATAGTATTGCTTTAGTGAAGTGGGTTGTATGTGTGGTTTGCACATTCGGGTTCATTATTTTGGACTTCGGTATTGTGTGGTTTCAGCATTATATGATTTTGACTTTCCGGTCTCAATCGTTTGGTCTTCACTCATGTGAGGTTTCAGTATTTTAAAAGTAGATCCATTTCAAATACCTTAGCTCCTTTGCCAGCTTCCTTCAGTAAATTCAACCCCCCTCTTGCTTATTCTGTGTACCCTAATTTCAGACATCACTATTGGCGGAATCCCCTTTCTCCATTCCCATGTTGGTTTAGTTCTTAGCGTACTTTTTGCTACATTATGAATATAGCATTGGCTTCTTTTTTTTTTTTTAATTTCTCAAAATCTTTGGGGTTTCTAATACCATGATGGGAATGGACTCTATTCCTAAGTCCAAGTATGATTAAAGTCCATGAAATTAGTATTGTTTTAATTTTTGATGTCACTCAAAAGTTCTCTTTGCATCACCCACAATGTGCCCAGTAATGGCTCCTTCTGTAATTCATACAGAGTTACATGTATTGGTAACATATCTAAATACATTTGTAGATTCTTTTTTATAAGACCCATTCATCCTACTACTGTTGGGACTGTCTGGGTATCTTTCTTCCACATTGCTCACATTTCTGCTTGCAAAACCTGAAATTTTATGACTTTGTGTGTCTCTCTGTATACAGTATT
The DNA here is from genome assembly GCF_019279795.1 of Protopterus annectens. NCBI lineage: Eukaryota > Metazoa > Chordata > Ceratodontiformes > Protopteridae > Protopterus > Protopterus annectens. Next base: position 1,630,529,581 of record NC_056725.1, read on the forward strand.
CTGTATGACTGTTGTTATTCTCCTTAAGGATCTGCAAACAATCTCCTACTCTTTCCTTAATTTGTGAATTACCCCTGCTTCATCATTATCCCTTTCCACTTTGAAATGTAGTTTTTTGCTTGTGTAATGTATGAGACTTAACTGAGTAGCCTTAAAATATACCTTCAAATCAGGTAATCCTAAACCTCCTTATTCTATCAGAAGAATCCACTTATCTTCCTTGACTCTTGCCCTCTTCCTGTCCCAGATAAAATCCTTCAACTCTTTATTAAATACTATCCACAAAAATATGCCTACCCCGTGTATAAAACTAAAGGGACTACAACAATTTTACTGCTTGTATCTTGCTATCCATATCCACAGGCAAGGGCTTCCAATTTATCAATTTTTGTATTATTTTTGTTTAATCTTTTTCCACATACCCTTAGCTGCCGTAAGAGAATCCTTTTTAACCTGTACTACTAAATGCTTTATTTTATCATACCCCCATAAATATGGGTATTGCTGAACCAATTCTTGTGTGAGCACATAGTATACAGCTATAACTTTTCTTTTATCTTCATTAATTTTATACCCTGAAAAAAAACTGTAACTGTCTCAGAAAGTTTCACAGCACTGGGATGTCCTTTTTCTGCTCTGTCAGGTACAAAGTAATATAATCTGCAAATAAAGCAAACTTTTCTTGAATACCATTTTAGTTATATCCTTGAATTTCTGATCCCCTTATTTTTATTGCCAGTAGTTCTAAATATTTTGCAGATAACAAAGAGGAAAGAGGACACTTCTGCCTGGCTCCGCTTTTCAGACACAACTTATCAGAGAGGAACCCTTACACTTTGATTTTTGCCTCCAGTCCCTTATATATTCTCCTAATTAACCATATTATTGTATCGGGAGATGCAAGTGCTTTCATTGACATACTCATAAAATCCCAGCTTACTCACTTGAATGGTTTCCCTGCATCAATACCCACCAAAACAGCAGTATTTTCTTACATTTAGCTTCCTTCTGGATTATCATTGTTCTGTTGATGTTGCAAAGGTTTGCCACGCTTTCAGGAAACTACATTGATCTATATCTATCAATTTTGGCAACACCTGTGCCATTATTTTAGCTATTATAGATGTAAAGAGTTTATAATCATGGTTTATAGTTGAAATTAGCCTTAATGATGCTGAATTTGACAAATCTTTACTGTCTTTGGGTATTCCACCCACCACAGCTTTTTTTCCAGGATGTTGGTGCTTCCTACCCTTTTAAAATACTGGTAAACAAAACCAAGATTTTTGTCACTTTCTTCCCTCCCAGCTTCCAAACTTCCAACAGAATACCATCTATTACTGGAGACTTTCCAGCAGATTGGGTATACATAACCATTTTTGTCTTATCTCCTCTTATCTTAACTATTAATTCTTGAGTCAAATCTACTTATAACCTTGATATATTTAAGTCTTCCATTAATATTTTCATTTGTGCTTTTTCTTGATTTCCCAACTTTTCTGTTTTATACAAATTTTCATTAAATTTCTGAAATATTTCTAATACCTCCACTAGTTCTCCAGTTATTTTTCTTGTTATGGGCTCACTAGGTTTGACAGAAACCCCTTCTTCTTTCTGCTGCCTAAGTCGTAGTACCAAACGTTTTTGTGCTTTGGAGTTATTATTTAAAACAGTTGCTTAACAGCAGTCTTTGTAAAGTCATGTATATTATCCAGGTGCTCTCTTATTTTCTCATTAGCACTCTGCAAATGTATCTCTTCTTGTTTTGTGTGATTCCCCTTATTCTGTAATACATTAACCTTTGTCAGCCCCTCTAAATAATTATTGTTACTTCTTAACCATATCTCTTTTTCTTTTATTTCTACCTTATTTTTGAACTTCACTTTCATTTTATTCCACTCACTAGCTATAACTTCTGGAGTGCTTTCTATCTTCCTTAATAACTCACAAATAATTTCTATTACCCATTTCTTAATTTTTTCTCTTTTTAACAGAAAGATGGAAAGTGCCAGTGTTTCATCTTTACTTTATTGCCCTGCATTTTTATCTTAGTAATTATTGGCATATGATCTGAAATAGTTATTGGATGTATGTCAAAGTTCTCAATTAAATGCACACATTCCTCTGAAATATAATATCTGAAGTAGGAAGACTTCATTCGTCTGCAACCTGTGGGTATCGGATCCGACCTCGGATCCGAGCCGGCAATTCAAAAGCTTAGGCTCCGAGCTCCTAGCTCCTCCCTCTTACCCATAACCCCTTGCCAAGCCCTGACTGACCTCAGATTTCGTTTGCCGCTTTCAAGAAGCAACGGAATTCTTGAGCTCCTAGCGTGGTTAAAGATAAGTGGTTTTTCTGACAGGAAAATTGTCTAAATTCTCCTTTTTTGGTTCAAAAATAGTTAGTGTTGTGTGTGTTTCAGGCTTTCCCTCCCTCTTTAGTTAAAAATTTCTCGGGTTTTTCGTAGTTTGTTTGTTTGTGTGTGTGTGTGTTTAGGCCTTAGGTGTTATGTCTGAAGCCCCTAAGGCTGTATTTTCGAAATGTACCGAGTGTGGCCATAAGCTGTCCCCAGCGGATGGCCACACTCGAGTCATGCTTGGGGGTTGAACACCTGTCTTCTGGTTGTACCATTTGTGCAGGGTTCAACCCCCGGGCTTTAAGGGAACGGAGGTCGAAGTTAGTGCTGGCGGGTCTTTTACCCCCAGATACTGCTTCGGCCTCTGCTCCTTCCAGTCAGCAACTTGTTGCTGTGAGTTCTCCCCCTTCGGCTGGGACTCAACCTCCCTTAAAAATGCCGGAGGGGAAGGATTCTAGTAGGGAGAGACAGAAGGAGAGGCACAGGGATAAGCACCACAAGAGGAGAGCTGAAGCTTCCAGCTCGGCTCCTCCATCTAAGCGGGCTTCCCCTGTGCCTTCTAGCCTTCCTCCTTCTCGGCTCCACTCCCCTCGATTCTCTCCTGGACCCGAGGAGGAGGAGGCTAGCCCTTCCAGGAGGTCACCGAGACGGTTCTCTAGGTCCGCTTCGGTGGCCTCCTCTAGATCGACTTTTTCCATGAGTGAAGCGGATATGGACCGGATGATGAGGAAATTCATCCAGGCCCATGTGCAAATGGGAGTGCTCGTAGCTCCCCCCCAACCGGGAGGGGCTTTGACCCCTTTTTTCGCCCCAGTAGCTCCTTCTCCGACCCATACCTTGGGTTCGGAGCTGTCGGCGCCGTGCAGATTTGGATCCGGGGGTGGTTCGGATCCGACAGGTCGGAGCACCTCGGATCCGTCCCATCCCTTGAGTGCTTCGGGTACTTCGGACCCGACCTCTCGGAGCCGAGGGCCGAGCCTCGGATCCGAGGGAGCTGGTGTGTTCTCGGCTCCGTCCAGGTCGGAGCACACTGGTCTCTCGGATCCGACGGTTTCGGCTCCGACTCCGATCCGTACGTTGGATCCGAGTGGGGGTCGGCTCTCGGGGCTTAGAGAAGCTGGCTCCCCCTCGGCTTTCAACGTTATGGAAAGGGCACTGTCGAGGACTTCCGGACCCCCGGTCCCTGCCACGGCTCCATCCCGCACTCCATTGCAGTTGGGCCAGGCCCCCACCAGCCGGTCCCAGGGACAGCCCGCCTTGATGTCCCAAGTGGTTCCCTTGGAACATCCATCTGCTGAAGAGTACTCCTCGGACAGCCCCCCCGATGAAGTACCTCGGAAGCGCAAGTGCAAGAGGAGGCACATGGACTCCCCTGAGTCCGTCACTGAAGACACGGACTTGGATGAAGGGGAAGGCTCCCCTAGGTCACCCCCTGAAGACGTCTCATTTGGAGACATCATGGAGATGTTAAGGATCAGGGGGGGGTGGTCTGCCCCCAAGGCTTCTTCGGACGAGTCTGTGTTCTTGGAGGCATTCGAGGCGGGCCCTTCTACCTCTTGGGTGTCCCCTCCTGCTGACCCCCTGGTAGATCTTATATCTATCAGGGCGTGGAAGGATCCGGACACCATTGAGCCTATCCCAAAACGACCGGACCGCATCCTTTCTCCTCCATCAGACCGCACCCACTGGAGTAAGGGTCCCCCAGTAGATGCCATGATGATGGCTGCAGCCACGAAGAGGGAATTGGCCCAGGAGAGTCCCTCCGTCCATCCTCCGGGCAAGGAGTCCCGTGCGATGGATCGAATTGGGAAGCGAGTGTTTAGTTCAGCGACCTTCTCTTTGAGAGCGCTGAACTACATGGCGCACGTCATTAGGATGCAGCGAGATCTGATTAAAGAGTACGCTGCATCTCCCCCGGAGTCCATCTCGAGTGAGGATAAGCAGGTTTATTCCACCCGAATGGCCACTCTTAGATCTGTATCCAATACATCTATGCGGCTGCTTTCTCATGCTACTGAGGGAGCCGCTAGAGCCAGCGGAGCAGGCCTTGTCATGAGGCGACAGGCCTGGCTCCGCCATTGTGATTTTGCTGAGCCCTTTAAGGCGACCTTCGCGAATGCCCCTTTCGATGGTTCTGCCTTATTTGGCAAGACTGTTCATGAGACACTTGACCAGAGCGAAAAGGACGGAAGACGCTGTCTGCCGTCGGAGTCCGCTTCTCAGCTCCCCAGAGGTCCTTCTCTAAGAACCAAAAGGGACAGAAGAAGATGTGGTTCCGGAAGTCGCAGCAGTCCCAACCTGCTCCGGATAACCAGTCCTTCCGTGGCAGAGGAGGACGGGAGGTCGTCGTGCCAGAGGCAGGGGCTCCTGGCAATTTTGGGTCCAGAGAACCCTCTCTGAGAGACCCATGCAGCAGCCCTGAAGGGTTGCCCGGCTGTCCGTCTCTGGAGGCAGTCGGGGCGTTTCGATGCACCTGACTTCTTGGGAGTCCATAACAACAGACAGTTGGGTGCTTCACTCATATCCAGAGGATATTCAATACCCCTAATCAAGATCCCAAATCTTGCAGCCTCCCAGATGTTCCACCCGACCAAAGGAGGCGGCAGCTCTCAAATCGAGCAGCTGCTAGAAAAAGAGCCATCCAGCGCGTCCCCAGATCAAGCCGGATTGGGGTTTTACTCCAGGTTCTTTTTGGTGCCAAAGAAGACGGGGGACTTAAGACCAATTTTAGACCTTTCCCTGTTGAACCTGTCAGTAACCAAGCAAAGTTCGGATGGTCACCCTGCAATCTATACTCCCCCTTTTGAGGGAGAACGACTGGATGTGTTCCATAGACCTCAAGGATGCGTACTACCACATTCGAATGGACAGACGATCCAGGAGGTTTCTTCGCTTCCGGCTGGGAGCCAGTCACTATCAGTTCAGGGTCCTCCCCTTTGGTCTCACCTCAGCCCCCAGGGTGTTTACCAAGGTGTTAGCGGTGGTAGCGGCCCACCTGAGGCTCCAGGGATTACAGGTCTTTCCGTACCTGGACGACTGGCTCCTGACGGCATCATCAAGGCATCTTCTGTGCTCAGCCAGGGATTACTTCCTGCAACTAGCACCAAGGCTGGGCATAACGATCAACTGGGAGAAATCTTTCCTGAATCCAACCCAAATTATAGATTTCATAGGAGGAAGACTAGACACCGGATCAATGAGAGCCTTCCTCACCCCAGATCGTATCGTCAGCCTGAGGTGTCATGTGACAGCAATCCTTCAATCATCACCAACTGCAGCTTCGGTCCTGAGGGCCCTAGGTTCTATGGCGGCAGCTATTCCGCTTCTAATTCATGCCCGCTTACGCATGCGGGTTCTTCAATGGACTCTTCAAGTTCAGTGGTCTCCTCTTTATTCGTCTCTAAACGCTCTGATTGCGATCAGCAAAGCGTGCAGGGACTCCCTTCTGTGGTGGCTTCTTTCTCCGGAGCCCCTAGTAGGAAGACCCTTTTGCGCTGCATTTCCCCGAGCCACAGTGACCACGGACGCTTCTTGCCTCGGGTGGGGGGGGCATTCTGCGGGAAAGATTGTCCAAGGCACGTGGAATCCCACAGAGACATCATTGCATATAAATGTCCTGGAAATGAGGGCGGTGCTACTAGCGTTGCAAGCACTTCACCACGTTCTTCCTTCAGGGACTATTATGATTCAGACAGACAACATGTCCGTAGTCTGGTATATCAACAAGCAGGGAGGAACCAGGTCTTATCCCCTTTGTCGAGAGGCCATGAGAGTCTGGGAATGGGCAATTTCCACCAAACGCTTTCTGATAGCAACGCACATTCCGGGAAAGTCCAACATCCTTGCGGACAAGCTCAGTCGCACCATCCTTTCCCCACACGAGTGGTCCCTAAACCTTCAAGTAGCGAAGAAGATTTTTGCCGTTTGGGGCAACCCTGTTGCGATCTTTTGCTTCTCCCTCAAACGCCAAATGCGACAATTTCTTCGCTCTACTTCCCCACCAGGAGTTCGAGGATGCTCTGGTGCATGCTTGGCCTCCCGGTCTTCTTTATGCCTACCCCCCACTTCCTCTGATGCAGAGGTTTCTGCAGAAAGCCAACAGTTTGGGGAGCAGAATGATTCTCATTGCCCCATTCTGGCCTCGACAACCTTGGTTCCCCTTTGTATGGTCTCACAAAGTCAATCCACCATGGATTCTGGATCCAACTTCGGATCTCATCTCTCACCCGCTGGGAATGCCTGTTCCCAATCTGCGGACCCTGAAATTGACAGCTTGGCTGCTCCAATTCCAACCTTAATTAGGACTCCCGGTATCTCTTCACCGGTCAAAGCAATTTTGGTAGCTGCTCATAAACCTTCTACCAGACAGGTTTATCGGAGTAAATGGAAGAGGTTCTCTATATGGGCGGAGCAACGAACGGTGGATCCTTTTTCAGCACCTATTTCTGCGGTGCTAGAATTTCTAACGGACCTCTTTCATCAAGGGGCCAGCTCTTCCACGATTAAGGTACAATTGGCGGCTATATCGCATTATCATATTGGACAAGACTCAGCTCCCCTTATGACAGCGAAATTATGCAAATCCTTTCTCAAGGGTATATTTTTATTAAGGCCTCCAATTAAGGAGGTTGTACCGCCTTGGGATTTGTCTTTAGTCCTGCAGGCCCTTACGGCTCCTCCCTTCGAGCCTGCAGCTTCTGCTGATTTAAAATTCCTTTCCTGGAAGACTGTCTTTCTGGTAGCTATCACTTCGGCCAGAAGGGTGTCTGAGCTTCAGGCTCTTTGTGTCAAACCGCCTTATCTTTCTTTCTTCCCTGATAGGGTGTGCCTCAGGACCAATCCATCTTTTCTTCCGAAGGTCTCTTCTGAATCCAATATTAATCAGTCCATCAATTTGCCTGTCTTTTTTCCCAAGTATTCAAACAAAGGGGAATACAAATTGCATTCATTGGATGTTCATAGACAATTACGTTTTTATATTAACAGGACAGCTGGCCACAGGAAATCAGATCAGCTGTTCATCTCCTTTGCTAAATTTGCTCTGGGTAAAGCGGTGTCCAAAGTCACTCTGTCTAAATGGATTGCTGATTGCATATTGCAGGCATATGACACTTCAGGCAGACCTGCTCCTCAGAGGGTTACGGCTCATTCTACTCGGGCGGTTTCTACGTCAGCCGCCTTTAAATCCCGTGTTTCCTTGGATGATATCTGCGCGGCAGCTACTTGGGCCTCGCCTCATACTTTTATTTCTCATTACAAGGTGGATGTTGTTTCTAGAGGAAGAGCATCCTTTGGCTCAGCGGTGCTCCGGAACATCCTTCCATGATGGCCGCCCAAGATTCAGGTAGCTAGGGACTCTGTCCCACAGGTTGCAGACGAATGAAGTCTTCCTACTTCAGATTTAGAAGTTATGTACTCACCATAACGTTCCATCTGAGTAGGTGACTTCATTCGGATGCAACCATCCCCCCCTCCATCCCCCTGACCTTTATAGAGCGAGTATTTATGCTTTTTTTCCTATACTGTGGTCAGTATTTGAGGCAAACTCAATCTGAGGTCAGTCAGGGCTTGGCAAGGGGTTATGGGTAAGAGGGAGGAGCTAGGAGCTCGGAGCCTAAGCTTTTGAATTGCCGGCTCGGATCCGAGGTCGGATCCGATACCCACAGGTTGCATCCGAATGAAGTCACCTACTCAGATGGAACGTTATGGTGAGTACATAACTTCTAATTCTTTCTAGTCTAGCCCAGTTATTATACCTTGTGGAATAATATGAAAATTATCTCTTGAGTCCCTATTACTGAATTCATGTTTTCTGTATCAAATATTTCCATACATTTCTTCAGAAATCTATCCTCTTTTGTTATACTTTCCTGTCTAGTCCCCCGGATACATCCTCATTGTTGCAAATCAAATTCCAGTGCCCACCTGAAGTAATATTCTCTGCTAAAAGCTAGTTATTTCTCCCATTTTTTAAGCTCTATAATAGCAGTTTTAGATGGAATATAAATACGTCAGTGTAATAGTCATCCCTTGTCAGTAGTCCATTACTACCACAAATCTGCCACTATTATATTTTTTCCTTTTCTGTTACTATTGGAGCTTCTGTGTCAGTTAATATAAATATGTCTCTTTTGCTCTGCCCCTGATATTCTGCTGAATATTCATCCTGAAATCCATTCTTTATCAAATTCACATAATCAGTTATTTCCTAATGTATTTCCTGTAGCTTTGCTATTTGCACTCTGCAATTCTTAATATACTAAAATATTCTTTCCTTTTTGTCTGTACTTGTGAGACCACTCACATTCCAAGATAATATGGAAAAGTATCTCCATTATTATAAGAAGTAATTATTCTCACCTATTATATGTGACATCTTTTTTAAATGTTTATTTCCAGCTGTTGTGATACATACACCCACTAATATTTGGCAGGTTAATCCTTTATACAATTTTTTCTTATCATCAGCTTTGGTATGTATGTCACATTTTACAAGATTCTTTTTGTTTTGATGAAAACCCATGAACAAAAAACAAACATCACCCCCTAGAACACCCTCATAACTTTTTAATACAAACACAGAAATATATGTACATCTTCAAATAATGAAATTTAAGCCTCCTAATAGTAACAGTCGTCCAAAATAGATAGCTGGAAACACATGTCTTAATTAAGCTAAAATTAGGTTATCCATGCTAAGACTCATGTTATATTGCCTGTGCTTCTACTTAACACTAATTGGTGTCTGTTCTTTTTTTATCTTTGTTCCCCTCTCAGATGTAAAAAGCAACTTGCATGCTTTCAGAAAACATTAATTTTTAGCCTTGAAGAAATCAGTGTTCTGATTTTTTATTGCCCTATTATCAGCTTGTCTCCAGGAACATGTAAAAGAAAAAAATAGTGCTCAGCTGCAGGTTTCTAAAGGCGAGCTGTAACATTTATTGCTAAATGAAAACTTTTCATTATATTCAGTGTTCTCTTATTTACTTATTTCCACTTAAAACTTGTTTCCAGACATTTACTTATGTAAAAATAAGAGAAAACATATAATCCCTACATATATTATGATCTGTGTACTTTTGCACCCCCACTCCTCACCTCAGCAACACAAGATTACAGCCTGTTAACTTAAACATTCTTTGGTCTAGCCTTTTTTCTCTTTTTGCATTGGAATGCCTACATTTTTTAATACTAAAAAGAAATATAAAAGAAAAAAGCATCAGTTTACTTTAGCATCTTTATCACATATAAGAACAACTAAAAATGCTTTACTATCAAATATACAATTTATATTGTGAAAAGTGTCTTAGAAGTACTATTAAGAACTGAAATTGTTTTTCTTATAGTTACCTTTTTCCTTCCTCTTCCCCTTCCCTCAGTGTCCTTCCAAACATTAAGGATATAAAGTGAGACAAATACCTTTCATTTTCCCATGTTTAACAAAGCCAACAAAAACTCATTCTTTCCACTTTTTGATATGCAGCTGTATTTTACGAATGCAGTTGACAAATTGCAGTCTCTAATTTTATTTGCCAGTTTCCATGGTGCTGGTCTTCTTCCTGTTCATCTCTATCTCCCAACTCCAGATTCTCGTTCAATTCCAAGGTACTCCAGATTCTTCTAATCAACATCTGTGTTCTTCTCTCAGAGTGTTTTATTATCAGAAGAATGAGAAGTAGAGTCCCCTTCTTCTTGATGGCTCACTTTTTGTTGGACAAACTTGTATTTTTCCTTAGCATGTTCTGCATCAAAAATGCCTTTGGTCCTTCAGGAAAAAATATTCTAAGGACAGATGACTACAGCAGTTTGAGTTTCACGTCTGCCTCTCAACATTCCCTGACTGCTGTAATAAATTTGTTTCTCTTATGCCTTGTGTACAGTGAATAATAATTTTTCACAAGCACTCTGCTGTCTTCAACTTTTAATACTTTGCCTTTCTACCAGTTTTGTCAAGATCAACTCTTTCTGCTGGTAGGTTTACATCTTTTCTAATACAGGTCTTGGCTGCTTTCTCACGGCCTGATTTGGAGCATTTGTGCCGTTTCAGTTAACAGTTCCTGCTCTGGAATGCCAGTCCAGTTGCTTATTTGTGCTTTCATAAATTAATACAGTCTGTTCCTTCTAGCTTCTCTGGTACAGCAGATAACCTAAGCTTTTCCATACATGCTCTGTTCTCTTAATTCTATAATTTTTGAAACATCTCTTCTTGAATAGAATCATACTTAGCCAGCCTTTTCTTCATTTCAACAGATTTTTGAAGTTTTATCAGTCACCTGAGTATATACTTAAAGCTTCTTTCACTTTTTCCAGCCTTTTGTTATTTGAGTTGATACACTCCTTCAGTGTTTCACTTATTTTAATCGGCTATGAGCACTTTTGACTTATTTTTTCATCTAGATTACTAGAAGCCATGTCTTGCACCAAAACTGGAGAAACTGCTTTTTGCTGAACAGCTGCAGGATTCTTCCAATTCACTGTTTTCTCTTCACCTTTTCTAGTTGATTTTCTTTCAGGATCTCTTAGTTTAGTTGCTGTCATCTAGGCAGTGTACTTACTAGCCAGTAACTGAATTTACTAAAAGTGAAAGAGTTCCTGGCCCTTGTCTTTCAGTTTCTTTTTTTTTCACACTGGGGGAGCTGAAGTTAAGCTATTAATCATTGTGCAGCAATCTGTAAAATTCAATCTGTATCCAGTTCTGTAAAAAAAAAATTAAAGTGTAAAGATGTTTAGATGTTATGGTAGAAAAGTGTCTGTCTGGGTTATTTTCACCTCCTGCAATATCCTTTGAAAATATCTATATTTTGGTGAAAATCAGGATTGATCTTACTTTATTTCACATTTAGTAGACTACAATCATCCAAAATAAGGATTAGTGATTGTTTTGTTGTACTAGAGGTGAAATCTGTAGCAATTTTGCCTCACATACCAGTGCATTTGAAGGTCTGCATTCATGAAATGAAGGATCTGTCTTAAAGTCTGAATAGCTAATTTCTTCTTGTTCAACAACAATTATATATTTTTTAGTACCTGTGCTACTTCTGCTGACTGTTCTTATCTTAGACTACATAGTGTTGTGCATTCCCTGACTGACATACCCTGATCCTCATTTGGCCAGCAGACTTTCATTACTGCTGCTGTATCTACCCTAATGTGTTTAAATATAAACTTCCACTACTATCTGCTTCTTCTGTAGTTTCTGATGTTACTGCAAAGACCTCTTGTAATCAGGTTAGTGCTTGAAGAATTTCACTGCAGCTACTGTTCACTATGGAAAATATTATTTATAAAATTTCAGCCAAGAAATCATGTTTAGTCAGAATTTTGATTCCAGCTTAAGATGAATGTACAGTACCAATTTGAAAAAAAAGATGGGCCTTTCTTAGAAAAAAATCAGAAATCTAATTAACCAGTCATATTTAGTTATGAATATTTATACATTTGTTGTATAATAGTCATAAAACTTCTGAAGTTAAGCAGTTCATTTCCTAACATTGGTAGAAGTGGCAGAATTACAGTTTTGAAGTCACCATAAATAAATCAGCCAAATCTGAACAAACATTGCAAAGTGATTTTCTTTCACTGGGATGTAAATGCAAGTTCCACTTGCTTACTGAATTTAGCAGCTTGTGCAAGGCCATCCCTGTATCTGTTATTTTGTCCCTGGTAAACAGGTAGATATACTGTGGTTACAACAGCTCACTGCCAAATAAGTATCAGTTCTTTTTATGCATGAATTTCAAATTACTAATGATGTTTTTCATATGTATCACTAATGCAGTAGCCTAGCTATATGGATTATATTCTGCATAGACTATAACAACTAGCCAGCTTCCAAAGTTTTATGACACCTTCCATGCATCCAGACTGTTAGTTATCTCAAGCTGAGCTGAGATGTTTGGGTACCATGCTTTTCAGACCTTTCCTGAGTTAGGGAAGAGTGCTCCTCTGTGGGCTTTCAAGGGTCAACAGTTTGCTAACACTTTTCCATTACTGGACAGATAAATTTCCTTTGGTGAAAAGTCTTCCACATTACAACGTTACTTTTTTTTAAAACAAATGTCTTTACATTAGGAAAAGGTATATCTGATGTTGTCAATTTTCATTCAATCTTGATGAATGGGGAACTCGGTTCTGACTCCTGGGAACTGGCTTGACCATTATACAGGTCATGTCAGCCAAAAACTCTCAAGCTAAGACTCTACCCACAATGCCCTTCTCTCCATTACCCCAGATCTCTTTTGCAGCTCTGATAACAGGATGCATCAGTCGATACTCTCCAGCTAAGTGCATTTATAATATCTTTATACCTTTATATTCTGTAAAAACTCTATATTTTTTAGATAGTAGATTTTTTCTCCATTTTTTATCCTGTGTGTGTGTGTGTGTGTGTATGTGTGTGTGTGTGTGTGTGTGTGTGTGTGTGTGTGTGTGTGTGTGTGTGTGTGTGTGTGTGTGTGTGTGTGTGTGTGTGTGATCACTTAAAAATGGTGGGGAAGCAGAATGGCATACCAATTCAGATGGGCATCTTTCATGTGTGCATTGTTTGGGTGTGTCCCACTTAGAAACTGTGTGTAACATTTGCCAAAGTATCAGTGCCTGAACTTTGGCAGAACAGGAATAAGCTGATTTTAAAAGGGTTGTTGAAATCGTCCTTTGATGAAGCCCTCTCTAAGCCAGAATTGTCAAAATCTGAATTTATTTATTTATTTATTTGTTTTACATTTGTTGACCGGGCTAGTTTAACTGGATACATGTCCATTTTCAGTAGAGGCCCGGGGAGAAAAGCTTCAAGCATAGGCAACAACATAACTTACAGCATAACAATATACAGAGTCCTTTTTTTTTTTTTGTAAAGCTAATATAAAGATTCTTATAAAGTAGTAAAAAGGGAAACTTGTTAGATACTAGTGGGATGTTAAATAACTGGTTAGTTCAGATCAGGTAGGTGAATTCAGGTGAATAAAAAAAGAGAACCTATTCAGTGCTGACCTCACCATCAGCACTGGAATTAAAATCTCATAAGTCGCTGGTTCCATCTATGTCTTCGGAACTGAGGAGTAAAATTCCCAAAATTATCAAAAAACAACCTTCAGCCTGACAGTTAGGTCCCCATTGGTACCAACAGTTTTGGAACCAATCGTGCCTACTTCGGCACCAACAGTCTCCTCGGCGACAGCCTTGACAGTCTTGGCACTGACAACCTCGTCGGCACCAACATCATTGACTTCCCATGCATTTCCAACTTCTCCATCTGCTCCACAGGATATGGTGCTGAAGTTCAAAGCATTTGTACCTCTCAGAAAAAGATATTTCCCTTCTGCAGACCCATTTTTCCATCAACTCCCCAGTCCTTTTGTGGAAAGGCCAGAGACTCCCTCAGGGATGTCAGTAAGTTTAACCAGAAGTCTTTCTGAAGTGGACATAGTGAGATTGGTGGATCAGCTGTTAGCAGCCAGGAGGCTTCCTGCACCCATGCAGACCTCCCTCCCTCCTGGAGCTGAGGCGTATTCTCCAAGGACTCATCTGGATTATTCTTCTCTACCCTCCATTCCAGGTTCGGAGCCCACCACTTCGACTATCCTGGTTTCAGCTGTTTTGGTGCTGACAGAAGCTCCTTTGTCAGTACTGGGGTCGGCTCAGATGTCTTCGACTCCACTGCATCTGATAGACATCTGGGACCGTGGTTTGGCTGTCGATTCAGGGGGCTACAGTTCAGTACCAGTTGTTTGCTTGGGACCATCTTTGGCTCTCGGAACCCTGACAATTTTGGACCCTCATTTGGTTCGTGTTTTGGAGGGTAGCTCTTAAGAGCTGATTGTTACCCTGGTTCCGAGGTTGTCTTTCACAGTTCTGGGCTCCCATCCCTCTCCGGGGGGACCTGCCTTTCAGATCATGGAGACAGCATTAGCCTCTGTGGGCTCTCAGCTGGCCCCATCTTCGTCAGAGTGTCACGTATTTGTACCTGCTGGACCACAGCTGCCACTACCTCTCATGTTGGGACAGCGGGCACCAAAGCAGCAAGATGCTCCCATTCAGGGCTCCTGTTCTTCTGAGTCCTCCTCAGAGATTCCCAATGAGGAGCCACCCTGTAAGAAGACTTGCAAGAGGAAGCATCTAGATTCTCCAGAAGTATAGGTCACGGAAGACACAGACTATGATGAAGGGGAGGGTTCCCCCCAGTCACCCCTGAATGATGTGGATATTCTACAAAAGGGCCTTACAGAAAACAGATGCTTGGTGCCAGAACCATGGGCTCAAGCTCAATGCCAAGAAGTGTATAGCTACCCCCTTTGGGAAAAAACATGTACCCATGAATTACCACATAGGTGGCAGTACACTAAACACCGAAAGTGTGATAAGAGACTTAGGAACACAGGTGGACATTAGTCTCACCTTCAATAACCACATTGCCACAACAGTCAGGAAATCCTTCTATGTGGCACACCTCATCACTAAGGGATTTTCATCCAGAAAAAAGGAGGTCATTGTCCCACTGTACTCATCCCTCATTAGACCCATCATAGGGTACAATGCCCCATTTGGTATGTACCTCACAAGACATCTGCAACAACTGGAAAGGCTGCAGAAACACCTCACTAAAAGAATTGCAGGCCTAAAGCAGATGCCCTATGTTCACCGACTAAAAAACCTCCAGCTATACTCTCACATATTGTCTACTCAAAGGCGATCTCTGCTTAACATACAAGGCTATGTCATACCCAGAGCTGTTGGACATGCTACACTTAAAAAAATCCCAATCCATCAGAGCCACATGCTCCAGGGACCTAAACCTTGTCATCACAATGAACAAAACATGCTGGAGGGATAGGTTCCTGACCCAGAGACTCCCCATACTCTGGAACAGACTGCCCATACATGTCAAGCAGAGCACCTCCTTGGCCCTCTTCAAAAGGAACCTTGATGACTGGATGGGAGATAGGAAATTTACCCTGGGGATCATGTCAGTAGCTTTGCTAGACAGGGGTCCAGGGAAGTAAATATTGTAGGAAGAAATAGCCAGGGAAATGTTATGGCTAGGCTTGTACAGGCCCTAGAGCTGATAGCCTAGTACCAACCTATAAAACCTATGAATATGTCTCTTTTGGAGACATCCTAGAAATCTTAAAACAGAGGCATGATTGGAAGTCCACCAACTTATTCTCTAAGAAATCTGTGTTCTTGCAGGCTTTTGGTGCTTACCCATCTACTTCCTGGGTTACTCCACTCACTGACAACCTTTTTAAACTTATCACAAAGAGGATGGCTCCTGATTCATAGAGCCGATTCCCCAGATGCCAGATAAAATTTTGACAGCTCCTGAAGATCAGCCACACTGGGGAAAAGGTTTAGCAGTAAATGTCATGGTGGTGGCGGCCACCAAAAAGGAACTTGCCGAGGAGAGTTCCACTGTCCACCTCTCCTAACCGAGAGTGTCGGATGATGGACAGGTTTAGGAAGTGGGTCTTTGCATTATCAATCTTCACTCTTAGGTCTTTGAATTTTATGGCACACTTTACTAGACTCTTTCATGGCACACTTTACTAGACTCCAAAGGGATCTGATAAAGGAGCTATCAGATACCCTAGCTGGAGCTGTGTCTGATGAGGTAAGGGATAAGGTTGCCTCTCAGTTTGCCACCCTGGAGTCTATATCAAATTTGTCCATGCGGTTCATCGCTTATGCAGCCAAAGGAACAACTAGGGCAGTGGGTACAGGTGTTGCCATATGGTGCAACTCCTGGATGTGCTTATGTGACTTCGCAGAAGCTTTCAAGTCTTCCTTCGTCAGTGCTGCTATTGATGGATCTTCCTTGTTTAGCCCCAAAGTTAGAGACACTAGCCAGGTGTGAAAAAGATGGAAAGACAGTTTCTGCTGTGGGCATCCATTTTCTACTCCTCAACAATCCTACTGTAAGAGTCAGAGGAGTGGAAAAATGTGGTTCGAGAAATCCCAAGGGCCTTTCCAGGACACACGTGGAGAATAACCCCCTCAGGGCAGAGGGGTGAGTTCTAATGGAAGACACCCTCCCCATGGCAGAGGAGGTCTGGGTAATCAGGGCTCCAGAGATTCCTTCTCTGAACAGCCCTACCAGCGCTCCTGAATGGAAGCCTGATTGCTCACCTCTGGAAGCAGTCGGGGGAAGATTTTCACTGCACCAAACAGCCTGGCTAATGATAACTTTGGATACTTGGGTGCAGAGAATTATCACCAAAGGTTACAAAATTCCTTTCAATCAAAAACAAATTCCCGGTTTTCCACCCAATCAGAGGGATCTAGCAGCTGTAGAGATTCAAAAGCTGCTCAAAAAAAGAGTCATCCAAGAAGTCCCACCAGACCAAAAAAGGATACAGATTTTACTCAAGGTTCTTTTTAGTGCCAAAAAAGACAGAGGACTGGAGACCCATATTAGATCTCGGCCTTTTGAACAAGTTTGTTCAGAAGACAAAATTCCAGATGGTCACTATTCAGTCTATCCTTCCCTTTCTGGAGGAAAATGATTGGATGTGCTGTATAGATCTTCAGGATGTGTATTACCACATAAAGATGGACAAATGCTCCAGAAGGTGTCTCTGCTTCCAGCTGAGAGCCAGTCATTTCCAATTCAGAGTGCTGCCCTTTGGACTCAC
This sequence comes from Protopterus annectens, assembly GCF_019279795.1. Taxonomy (NCBI): domain Eukaryota; kingdom Metazoa; phylum Chordata; order Ceratodontiformes; family Protopteridae; genus Protopterus; species Protopterus annectens. The sequence continues at coordinate 1,630,546,564 of NC_056725.1, forward strand.
CACAGACCCCAGGGTGTTCACAAATGCCTGGTAGCAGTAACAGCTCACTTGAGACTGCACGGATTCTGAGTGTTTCCATACCTAGATGACTGGCTCCTCACCACCCTCTCCAGGCATTTACTGCTTCAAGCCACAGACTTCGTGTTGCACCTTTCTGAATCTTTGGCCATTTTGATCAACAGTGAAAAATCCCAGTTAACTCCTACAGAAGATCTAGAATTTATAGGAGCACGCTTCAGTACAGTTTCTTGTATAGCCTCTCTTCCTCTACACAAGCTACAAAAACTAAGATTGCAGGTACAAATAATCATTTCCGAAAACAAGGTTTCTGCTCTTCTAGTCCTTCAAGCTCTGGGAATGATGGCAGTTACCATAACCTTGCCCCCCGCAAGGTATCGTATGAGGCTGCTTCAATGGCTCTTGGAGGCACAGTGGTCAATTCTGTCACAGCGTGTCCACCCAGTTCTAATAACAAATTGCTGCAAGAAGGATTTACCCTAATGGATGAAGTCAGAAGAAACTTTATGGGGCCGCATCTTCACTCCCTCTTTGCCCACAGCCATAGTGACCACGGATGCTTCAGGTGGGGGGGGGTGCATTATCTGGGAAGGACAATCCAAGGCACTTGGTCCCCGGAAGAGGCCAATTTGCACATCATTCACTAGAAATGAGGGCAGTGCTTCTAGCATTGCAAGACTTTCAGTCTGTCTTTCCTTCGGGGCCATTTGCAATCCAATCGCACAACATGTCAGTAGTCTGGTACATCAACAAGCAGGGTGGAACCAGATCCTACCCTCTGCGTCAGGAAGCCCTCAGGATTTGGCAATGAGCAATCGCTTCCAACCACTTTCTAATAACAACCCATATCCCAGAAGCTCCAACATGATTGCGAACAAACAGAGCAGATGCATTCTCCTGCCTCACGAATGGCCTCTCAATCACAATATGGTGATGAAAATCTTTTGTCTCTGGGGCCAGTCTTGCTGCGATCTTTTCACCTCCCCAATAAACAACAAATGCAGCAGTTATTTTGCCCTAATTCCCCCGTAGGGAGAGTCCCCAAGAGACGCACTCCTCCTCGATTGGCCCAGAGTTACTTTATGCCTTTTCCCCATTTCTGCTGATCCCCCTATCTTGAGGAAAGCCCAAAGGTTGAGAAGCAAAGTGATCCTCATTGCACCCTATTGCACCCATCCAGTCTGGTTCACCTTCCTTTGGCCTCACCTGGTTCACCATCCATAGATTGTGGACCCAGTTCCAGACCTTCTGTATCACCCGCAGGGATAGGTGCATCCCAGTCTCCACAATATCAAGCTGGCAGCTTGGTATCTCCAAGTCCACTAATTGACAGGCTATACAAATAACTTCTTCAGCACAGAAAATCCTTCTGGCTTCTCATAAACCGTTGACCAGGAAACTCTATCTTAGCAAATGGAAGAGATTCTCAATCTGGGCCCATATGAATAAAATAGATTCCTTTTCAGCACCGGTTGACAAGGTCTTGGAATTTTTAGCTTCACATTTTGAACTAGGAGCTTCTACTTCCACAATCAAAGTCCAATTAGCAGCCATTTCCAATTTTCACAATGGGTTTGAAGATCATACCTTGATTTCCCAGTGTTTATGCAAAACCTTTCTTAAAGGAGCTTTATGTCTAAAGCCCCCATTCAAGGATCCTGTAGCTCCATGGGATTTGACCTTAGTACTACAATCTTTAGTCCTACAGCCCTTTGAGCCAGCAGCTACTTGTAATCTCAAATTCCTGTCATGAAAGACTCTTTTTCTGGTGGCCATCACTTCTGCCAGGAGAGTTTCTGAATTACAGGCTTTATGTGTGAAACACCCTCCGCTGTGGCGACCCCTAACCGGGAAAAGCCGAAAGACACAAAAAAATGTGTGAAACACCCTTGTATGATTTTTCACAAGGATAGGGTGTTGTTAAGAGCCAAGCCATACTTTCTTTCTAAAGTGGTCTCAGAATCTAATATTAACCAGACTATAGATTTGCTTTTCTTCTTTCCAAATTTTTCAAAGGTGAATACTGCTTACATCTACACAGACAGTTATGTTTCTACCTGGCTAGAACAAAACAATCTAAAAAATTAGATCAAGTATTTGCATCCTTTTCGGGTCCCGCTTTGGGTAAACCGGTCTCCAAAGTTACCTTATCAAGATACCTTAGGGATTGTGTTACCTTTGTTTACAATCATACTAACCTCAAGCTGCCTGTGCCTGTTAGAGCATGTTCCACCAGATCTACATCCAGTTCAGGTGTTTTACATACCAAGAACTCCATGGAAAAAAATATGTGCAGCCGCAAGGTGGGCCACTCCACATATCTTTATCACTCATTACAGATTAGATATGGTCTCCAGGGGAAGAGCATCTATTGACTTTATGGTGCTCAGGAATATCCTTTCTTAGGGCCACCCAGAATCTAAAGTAGCTGGGGACTCTGTCCCTTTTGTCAACAATGAATGACGATAGCCAACATCAGATAAAGAAGTTATGTCCTTACCATAATGTTCCATCTGAGTTGTCAGTCTTCATTCATTCTTGGCATCCCACCTCCTGCCCCCTCCAAAGGACTTCTGGGGGTTCAGACCTTTGTTCTGGGAGGTTTTTAGGGTTTACCTTAGACAGGGCTTCTGTTATCCTATACTTTGGCTGCAAACTTAATCTGAGGTAATGGAGAGAGGGACATTGTGCGTAGAGTCTTAGCTCGAGAGTTTTTAGTTGGTGCGAGCTGTATAACGACCGAGCTGGTTCCGAGCAGTCAGAACCAAGTCCCCCATTCATCAAGAATGAATGGAAATTGACAACACACATGGAGCATTATGTTAGGATATACCTTCTTTCTTTCTTGACTGTCTCGTGACGTTTTAAGTACTTTTAAGGGGGGGGGGACACAGTTTTTACTTTTGTGGTAAAAAGTTGATTAAAATTGTTTTCTCTGGATAAACTGTACTTATTTTTCTTTTGAAGGCTAGGGCAGTGTCTCAAGTGTTTTTGTGGGTTTGCTTTCTTTTCTGAGAAAAAGTTACTTTTTTGCTACGTTCCTGTTTTACCTGCTGTTGCTTCTAAGCTTTCCCAGGAAACAGGCACCATTTTCAGCTTGACCATGGTACAAAGTACCAGTCCTTTGGGCACACCTTTTTCAAGCTACAAAAAGAAGATTGTTAAGCAGCCTTTGTCATCCCAACAGGCTAGTAATTGGTCTTAACAACAGGTGGGTGTCTGCTCTGGCCAAAATTGTTTCTTCAGACCACTCATCCTTTTCTTTGAAACCTCTGGTATAATCCATACAGCTACCATGGACTGAAGGTTAGCCATGTCCTCTGGAGCTGTTGTGGTCCCCTCAGTAGGCAAGAGAGGGACACTCTTGTTGGTCATGGGAGAATGTGTCCATTCCTGTTTAGCCAGAATGTTTTATTTATCACTGGGAAGCAGTTGATGACAATAGTGGGTCTGTTTTCCCACAACTTCCTGTCAAAAAGAGACAGAAAACTAAATACCTTTTCCTATGTCAGTTTTCATACATAAGAGTAATTTATTAGGCTTGGATTTCTGGATTCAGAACTGGATCTCTGGATTTTTCTGTCCTGAATCAGTTTGTGAAAGTGCCCCAGCTCAAAATGGTTTCACTTCACAACCTGTTACCTCTTCTTCCTCATTTAAGTTTTCTAGTAACCTTAGATTTAAAAGATCCATATCATCAGATTCATATTCATCCAGATTTCTGGAATTTCTTAAGGCTTTGTGTGACTGAATCACATTATCAGGTTCTCTGCCTTACCCTTTGGGCTATCCACTTCTCCAAGAGCATTGATAAAGTACGTAGTTCCTGTGATAGCCCACTTTAGGCTACTGGGTATCTATTTTTTTTCCACATTTAAATGACTTGCTTATATTTGTTAAGTCTTTTTCAAAGTGTCAGGAATCTCTCTGTCTCTCTCTCTGCCTCTGTCTTAGGTAAGAGATCTCTAACATAGGATGGGATTCCAAGAGAACATTCAAATGTCTTTCCTTACTCTGTCTCACGATTGTGTTTCTGGGGTGCTTGTTAGATTCCTCAGTACAGAGCTTTCCACAGGAAAAAATAGATCTATACAAGGGTTTTTCCACTCAGACTTCTGTCTCAGTAAGGAAATACCTCAAAATGTTGGGTCTTATAGAATAGGGTTGAATCTCAAAGGACAACAAGATGAGCAATTGCAGAATGCTAAAAGTATGGTTGTGTACACTTACCATAAATGTAGATGTTCAAGTGTATTCACTGTTGCAGTCATCACATCTGGATTATCCCTGCCAGGGTAGCCCTCGGCCGGCCAGAATACCAGAGACTTAGTATTTCTGCATTGGTTGCTGTCTCTTGAGGACTGACGTCAGGTCGTCAGCAGTATAAAGTAAGGCAGCTGAAGCCATTACATCAGTTTTTCTTGTCCTAACCTGTCAGGAGCCCCCAAGTAGGAGGCCAGGCTCTGGTGGAAGAACCCCACCAGTGGAAAATAAATACCAATATGTCCCTTGTAAGGAAAGGAGAACAATAAGGAAGAATGGTAATCAAAGGAGAAAGGGAGATGGAGGGAGGGAAACCAGGACTGCAACAATGAATACACGCGAACATCTACATTTGTGGTAAATGTGCACAACCGTACTATGTTCTTCGTGTTTCACTGTTGCAGTCATCACATTTGGGTTGATTCCCAAAGCTGAGGAAATGGGTGGAGGCAGTCAAGGAAACTAGGGACTAGCTAGGATGCCCTGCAAGACTGAAGAGGCAAACCCTGCCCTGGATTTGGAGAAGAGAAGCAGGTGGTAATGCTTACTAAAAGCATGAATAGATGTCCAGGTGGTAGCTTCCAGGATCTCCCTGGTGGGGACTCCTCTGAAGAAAGCTGTAGAGGTGGAGGCTGCTCTGGTGGAGTGTGTTCTGACCCCCTTGGGGGGAGGCTTTCCATGCTGATTGTAGCAGACATGGATGCAGTGTGCTATCCATTTGGATATTGTTTGTTTGGAGATGGCTTTGCCTTCTGCCCCTGTAGCAAAGCTAACCAGCAATCGATTAGACTTTCTGAAGGATTTAGTCCTGTCTAGATAATATCTGAGCTGTCTGTGCACATATAGAGAGTGCTGGATCCTTTCCCCCTTGTTCTGGGGATTAGGAAAAAAGGTGGGCAAATTAATGGATTGATTGAAAGCCACACTGTACACCACCTTGGGCATGAAGGGTGGTTTATTTTTGAGGGATACCCTGTTTACCTGGAAGATGATAAAAAGTTTCACAGCCATGAGTGCTTGCAGCTCAGAGACTTTTCTGGCTGAAGTGATAGCCAGAAGGAATGCTGTCTTTCAGGAGAGAAATTTTAGCTCTGCAGAAGAAGCTGTTTTGAAAGGGGGCAGGGTGATGTTTTCCAATACAAATGTCCAGAAAAAAACTTAAACTCCTAATACTGCTAAAACCACACTGAAGGAGCAAACAACCACTGTAAACCCAATATAAATCCAATGCTCTTTATTGTAGGTAAGTGCTTTTGTAACCAGCCCTGGTTTTCCAATACAAAGTTAAGGTCCCAAGCTGGTGTTGGTGCCCTTCTGGGTGGCTTCTAGTTGCTAGCCCCTCTTAGGAACTGCTTGAGCAAAGGGTGTGAGAAAAGAGGCTGCTCAGTGTGAAAATGAGCAGAAATAGCAGAGACATGAATTTTTATAGAGGCGAAAGAGAGGCCACTGTGTAGTAGGTCAGCTAAGTAATCCAGGATGAGAGGGAGGGCTGTGCCGTATTGGCTCCCTTAGCCTGGATCCAGGTGCAAAACCTTTTCTATTTATCAGCATAAGACTTTCTGGTGCTAGGTTGCCTGACCTCATGGATAACATCCAGAACCTGTTTACTGAGGTTGGCAAATTGGTTCGGGGGTTAGGGAATAAGCCAAGCTGCCAAATCGAGTGTCTGCAATTGGGAATGCATGAATTCCCCTTCCCTCTGGGTCAGGAGGTTTGGAATCTGAGGAAGATGCCATGGAGGCAGTAGGGACAGGCTGCACAGCAAGGGGTATCAGTGTTGCCGGGGCCAGTCTGGAGCTATAAGAATGGTCCTTGGTTTTTCCTCCCTCATTTTGAGCAGTACTCTGGGGATGAGAGGTAGGGGAGGAAAGGCATAGACTGATAGATTGCCCCAGGGGAAGGACAGGGCATCCACTTTCCAATCCATGCAGTGATGCTCCCTGGTGTAGAATTTGCTGAGCTGATGGTTGGTGTGGGAGGCAAAGAGGTCGAGCTTTGGGGTTTCCCAGTTCTGAGTTATTAGGGTGAAGTACTTCTGTTGAGTTGCCACTCATGTGGGTCCAGAAGATTTCTGCTTAATTGGTCTGCCAGAGAGTTGAGAGAGCATGGTAGGAATTGTGCTAACAGGTATAGTTGCATGGCAGAGGCTGTGTGCCAAAGGGTCATGGCCAGCCTGCATAGAGGGTAGGAGTGAGTCCCTCCCTTCTTGTTGATGTACCACATGACAGTGGTGTTGTCTGTTTTGATCAGGAGAGCCCCTGGAGAGAGAAGGGGCTTGAAATCTATCAAGGCGTGCTACACAGCCGTCATCTCTTTTTGATTGATGTGCAGAGGGATTTGCTGTGGGCTCCACTGGCCCTGTATGCACCTGCTATCCAGGTGTGCACCCCAAGCATAGTCTGATGCATCTGTGGTGAGGGTCTGGGTGGGGGTAGGGTGGGGAGAAAGGCAGTCCCTTGTTGAGGGAGCATGCTGTTGCCCACCAAAGAAAATCTCTTCTGAGGCAAGGAATTATAGTTAAGAAGAGTTTCCAGGACTTGAGAGTGTTGACACCAAAGGCTCTTTAGGTAGTATTGAAGTTTCCTCATATGCAGTCTGGAATATGGAATGAGAAGTATGCAGATGCCATGAACCCCAGAGCTTGCAGGATCTTCCTTGCAGTTAGCTGGGGCCTGGTGGCTAGTTGAGAGAAGTAGGTTGTCAGGAAAATTTGTTTCTCTGGTGTAAGGTATGCCATCTGGGATGCTGTGTCCAGACTTGCTCCCAGGAAGATTATCGTTTGGGTAGGCACCTGCTTGGATTTCTTTTTGTTGATTGTGTACCCTAGAGAGGTTAGGAGGGTCTTTACAAAGGCCAGGTGCTTGAGCAACTTTTCCTGGCTGTCTGCCTGAATAAGGCAGTCATCTAAGTTTGGGTAAATCTCAATATTTCTTTGTCTGCAAAAGGCAATGGCTGGGGCCAGACATTTTGTAAAAACTCTGGGAGCAGTAGATAAGCCAAAGGGAAGTGCAGAAAACTGAAAGTGTTGAGATCCTGTGCTGAAGCGGAGATATTTCCTGCATGATTCCCTGATAGGAATGTGGAGGTAGGCCTCTTTTAGATCTAGGGTGGCTAGCCAAGCATCCTTGGAGAGCATGAGTAGCAGCTGCTGAAGGGTGAGCATTTTGAATTTTAGGATCACCAGGAATGTGTTTAGAATGGATAGATCGAGGCTGGGACATCAGGTGCCCTCTTTTCTGGGTACCAGAAATAGTCTGGAGTAGAAACCTTGGCCTACCTGTTTTGCAGGAACATGCTCTACTGCCCTCATAGAGAGCAGGGAAGGGATTTGCTTTTGAGCCTCTGTCCACTGATTTGGTGGTATATCTGGGGGAACCCTTTTGGGGTTGGATGGGTGTTGAAGGAAAATTTCTATCCCTGAGACATAGTGTTCAGTACCCAGTGGTCCTTGGTAATGGTGACCTAGGTGCTTGAGTGAAAGGAGAGTTTTCCACCTAGGGGTAAGTGCACATGGGCAGAGGAAGGGGGTGGAGGAGGTGAGTCATTGTGAGTTCTTACCATAAGTGGGTGGCTTAGAACTCCCTTGTTTTGAAGTGAGGTAGTCCACTGCTTAGATCTCTGCATTCCTTGTGACTGCTGTCTGCGGGGGTCTGTTTCCACGGGGCCTAGGCTGGGCTGGTTTACTGGGAGCAGGAAAGGACCAGTGTTTGGAGGGACAATGCCTGCTGAAACCTAGGGGGCTGGACCTGCAAGAAATCCTTAACTGTTTGCATAGATTTTGCTTTTTCTTCCATCTTTTTTAAGACCTCTTCTGCCTTAGGGCTAAATAAGTTATCTTTGTACAAGGGGGCATCCAGCAATTCAGATTTGACATTGTCTGGCAGGGGCTGTTCCTTAAGCCATGCATGCCTTCTAATGACAGATCCAGTGACTGCTGCCCTGCAAGAAGCTTCTAGGGCGTCAAAACCACAGTTCAAGGCGTGTTTAGTTACTTGACTTGCAGAATCCATTAACTCTTGTAAATCTTTAGATTCTGCCCAAGCAGGAAAGGAAGCCATTTTTTGTTTAAGGAGTTCCAAGGTATGTTGCTGAAATTTCAGCATATGGAACTGACAGTTTATTGCCCTGATAGCAAGAGTAGCTGAGGTGTATACGTTTTTACCCCACCTGTCCAATGCTGGGGAATCCCTGTCTGAGGGGGTGGGATTCTTAGCAGAGGGTGCTTTAATCCTTTTGGCCCTTGAGAAATGACCTCAGGGTCAGCTGTAGGATTTTTAAAAAGATATTTGTGTGAGTCAGGGACTCTGTAGTACCTGTCTGGTTTTCTGGGAGCTGGAGGAAGGGAGTCAGGAGTTAAGCTGGATTCGAGGAAAACATCCTCCACAACATCCAGGACTGGGGGGATGGCCAAGGTTCTGTGGTGTGAAAGATCTAGGAATTCCCTGAGTCTCTTTTTAGACTGAGGGTAGTCCTGACTCTTCCATTGGAAATGCTCCCTTAAAGTATGCAGGGTTTCCCCAAAGGAAAAATCCTCTGGGGGAGAGGCTGAAAAAATGGAATCCTCTGCATCAGAATCCTCATAAGTGGAGAGGAGTTGCATGTCTTCATATTCAGATGCATCAGATTCATCTGACTCTTGTTCAGACAAAACAACAGGGGACAGATCTCTTTTCCTTTTGGAGGGGGTAGCTTGGCTTCTCCTGATGAGCATGATAAGGTCTTCCGCCATTTTAAGCATTTGAGACTGAGGCAAGATAGCGGGCGCCTGAGAGTGGGTCATCGGTTTCTTGGGTGTGTTCATACCCTGGGCCTAAGAAACTCGGTCGTTTTTGAAAGAATGGTAGTTGTGAAAGAAGGCTTCGGTTTGTGTCAAGAATCAATAGTGCGAAGGACTTCCTCCAAAGCCGGTGCCTGCTCAGCGGCTCCAGACCCATCCAAGGTAGAGATGACAGCAGGATCCTTAGTCGAAGAAGAGTTTTGTGGCATACCGGGCTCTGAAAGGGTCTTGGTAGCGGCCTGCAAATCAACAGAAGCAGGCATCAAGGGCTGCGAAAGCACCTCACTGAGTACTGGAGAACTGATGACTAGCTTAACGGAAGCATCGTTGGTAGGTTTGGACCTATGCAGTCTTTCTCTGTCTTTATCTTTACATTTTTTCAGAAGATCTGCTGTTGGATGGCTTACCGAAGCCATATCGGAATTCGAGGACTGTAAGCGAAAATATCTGTACGGTACGGGCCCGACGACAGATAGTTCTGGCATTAAACAAAGCACAGAAGCAACAATGGGAAATGTCGTGGTCTGCCTAAACAAGTGATGCAGTAAGAGTGCAAGTCTCGGTGTGGTATTTGCTTTCCACAGGCGAGACAATTATAAACTTTTTCTGACATCGGTTAGTGCAAGAAAAAGGATCCCCAATGGGGTCCTTAGCTTTAGAAGACTTCAACTTCAATTCAGTAGACGAAAACTCAGGTAATGGCCGACTGGCACTCGTGCAAACTGCTTCTGCTTTGGGTTCCACGGCAAGGAAGACTGATGTAATGGTGTTGGCTGCCTTACTTTATACTACTGATGACCTGATGTCAGTCTTCAAGCGACAGCAACCGACGCAGAAATACCAACTCTCTGGTATTCAGGCTGACCGAGGGCTACCCTGGCAGGGATAACCCAAATGTGATCACTGCAACAGTGAAATACAAAGACCATCAGAAAATAAAGGATTACCTTGATAATATGCATGAGTTTAAAAAGATTGCTGTTAAGCAATTGTTTTTTAATAATGACTACAGAGCACAAAATCTTTTAGCATGACTCCGGCAACAGAAAGTAGAAGGAGTTGTCACCAAGCTTAGGGAGCTTATCATAAGGAAGACAGGATAACAAGAAATATTGTACAGGTACTAGAAAAATTTCAGAAATTTTATAGAAATCTGTATAAAGCAGAAAACTATGGAAATCAAGAAAAGGTAAAAAATGTAAATGTTTATGGAAGAATTAAATATGTCACAGTTAGAGGTAGTTGAAGCTCAGTTACTACAAGTTAAAATAGGAGAATGTGGGATAAAATGGTGATGTATAACCAATCCACAGAAATTCCACAGGAATAGATGGTATTCCTGTGGAAGTTTAGAAACTAGGAGGGAAAAACTGATGAAGATCTGGAAGATTTTGTTTAACAATATTTTAAAAGGAAGAGAAGCACCAACATCCTGGAAGAAAGCAGTGGTAGCTGTAATACCTAAAAAGGATAAAGATTATCCCCATGTCAATCCTAAACCTTGATTATAAAATGTTTATGTTTATAATGCCTAGAAGAATGGCAAAGGTGATGCCAACATTGACAGATATGCATCAATGTGGTTTTGTGGAGGGGAGGCAAATGCTTGACAACATTAATAGAACATTGATGTTCCAGAGGGAAGCAGAATGTAAGAAAATACCAGTGGTGGTAGTGGGTCTTAGTGCAGAGAAATCATTTGACAGAGTAAGCTGGGAGTTTATAAGCAGGGCAATTGAAACATTTGCATTCCATGATAAAATTATAAGATTGATTAGGAGGATATATTAGGGATCAGAGGCAAACATTAAATGGGTGGGTTTCTCTCTGATAATTTCTGTTTGAGCAGAGGAACCAGGCAGGGGTGTCCTCCTTTCCCTTTATTTGCATTATATTTAGAACCATTGGCAAAGAAAATCAAAGACTCAGAAATTCAAGGATTAAATTGGTATGATAGTCAAGAAAAGTTGGCTCTATTTGCAGATACTATTATTTTATACCTGATAAAACCAGAAAAAGACATTTCAGTGTTGTAGAACATTTTGGGGCAGTTTCATATCTTTTTGGGATGCAAAAATGAATGAAAAAACAAAGACAATAGCTGTAAATTATGAACCCACACATGAATTGGTTCAGCAATATCCATATTTATGGGGACATGATAAAATGAAGTACATAGGAGTATGGATTAAAAAAGATTCTGGTGTGGCAGCTAAGGATATAAGACTAAAAAAAGATATTTTAAAAACTGAGAATCTGGAAGCTCTGTTATATGGATATGGATGGAAAGATACAAGTAGTTAAAATTATTTTAGTCCCTTTAGTTTTATACACAAGTCAGACATATTTTTATCAACCAGAGGTGAAGTTGTGGATAGCAATTAAAGAGTTGAAGGATTTTATCTGGGAGGGAAAGACAACACGTGTTAAGTGGGATAACCTGATTCTTCCAATAGAACATTGTGTTTACCTGGTATTTCAGAGCTACACAGTTAAAGCTCCTATACATAGCACAAGCAGAAACCTATAATTCAAAGTGGAAATGGATGATGATAAAACAGGGAGGAAGCTCAAGAAACAAGAAGAAACTGGGATTTTGGATGCAGATCTTTAAGAAAAATAACAATGACCATACAGAGTATTATATTCATAAAGTAGCAGAAAGTATTCTAAGAATTAAGCCAACACGGGAATGGAGAAAGGAGATTCTGCCAATAGGGATGACTGCAATTAGGGACACAGATGCAAGAGGAACCAAGAGGAGCCTTTAATTTTTTGGAGAAAACTGGCAAAAGAACCAAGGTATTGGGAGCAAATAATTAGAGAAGGAAAGGTAATAGAATGGGAAAAAGCCCTGAATTTATTTGGGGTGAAGGTTAGTGATTGCCTTCTCTATCAAGGACTGATATCAGAGAATAGGTAAATCCAAAAAAATAGGGGATCCTAAGCAACAGACCAGCGCTGGCAGAGTTTTTATTATAATGTAGAACAGAAGCTGCTTTTCAAAAAGGAATAACTAGTAGAACATACAAGAGGAGGTTAGAAAGTATTGGGAAATGGGACTAGATAAGCAATTCACAAAGAAACAATGGGGGTATATATGTATGTCTCTCAAATGTGTAACAAAGTCAGGAAGATTTAGGATCTTTGCTTGGAAATGTTTACATAAGTATTATTATACCCCAAGTAGACTCCGAAGAATTTTTCTTCAAGTATAGAGCAAATGTTGGAAGTGTGATGGGGAAGAAAGAGATAATTGGGAATATATTTTCTGGGAGTATAATGAGCTGGAAGAATTTAAAGATTCCCTACAGAGTATGCTGTCAGAGATACTCAGTGAGCAAAGTGGTGTAACTAAGGAAATTATTTTTTGAGCTATGAAATTGCTTAGACATAGTAAGGCCTTGCTGAGTCTAATTATGCTGGCTGCCAAAAAGGAATTACTAGAAAATGGGAATCAAAGTCTAAACCAAATGTATTAGAAGTAGTGAGCATAGTAACAGAGATAAAATTACTAGAATCTGAATCTTTAAAAAAGGGTAGGAGCAAATTATATAAAAGAAAAATAGTTGTGGGAACAATACATACAGAGGAGGAATGAGGTTTAAAAGAAGGTAGGGTTTGAAAAAAAAAAATTTATCTGCTTTTACTGTATTTGTGTTTTTTCCTACTTTATTTTGCTTTTGCGTCATCTTAAAAGTACTCAATTGTATTTATTTCTGCTTGGTGTAACTCATTGTAAGCCTTTTAGTTTAAGCACCGGGGCTTCAGACCAGTTTTACATTAGGAAGGTTTGTGGTCTGCACTGTAGTGGCAGAACAGGTAGCTTACATCCTTCTAAGTTGGGAACTGCTGATTGAGGGCTCAGTGTCTGTTATTCTAAAAGTGTATTAATTCTGGTTTAAGCACTTAGGCTTGAGGCCAGTTATTTTACATTAAGAGGGTTCGTGTTCTGCACTCTTGTGGGAGGAGAGGCTGGACTATGTCCTTCTGAGCTGGAAATTTCTGGTTAAAGCTTATAGTGCCTGCATATTTGAACTGCTTCTTACTGAAATTGGTACATCTCGTTTGCTGTAGCATAGACTAGATCCAGGCCTGCTGAATCTAGCTTTGTTTGTATAACTTGAGCACTAATCCAGGCATTCTTTAAAGTATTCAGTTGTATTTATTACTGCTGGTAGTAACTTGATTAAAGTGTAGCTATCATTTCTAAGTCTTTTGGATTAAGCACTTGGGCTTCAGACCAGTTGTTTTACATTAGGAAGGTTTGTGGCCTGCACTGTGGTGGCAGGACAGGTAGCTTACATCCTTCTAAGTTGGGAACTGCTGACTGAGAGCTCAGTGTCTGTTATTCTAAAAGTGTATTAGTTCTGGTTTAAGCACTTGGGCTTCAGGCCAGTTATTTTACGTTAAGAAGGATTGCGGTCTGCACTCTTGTGGGAGGAGAGGCTGGACCACTGCCCTTCTGAGCAGGGAATTTCTGGTTAGAGGCTTATAGTGCCTGCATATTCTAACTGTTTCTTACTGAAATTGGTACACCTTGTTTGCTGTAGCATAGACTAGATCCAGGCCTGCTGAATCTAGCTTTATTTGTATGCTTGTTGTTTGTGTATTTCCCTGAAACGCTAATTCCACCTAAAACATGGCCTTTTAGCACTTCTGTGGATCCCTAGTGATATCTGCATTGCTTACTGTACTTATTTCCTTGTTTCACTTGAAAGAAAGTTACTGTTTGTCGTTTTTGCATTTAAGTTACCTGTAACACATTGCATTTAAGTTAGCTGGCACTTGCTCACTAAAGTAATTATATAAGTCAGCTCTAAAAAATTAAAAGCACTACACCCTCACAAACTCCCCTTGAGTACCTTGTTCCCCATTGGCCCTTTTTTCAATTATAAAGGAATTCCCAATACTATTCTAGCATGTCCAAAGGTCAGATGTCAATCTCCTCTCTGGTCCAGCTGGTGAATCTGGGAATCTTGAGGCAATGTTACAACTGCCTCATGTACACAGACAACCCTCTCCTCCTCCCAACAAATTCCAACACATGTGAGAGATGCAACCATATAGCCAAACTGGAGGCTAAGCTCTCTCAACTCAGTACTGGCGTAACCAGTCAGGAGGAGAAGGAAACCACACTCACTAAAATTCCAGTCTCACATAGACCTACCACGACAACAAACCAAACACATAAACACACAAAAACATACTCAGAGGCTCTAAATAAAAATCTGCCTAAGCAGCAGAGACCTCCAAAGCAGACACCCAAGCAACCGCTACCCCAAAACAAAACACGTGCAACATATAGCTCACAAAGCCAGTGTGCCGAACAGTCACAGCCCTTAAGGCTAAACAACACACCTGATACACTTGTAATAGGTGACTCTATCGTCAGGCACACTGGCGTCCGCTCACCAGGCTGAACAAGGAGAAGGTCACAGTGAGCTGCCTGTCGGGCGCTAGGATCCGCCACATAACACAAGCACTCAGGTCACTCCAAGGCAAGTACAAATATGACTCAGTCATTGTCCATACTGGTGTGAATGACCTGAGACATACCTCCCTGGACTACATGAAAAGAGACATAGAGGAGCTCTCTGAGCATGTAGCCCAGGCCGGAATGACCCTGACCTTGAGTAGCATCTTACCCTCACCAAGAATGATGCCACAATATGAAGACAAGATGATCAATTTCAACAATTGGCTTAATTGTTGGTGTCATTCAAAAGGGATCCAATGCCTGTCAGCCTGGGATGACATGCTCGACAAGCCACGATGCTTCGCTAGGGACGGCTTGCACCTGTCACCCCTGGGCTTTCGGATATTGGCAAAGGCTCTTGCTACCCCCATAGTGCCTTTTTTAGGCAAGGCTCAAAAGACAAACCCACCTCCATAGGTATCACAAGGGATAAGAAACTAAGAGTAATGCTACTCAACGCCAGAAGTCTAAACCTCAAGATGCTCACACTCGAAACTCTCCTTAGCATAGAGAACATCGATATCTGTGCAGTAACAGAAACCTGGTTCAAGGCTCCCGAGAGCACCCCAGCACTACCAGGTTATACCTCATACCATGCTTTTCGGCCCCAAAACTTGGACCGAACCACAAAAGGAGGGGGAGTATCAATATTCGTCAAAGATACCCACACCTCCAGGTTGGTGGCACAGCTTGAAGCATCAGAGAATATCCATGTGCAACTAACTGTGGCTAAAACTGCCTTCCAATTTATAGCCTGCTACAGACCACCCTCCCAAACACAGGAACCCCACTTGGCCTTCCTGAGAATACTGAAAAATATGAAGGTCTCTCCAAACACCATTATATTGGGGGACTTCAACTACCCAAACATAGACTGGGAGCATTACTCTAGCTCCAACACCCTAGCCCAAAGGTTCCTAAAATTTATAAACTCAAATGCTATGGAACAACTTGTTACCACTCCCACAAGAGGGGAAAACATACTGGACCTGATCATCACCAACATGGGGACAGTATGCTCCAGACCAGAAGTGTATCCCTCACTGGTAAGATCAGACCATAAACTAATCTCCCTGGATATTCACATCCCGACCCCACCCCCTGCCCAGAAAACCACAGTGAAAAACTTCTCTAAAGCAAATTTCACACGCCTCAAAACCAAGGCGAAATCCTTCAAAGCCCCGGGCCTGTGGAAAATACGGCCCAGACCGCAGAATCCTTTATAAACGCATTCTATGAACACCTTCAGGAATGCATGGATCATGCAATCCCAAATAAAACCAAGACCCAATCCTCCAAAGGCAGACGTCCTGTCTGGTGGACCCCAGCCATAAACAAACTATACAATAGAAGGAGGAAGCTACTACATGATAGAGCAAAATCTCAAAAAGGGAAGGCATCTCTGATCAGTATTAGCAAAAAACTACGGGCACTCATAAAATCGTCTAAGGCCAGCTTCGAGAGAAAAATTGCACAGGACACTAAGGATAATCACAAGGCTTTCTTTAGTTATGTTAGGAACCTGGGTGGGAATTCCCAGATATGCTCAGAATTAGTCCAAAATGACAAAAAATACACCGAGCCCACAGACATTGCCAACATCCTAGCTGACAGGTTCAGTGCAAACTTCTCCCCCCTCTCCCCACCAAAAGGGCAAATATCTATCCCAACAGAGTGCTGCCCCCCTGACATCTCAAATGCTCAGGTAAGAGCCACCCTCTCCAAAGCAAAAAACACAGCATCAATGGGACCAGATGGTGTCCCGGGCTGTGTCCTACATGAACTCCAAGAAGAGCTAAATCCGAACATAAAACTACTGTTCAATCTTAGCCTTACTACAGGATATGTACCCAAAGAGTGGCGTACAGCAACAGTGGTCCCTCTCCACAAAGGTGGTGCCTCAACGGATCCTGGAAACTATCGCCCCCTAAGCCTAACTAGCTTGGTCTGCAAAGCTATGGAAAGGATCATCATGGACCTCATAAATAAAGATATTGGGGACCTACAGACACTGGATCCTACCCAGTTTGGCTTTGTTAAGGGCAGATCTTGCCTCTTAAACCTGGTCGATTTCTTTGAAACAGTCACCAAGGCCATTGACGTGGGGAAGGTGGTCCACACAGCCTACCTGGACCTCGCAAAAGCCTTCAATACAATACCCCACTCGGGCATTATAGATAAGCTCACCAGCTTAAATATAAACCTCTATGTCACTAGATGGGTTGCAAACTGGCTCAAGGACAGAACCCACATGGTTAGAATTGCTGGAGCCATGTCAGACTCCAAACCAGTTACAAGTGGCATCCCACAAGGCTCAGTCCTGGGACCCCTCTTGTTCGGTATATATTTCTCGGCGGTACAGGCCAACACGGAAGGACTGTGGCTGACCAAGTTCGCAGATGACTGCAAACTGGGCACCATAATTGACTCTACAGCCGACACAAGCATCCTCCAAAAGGGCCTCATAGAAACAGACAACTGGTGCCAGAGCCATGGCCTCAAGCTAAACGCCAAAAAGTGTATAGTCATCCCCTTTGGCAAAAACAAAGTGCCCACAAATTACCACATAGGTGGTAATCCATTAAGTACAGAAGAATAAAAAATAGTGAGCCAAACAGCCAAATAAACTGAGAAAAGTAGAATGAAGTATCCACCAAGCACAAATAAATCGATGCTCAAAGGAAAAAATGCTTTAATAAGCACTGTAAAAACACTCCAATACAAAGACCGGGTCTAGAAATACAAAAGCAATAACGTATCCACTATCACGTTTTCGTCGCCAACTTCATCAGTTAAACATCCATCTTAAAAGTTAAATGCTTTTATATGTTTTTCAAATTACATCACAGTACTGAAAGCCAATCATGTTAGACCATTTACTAAGGTTAATTGTTGGAACTGATTGGTTCATACAGTCTTCACAAGCCAAGGTTAAAACCACATCTCTGAATGAAATAAATCCACACTTTAATTACAATAATAATTTAAAAACTTCTTTAAAAAGTTGATTAAAAACATTATTTTGTAACACCATTTAAAATAATTTAAAATGCTTTCTACATTAAATGTGAATGAAGCATGTGAATCTGGGTTTAAAAATGACACCATCTTGTGGCCATAGTATATAATTACAACTGAACCAGCAGCTGGTAATATAAAATCCTGAGAAGGGTATGTTTCTTGTAATTCACGACAAAAGAACATAACAAAAAAGTTTTTGAACATTGTTTTAGCTCTTTGTATTAGAGTTTTGCAGCTCTCAACTTCAATACTGGAGCTAATGATACCATGTCATTCAGCCCTAAGTTACGGTTAGCATCTAAAAAAAGTTGCCAATACAGTTCCTTGTATTCAATAAGTGTTTCCCACATCCCACCTCTTGGGTTAGTGGGGACAACTTCAAGTATAAAAAAAGAATAACCTGATGTGTTACATTTGGCTGAATGCTTGCTAAGTGCGTTTTTCTCATTCATCACCTTGACATCGTATAAGTGCTCATATATTCTCTGTCTGAGCTTTCTTTCGCTCTTCCCTACGTAGAAGGAGGGACATTTTTTACAAACAGCCAGATATATGATGCCTTTGGTGTCACAGTTAGCAAATGTATTCAATTGCAAGGTCATATTTCTTGCTTCTAAAAAATTGTTTCACCACAATGCAAATGTGTGCAGTATTTACATCTCCCACATTTGTATAATCCTTTCTTGGTTCTATTGCTACTGTTCTGTGTGTTGACATTTGTCCTTCCTTCCAAGTAGTTTTTGATGCTCTTCCCTTTCCGATAGACATGGGACAACTCTTTATCGAAAATATGTTCAAGGTCTGAAAATTTCGAAAAACTATGCCATTCCCTTGAAAAAATGTTCCTAACAAAGGCTGATTGTTCATTGAAGGTTGTAATTAACCCTGTTTCTTTTGCCCCCAAATTACTTGCTTGTCCTTTATTGTGGGTAAATTTTTCTTCTTCACCTAAAATAGGTGCAAATACATCTGTTCTTTTTGTGTAGACTTCTTCTAGTATTTTGTTGAACATTTCCAAAGGATACCCTCTCTGGGTAAAAGGCCCTTAAGAAGTTGGTTTCTTCAGAGAAGACTTTGTTGTCTGAAGTCATTCTGCTAGATCTGACCAATTGACCCTTTATTACCCCTTTCTTCTGGTGGGGGGGTGGCAACTGGTGTAATGCAGATAAGAATTGGAGAAGGTTTCTTTTCTGAAAATCCTTGATGTAAATTTCCCTTCCCTTTTCTCTATGTGGACATCTAGATATTTCAGTTCTTGTTCATCAAAGTTGCCAGTAAAAGCCAAAAAGGTCGTAGTATTGTTTACGTGTATTAAAAGATTGTTGAAATTTTCTCTACTACCCTTCCAAAAGAAACACAGATCGTCTAAGAACCTAGTATAAAGGGAGCATTCCTTAAATAGGGGGTTTCTGATGAGAAAATTTTCTTCCCAAAAGGCCATGATGATATTTGCGTAGGCTGGTGCACAGTGTGCACCCATTGCAACGCCTTTTCTTGTTTGAAGTACTCCTTGGAAATAGATGAAATTGTTTTGAGAACTATTTCCATCAATGTCAAAATGTTCGTGAAGTCAATGTGTGTCAGTTTTTGCTTTCTATTAATTTCTCCTCAAACCAAGATAAACCCAGGTCATGTGGAATACAACCAAATAGGTCTATAACGTCCATGGTTCCGAAAGAAGTGTTCTCACTGTATAGGGTAGGTTTGATTCTTCTCAACAGGTCCCAAGAGTCTTTTAAAATGTTTTCACATCCTTCAAGGACATGTTTAATCTTGTGATCAACATATTTTGCTAATGGAGCTGTTATAGAACCCTCCGCTGACACTATCGGTCTAAGGGGTCGCAAGCGTTTTATGAACTTTGGGTATTCCAAAATGCAGGGAATTTTCGGTTTGTCAACTACCAAGAATTTGTACGTGTCTTGATCTATTGAACCCTGCATTAGCATGTCATAAAGTAAAGCCTGGATCTTTCTATAGGCTATGTTCACTTCATTGATAGACACTCTAGTGTATTTGTCTGGATCATTTAGTAAATCCAACATTTTCCTTCATATTGGATAGTTTCCATGACCACGACCCCTACGTGCTTGTCAGGTTTCATAACTCTCAGATTGTGGTTGTCACTAATAGCTCTTAAGGTGTTTTTCTCTTCCATTGTTAAATTGGAGTGAAAGGTTTTTGTTGTCAGGTGGGATCTAATTTCATGTTCTACCTTAAGCTCAAAGTTCTTGAGTTGGGGGTGTGTGGGAGGGTTGAAAGTGCTTTTCCGCTTCAAGACCTGTCTGTCATAGTCTACAGTTTTGTCCTTGAAAAACAGCTCCAAATTCTTTTTCCGGATAAACAACTTGATGTCTATCAGAAGTTTAAAGATGTCCGTTTTTTGTGTGGGAACAAAAGTGAAGCCTTTAGAAAATAAATCGAACCAACTCTTGTTGATGCTGACACTAGAATAATTGTAAATGTTAAATCCATTGAATGTCCAGGTATTAAGAATGTTGGTGATACCATCTTCTAATTCCAACCCTGCCTCGTCTGGAAAGGTCTCCCCTTTCCTGTAGTTTTTGAATTGTAATAAACCTTCCCTTGTTGCATGAGTCTCTCTGATCTCCTTAATGGGGCATATTCTTCTGGCCCTGGGGCTTGTTCCTGTTGTTCATCAATTTCCACTTCCCCCCCATTCGCATTCGTGTGTCTCTTGCCTCCCCTGGTTCACATAACTATTTCTGTAAGTAGTTCTTGGTTTGGGGTAGTGTGTTTTGTTTTTGTACTCATCTTGGTCCCTTTTGATTTTCCCTATTTTCCTAGTCTGAACCTCCTTGCATTTAGCATCTACTTTGTGAAACACATTTTGGTATTTTAATTTATTGGCTTCAATAGAATACAACAAATCGTTTGTAATAGCTTTGTTGGTTTTTTCAATGTCTAATTGTAGCTTTTCCATAACCCTTTCATTATTATTAATAATAGCTTTCATTATATTCATGCCACAGTTATCAAAAATAGAAATGAGCTCGTTACAAAATTCAGACCCATCAACAACATTGTTAGGGTATTTGCAGACCCTTAAACCCTTTGGTACAATGCTCAAGGAAATACAGTACTTTAAATAATCATTGTCAATTTCTAAAGTTTTGTATTTAATCAAAAAGAATTCTAAATCATTGAGTAGTGTAGAAAAATTAGAGTTAGTTTGCACAGTTGGACTGCGTGCTAAATCAAAGCTATATTTAGCTTTAAAACAGTCTGAAAACAGTTTCTGTGTACCTGTGGAAACGTTAGATATGTCCGTGCACTCTTGGTGCCGTTTCCTCTGACTTTTCGGTCTCACCGATATATCATCTCCGCCATTACTGTTAGCGTTCCCTTGATCAATCGTGATGTGTGGGAACCCATCCAGACTGTTTCCACTGTCTAAATCCTCTCTGTTTGAAAAATTGTTTCCTTCTTCATCGAATATTAGAGTCTGTCACAGTCTGCTTCGATTCACTTCCTGGTTCGCCGGGAGTTGTGAAAGCATTGCAATGGAGGCAAATGACTGGCTGAGCGGTGTCAGCAAGGCAACCAACTGCGTGAGTTGCCCGATCAACTTCCTTAGTTCCCCAGTCTCGGAGCTCCTAGGAGCTAGATCTGTGCTCGGCAGTGGCTCCATAACACAAACCAATAAAAATAGTGAGCCAAACAGCCAAATAAACTGAGAAAAGTAGAATGAAGTATCCACCAAGCACAAATAAATCGATGCTCAAAGGAAAAATGCTTTAATAAGCACTGTAAAACACTCCAATACAAAGACCGGGTCTAGAAATACAAAAGCAAAAGCATTATCCACTATCACGTTTTCGCCGCCAACTTCATCAGTTAAACATCCATCTTAAAAGTTAAATGCTTTTATATGTTTTCCAAATTACATCACAGTACTGAAAGCCAATCATGTTAGACCATTTACTAAGGTTAATTGTTGGAACTGATTGGTTCATACAGTCTTCACAAGCCAAGGTTAAAACCACATCTCTGAATGAAATAAATCCACACTTTAATTACAATAATAATTTAAAAACTTCTTTAAAAAGTTGATTAAAAACATTATTTTGTAACACCATTTAAAATAATTTAAAATGCTTTCTACATTAAATGTGAATGAAGCATGTGAATCTGGGTTTAAAAATGACACCATCTTGTGGCCATAGTATATAATTACAACTGAACCAGCAGCTGGTAATATAAAATCCTGAGAAGGGTATGTTTCTTGTAATTCACGACAAAAGAACATAACAAAAAAGTTTTTGAACATTGTTTTAGCTCTTTGTATTAGAGTTTTGCAGCTCTCAACTTCAATACTGGAGCTAATGATACCATGTCATTCAGCCCTAAGTTACGGTTAGCATCTAAAAAGTTGCCAATACAGTTCCTTGTATTCAATAAGTGTTTCCCACATCCCACCTCTTGGGTTAGTGGGGACAACTTCAAGTATAAAAAAAGAATAACCTGATGTGTTACATTTGGCTGAATGCTTGCTAAGTGCGTTTTCTCATTCATCACCTTGACATCGTATAAGTGCTCATATATTCTCTGTCTGAGCTTTCTTTCACTCTTCCCTACGTAGAAGGAGGGACATTTTTACAAACAGCCAGATATATGATGCCTTTGGTGTCACAGTTAGCAAATGTATTCAATTGCAAGGTCATATTTCTTGCTTCTAAAAATTGTTTCACCACAATGCAAATGTGTGCAGTATTTACATCTCCCACATTTGTATAATCCTTTCTTGGTTCTATTGCTACTGTTCTGTGTGTTGACATTTGTCCTTCCTTCCAAGTAGTTTTTGATGCTCTTCCCTTTCCGATAGACATGGGACAACTCTTTATCGAAAATATGTTCAAGGTCTGAAAATTTCGAAAAACTATGCCATTCCCTTGAAAAAATGTTCCTAACAAAGGCTGATTGTTCATTGAAGGTTGTAATTAACTCTGTTTCTTTTGCCCCAAAATTACTTGCTTGTCCTTTATTGTGGGTAAATTTTTCTTCTTCACCTAAAATAGGTGCAAATACATCTGTTCTTTTTGTGTTGACTTCTTCTAGTATTTTGTTGAACATTTCCAAAGGATACCCTCTCTGGGTAAAAAGGCCCCTTAAGAAGTTGGTTTCTTCAGAGAAGACTTTGTTGTCTGAAGTCATTCTGCTAGATCTGACCAATTGACCCTTTATTACCCCTTTCTTCTGGTGGGGGGGGTGGCAACTGGTGTAATGCAGATAAGAATTGGAGAAGGTTTCTTTTCTGAAAATCCTTGATGTAAATTTCCTTCCTTTTCTCTATGTGGACATCTAGATATTTCAGTTCTTGTTCATCAAAGTTGCCAGTAAAAGCCAAAAAGGTCGTAGTATTGTTTACGTGTATTAAAAGATTGTTGAAATTTTCTCTACTACCCTTCCAAAAGAAACACAGATCGTCTAAGAACCTAGTATAAAGGGAGCATTCCTTAAATAGGGGGTTTCTGATGAGAAAATTTTCTTCCCAAAAGGCCATGATGATATTTGCGTAGGCTGGTGCACAGTGTGCACCCATTGCAACGCCCTTTTCTTGTTTGAAGTACTCCCCTTGGAAATAGATGAAACGGAAGGACTGTGGCTGACCAAGTTCGCAGATGACTGCAAACTGGGCACCATAATTGACTCTACAGCCGACACAAGCATCCTCCAAAAGGGCCTCATAGAAACAGACAACTGGTGCCAGAGCCATGGCCTCAAGCTAAACGCCAAAAAGTGTATAGTCATCCCCTTTGGCAAAAACAAAGTGCCCACAAATTACCACATAGGTGGTAATCCATTAAGTACAGAAGAAGTCATTAGGGACCTGGGGACCCAAGTTGATAGCAATCTCTCATTTGACAACCACGTGGCCAAAGTGGTTAGAAAAACATTTTATATAGCCCACCTAATCATGAAGGGATTCACATCTAGATCAGGGGAGGTCATCGTACCTCTTTACTCATCCCTCATCAGGCCCATAATTGAGTACAATGCCCTTTTGAGATGTACCTTACCAGACACCTGCAGCAACTGGAAAGACCCCAAAAGTACCTCACCAAGAGGATCAAAGGGCTCAAACAGATGCCATATGCTGCCCGGTTAAAGAAACTCCAGCTCTACTCAGTGGCATACCGCCTGCTCAGAGGCGATCTGTGCCTGACGTATAAAGCCATGTCCAACCCGGAATTAATGGACATGCTGCACCTCAGAAAATCCAAATCCCATCGAGCTACGAGCTCGAGAGACTTGAACCTCAGCACTGAAATAAATAGGACATGCTGGAGGGACAGATTCATAACCCAGAGGCTCCCTTCACTCTGGAATAAAATCCCAGTCCAGGTTAGACAGAGTTGAGTGGATGGGAGATCGTAGGTTTACCCCGGCTATCACTTCTGTGTCACTGTTAGACAGAGGCACAGTATACTAACCTCAAAAAAAGGCATAGCAAAATTAATTTAAAATGGGTGGCGAAAGCCAAACACACTCTGGCTAGGCTTAGAAATGCCCTAGGGCAGATAGCCTAGTATGAACCTATGAACCTATGAATGAGTTATGTAATATTTGACTGACAATGACTGGATAGATTATACGTGTGATGTATAATATTTGCAACTAAAATTATGTCAGTATGGTTTGTGATGTATAATGTTTGCAACTAAAATTATGTCAATATGATTTGATGTTAAGTTGTCAATCTCGCCTTCATTCTTGCTGGATGGGGTTTGGAGCCGATCCTCAGCTCCGACTCGGCACTTGCTAAGCTCGAGAGTCACTTTTACCAGCTCGAGGCAGCCCCATATCCCATGATGCAAGGCGGTGATTACCCAGATCTCGTTTGCCGCTTCGCTCATGAGGTCACCTTTTTTTGCCAGCTCCTGGTAAGTGAATTTAATTACTCTTTTCCAAGAGATTTAGCTACCCCAGTACTTAAATATTTTATATTTATAGTTAATTAGTACCTTCGATTCACTTAGTCCCTATCCCGTTAGTTTTTTGTCCCCTTATCCATATTTCCTTTAATCAGGCCTTAGGCCTTCCCATCCTAAACAGTTTCCTGTCAGGTTTTGTTTTAGGTGTGTCTGTGTTTTTTGATATAGTTAGTGTTTTTTGTGACTGAGTGTGTGTGTGTTTGTGTTCAAACTCTGTCATGTCTAAAGACACTAGGGTCTCAGGTTTTAAGAAGTGTGACTCGTGCTGTCAGAAGATGTCTCTGACAGACGGTCACACTTCTTGTATTTATTGCCTGGGACCCCTACACCTGCAGGACTCCTGTGCTATTTGTCACTCTTTCAGCCAGAGAGTCCTGCAGGAATGTAGGAATAAGCTGATCCTAAGGGGTCTTCTTAAGCCTGAGAGCTCCCCGGCTAAGTCCGGCTCCGGGAAGCCCTCAAAGCCATCCAAGGCCCAGCCTTCAGTGTCCAAGTCTGTGGCCTTGGTTCCGACTCCACTGGAGTCGAGATCGGCTCCATCTGGAGCCAATCCTTCCATCTTGGAAAGTTTAGTATCGGCGCCGATCAGCACCGATACCCTGGCTTCGGCACCTGTGTCGGCTCCGGCTGGAGCCGATACCCTAGCTTCGAAACCTGTGTCGGCTCCAGCTGGAGCCGACACATCTCTAATCCAGCTCGGAGCCGACGAGTTGTCAGCTCCAACTGGAACCGAGGGTTCTTTGGCTCCGATGGCTCCATCGAGGAAGAGATCTAGATCTCCTTCGCTGGAGTCTATCCACTTGTCTCCGGCCTCCCCCTTACTTTCGGAGCGGAGCCATCGGAGCCGATCCTCAAGGTCTTTCAGACTCTCAGACCATGACTTGGAGAGAGTGGTGAGTAGAATACTGAAATCACAGGCACTGGCCCAGATGCTCCATAGCCCGTCTCAGCAGACGACCGCTGTTCTACACCCTCCAGAAATTCCTCCTTCGACTCTCCTTCAGAGCTCGGAGCCGGAGATTATTGGTACCGTGACTGTTGGTGCTTCGGATCCGATACCACCCCTTTCGGCTCCGTCGTCTTCGACTCCTATCTCCTCCTTGAGACCGTCCTTGGAAGGATCCGGTCATCGGGCTTCCCTGGTCGGCTCTGAGGGGGCGAGTGGCATCGGACCCTTGTCCGACCCCGTTCTCCCTCTCGGAGCTTCGGCCTTGGTGAGCTCGGCGCCGACATCTGCTTCGGAGCCTTTCTTTTTGGTGGGGCCGGGGATTCCTGTTTCTTCAGAGCGGGAGCTCTCGGTCCTCCCAGGGAGGGGAGCCTTCCAGGTGATGAGGAGTGTGCTATCCCCCGAGCTCAGTCAGCAGTCGGTGCCTTTAGCTCCTCCCTCTACGGTGCCTGTAGATGTCTCTTCCCACTTTCTTGCTCCCGGACCCAGAGATCCATCACCACAGGTTTCCCCATTGGGAAGAACTTCCTCTTCCGAGGTTTCTCCTGATCCTTCAGGAGAATCCCCACGCAAGAGGACCTGCAAGAGGAAGCACTTAGACTCCCCTGAGTCTACAACATCAGATACCGACTTAGATGAGTCGGAGGGGTCCCCAAGATCCCCCTCTGAGGATGTCTCCTTTTCAGACATCCTTGAACTCCTCAAACAGAGGGGGAACTGGCCCTCCATTAATCCCTCCGAGGATGAGTCAGTATACCTGGAGGCTTTTGGATCTCGCCCTCCACCTCCTGGGTGTCTCCGCCTTTTGACCCCCTCATGGAAGTGATAGCTCAAAAGGCATGGGCATCTCCTGATTCCGTGGAACCAGTCCCCAGGAGGCCTTCTAAATTTATCACGGCCCCCACGGAGAAACATTTTCTCACTAAAGGTGTCCCGGTTGATGCCATGGTGGTGGCGGCCGCCACCAAGAAGGAACTTGCAGATCCTTCCGTACCAGTCCATCCTCCTAATAAGGAGTCTAGGACCATGGGCAGGTATGGTAAGCGGATGTTTTCCTCAGCGACCTTTGCTATGCGTTCACTGAATTATTTATGTCACTTCACCCAACTTCAAAGAGATATCCTCAAAGAATTGGGTGAGGTAGTTCAGGATCTGTCAGCTGCTGGGGCTCAAGAGAAGATTGCCTCTCAGCTGGGAATCCTAAATTCCATAACTAACTCCTCCATGCGGCTCATTTCTTATGCAGCCGATGAGGCAAGTAGAGCCGCAGGCACAGGAGTGGCTCTCAGACGTCAATCCTGGATGCGGCTTTGCAATTTCGCAGACCCCTTTAAGGCGTCCTTCACAAATTCTCCCTTTGATGGGACGACTTTGTTTGGACCTCAGGTGAAGGACACTTTGACCAGGTGTGAGCAAGATGGCAAGACTCTTTCTGCCGTAGGAGTCCGTTTCTCCACCCCTTCAAGACCTTGCCCCAAAGGTCAGAAGGGAGGGAAAATGTGGTTCCGAAAATCTCAAGGAGTCACGCCTGACGCACGTGGTCAGTTTACCCCCAGAGGCAGAGGGGTAATAACAACAGACGCCACCCTAGGGGCAGAGGGGGTCCGCAGAACCAGGGCAGCAGAGAGCCTCTCTCTGACAAGCCCTTCCAGCATCCCTGAGGTGTTGCCTGACTGCCCACCCTTGGAGGCAGTCGGGGGGAGATTGTCACTGTACCCAGAAGCCTGGTTTTCCCTTTCTCAAGACAAATGGGTACAGTCAATCATATCCGAGGGTTACAAAATACCTTTAGAGAAAAGCCCCTTCCCTCAAAAAGGATCCCTTCCAGATGTTCCACCCGGTCTAAGGGAAATTGCAAAGCTAGAGGTTTCAAAACTTCTAGAGAAAAGGGCCATTCAGCCAGTTCCAGCAGACCATTTAGAATCCGGAATCTACTCAAGGTTCTTTTTGGTCCCCAAAAAGACGGGAGACTGGAGACCAATATTAGACCTCAGCAGACTAAACAAGTCTGTCAAAAAGACGAGATTTCGGATGGTCACACTTCAATCGATTTTGCCCTTTCTGGACAAAGACAACTGGATGTGCTCTATAGACCTTCAGGATGCGTACTATCACATAAAAATCCACAGATGCTCCAGAAGGTTTCTCCGCTTTCGGCTGGGGACCAGTCATTTTCATTTCAGAGCCCTGCCCTTTGGTCTCACCACAGCCCCCAGAGTGTTCACCAAATGCATGGCAGCGGTCACGGCTCACCTGAGACGTCAGGGATTCCAGGTGTTTCCGTACCTAGACGACTGGCTCCTCACAGCCACCACCAGGCATCGACTTCTCCAAGCCAGAGATTATACTCTATGTCTCTGCGGTCAGTTAGGAAATTCAGTCAACTTCGAAAAGTCTTCCTTATCGCCTTGCCAATCTATTACCTTTATAAGGGCAGATCTAGACACTACTCGGATGTCAGCAAACCTAACAAACCAAAGAATCCTGGATATCCAAAACCATGTTCAGAGCATCCTATCCAGCAAAAAGGTACAAGCCAGGTTGGTCCTGAAAGTGTTAGGCCTTTTGGCAGCCGCCATCACACTTCTTCCTCTGGCCCGTTTTTACATGCGTCTCCTACAGTGGATGTTGTTTACCCAATGGTCCTACCAGCAGTTACCCATGCGTCACAAGATCTTGGTGACACAGACCTGCAAGAGCCATCTATCCTGGTGGACTTCTTCCCCCCTAGTCCATCAGGGCAGACCATTTGTCCCTCCAGCCCCGGTCACTTCGGATGCCTCCCTGATCGGGTGGGGGGGCATTATCAGGGCAGGATGGTTCATGGCACATGGCAACCGTTCGAGTACCACCTGCATATGAATGTCCTAGAGATGAGAGCAGTGCTTTTAACGTTGCAAGCCCTCAACGACTTTCTTCCCTTAGGAACTATTGCAATTCACATGGACAACATGTCTGTGGTGTGGTCCATCAACAAGCAGGGCGGGACCAAGTCCTATCCTTTGTGTCGAGAAGCTCTCAGACTTTGGCAATGGGCGATCTCCTCTCATCAGTTTCTGGTAGCAACGCATATCCCCAGGAAAACCAACATAATAGCGGACAGATTGAGCAGAGCTATACTCATGTCTCACGTGTGGTCTCTCAAACAATCTATAGTGGAAGAGATTTTTCAGAAGTGGGGCCGCCCATGCTGCGACCTTTTTGCTACACCCCAAAACAGCAAATGCCCAGACTTCTTCTCTCTCTTTCCACTTCCGGGCCATCCCCCCAGAGACGCTCTTACCCAGGATTGGCCCCGGGGACTTCTTTATGCCTTTCCCCCTTTTCCGTTAATACCTCAAGTACTCCAGAAAGCTACCGTCTTGAGAGCCAAACTGATTCTCATTGCCCCTTACTGGCCTCGACAAATTTGGTTCCCGTTCCTTCATCACCATCTCTTGGTGCAGCCTTGGCATCTGGACCCAGCTCCAGATCTTCTGACCCACCAGTCGGGTCAACTGCACCGGTCCATTCATTCCCTCAACCTCACTGCTTGGTTGCTCCACTTCCTTCCTTAGCCAGGCTTCCTATGATCTCTGACCCTGTTAGAGATATTATAGTAGCTTCTCTAAAGTCCTCTACCAGGAGGATTTACTCTAGCAAATGGAACCGTTTTTCCTTTTGGGCAAAGTCTAAGAACATAGATCCTTTTACTGCCCCTATTCAGTCAGTCTTGGACTTTCTAGCTGAAATTTTTCACTCCGGTTCTTCTTCTTCCACAGTTAAAGTCCAGTTGGCAGCAATCTCCAATTTCCATGTCGGATTTGCAGACCAAAACATTATGTCTCACAAACTTTGTAAAGCCTTTCTCAGGGGGGTGTTCCTACTTAAACCCCCTGTTAGGGATCCTCCACCACAGTGGGACCTAAATTTAGTGCTGGCATCCTTGATACTTCCCCCTTTCGAACCAGCTGCTACATGCTCATTAAAATTTCTTTCTTGGAAGACACTCTTTCTAGTTGCTATTACCTCGGCTAGGAGAGTGTCTGAACTTCATGCTCTGTGTGTTCGTCCCCCTTACTTGGTCTTCCGCAAGGATAGAGTATCCTTAAGAACCAATCCATCCTTTTTGCCCAAGGTTGCTTCTAAAACAAATGTAAACCAATCCATTGATCTTCCTGTATTTTTTCCCAATCATTCTAACAGAGCAGAACAAAGATTGCATTACCTAGATGTTCATCGCCAACTCAGATATTACTTGGACAGAACAAAGCAATTTAGGAAGTCTGATCAGCTTTTCCTTTCTTATGCTGAAAATAAAAAAGGTCTCCCTGTTTCTAAAGTGACCTTATCCAGATGGCTGTCTTCCGCCATTACTGAAATTTATCAGCTTAGGTGCAAACAACTGATCTCAAAACCTAAAGCACATTCCACAAGAGGTTTAGCCACATCTACAGCTTTTCAGGCTAGACTACCCTTAGACACTATTTGTGCAGCAGCCACTTGGGCCACTCCCCATACCTTCATTTCTCATTACAAATTGGAGTTGGCCTCCAGGGACAGGGCAAGTTTTGGTTCCACAGTTCTCAAGAGTCTGTTCCATTGAGCCACCTAGGATAGAGGTGCTAGGGACACGGTCCCATCCAGCAAGAATGAAGGTGAGATTGACAACTTAACATTTAGAAGTTATGTACCTACCATAACGTTCCATGTTAGTTGTCTTCTCTCGCCTTCTTTCTTGCGTCCCTCCCTCCTGTCCCCCTAGCCTAGACAGACCTTGAATTTCCTTTTCTCTGGGAGATTGTTCTTCCTTGGACACCAGTTAGCTCTGGACCTTAATTACCTGGGTTCCCCTTACAGCCTTCTCAGGTTAGTTGTTCTTCTTTCCTTCTGGAAAGATTAAGGGCAGTTTTTCCTCTAGATACCAAACGAGATCTGGGTAATCACCGCCTTGCATCATGGGATATGGGGCTGCCTCGAGCTGGTAAAAGTGACTCTCGAGCTTAGCAAGTGCCGAGTCGGAGCCGAGGATCGGCTCCGAACCCCATCCAGCAAGAAAGAAGGCGAGAGAAGACAACTAACATGGAACGTTATGGTAGGTACATAACTTCTAATTTTCATTTATAGAAATGTATTATTGCCCATGTCATATGTGATAATTTAATAAAGATGTTTCTTGTTTAAAAGAAATTTGAGTCTCCTGGCTTCATTGATTCTCATGATACCTGTTGCAAGACTCCAGATGACCAAGATGCAATGGTATCTGAAATATCTTTGGTCCCAGTATCAGCACCCATTGGCTTTTCAAATTGCTATTCTGTGAGTTGTGAAAACTAAACTCATTTGGTGGCGACATTAAATTTCTTAGAATCCAGATCTCCTACACCCCCCCCCCAGCTATAAAACAGTCAGACAAAACAAAGCCTCAGACTTTGCTTGAGAAACAGTGTCAATAGGTATAAAATTGTAGGGTCTTTGGGACATGAAAAATGGACCAAGATGCATAAAAATAAAAGAGAGTCTAGCCTTATAAATGCTCTTAACTCTCTGAATCATGTCTGGTCCCCAGAACCACTTCAGGTGTTCACAGACAATATCACAGTAATGTGTTAAATAAATGATCAAGGGGAGTCAGATATTACTCCTATGCAAATTAGCCATGTTAGCATGGGATATAGTTTTACTCACAATTTCAATCTCCAGCCATCTTACATTACATCAGAGTAAAATTGTGTGACAGACAAGCTGAGCAGGTCCAGGGTAGACCCTCACAAATGAAAACTGAATCAAGGTCTTCCAAGAGATGATCCATCTGTGGTGAATTCCTCAGGTAGACCTTTTTGCCTCCTCTCTATACAATCAACTAGAAAAATTATGTTCCAGGACAGTACGCAAGAAGGTTTGGAAAACAGATGCCTATTCTTTTCCTTAGACAGAAATGTTCATATATTCTTTTCCACTCATTCCACTGATATCCAGGGTACTTCTGAAGATTGAGAAGGACTTCCCAAATATCATTGTGGTGACTCCCTTCTCGCTCGTGGAACAGTGGTTATCCCTTCTTTTTGAATTTGCCAGGAGCAATTGCCACAAGCTTCCTCACATTCTAGATTTACTCACACAAGATCAGAGGTGTTTGATAAGTCCTTACCCCAAACAACTACGTCTGATTGCCTGGATGATACCGTCTTAATACCTTTGAGGCAACTGTTTTCTGAAGATGCTCAGCAGGTGTTAATGGAGAAAATAAAGCCTGCTACTAGAAAATCATATATTAGTAAATGGAAAAGGTTTTCTGGTTGGTGCCAACAAGAGAACCAGCACCTGTTCAAGGCTTGTGTGTCTGCTTTTACATTGTTCTCTGTCAAAGTTCATTAGCATATCTGCCAGTGGATCCCTACCTTTCAGTGAAGTTTCAGAAGCCCTCTAGAAAACCAGTGGCTTATCCTTGGGATCTTAATTTTGTGTTAGAAAAGCAATCACTTGCTCCACTTGAGTCAGGTCATCAGGCTGACAAAGTTTTTAGCATAGAAAAATGGCCTTACTCATTGTCTGACTTATGTAAAGAAGAGTATCCGAGTTGCAAGCTGTTATGGTGGGTCAACCTTATATCATTTTCCACAAAGCAGGGTTTATTTGAAAACAAATTCTTCTTTTATGCCTAAAGTGGTATCCAGATTACCTTAAGTCATTCTATCCGTCCCCATATCTTCTTTCCAGAACTCAAAAATTTGAGGGAAGGAAGTTTCTTACCATGGATGTCCGCAGACAGCTCAGGTGCTATCTTGACAGAACTAAATCTTTTAGAACTACTAATCATTTTCTCATTTCTTGTGGAGAGAGAGGAAGAAAGGATAATCTGTGTCAAAGCAGACTATTTCTAAATGGTTGTCACAGGCTATTGCCTTTTGTTATTCCCACCACAACAAAATTATTCTGGGCAGGGTCAAGGCTTACTCTACCAGAGCCTTTGTTTCATCTATGACTTTTTATTTATTATTTTACTTATTTTCATTTGATAACCGGGTGGTGTCTGGCTGGGCAAGAAGCCTTTTTCAGCAGAGACCCAGGGAGAAAAGCTCCCAAGAGAAGTTACAGTAGTTAAACAGCATACATAGTTTAAAGTACCTTACAAAGAAATTAAAATAAGGATTGTAGTACAATAGACTTGACAGCAATAGAAATGTATTAGCAAAGTTGAAAACAGTAAAAGTTCAAAAGTGTGAAACATAAATCATATTTTAAAATAATCAGAGACAGTAATAGACACACATTGCAATATCTGAAGTCATATTCACAGTCATAGTATTTTAAAATAATTTTTGTTCAAGGCAGAAAGAGCAGTGTGGCTGAAAGTAGGTTAAGAGTAGAGAATAATCTTAGAGTAGAAATGGAGGGGCAGAGCGGGAAATTACTTAGCCAGAGAAGGTGCAGGAGCATAGCCAGTGATTTGAGAAATATTATGTTAGTAGCTGTTTGAATTTTTGAGTGTCAGAGGTAGCTAGAAGGTGCTGTGGGAAAGAGTTCCGGGTTTTGACTATATTATGAGAATAAAATGAGTCACCATAAGAATTGTGGGTTTTGGTAACCTAGAGCAGTGTTTTATCTGCTGACCTCAATGAGGTAATGTTAAAATAAGGCTGAACAAGGTCATATAGGGCTGGACAGTAGTCAGGCTTATAGATAACAGAGTGGGCTACTACTAACTGGTTGAGGGTGAGTAAATTAGGGGCTTCTTAGGAGTTTCGTAAATGGTTGGACTCTATGAGTACATCAGAAGCAGCAGCTTAGTTCTCTCTGCATACTTTTATGAAGCACTATAAACTAGATTCCTTCTCCAAGTCTAGGACAGGCTTTGCTAGGACCATTCTGCAGGAGATCGTGAATCTTTCCCCTTCAACCTCCTAGTAATTTTAAACTACAATAATCCACCCATATAGGAGTCCAGCTGGAAAGATGATAAAAATCAGCAAGCAAAGGAGAGTAGTATTGCTGGAAATAAATTCATCCTTAAGTCTTGGTGAGTGCCTTCACAAGGTGGATCCTTGTTTTACGAAATCTCACTAAGACAGCACTGATATATAGACTGTATTTTATATAGCATATATCATGGACAAGAAGTAATTTAAAAATAAAAAGGACAGCTGGATGCACAAATCCCAGGATAAAAATGCCCAATCCTGGTAGGCACACTGGTGCCAGCATTGGAAAAAAATTACAGTGTAGAATCCTCAAGACAAAAAAAATTCTTACAATGGGGTTAGGCCAGGCTCAGGGGGAGGATAACCCCCCACTTGTAGAAGGAAGTAGTAGTCCACAAAAAAAGGCCAAAAAATAGCCACAAAGTGACAGTGTGGACTACTGAGGATAAGAAAGAACAACTATCAAAAGCTTCAAATGCAAATTTGTGTTCATTAAAACAAACAGATCATAAAAAACATTATCTAGACCAAGAAACCTTGGCCCGTTTGGAAAAAGAACTGACTGAAGTATGTATAAAGAAGAAAACCTAAAGATTTTTGAAAGGTATAAAAAAGAAACATGGACATGGGGAAGAAAGAGAGATCTGATATGGTGTAATATTTATACAAATGAGAAAGCTGAACTAGTCAATACAAAAAAAAGCTCCAAAGATATTTCTAAGGCAAAATCACTCAAATATGGAACATTTTACGTTACAGAAAATGAGATCACAAAGGGGCAAAGGGGGAATGTAGAACAGAAGATCAGTAAAGTAGAAGTTAAATAAATAAAAGCTGAAGTTATGAAATACCTGCAAAGTGAAGGATTTACTGTAGAAAGTGTAAAACAGGAGCTGAAGTAGTTAACTTCATTTATCTGCAACCTGTGGGTATTCGGATACATATCAGATCCGAGCTGGCAACTTTTTCCAAGCATCTGCTCCAAGCTCCTCCCCTTACCCATAATCCCTCACATCTCCTACCTTCCCCAGATCTCGTTTGCCGCTTCATGCATAAGCATTGTGGTCTTTTTAGCTCCAAGTTGGGTATAGTAAGTGGAAGTTTTTTCTTGTATATTTAGTGAGTGTGTGTGGGTGATAGTTAACCCTTTCCTCCCCTTCGTTGTTCGTCAGTTCTTTTGTTAAAAAAAAAAAAAAAGTTAAAGTTAGTAAGGTAGTGTAGTAGGCTTAACCCAACCTTAGTGTGTGTGTGATAGTTTTGGCTTTAGTTTTGGCTGAGTGGGTTTTTGTTATGGCTGAGCAGCCAAAACTGACTTTTAAAAAATGCACAGAATGTGGCCACAAGCTTTCACTGGCTGATGGCCACACTCTGTGTGTTATTTGTCTGGGTGTTCCCCATCTTTCTTTACCTTGTAGCATGTGTGCAGGGTTCATTCCTAGGGCCCTAAAGGAAAGGAAGGCAAAGCTGGTAGCTAAGGGCCTTGTACCAGATTCAGCCTTGGACACAGAGACCTCGACCTCGGCTCCAGTGGCTGATCACCCCCCCCCCCAGGCTGGGACTCAACCTCCGACTAAGCCTACTGAAGTGGGGACTAAAGGAAAAGAAAAAGAGAAGAAAGACAAGGACAAGAGAGGGGATAGGCACTGAAAGCGGTCTCCAGAGCGGGAGCCCTTCCCTAGCCCACCTACCAAAGTGATTAGGACTACCTTTCCTCGGCTCCACTCCCAGAGGTTTTCCCTGGAGCCGACAGAGCCCTCGGACCCAAGGCCTTTATCAAGGTCATCACACCGACCAGCCAGATCTGAGTCTGTCGCCTCCTCGCTCTCGACTTGGAGTCTGTTGGAGCTAGATATGGACAGGATGATGAGGAGGTTCATTCAGACCCAAATCAAATGTGAGTCTTGTCAGGCCCCTCCCAGCCAGAGAGGGGACCTCTATGCCCTTCTTCCATCCAATATCTCTTTCCCCGATCCGACCTGCGGTTTTGGGGTTTATGGATCCTCGGAGCTGGGGGTTCGGCGCTAACGGTTCCTCCAACCTTGATGCCGGCGATTACCTTGAGTTCCTCGGATCAGACCTGTTCAGATCCAAGCAACTCACGGGGTCGAGAACGGGGAGTCGGATCTGAGGGAACGGAGGTATCTTTGGCTCCGACATTGTCAGATCCGTGCCGTTCCTTCGGAACCCCGGTTACCTCGGCCTCAGCCCCGATCCTCACGGTGGAGCCGGAGAGAACTTCCTCCTTGCTGGTTGCTAAGGAGGTGCGCTCTCCATCGGCGTTCGACGTGGTGGAGAGGGTTCTCTCCCAAGGATCGAGACCCCAGCCTATTGCCTTGGACTCCGCCCAGGCTCCTGTGGATTTGGTCATGACTCCCATCAGCTTGTCCCAGGGACAGTTCATGCTAGAGGACCCCCAGGTGGATCCCATCATGGAACCCCCCCATGACTTACGAGCCCTCTTCAGAGAGTCCCACTGAAGAGGGTCCCCATAAGCAGTCATGTAAAAGGGCACATGGACTCCCCCGAGTCCCTCACAGACAGTACTGACTTAGATGAAGGTGAGTGTTCCCCCTGGTCGCCTTCCGAGGATGTCTCCTTTGGAGACATCATAGAGATCCTCAGCCAGAGGGGAGGTTGGTCAACCCCAAAACCCTCTACAGATAAGTCGGTATTCCTGGAGGCCTTTGGCCTGGGCCCATCTACATCCTGGGTGTTCCCTCCTGCTGATCCCTTAGTGGATCTTATTACCACGCGGGCATGGAAGGAGCCTGACACCACAGAGCCAATACCTAAATGCCCGGACAGGATCCTCTCTCCTCCCTCAGACAGACAGGCCTGGTACAAAAGATCCCTGGTGGATGCTATGGTAGTTGTAGCTGCCACCAAGAGAGAACTGGCACAGGAAAGTTCTTCGGTCCACCCTCTGGACAAGGAGTCTAGGGGGGTGGATCACTTTGGGAAGTGAGTTTTTTCTTCAGTGATGTTTTCTATTCGAGCACTGAATTATCTGGCACACGTCATATGACTTCAGCAAGACCTAGTCACAGAGTTCGCTGTGTCGCCCCCCAGAGTCTTTGTCACCGGAGGACAAGCAATTGTTCTCCATGAAAATGTAGACTCTCAAATCTGTATTGAACATGTCCATGCATGTTCTTTCCCATGCCATGGAAGGAGCGGCTAGGGTGGCTGTGACCGGCATAGCTATGAGGCGACACGCTTGGCTCAGACTCTGTCAATTTGCAGACCCCTTCAAGGCGTCATTCACAAATGCTCCATTCGATGGTTCTTCCCTGTTCGGGAAGACAGTACGTGACACTCTGGTCCAGAGCGAGAATGATGGGAAGACTCGGTCTGCCGTCAGAGTCCACTTCTCTAGCCCTCAAAGATCCTTTTCTAGAAATCAGAGAGGGCAAAAAAAGATGTGGTTCTGAAAATCTCAGTTTTCCCAGGACTCTCAGGACAACTCATCCCCTAGAAGCAGAGGGGAGACAAGACAGATGCCACCCCAGAGGCAGAGGGGGGCTGAGGAACTTTGGGTCTAGGGAGACCTTCTCGGACAGACCCACGCAGCAGCACTGAGGGGTTGCCCAACTGTCCTACTCTGGAGACATTCGAGGGAAGATTATCATTGCACCTAACGACCCGGGAGTCCATTTTGGCAGACTGTTGGGTGCTTCAAATCATATCCAGAGGCAACTCCATCCTGCTCGTTGCCCCACCTGTCCAGCCAAAGCACCTCCTCGATGTTCCACCCATTCAAAAGGAGACTGCAGTGCAAGAGATTTCAAAGCTGCTTCGCAATCGAGCCATCGAACTGGTCCTCCCAGATCAGTCCGGATTAGGCATTTACTCCAGGTTCTTTTTAGTGCCAAAAAAGACAGGGGACCTCAGACCCATATTGGACCTGTCAACCCTGAACATGACTGTAGCAATGCAGAAATTCTGGATGGTCACCTTGCAGTCCATTCTACCTTACCTCTGAGAATGGGACTGGATGTGCTCGATAGACCTCCAGGACGCTTACTACCATATCAAAATTCGCAGAAGCTTCAGGAGATTCCTTTGCTTCTGTCTGGGAGCCAATCATTTCCAGTTCAGAGCCCTACCCTTCTGTCTCACCACAGCTCCCAGGGTGTTCACCTAGGTTATGGCAGTCATAGCGGCTCACCTGAGGCTTCAGGGAATTCAGGTGTTTCCATACCTAGATGATTGGCTCCTCGCTGCTGCCACCAAGTGTCTTCTTTGCATGGCCAGAGACTCCTTCCTGCACCTTGCAGCCAACCTAGGGATTACCATCAACATCTCCATGTCCCGCTTGAACCCGACACAGACATTGGAATTTATAGGGGCCGGATGGACACCCTACAATTGAAAGTCTTTCTTACTTGAGACAGGGTCCAGAGCCTACAGCCCCATGTATCAGCGATCCTTGGCCCCAGGCTGCTAATGGTGAGTGATGTTCTCTGAGCCCTAGGCTCCATGACCGCAGCAATCTCAATTCTTCCCTGTGCACGCCTTCACATGTGGGTGCTTCAGTGGACCCTGGCAGTACAGTGGTCTTGGCTAGACCTCCCCATGGACTATCCAGTTCAAATCAGCAGAGCCTGCCAGATGTCTCTTCTCTGGTGGCACCAATCACTGGAAATCTTGGCAGGATGACCCTTCATAGCACCCACAACCCAAGCCACAGTGACCACGGACACCTTCCAGCTCAGGTGGGGGGGCACTATTTGGGGAGGATGGTCCAAGGCACGTGGTCACAGACCGAGACCAGATTGCATATCAGTGTTCTGGAGATGAGGGCAGTGCTTTTAGCATTGCAAGCCTTTCACACTGTTCTTCCCACGTGGACGATTGCAGTTCAGTCAGACAACATGTCTGTTGTCTGGTACATCAACAAACAAAGGGGAACCAGGTCTTACCCTCTTTGTCACGAGGCTATGAGAGTGTGGGAGTGGGCGATCTCCACCAGTCGGTTTCTGATTGTAATGCACATCCCGGGACGCTGCAACATTTTAGCGGACAGACTGAGTCGGGCTATTCTGATGCCATACGAATGGTCTCTGAAACAATCGATAGCAGAGGAGATCTTCCTTGCGTGGGTCAACCTTGCTGCAATCTCTTTGCATCTCCTTCCAACACGAAGTGCAGTGAGTTCTTCACTCTGATCACCTCACCAGGGGACTTCCCCAGAGATGCTTTCGTCCATGCTTAGCCTCCCGGGCTACTGTGTGCTTACCCCCTGTTACCCCTCATTCCGATGTTTCTTCAGAAAGCTTGCCAACTGGGGTGCAATGTGATCCTCATTGCCCCATTCTGGCCTTGTCAGGTGTGGTTCCCCTTCCTCTGGTCTCATGTTCTAATTCTTCCTCGGATTCTGGATCCTTGCCCGGATCTCATCTCTCATCCCTTGGCATCTTTCCGCCTGACCTGGACACCCTCAAGCTAATGGCTTGGTTGCTCCAGTTCTCCTGATTGCTAGGACTCCCGGTCTGTCATCTTTGGTAAAGACTTTTCTGGTGGCATCCTACAAAGCTTCCACTAGGAAGATTTATCACAGCAAATGGAAACGTTTCTCTATTTGGGCTTCTCAGAGGAACCTAGATCCCTTTACAACCCCGGTTCCTGCAGTGCTGGAGTTTTTGGCCAATATTTTCCAGCAAGGGGCTAGTTCCTTCACGGTAAAAGTGCAACTGGCAGCCATCTCTAATTTTCATGTCGGCGAAAATATGAATGCTCTGGCCTCTTTGAGACTGTGTAAAGCTTTTCTGAAAGGCACCTTTCTTTTACACCCTCCGGTTAAGGACTCAGTCCCTCCTTGGGACCTTACTCTAGTTCTGCAGGCATTAGTTGCTCCCCCCTTCGAACCTGCAGCATCAGTAGATTTGAAATTCTTATCCTGGAAGACAGCTTTCCTAGTGGCCATCACTTCTGCCAGGAGAGTTTCTGAGATTCAAGCCTTGTCTGCCATGCCCCTTTACTTGATCTTTCATAAAGACATGGTCTCGCTCCACATGAACCCTTCCTTCTTACTGAAAGTTGCCTCTGAATCAAATATTAATCAGACGATTAACCTGCCTGTTTTCTTTTCAAATTTTCAGAACAAGGGTGAATATAAACTACATTTGCTAGATGTTCATAAACAGCTTTGTTTCTATTTACATAGAACTAAACCCTTTCCTAAGTCTGACCAATTATTGGTGTCCTTTTCTAGACCCTTTTTGGGCAAAACCATATCCAAGGTCGTCTTAGCTAGATGGATTACACAATGTATACTGCAAGTCTATAAGGACAAAGGTCTGTCCCCGCCTGGTCCTGTTAAAGTTCATTCTACAAGATCTGTGGCAACATCTGCTGCTTTTTGGTCTAGGGTTTCACTGGATGATATCTGTGCAGCGGCGACCTGGGCAAGGTCACATACATTCATTTCTCTTTATAAGTTGGATTTGATCTCCAGAGGGAGAGCATCCTTTGGCTCTGCGGTGCTCAGGAATATCCTTCCATGAGGGCCTCCCCAGGAGTTTTGGTAAGTGGGGACTCTGTCCCACAGGTTGCAGATAAATGAAGTTAACCACTTCAGATAAAGAAGTTATGTACTCACCATAACATTCCATCTGAGTAGTTATACTTAATTTTCCGCAACCGCCCCACCCTCCTTCCCCCAAACCTGTTCTAGGTTAGTGATGTTATTGAGTTGCTGATAGTTTGGATAGTGGCAAACTCGATCTGAGGGAAGGTAGGAGATGTGAGGGATTATGGGTAAGGGGAGGAGCTTGGAGCAGATGCTTGGAAACAGTTGCCGGCTCAGATCAGATATGGATCCGAATACCCACAGGTTGCAGAAAATGAAGTATAACTACTCAGATGGAAAGTTATGGTGAGTGCATAACTTCTTTTTATGTGACAGCATGATGGAACAAGGAGTTCTCTAAGTAAGGAGAAACAGGTGGAGCTGGAGACATCTGAAGAAGAGATATGGATATGGGAAAGAAAAAGAGATTTAATGTGGTGCAATATTTATGGAAAGGAGAAAGTAAATACAGGTAAAGGCATTTGGGATGTGGAAAATTTTACAATGCAAAAAATAAGAAAACCAAGGGAGAAAGTAGAAAAGATGATTATTAAAAGAAAAGTTAAAGAAGTAGAAACTAAAGTTATGGATTACCTGCAAAGTAAAAGATTTAGTGTAGAAAATCCAACACTGGTAACATCACAGCAAGATGGAACAGTGAGTCCCCAAATTAAGGAGAAACATGTGGAACAGGAAGCATCTGATAAGTTACCACATGAAGATACTTTGAAGCCTTCATTAGGAAACCAGCACAAAAGTTCAGCTGGAGTTGCACAGCAAGGGAAGGAACAGGAAACGATGGCAACTCTGACACAGTCAGTGTTGTATGCAGCTAAAGAGAATATGTCACAGGAAGATGTTCTGAAACTTTCTGAAGAATGCCTACAAGAAACAGAGAATAAAGACTGCCCTCAGTTTAGAAGAAAAAGATCTAAGGGAACAGCTGCTTGATTTAATAGAGATGGATAGACATATTAAGATTGATAAAAGAAATAGATTACAGAAAGTCAATAACACAAAATGTTAGAAGACTAATAAAATACATGAACACAGTAATCAAGACTATTAACAGAAATTCATGTGATATAACAGAAATAAATAAAATATATTACTGTGCAGCTAAATTAATAACAGATAAAAGTCTTACCACAAAAATACAGGGCAATAACGGAAAGGAAGGGAAGAAATCAAATGCCATCATGAAAGTATCAAATAGAGAAAACTTCAAAGCAATTAAGAGTAAAAAGTGTTACAATTAGAAAAGTGCAGACGAGTGTACAGATCAGCAAAAATACTTAGAAAGATAGATATGATAAAAGCAATGTGCAGTATTAGAACAGGCCAGGATCTATTATACACTATCGCAAATAATAAACAAAAGATATTGGCACAGGCAGAAAAAA
Organism: Protopterus annectens; assembly: GCF_019279795.1. NCBI lineage: Eukaryota > Metazoa > Chordata > Ceratodontiformes > Protopteridae > Protopterus > Protopterus annectens. The sequence continues at coordinate 1,630,587,899 of NC_056725.1, forward strand.
AACTTAGAAGATGTGCAGATAAATATAAAGGAAAAGTACAAAATAAGCAGTTCATTAATGTTCCAAAAATGTTTTGTAGAGAATTGGGAAACAAAGCAAAAGGAATAGAAACCCCACCAAAAAGAAGAAATAGAAACATTTTGGAGAAATATCTGTGAAGACCCTGTGGAACATAACAAGGATGCTGAATGGACAGAAGCAAAAGAAGAAGTAAGAAGGTCAAATGTATAGGATATGAAATGGGATGAAGCAACAGCCAGAGAAACTGAAATACAGTTTAAGAAAAGCTCCTAAATGGAAAACCCCAGGCCCAGATGTATTATCTAACTTCTGGTTAAAAGTATTAACATTGTCACATGAAGATTTAGCCCTGAGAAGAACTACATATATGTGCACCCTGAACAGACACCAACCTGGTTAACAATAAGAAACACAATATTTCTTCTTAAGAGTGAATCTGTAAGCTATCTTAAAAACTACAGACCAGTAACATGCCTTCCAATGATGTATAAACTATACACTGAAAATGATCCTGACAAGAGTTTATAGTCATTTAGAAAAACACTCAATAATGACAGAACAAAAAGGTAACAAAAGGAAGTCATATTGAAAAAAGGATCATTTGTTGTTAAAGACATAATGGAGAATTGTACAAAGGGAAACAATGTAACTGTGGCATGGATAGATTACAACAAAACATTTGATAGTGTCCCACATTCATGGATAAAGGAGTACGTACTTACTGATGTACAAGATGCACCTTACATTGAACAATTACATTACAGTGACCATGAAACAGTGGCAAACCACTTTGCAGCTAAGCCATAATAAAGGACAGATTATTACCCCAGGGATAAAAATTCAAAGGGGGATATTCCAGAGTGACTCTCACCATTGCTCTTTTGTCTAGTGACTGTCACCATTGCTCTTTTGTCTTGCCTTTAACCCATTACGCTGTCTACTTAACAGATTAGGTCATGGTTACATTTTGGCTCCCAGACAACAACAGTGTGTAAAGACTTCTCATTTTCTTTTTGTGGATGATTTAAAACTGTATAGTTCATCAGAGGTGAAGCAAAAAGCACAACTGGAAGTGGTCAAAACTTTCTCAGGTGATATAAGAATGTAATTTGGTCTTGATAAACATGCAAAAGCAACATTTAAAGCAGGAAAGCTGTAGCATAAAGAAAATATCAGTCTGGAACAGGAATGTAATATAAAGGAATTTGAGCAGGAAGGAGTGTATAAACATTTGGGAATTGCTGAATGATCGACAATAAAACATGAATAAATGCAAACAAAACTCAATAAAGAATATTTTAGAAGGCTGTAAATAATACTGAAAACAGCCCTGACATCTAGCAACAAAGTCCAGGCTATAAACCAATTTGCTTTTCTTGCTCTAACTTAAACAGTTTTGAAGTGACTGACTGGCCCCAAAATGTATGGGATCAGCTGGACAGGAAAACAAGAAAAATGCTTCATGCATTTCAAATGATATATAAAAATCAGTATATACCAAGATTATATATTCCCCATTCTGAAGGGGTAAGTGCCTCCTTGAAACTGAGTTCATGTAAAAATCTGCAATCATAGGACTGCATACATATCTGCTGACATCATCAGATCCAAATATAATGAAAGTTGTTTTTTCAATAATGTTTATTTTTATTTTTACATTAATAAAAGTCACAGATAAAAACCATCTTACAACATGACCGTATATATATATATATATATATATATATATATATATATATATATATATGTTATACATTGATGTCAGTACCACAGGATATAGGTTGTACAACATATCTGTTTACATTATGTACATAGATGCTTTCACTGTTAATTCCACAGTTATACAGATAGTATATACATTCATAATATCTGAACTTGTATTTGTTCTTCGGTTCCATTAGAGTGTATTTCTAAGTTGCTGTGTGATGAATTATGCTAATATGATATTAAAGGTTTGTTCCCAAATTTCTCTGGATTTCATGTTTTTATTTCTTTTATCTATTACTATTTTATGAGCTCAAAGGTGTTGTATAGCTACTTGTTTAAAACCCTCCCAAGAGATATTTATCATATCTAGACATTTAAAAGCTATATACAGTTTCATTAGTATGAAGATTGTTAAAAGTGTATTTGCTTGTTTTCTTGGTATGTTGGGTGGGAGAATGTGTAATAGAGTGAATTCCCAAGTTAATGTTGATGTTTGATAATCATTTTTTTGTAATTGTACCTTGAGAGAGTTCCAGAGTTTATAGACACATTTACAGCTCCAAAATGCATGGATTAAGTCAGCTATCTCGTCCTTACAGTGTGGGCAGAAAGGCAATTTTGGTGTGTTAAATTTGTGTAGGATTGCAGGTGTAAAATAAGCATTATTATTGATCATGAGCTGAGTGTATGCTAACTTTTTGAGGGGTATAATCTTCAGTGTTAGATTGATTGTCTGGCTTATTTGCTAATCATCTATGGATGGTTTAATTTTTCTCCAGTAGTTAGAGAAGAGGAGGTCTTTCTGGTATTTGATTTAATTTATTATTTTATATGAATTAGTAATAGTTTTCTTTGTTGTGATAATAGTTGTCCAAAACCTGCTACTAGTTTCTATGTCACTGTTGGTCATAGTAGCATTTTGGAGGTACTGGAACACAGTTCTTTGATTTGTCTTAGGATTGTTATATGTGATTTAGGGAGGTTTAAGTTGGTCCTCATTTCTTGTATTGAACAAAGGATAAATATCTTGGATTGTTTTATCTTTCAGTCTGGGAAAAAGGACTAAGTTCAGCATCTTATTGTTTATTTTTAAATTTGGGTTTTTATGAAGGGGTTGCAGTATTGTCGTGGCTTGTCCAAGGTTCAAGAATTGAAAGTGTTTTTGCGCTAAGTTGATAGAATGTTTTAAGGGCTCTATAATGTTATAAGTTTGTATTTCTTTCTGCTTCAGGAATGGAAGTGCTTTGGGATTGAAACCTAGAGCTTTAATATTTCTATAATAGATTGTCACCCAAAGAGGAGACCAATTTTTCATTGACAGGTTATGTTCAGCTATTCTTAATATTCTGTTAGTGTTAATGATCGAGTAGTACATTTTAAAATCTGGTAGATTTAGTCCTCCTTTGCTTTTGTAGAGGGTTAATTTTGGATAGGAGATTCTGTTTTTTTTTTGGGTTCCCATATAAATTTTGCTAGGCATGTATGAATTTGTTTGAAGAATTTATTATGTATTATTGTCTGCGATGTCATGAATATATACATTAGTCTAGGTAAAATGTTCATTTTGATTATTGATACTTTGGCCGAGAATGGTAGTTTTAGGTTGTTCCATCTTTTACAGTCTTGCATTATATTTTGCCATTTAAGGTTTACATTGTGTTGGTAGAAGTCTTTGTTATTCTGGAAAAAGGTGATTCCCAGGTATTTAGTTTTTTCTTTTATTTTTATTGTGTTTAACAATGGTATTAGTGAGATGAGTTTGGGTGTTTTTAGGGGGAAAATATTAGTTTTAATGAGGTTAGACATAGTCAAGAAATATTCAATTGCAGTTATTATTTTGTTTATATCTGAATTTGGTGTAGTGCAGTATATGTTCAGATCATCCTCAAATGCAGTGAGGTATATTTTGAAGTTGTGTGTGTTGATGGAGGATTGTGGTATGTGTTTTGTTTAATGTATAGAAAGAGTGGTTCTAGGTATAGGTTAAACAGGAAGGGTGATAATGGGCATCCTTGTCTTGTTCCATTTTTTATTAGAATCCTATTTGACCAAGTTTTATGTATATATAGAGATGTGTATGGGTTGCTATATAGAGTTTGGATGATTTGAATGAAGTTATTGGGTATATTAAAGTAGGGTAGTATAAATATAATGAAAGTTTTGAAACATGAAGAGAACAAGTCTAAGATGACTTCCCTGCTCAGTGTAGCAGAAGCATATCGGTTTCAAGCGGGAATGGAAGCCAAACCAGAACTAGACAAAAATCAGGCAGCAACTGAAAGTGCCAAAAAACAAAAGAAAGAATATAAGGAAAATTATCAGATGAGATGGCAAGAAATGTGGAAAAGACATAAATATAGTTGCAAGTATAGAAAACACCTGGAGCTACCTCATTTCAATCAGGATATGATGCAGGAATGGTTAAGGAGGTGAATTTAAACTAAAAGATGAAAGGTTAATATTGGCTTCCCAGGACTGTGAACTATGTACACATTGGTTTACAAAGTCCATTGAGCATATGGGGGAAACAGACAAATGCAGGTTCTGTAAAACAGATCATGAAACAGTGACACATTTTGTTTCTGGGTGTGATACATTAATGGCAGATGGCCTGTAAACTGCAGTGCATAATAATGTGGCAAAACTGTTGCATTGGGGATTGTGCAAACATTACAATACTGAAGTAGCTGAGAAGCACTGGAAACATGAGCCACAAAGCATTATAGAGAATGATGAAGTTTATAAACAGTTCAAAAAATAGATGTGAGAAAACCAAGATATAGTAGCCCATGAAAAGAAGACAAAAGTAGCACTGATCATTGACTTTGCCACACCCAGTGATTACAGTGTCTTATGTACAGAGAGACACAAAGTTATAACATAATAGAATTTGCCAGCAGAACTGAAGGCAGTGTGGAAGAAGGATACCCAGACAGTTCCAATAGTAACAGTGGGAGCAATAGGTTTCACAAAAAAAGAATTTACAATTGTATTTAGATATGCTACCGATACATGTAACTCCGTATAAATTGCAGGAGTCAGTTCTGGGCATGTTGTAGGTGCAGCGATGAGCACTTTCAGATAACATCAAAGACTGAAACTATATTAATTTCATGAACATTAATCATACTTTGACTTTGGATTGTGGTCCATTCCCATCATGGTACTAAAAACCCAAAAGACTTGTTGAAATTAAACTATGGCTACTGCAGTAGGGATCCATATGAAGACCATAGTACAGTTGTATAGGAAAACTTACCATAACAGTAGACATTTGAATGAAACTGTTTCAGTAGCCTCTCCCTCCCTTCATCCCCTTGTTTTGTGCGTTTTTTAAGTCAGTGTGTGTACCACTGTACCATTTGTGACATGTTTAACTTGAGGGCTATTGCAGACAGGAGGAATATATTAGTCTTCAAAGGGTTATTACCCTCCTTCAATTTCTTCTACCTGTGGGGATCAAACCCTCAGCAAATCATCCAAGGCTCCATCAGAGCATAGAAAACGATTTCCAACTAAGTCACCGAAGACTTCTTCATCCTAGGAACCTTAACAAAAGACACAGAGACCATCGGATTCAATTTTGTCGGATCTGAAGGGAAAAAACTTCAAATCCTAAGTCTTTGGATTTGATAGTTATTTCAGGCAGATTGACTGCTGAACCTAAGGATCCAAAACTATTGTATATGACTTCTGGTACTACTTATATGCCAAGAACTCGCTCACCCAAGTTTGTTGTCAACCCTCTTTTTCCTCCGCTCCATTTTCCCCTCATGCAAACATCAAGGAAACACTCCAAACCTCTATCCACTATCTCATCTGTCATGTCCTCCAGGAGTCTTTCTGAAGTTGAAGTGGATAGGATGATAAGAAAGTTCCTCAGAGCTGAGATCCAGATGGGGTTTATACCGGTTCTGTCTCACATTGGATTCATGAGCCTTCCTGCCACCTTCCGTACAGTTGTATCACCTTCTCTGATCTCTCCTTTGGTTTTGGAGCCCCAGGATCCAAGAGTTCCAAGAATACCACTGTCAGAGATGAAGAGAATTACATCTTCAACCCCACTGTTTTCCCTGACCAGTTCTGCTCTAATTGCCTCAGATAGGTTTGAGTCTAGGAGCTGAAGCACTGGTGTCAGATTGGTGGGGCTGTGATGATGTTGGATCCGTCCATTCCCCTCAGAGCCTCAGTGCTAGATAGCTTGGGTCCAGCTCCCTCCTCAAGGCATGGATTCAGACAAAGTCATGGTTTGCCTACTTTGGAAGTCTCTGCTCCTGTGGGGTCGGCCATGGCTTCTTCTGGCCCATCAGCATTCAAGGTTGTAGAGAAGGTAGTCTCTCATTCAAAAGATCCAGTCTGTCATACGTCCTCAGATCCTACAGATTTTCCCCCTATGTTTCTGAGCTCTGATCCTATCAGACTTACTTCTCAGAGACAGCCAGGACCAACTAGCAGGAAGTTCCCATAGAGGAGCAACCCCTCTCTTTGGACACCTCCTCAGAGCATCCCACTGAGGATATTCACTGAAAGAGAATGTGTAAAGGGAGACACATAGATTCCCCCTTGGAATCTCTCACTGAAGATACTGACTTCAATGAAGGGGAAGGGGTCCCTCAGATCACCACCTGATGATGTCTCATTTGGAGAAATTTTGGAGATAACTTAAACAGAATGGTGATTTGACTGGTCCACAGATAATCCTTCCCTTGAGGAGTCAGAATTTCTGGCAGTGCTGGCCTTTCTACATCTTGGGTGACTCCCCCAGCTGATGAGCTTTTCGACCTAGTCTCTTGACAGGTGTAGAAGGATCTAGATTCTTTTGAACCAATGCCATGTTGCCTGGATAAAATTTTTGCTCCTCCAAAAAATAAGCCTCAGTGGAACAAAGGAGTCCATGTAGATGTAATGGCTGTGTCAGCAGCCACCAAGGAGCCAGCAGAATAAAGCTCCTCTGTCTACCCCCCAACAGAGAATCCAGGACACTGGAAAGGTTTGGAAAGCATTGATCTGAAGTAAGGAAAGCCGTCAAGCCGACAAAAGCACCCCAATAGCAGTTCACTTTGCTTAATACGAACAGTAACGCAAAAAAGACCATGTATAAACACTTTTATTGTACACAATACACACGCGTTTTCGTCCCTACACTTAGGACTTCATCAGATAAAAACAAAGCAAACCATTTCCACTTATATATTGAATTACAAATTAATCAACCTATAATAACAGTCTCAATTTATTCAAAATGAACCAATCCCTTTTCACTCATCTTCTCATAAATATTCATAAGTTATGTTCATTAATGACTAATATCTTTGTATAACCTTATGTAAATTAATCTATGAAGCATCTTAAAATATCATTTTTCTGTTTTCATAACATCTTTAGAACTTTTATACCTTATTAAAAATCCATTGTTAATTCTTGTGTTACTAACAACTATTATCTGAGTGTTTGCTGATGCTAATAAGCTCCCTCTAGTGTCCAAATCCTGCAATGACTTATAATAAATCATATGTTTGTGTTATAATCTTTAAATATAAATAATGATAATAATAAATATAACAAATATCATATACTTATAAAAATTGATCTATAAAATGTTGTTAAAAAATATTAAATATTGTAAAATATTGAATATTATAAAGTATAAAACCTATTATGTCCTTATCTCTAATAAATACAACCCAGAATAAAAACTTCTTCATACTTTGTTAGCTTTTAATTTTAATAAAGGTCCAATGGAAATAGTTTCATTGAGTCCAGGTTTCCTACTAGCATCAAGGTAAACCTGCCACCACAACTCTCTACTTTCCAATATTTCTTCCCATGGACCCCCCCGGCATCCTGTTTTACGACTTTCCTCACTTGGATTATTGGTCTTTTTTTCGGATTGCTACACAGAGTAATTGATCTGAAGTAGTTACTTCATTTGCTCTGCAGCCTATGGGTATCGATCCGATCTCGGATCCGAGCCGGCAGCTTCACAAGCTACAAGATCCGAGCTCCTAGCTCCTCCCCCTACCCATAATCCCCTGCCACTAACTGTATTACCTCAGATCATTTTTGCCGCGGCTGAAGACAGCTACTTTTTGAGGAGCTCCTTAGCTAAATTGGTGAGACTGTTTCTTTTTCTCTTAGAGAAAAGCTTTTTCTCAGAATTTGATTGTTGTGTGTTTGTTTAGTGTCCCTATAGACAGTATAGTTAATTAAATAGTTTTTTTTGTGTAGCAGTGTTAGTTTTCTGTGTCTACCCCTCCCCCACTTAGTGTTTGGGTGTGTGGGTATTTGTGGTAATGGCTGAAGGGTCCAAGGCCATTTTTTCAAAATGTACTGTGTGGCCATAAGCTTTCTCCTGCTGATGGCCACACTTAGTGCTTTTATGACTGGGGGTGGCCCATTTATCAACGGCTTGCCAAATCTGTGCAGCCTTTAACCCCCGGGCACTTAGGGACAGGAAGAATAAGCTGATCCTGGCGGGCTTGCTCCGCCAGGATTCGGCTGCTTCTTCCTCCCCCTCCAAGGCTCAGGCTGTCTCCTCAGCCCCAGTGCCTTCTGCTCCCGCTGCTCAACCGGGGACTCAACCTCCCGCTTTGGGTTTGAGTTTGGGGGATTCTGGTGCCTCTTCCTCTAAAGAAAAGAGGCACAAAGATAAGGAGAGACACAGGTCTCAAAAAAGGCGGGCTGAGACTCAACCCTCAGCCCCGCCATCTAAGCTGGCTAGCTCTCCCTCGAGGGTTTCCGGATCCTCCCCCTCTCGGCACCGTTCACCTCGTTTTTTTGCCGGAGCTGGAGGGGGAGTACCGGTCTCCCTCGAGGTCATCGAGGCGACCCTCCCGGCCTGCCTCGACGACTTCCTCCAGGTCGACCAGGAGCCTCACCGACGCAGATATGGATCGGATGATGCGTCGATTCTTGCAGACCCAAATGCAGATGGGGGTGCTTTTGCCTCCCCCCACAAGGGGGGGGGGAGTGCGGCCTCTGTCTTCTCTCCGATCACTCCTTCTCCAACCCGTTTTCAGGTTTTGGAGTCATCGGATCCGGGCCCTTTCGGAGCCGGGGATTCATGGGCGCCGATAGCTCCGGTCTCTTCGATGCCGACCATGCCCACAAGTATTTCGGATCCGAGTTCTCGGGGCCGAGGGCCGAGTGTCGGATCCGGGGGATTTGATGTGTCTTCAGCGCTGTTGAGGTCGGAGCACACTTCTCTCTCGGATCCGACCACATTGGCTCCGACTCCGGTCCCTACCTCGAAGCCGAGGAGATTGCTCTCGGAGCCTGGGGAGAGTAGCTCTCCTTTGGCTTTTGAGGTAGTGGAGAGGGTGCTGTCGAGGTCCTCCAGGTCCCCAGTCCGGGCTTCGGATCCTCCCGCACCCCCGCTGCATATGGGTCTATCCTCCGTCATCCGTCCATTGGGACAGCCTGCCCAAGCCCTCCAGCCGGTTCCCGTGGAGGAACAGGAAGCCATTGACGAGCCCTCTTTGGACAGTCCCACCGAGGAGGTCCCTCTTAAATGGAGTTGTAAAAGAAGGCACCTGGACTCCCCTGAGTCCATCACCACAGACACGGATTTGGATGAAATGGAAGGTTCCCCAAGATCACCCCCAGAGGATGTCTCCTTCGGAGACATCATGGAGATGTTGCATATTAGAGGGGGGTGGTCTGCCCAAAAACCTTCTGCGGATGAATCCGTGTTCCTGGAGGCATTTGAGGCAGGCCCTTCTACCTCCTGGGTGTCCCCTCCGGCTGACCCCCTGGTAGACCTTATTACTACCAGGGTGTGGAAGGAGCCTGACACCGTGGAGCCAATCCCGAGATGGCCCAACAAAGTCCTTAGCCTCCCATCAGATAGACAGTCGTGGGCCAAGGGGTCTCCGGTCGATGCCATGTTGGTGGCGGCTGCCATGAAGAGAGAACTCGCCCAAGAGAGTTCTTCGGTCCACCCGCCAGATAAGGAATCTTGGGCGCTGGACCGCATTGGGAAGCGGATGTTTGCTTCAGCGACCTTCTCTGTGAGGTTGCTGAATTTTATGGCACATACCATTAGGCTACAGCGAGACTAGATTAAGGAATACGCTGCAGCCCCCCCGAAGTCCATGTCGGTCGAGGACAAGAATGTGTTTTCGACTCGTATGGCCATTCTAAAGTCCATATCTAACACGTCCATGCAGCTACTCTCTCATGCAACGTAGGGAGCCGCTAGGGCCAGCGGAGCTGGGGTCGTCTTGCGGCGTCACGCTTGGCTCCGCCTTTGCGATTTCACGGAACCCTTCAAGGCGTCCTTCACGAATGCGCCCTTTGACGGGTCTTCGCTTTTTTGGTAAGACCGTTCGCGAAACGCTGGTCCAAAGTGAGAAGGACGGGAAGACGCTGTCTGCCGTCGGTGTCCACTTCTCTAATGCTCAACGATCCTTCTTAAGGAATCAGAGGGGACAAAAGAAGCTGTGGTTCCGCAAGTCTCAGCAATCCTATCCAGCTTCGGACCCCTCGTTCTCCAGAGGCAGAGGAGGACAAGGTGGACGCCGGCCCAGAGGCAGAGGGGGGCCGCGTAATTTCGGGTCTAGAGAGCCTTTCTCGGACAGACCCGCGCAGCAGCCCTGAGGGCTTACCCGACTGTCCATCTCTGGAGGCAGTTGACAGAGCATCTGTCAAATTGGGAGTCCATTATGACAGATCGATGGGTGCTCCGCGTCATATCCAGAGGTTACTCCATTCCCTTCCTAAGCCTTCCCCCTACAAGCAGACGCCTCCCCGATGTTCCACCCGATCAAAGGGAGACAGCAGCTTCAGAGGTTTCGAAGTTGCTAAGAAAAAGAGCCATCCAGCCCGTCTCCCCAGATCAGTCCAGATTGGGTTATTACTCCAGGTTCTTTTTAGTGCCAAAGAAGACGGGGGACCTAAGACCCATCCTAGACTTGTCCGCTCTGAACCTGTTCATCCCCAAGGAAAAATTCCAGATGGTCACACTTCAATCAATTCTCCTCTTGCTGCAGGAGAACGACTGGATGTGCTCTATAGACCTCAAGGATGCGTACTACCACATATTGATGGACAGACGATCCAGAAGGTTTCTCCACTTCTGGCTGGGAGCCAGTCATTATCAGTTCAGGGTTCTTCCGTTCGGCCTCACCTCAGCCCCCAGGGTGTTCACCAAGGTCATGGCAGTGGTTGCAGCCCACCTGAGACTTCAGGGCATTCAGGTTTTCCCATACCTAGATGACTGTCTCCTTACTGTCGCCAACAGGCATCAACTCTGCATTGCAAGAGATTACGCTCTGACTCTTGCCCAGAGTCTAGGCATCTCAGTGAATCTTCAAAAATCCTTCCTTCACCCCGTACAAGTCTTAGAGTTCATAGGGGCCAGATTGGATACCCGTGCTTCTCAAGCCTTTCTGACGTCGGACAGGCTGAGCAGCTTGTCACTTCAGGTGCTTACTCTTCTTCAGAACCAAGCTCCTGCGGTGGAGTTAGTCCTGAGGGCACTAGGGTCTATGGCAGCGGCAATCGGTCTATCCCTTCATGCATGACTGCGAATGCAGGTTTTACAATGGATCCTCCAGGTTCAGTGGTCGCTATTACTCCACCCGTTAAGCTCCCCGATTCCACTGAGCAGAGTTTTCAGGGATTCCCTTCTTTGGTGGCTTCACTCTCGACAGCTGAGGCAAGGGAGACCCTTTGTGATTCCCTCACCCCAAGCCACGTTGACCACGGATGCTTCTCGCCTCGGGTGGGGGGGGCATTGTTCGGGCAGAACTGTCCTAGGCACGTGGACTTCCCTAGAGACCACTCTGCATATCAGTGTCCTAGAGATGAGGGCGGTGCTTCTAGCATTGCAAGCTCTCCACGACCTTCTTCCTCTGGGGACTATTGCAATCCAGACAGACAATATGTCGGTAGTCTGGTACATAAACAAACAGGGGGGAACCAGGTCTTATCCCCTTTGTCGAGAAGCTATGAGAGTGTGGGAATGGGCGATATCCACCAACCGCTTTCTAGTAGCAACGCACATTCCGGGACGGCCCAACATATTAGCGGACAAACTGAGTCGGATAATTCTCACTCTGTACGAGTGGTCTCTCAATCCATCAGTTGCGAAGCAGATCTTCCGCAAGTGGGGTTGGCCTCGCTGCGATCTTTTTGCTTCTCTATTAAACATAGAATGCAGTGAGTACTTCGCAATACTTCCCCCCGAGGGGGAGACTCCCAGAGATGCTCCTGTTCATGCTTGGCCTCCCGGTCTTCTTTATGCTTACCCTCCCCTTCCACTTATGACGAAGTTCATACAGAAAGCCTCTCGGTTGGGGAGTAGAGTTATCCTCATAGCCCCATTCTGGCCTCACCAGATCTGGTTCCCATACCTGCGGTCTCACAGTTTAACTCCCCCTTGGATACTGGAACCCATTCCAGACCTGATTTCACATCCCGCAGGATGTCAAACCCCGAACCTGGTAAACCTCCAGCTTGCGGTTTGGTTGATCCAGTTCCACTGATGGCTAGGACTCCCGGTATCTCATCACCAGTGAAGGCCATTCTGGTAGCGGCTCATAAGCCGGCTACCAGGAAAATATATAATAGCAAGTGGAAACTCTTCTCCATCTGGGCAACAGACAAGGGCCTGGATCCTTTTACAGTTCCTATTCCAACAATCCTGGACTTCCTGTCGCTGATTTTTTGGCAGGGAGCAAGTGCTTCTATGGTTAAGGTGCAGTTAGCAGCCATTTCCCATTTTCATGTGGGAGATGGACTGGGATCATTGGCATCCACAAAGTTATGCAAAACTTTCTTGCGAGGCATCTTTCTCTTGAAACCTCCTGTGAAAATGGTGGTGCCCCCATGGGATTTGACACTAGTCTTGCAAGCCCTGACGAGTCCACCCTTTGAGCCTGCAACCTCGATTCCTTTAAAATTCTTGTCCTGGAAAATGGCTTTCTTGGTAGCTATTACTTCTGCTAAGAGGGTTTCGGAACTCCAAGCACTGTGTATGAAACCCCCTTATCTCATTTTTCACAGGGATAGAGTGTCTCTCAGGACTAACCCGTCTTTCTTACCTAAGGTGGCTTCGGAATCAAATATCAATCAATCAATCAATTTGCCCGTGTTCTTTCCAAATTTTCAGAATAAGGGAGAGTACATATTGCACAGACTGGACGTACACAGGCAACTATATTTTTACTTGTACAGAACTAAAGATTTTCGCAAGTCTGATCAGTTGTTTGTGTCCTTTGCAAAATCAGCCAGGGGAAGGGCCATTTCTAAAGTGACCCTAGCAAATTGGATTTGTCAATGTATAGTTCAGGGGTATGTATCTTCAGGCAAACCAGCTCCTATGGGAAAACACGCTCATTTTACCCGGTCCATCGCCACCTCAGCAGCTTTCTGGTCCAGGGTTCCTTTGGACAACATATGTTCAGCAGCTACCGGGTCCTCTTCTCATTCGTTCATTTCTCATTATAAACTGGATATGATATCGAGAAGTAGGGCTTCTTTTTGCTCCGCGGTGCTTCGGAATATCCTTCCATAAGGCCACCCAGGTTTATTGTCTAGGTAGCTGGGGACTCTGTCCCACAGGTTGCAGAGCAAATGAAGTAACTACTTCAGATAAAGAAGTTATGTACTCACCATAACGTTCCATCTGAGTAGGTACTTCATTTGACTGCAACCGTCCCCCCCTGCCATCCCCCTAACCCTTTTTTGGGTTTTTCTGGTCACCTGAAATATTGCTGTCTTGAGGTTAGGTCTTCAGTATACCTCTGTCGAGGTTATGACTTAGATTGGGCAAAATCGATCTGAGGTAATACAGTTAGTGGCAGGGGATTATGGGTAGGGGGGAGGAGCTAGGTGCTCGGATTTTGTAGCTTGTGAAGCTGCCGGCTCAGATCCGAGATCGGATCCGATACCCACAGGTTGCAGTCAAATGAAGTACCTACTCAGATGGAACGTTATGCTGAGTACATAACTTCTTTTTTCCTTCAGCGACCTTTGCCTTGAGGTCCATTAATTATCTGGCGCACTTTACAAGACTGCAGAGAGATTTGACCAATAAACTCTCAAAATCTCTTTCGGAGTCCATGTCTGCAGAGGATTATAAAATATCATCCTCACAGCTGGCCACTCTTTTATCTATTTCCATTGTGTCCATGAGGTTGATTTCTCATGCAGCAGAAGACACCTCACTGGCTGCCTGTTCAGGCATTGCCGTAAGGAGACATGTCTGGATGCAGTTATGTGATTTTGTGGAGCCTTTCATGTCTTCTTTCATCAGTGATCCTTTTGATGGAAAATCCTTGTTTTGCTCCTCTGTGAAAGAAGCTCTTTCCCACAGTGAACAGGAAGGAAAAACTCTCTGCTTTAGAGATTTGCTTTTCTATCCCTCAATGATCCTTTTCAAGGAATCAAAGAGAAGGCAAGAAAATGCGGTTCCATAAATCCCAGGGATCTTTTCAGGATTCACATGGAGACAACTTCTTCAGAGGCAGAGGAGGAAGTTCGAATGGAAGACGCAGTCCTCATGCAGAGGAGGCCCGCAAAATCAGGGTTTCCCAGATTACTTTCCAGATAGAGCCTTTCAGCACTCCTAAAGGGCCGCCTGACTGCTTGTCTCTGGAGGCAGTTAGGGGATGCTTGTCCTTGCATCCAGAAGCCTGGGCTGCTATAGCAAAATATTCTTGGGTGCTAAAAATAATATCCAGAGGTTACTTTATACCATTTTACCAAATGCCCATTTCCCAAAAGAAGAACACTTCTTAACATTCCACCCAACCAGAGAGAAGCTGCAGCACAATAAATTTAGATGCTGCTGGATAAAAGAGTCATCCAGGAGGTCCCATCCCATCAGAGAGGATTCAGAACTTACTCAAGATTCTTTTTAGTGCCAAAAAAGATAGGGGACCTGAGACCAGTTTTGTATCTAAGCAATCTGAACAAATATGTGAGGAAATCGTAGCTCTCAATGGTCACAGTTCAGTCTGTTCTACCTCGTTTACACAGGGATGAATGGATGTGCTCAGTCGATCTACAGGATGTCTGCTATCACATCAAAATAAACAGATGCTCCTGAAGACACTTTCACTTTTGGTTGGGAGCTTGTCACTATCCTTTCAGAGCCCTACCCTTTGGACTTACCACAGCCCCCAGGAGGTTTACCAAGTGTATGGCAGAAGTACAGCTGACATGAGACTGCAAGGATTCTGACTATTTCCATGCTTAGACAACTGGCTCCTCACCACCCCATCTCCTAGAACAGTCCAGAGACGTTTTACTCCAAATTTGCTAATCATTAGACATTACAGTCAACATTTCCAAATCCAAACTGCTACTGGTACAGAGCCTGGAGTTTATTGGTGCTCATCTAAACAGAATAAGTCAGATTGTTTCTCTACCTCCTCATCATATATGTACAATCAAGTCCCAGGTTCATTAAATTCTTTCTCATCCTGCTTTCCTGCCAGACTTGTTCTTCAGACCCTAGGTTCCATGGCAGCATCTATAGTATTAGTCCCATTAGCACATTACAGTATGCATGTCTTCAATGGACTCTAGCTGTTCAGTGGTCTGTTCTTCGATAGCCCATATCCTTGCCAGTCAAATTTATTCTGGTATGCAAAAAACGTATCCGCGGGCAGAGCCAGTCAGATGACATTTACTTAGGTAGCCCCCTTGTTCTGTCTCCCCCAGTAGCCACAGTGACCACAGACGCGTCACAACTGGGCTGGAGGGGGCATTTTTTGGGAAGGATGGTCCACGGCACATGGTCCCCCCAAAAGATACATTTGCATATCAGTGTCCTGGAGATTAGAGCAGTCCTATTAGTATTGCAAGCTTTTCAGGATGTTCTCCCTCTAGGGACCATTGCAATTCAAACCAACAACATGTCTGTTGTCAGGTACATCAACAAACAAGGGGGACTCAATCTTCCCCCTTCTGCCAAGAAGCTATGAAAGTGTGACAATGGGCGATCTCCTCCATCCACTTTCTAGCAGCAAGCACATTCCAGGTAAATCCAATGTACTAGAGGACAAACATAGCAGGTCCATTCTGATGTCTCACAAGTGGTCTCTCAATCAATCAGTGGTGAAGAAAAGTTTCCATAGTTGAGGCCAACCTTACTGCGATCTTTTTACTTCTCCCATCAGCAACAAATGCAGCAGGTACTTTGCCCTGTTCCCATCAGGGTGAATCACCAAGAGATGCTCTAGTGCATGTTTCCCCTTCAGTCTCCTTTACACCTATTCCCCAGTACCCCTGATTCCAAAATTCTTACAGAAAGCCAGTCAGATGAGGAGATTGGTTATCCTCATTGCTCCATTTTTAGCCTCACCAGGTCTGGTTCCCCTTCCTTTGGTCTCATTTTCGTTATCCTCCTTTGATACTGGACCCCAGTATCTTCTGTCACATTCCTTGGGGATAAAACATTCCAATATTCCAGCCCTCAAACTAACCACATAGTTTCTCCAGTTCCATTATTAGCTAGATAGCCCAGGCTTTCTTACCCAGTTCATGAATATACTTTTGTCCTTCCAGAGGGATTCCTCTAAAAGGATTTACAAGAGTAAATGGAAAAGATTCCTAATTTGGGCCCTGAAAAATGACATTGATCCTTTTACTGCCCACGTTTTTTCTGTAATTGAGTTTTTAGCTTCTCTTTGTAAAGAAGATGCTAGTTTTCCCACAATGAAGATACAGTTGGCAGCCGTATCATTATTTTCACTCAGGAGACAATGCTTCTTGCTTGGCTGATTGCAAGTTGTGTATGGCTTTTCTAAAGGGCACCTTCCTGCTCAAATCTCCAATTAAAGATCCGTCACCTCCTTGGGATGTAGCAGTAGTACTTCAAGGCTTAACTCAACAACCCCCTGAACCTTCAACAAAAAACAACTTATAATTCCTGTCTTGGAAAACAGCATATCTGAAGTAGGAGAATTCATTTGTCAGCAACCTGTGGGTATGGATCCGATATCGGATCCGAACCGTCATGGTTTATCCAGCTATGGATCCGAGCTCCTAGCTCCTCCCCTCACCCATAATGCCCTGCTCCTCCTATATGACCTCAGATCTAATTTGCCGTGTTCATGGTGACAGCTGGATTTTGAGCTCCTGTCAGCTAAGTGTTTTTTTGGTGTTTCCATATACATTTTCTGTCAGAAAATTATATATTTGTGTGAAAGTTGTAGGTTTTCCCTCTTTTGAGATAGTTTTTGGTTAATTTGGTTCATTTTTAGTATCCCTCCCCTCGCTGGTACGTAGCTGTGTGCTTGTGGCTTCTTTGGGGCCTTCTGTGTGAGTGGTTGTTTTAAGTTAATTTACTTTAACTTCTTTAGTTTAAAAAAAAAAAAAAAAAAAAAATGTCTGAGGCCCCAAAGGCGATATTTTCAAAATGCTCCAAGTGTGGCCATAAGCTATCCCCTGCTGATGGCCACACTCGGTGCGTTCGATGCCTTGGGGTTGAACACCTCACTTCTGGGTGTTCAATCTGTGCAGGGTTCAACCCCAGGGCATTGAAGGAGCGGAGGTCAAAGCTGGTCTTGGCGGGCCTTTTGCCCCCGGACTCGGCTTCGGCCTCTGCCCCGTTGGTAGTTACCGCTCCGGTGGTTCCTGCCGTGCCTGCTCCCCCTCCTCCTCCCGGGATTCAAACTCCCTCTATGGGTTCGGAGGAGAGGGAAGCCAGGAAGAAGGACCGGAGAGAGAAGCACCACAAGCGGTGGGCCGAGACCTCCGTCTCGGCCCCACCGGTTAAGCGGGCTTCTCCTCCGGCCTCTCTGGCTGCTGGATCTCCTCCTCCTCGGCTCCGGTCCCCTTCTTTTTCACCGGGGCCTGAGGAGGAGGAGACCCGATCTCCTTCGAGGCTATCGAGGCGGTACTCAAGGCCTACCTCGGTAGCCTCATCGAGATCGACCTATAGTCTCTCTGACGCTGATCTGGACCGGATGATGTGAAGGTTCTTCCAGGCCCAGATGCAGATGGGAGTGCTCCTGCCTCCCCCCCCGGGGGGGAGCTCGACCCCTTTTTTCAAGCCCATAGCTCCTTCTCCGACCCGCTACCCGGGTTCGGAGCGCTCGGAGCCGGGCAGCTTCGGAGCCGGGGATGGGTAGGCGCCGACAGTACTAGGTACTTCGGATCCGACCCTGCCCTCGAGTGTGTCGGATCCAATCTCTCGGAACCTTGGTCCGAGCTTCGGATCCGAGGGACTCAGTGTGACTTCGGCGTCGTCCGTGTCGGAGCGCACTGGTCCCTCGGATCCGAGGGGCTCGGCGCCGGCTCCGATCCACTCCTCGGATCCGAGGGGGAGCCGACTGTCGGATCCTTTCTTCGAGGCCAGCTCCCCTTTGGCTTTCAATGTAGTGGAGAGGGCTCTGTTGAGGGCATCCGGACCCCCGGCCCTTGCTTCGGCTCCGTCCCACACTCCATCTGCTCTGGGTCAGGCTTCCATCACCCGGCCACTGGGACAGCCCGCTTCACTGCCCCAAGCAGTTCCTTTGGAACTAGACACAGCTTGCGAGGGCTCCTCGGACAGCCCCCCCCCGAGGAAGCACCTCGCAAGCACACGTGTAAGAGGAGGCACATAGACTCCCCCGAGTCTTTGACTGAAGACACGGACTTGGAGGAGGGGGAAGGCTCCCCAAGATCACCCCCTGAGGATGTCTCCTTTGGAGACATCATGGAAATGCTTCGTATAAGAGGTGGGTGGTCTGCCCCAAAGTCTTCTGTTCTTGGAGGCATTTGAAGCGTGCCCATCTACCTCTTGGGTGTCCCCTCCTGCCGACCCCCTGGTGGACCTCATTACCACCAGGGTGTGGAAGGAGCCGGACACCGTGGAGCCAATCCCCAAGAGGCCGGACAGGATTCTCAGCCCCCCTGCTGACCGTGCCCACTGGAGTAAGGGACCCCTGGTAGATGCCATGTTGACGGCAGCAGCCACCAAGAGGGAACTCGCTCAAGAGAGTCCCTCAGTCCATCCTCCGAGCAAGGAGTCTCGGAAGATGGACCGCTTGGGGAAGCGTATGTTTAGTTCAGCGACCTTCTCAGTGAGGGCGCTCAACTACCTGGCACATGTCATTAGGATGCAGCGCGATCTTATCAAAGAATACGCTGCATCCCCCCAGAGTCCATGTCGGAGGAGGACAAACTTTTGCACTCCACCCGTATGGCCACTCTCCGTTCCGTGACCAATACCTCTATGCGGTTGCTTTCCCATGCTACAGAGGGAGCCGCTAGAGCTGCAGGAGTGGGCCTAGTCACGAGATGCCAGGCCTGGCTCTGCCATTGCGATTTCACGGAGCCCTTCAAGGCGTCATTCGCGAACGCCCCTTTTGATGGTTCTGCCCTTTTTGGCAAGACAGTTCGCGACACCTTGGTCCAGAGCGAGAAGGACGGGAAGACGCTGTCTGCCGTCGGAGTCCGCTTCTCGGTGCCCCAGAGGTCCTACTCTAGGAACCAAAAGGGCCAGAAGAAGATGTGGTTCCGGAAGTCGCAGCAATCCCAACCCGCTCCGGACAACCAGTCCTTCCGTGGCAGAGGAGGACAGGGAAGACGCCGCCCTAGGGGCAGAGGGGCTCCCAGGAATTTTGGGTCCAGAGAACCTTTCTCTGAACGGCCCGTGCAGCAACCCTGAGGGGTTGCCCGACTGCTCCACCCTGGAGGCAGTCGGGGGACGTTTTTCGGAGCACCTAGCGGCATGGGAGTCCATAACATCAGACCGCTGGGTCCTCCGAATTATATCCAGAGGATACAAAATTCCATTTCTTCACGTCCCAAAACTAAAATCCCTCCCCGACGTTCCACCTGATCAGAGGGAGGCGGCCTCAGCAGAAATTGGCTATCTGCTGAGGAAAAGAGCCATCCAGCCCATCCCCCCAGACCAGCTCGGATCAGGGTTCTACTCCAGGTTCTTTTTAGTGCCAAAAAAGACGGGGGACCTAAGACCCATTCTGGACCTGTCCCTATTAAACCTGGCAGTTCCCAAGGAGAAGTTCCGAATGGTCACTTTACAATCCATCCTCCCTCTCCTGGGAGAAAATCACTGGATGTGCTTCATAGACCTCAAGGATGCGTACTACCACATACTAATGGACAGATGATCCAGGATGTTTCTTCGCTTCCGGCTGGGAGCCAGTCACTACCAGTTCAGGGTCCTTCCCTTTGGTCTCACCACAGCCCCCAGGGTGTTCACCAAAGTATTAGCAGTGGTTGTGGCCCACCTGAGGCTTCAGGGGGTGCAGGTCTTTCCGTACCTGGACGACTGGCTTCTCACCGCCCCAACAAGGCATCTACTTTCCTTGGCAAGAGATTCCTTTCTTCGCCTAGCTCCCCGGCTAGGCATCACGATAAACGTAGGAAAGTCCAACCTGGCCCCTACTCAGTTAATAGAATTCATAGGAGCCAGATTAGACAGGAGGAATTCAAGGGCCTTTCTTACAACCGACAGAATTCGGAATCTGCGACTCCAGGTGCGGACCATCCTCCACTCAAGCTCGGTTCCAGCGGAATTGGTCCTGAGGGCACTAGGCTCTATGGCGGCAGCAATTTCTCTTCTTCCACTCGCCCGCTTGAACATGCGGGTACTTCAGTGGACGCTTCAAGTACAATGGTCATATCTTTCTCTCCCCCTGCATCATCCCATTGCAATCAGCAAGGCTTGCAAGTGGTCTCTCTTGTGGTGGCTCCACTCCCCGGATCTCCAAGGAGGCCGCCCCTTTTGTGCATCTCCCCCTCTTGCCACAGTGACCACGGACGCCTCCCGCCTCGGGTGGGGGGGCACTTTGCGGGCTGTACGGTCCAAGGCATGTGGAACGATTCAGAGACCTCCCTGCATATCAATGTTCTGGAGATGAGAGTGGTGCTCTTGGCGTTGCAAGCACTCCAAGCCTTTCTTCCCCTGGGAACAATTGCGATTCAATCAGACAACATGTTGGTGGTCTGGTACATCAACAAACAGGGGGGAACCAGGTCTTACCCCTTATGTCGAGAAGCCATGAGAGTGTGGGAATGGGCGATCGCCTCCAACCGCTTTCTCATCGCAACGCATATTCCGGGTCGGTCCAACATCCTTGCGGACAAACTCAGTCGCACCATTCTCTTCCCGTACGAGTGGTCTCTCAATGCTCAAGTAGCAAAACGTATCTTCGCACAATGGGGGACTTCTTGTTGTGATCTCTTTGCTTCTCCCTTAAACACCAAGTGCGACAGTTTTTTTCGCTCTAATCCCACCTCCAGGGGATTTCCCCAGAGACGCTCTGGTGCATGCTTGGCCTCCCGGACTTCTTTATGCATACCCCCCTCTTCCTCTGATGCTCCAGGTACTCCAGAAAGCCTCCCGGTTGGGGAGCAGGATGATCCTCATAGCCCCATTCTGGCCTCGACAGATCTGGTTCCCTTACCTGAGGTCTCATTCAGTGAATCCACCTTGGATTCTAAATCCCATTCCGGATCTGATTTCACACCCGTCGAACCTACCAATTCCAAACCTGGACAACTTGAAGCTGACTGCTTGGCTGCTCCAGTTCCACTCCTAATCAGGACTCCCGGTATCTCGTCCCCAGTTAAGGCCATTCTGGTAGCGGCTCATAAACCTTCTACCAGAAAAGTTTACCGCAGTAAATGGAAGCGCTTCTCCATTTGGGCGGAGCGGCAAGGTCTGGATCCCTTCACGGTTCCCCTGCCTTTGGTTCTAGACTTCCTTACTACTCTCTTTAATGATGGCGCCAGTAGTTCCATGGTCAAAGTTCAGCTGGTGGCCATTTCTCACTACCATGTTGGTCATGACTCTGTGCCTCTTATGTCGGCCAAGTTATGTAAAATCTTTCTAAAACGTACCTTTCTGCTTAGACCCCCTGTCAAGGAGACGGTTTCACCGTGGGATCTTTCTTTAGTTCTTCAGGCCTTGACCGCTCCCCCCTTCAAGCCTGCGGCCACAGTAGATCTAAAATTCTTGTCTCTTAAGACTGCATTTTTAGTAGCCATTACTTCAGCTAGGAGAGTTTCTGAACTTCAAGCTCTATCCATGAAACCGCCTTACTTGGTCTTCCATCCAGACCGAGTGTGCCTCAGGACTAATCCCTCTTTTCTTCCTAAAGTAGCTTTGGAAGCGAATATTAATCAGTCTATCAACCTCCCTGTTTTCTTCCCTAAATATAAGAACAAGGGTGAATACAAGCTGCATTCCTTGGATGTTCATAGGCAGCTTCGTTTTTATCTCAACAGGACAGCTGGTCATAGGCAATCCGACCAATTGTTCATTTCATTTCCCAAATTTAATCTGGGGAAAACAATTTCCAAAGTCTCCTTGTCGCGCTGGATTTCACAGTGTATTCTATTAGTTTACCAAGCTTCTGGGAGGTCCGCACCGGAAGGAGTCCATGCCCATTCGACTCGGTCTGTTTCTACCTCAGCGGCCTTTAGGGCTAGGGTTCCTCTGAATGATATTTGTTCAGCAGCCACTTTATTTCTCATTACAAGCTGGATATCACATCTAGAGGTAGAGCATCCTTTGGCTCCGCGGTGCTCCGGAATATCCTTCCATGATGGCCGCCCAAGACTCAGGTAGCTGGGGACTCTGTCCCACAGGTTGCTGACAAATGAATTCTCCTACTTCAGATTTAGAAGTTATGTACTTACCATAACGTTCCATCTGAATAGGTGGATTCATTTGTCTGCAACCATCCCGCCCTCCTATCCCCCTAGCCTTGTCAGTTTCCTGCATAGAATGTGTTACCCTTTGTTTAGGGTATTTGGTACAGGGCAAACTCGATCTGAGATCATATAGGGAGAGCAGGGCATTATGGGTGAGGGGAGGAGCTAGGAGCTCGGATCCATAGCTGGATAAACCATGCCGGTTCGGATCCGATATTGGATCCATACCCACAGGTTGCAGACAAATGAATCCACCTACTCAGATGGAACGTTATGGTAAGTACATAACTTCTAATTTTAGTTGCAATTGCATCTGCTAAAAGGATTTCCATACTCCAGGCTGCCTCATCAGAGCCCCCTTACATTGTTTTTCATAAAGACAAGGTTACCTTATAAACCAGTCATTCTTTCCTATCAAAAGTGGCTTTTGAATCAAATATAAATCAAGCCATTCATTTACCAGTCTTCTTTCTAAAATTTTCCACCAAGGGAGAATACATGCTACATCTTTTAGATATGCATAGACAACTACATTTCTACTTACACATAACAGATTTCAGAAAAATGGACCAACTGTCTCCTAGTCAGCTGGGTTCTCCAATTTCTAAAGTTCCATTGGCCAAATGGATAACTAATTGCATTTCCCGCATATATTCACAGCAAGATCTCTCACTACTAAAGTCACCTAAGGCCCATTCAACTAGATCCATGGCCACCTCATCTGCCTTCAGGTCTAGAACTTCCACTGATGGTACTTGTTCAGCAACCACCAGGTCTAATACCCATACTTTTATTACACATTATAAATTGGACATAATTTCCAGAAGCAGAGATGCTTTTGGTTCAGCATTTCTCTGGAATATTCTTCCATGAGGGCCACCTAAGATTTACATAGATGGGGACTCTGTCCCATATGTTGAGGAAGAATGAAAAGGCCAATATCAGATATTACTTCCTCATCTTCCTTCCCTCTTTCCCCCTGTAGTTCCAGATTTGAGCCCTGGTTTAATTTCTCTTCTCTTCTACTATTATATATTAAGACCTTTAAAGCAACAAACTTGATCTGAGGTATTGGGGATGGACTAGGGCAGGCATGGGCAAACTACGGCCCGGGGGCCACATGCGGCCCGTTAAACGTTTTGATTCGGCCCGCCAAACTTGAAAAAATTTAATAAATTAACCTTGTTAATGTTTTATTTCCCCTGCAATTCTGATGTTTCCTCACTAGATGGTGCACTCTATATATATTGGCTTTGTTGAGGTGAAGCGTAGGCCTATTACTCCACGTTTGCACTTTACCCTTTGACCCACCGCCCCTCTATGAAGATGAGCGGACCCAAGAAAAGGAAAGTGGACAGAGATTGTCGAGTGTTCAATAAGGAGTGGACAACTAAATATTTTTTCACTGAACACCGATCATCTGCTGTTTGCCTGATATGCCAAGAAACTGTGGCGGTTTTTAAAGAGTATAATATTAGCCGTCACTTTGCCACAAAGCACGCTAATTATGCTAGCAAGCTCTCAACAAAATAACTGGAAGCTGCTGCTGAGAAGTTGGCAGCTAATTTGAAGGCTCAGCAAAGTTTTTTTCACCGTCAAACTGCCATTCAAGAGTCAAGTACCAAGGCCAGTTTTATGCTTTCATTCAAAATAGTGTTTAAAGACTCATTTCGAAGTCAGAGATTTTATTGTAATGCTTTTCTTCATTTTCATTGGAAATTAAAGCACATGTTTTCTCCATATCCCAAGATGTGTATTTTTCCCCCATTGAGGTGATGTTTTCAAAGCATGCCATCTATCTGCTCCTGTTCCGGCCCCTTTGTCAAATGTTAGAACTCAATGTGGCCCACGAATCAAAAAGTTTTCCCACCCCTGGACTAGGGCATTATGAGTAGAGGGTTGAGCTTGAGAGTTGGATCTGAAGACTATAGAATGCAGCCGAGTCAGATCCGAGGTTGTATCCATAACCCATACATTGAAGAAAAATGAAAATGGACAATGACAGCGCAGATGCATAGTTATGGTGAGTACATAACTTTAATTTATGCAAATTAGTTTATAATATTGCAGTAAATACTGTTACATATTCTGGTGAAGCAGCATGATCTTTTGAACTAAAGGCAAAATTAGTTGCAGTAATATACAGTGCAGTTATTTGTACAGTTGTTCTGCCATACAGTATAGCTAGTTGTGACAGTTCCTGAGTAAAGTACATGTCCTAAGTGAGATAGAGTCATACAGATATAAAAATACATAATAATGTGGCATTTTAGGTGATGACTAAAACACTGTGAAACACATTAATTTGGCCACCTTAAAATCCAGTCTGTGGCATTTAGTTCAATCCCTAATAATCCATTTAGCCTGCTAGACCAAATGCTTTTTAAAACAGAATGCTGTTTAATTCTTTTAAGTTGATCGTTAAGCACTGTATTATTATTCAACCAGTTTTCAGTTACATATTGATAATTGATGCCTGCAGCTAAATACTGTGTGGTACTGCAGTACCTATGTGAACTACAGTCTCGGTAACATCACAAATACAAAAAAAGCTGTGAGATGTCACATCAAAGCTGTCAGAGTGCAGTGGATTTGGTTTCTCAGGCTAAATGCATGTATGAGGCATGAAAGCCAGCTACTGCTGTCTTAGTTTGAAATCCCACATTTGCTGATAGGGTTTAGTACAATTAACATCCAAAGATGTTTACAGGACAGAGATTACTGAACTAAAATGGCATAGTTTAATGACAGTTTACTTAACTTCAATAGTAGAATATTTCATTGTAAAACCTTCCTGTGCCACTGTACCTCATAAGCCCTTTCACAGTGCGTCATAAAGCCTAATAAAAATGCTAATGTATTTGTAACTAGCTTGTAGCTTTTATATATAGTTTTTACTACAGTACTGTACATTAGAAATTCATGTGTTTTCCTTCACATTAAGTACAACAAGGCTGTATGTTACATGGTTAAAAGAATGGCTGTATATATTGAAGGTCTGACAGCATAACTCCTGTTGAGCCATTTATCAGCAGTGCTGAGTGATATAGTGATAAAATATAGCCCCTTTAAGTGATCTAGGCTATGTTGTATCATAGGTTCATAGGTTTATACTAGGCTATCTACCCTAAGGCATTTATAAGCCTAGCCCAAAGTTTTGTGGCTTACGCCACCCCTTATGTTAAAAAATAACCTATTGTTTTAGGTGACTTCACTACAGATTGGTTTAATACACTAATCTCTACTGTTACCTCAAGTCTGTCTTCATCATCTCAGGTAACTGGAGGTTCTACCACAACTGACTAATCTTCTGGCAAAAATATCATTGACTGGACCCTGCAAAAGACCCCCAGTACATCATAGATGTTGGGAAGCTTAGAATGACAGCCTTATTGTAAGCCTACATTTTGTGTCATGGAAGACAAGATATATCCACTAAGCAATCAGGATCAAAGCTAGAAGCATGAAAAACTTCAAATTATAGGATTTAAAAAATCTTTATTAAACATGTCATTCTTAAAAGGTGACATAGGAATACATACAGTAATAGAAAAGAAAACAAACCATAATACAAATTTCATTGTTATTTTCATACAGTATACCTATATGTTTACTTTTTAACAATTTCCATTTACTCCAACATTAGATAGGTTCATAGGTGTTTACTAGGCTAACGATCACAAGGGGTTTTTAAGCCTAGCCATGCATCCCAAATCTCTGACGAGTTCTGATACCCTGGATAAGTGTAAGCATGGGCCTGGGAGATAAACCGCTTACAGGTTACCTGTTTGCTTCAGAGACATAGGTGCCAAACCAGGAATGAATTTCCAGTTTCCCATCCAGTTGTCTAAGTTGCACTTTAATTGGATTAGGGAGGAATTCTGCTTCACATGGATGGGGAGCCTGTTCCACAGAAGGGGTAGTCTCTGGGATACATACCAATCTCTCTATCAGGTCTTATTTATATCACAGGCAAGGTTTAAGTCCTTAGAATGGGTAATTCTGGTATTGTTTGTTTTGTGGATATGCAGGAGGTCCATCAGAGTGGGGTCTGACAATGCCTTGTATGCCAGGCAAAGATTTCCCTTCAAAAGCCTGTAGGAAACAGAATACAGGGATAGGACCTTGAGGCAGTCTGCATAGGACATATTACTTATGCCCTGTATTCTTTTAGTGAGGAACGTCTGTGGACATTCCAGTTGTTGGATATGCCTGGTTAGGTACATACCAAAGGGGGCATTGTACTCAATGATAGGTCTGATGAATGCCGAATACAGAGAAACAATGACTTCCTTGGACTTAGATGCCATAGCTTTATTAATTAGTTGCGCAACATAGAATGAGTTCCTCAGCACTGTAGACACGTGATGAGCAAAGGCTAGATTACTATTTATGTGTGTCCCTAAGTCCCTGACTACTGGCTCAACTCTAAGGGATGTGTTGTCAATATGACAGTTACCAGGGATGGATGACTTCCCAAAGGATACTATTCTGCATTTTTTGGCATTTAGTTTTAGTCCATGACTCTGACACCAGTTGTTCATCTATGTCAGCCTTTCCTGGAGAACATTTGTGTCAGTGTGAGATTCAATGACAGCTCCTAATTTGCAATCATCTGCAAATTTAGTCAACCAGAGACCAATGACATTGCCCTTGACTTCTGAGAAGTAAATGCCAAAAGGAGCAGTCCAAGGACTGATCCCTGAGGGGCTCCACTTGTGACTGGCCTCTTTGTAGAGGTGGACTCCCCAATTCTAACTTCTGGGTCCTGTCTGTGAGCCAGTTGGCCATCCACTGGGTGACATACAGGTTTGTACCTAATATCCTGAGTTTGTCAACAATGCTCAAGTGGGGCATTGTGTCAGATGCATAGGCCAGATCAAGGAAGGCAGTGTAAATGATTTTACCATCATCTTTTGCTTTGGTGACCTTCTCAAAGAAGTCCACCAGGTTGAGTAGGCATACTCTGCCCTTTACAAAACCAAACTGAGTTGGGTCCAGTGTCTGGAGGTTTACTATATCTCTGTTGATCATCTCCATGATAATTCTTTCCATGGCTTTACATATAACACTAGTGAGACTTATGGGTCTGTAGTTTCCAGGGTCTATAAGATGGCCCACCTTTGTGCAGTGGGATGACTGTTGTGTTTCTCTATTCATGAGGCATGAAGCCGGTTTGGAGGCTACAGTTAAATAGTAATTCCAGAGGCCCTGATAGGTCATGTTTCATGCTATTTATAAGGCATCCGGGATATTGTCTGGGCCCATTTATGCAGTGTTCTTGGTCTTAGAGAGAGACCATTAAGGACCTGTTCCCTAGTGACAGTAGTGGGAGTTATATTTGATGATATTTCCTGAGGGAAGGTTGTGGGGGAGACAGGAGTAAAGTTGGAGCTGAATTTATCAGCCAGGAGGTTTGCTGTATCTTCTGGCTCAGTATAGGTGGCTCCATTTACAATGAGTTCTGCACACAATTGTGTATTGCCTTTGAGGTTACAGACATAGCTAAAGAATGCTTTGTGGTTGTTCTTGGCCTGGGAGGCCAACCTTACCTGAAATTTGGCTTTGGTAGACTTTATTTGTCCCCTGAGTTGTTTCTTTACTGTAACAAGAGTGTTTTTATCCTGCTGGGTACTGCAGCTCCTAATTTTTGCTATGATTTTCTTCCTCCTGTTATACATCCAATTGATTTTGTGATTTCACCAGGGTGGCTTGTTTTTTGAGTTAGTTCTGTACTTCTTCCTTGTGGGTACAGCTGCCTCTATACAGCTATTAACATGCTTGTACAGGATTTCTCTGAACAGTTCTGCATAGACAGAAGTATTCTCAGGGTTTTAGGGGCTTGAAATTTTGTCAGGTTCTCACTTAATAGTGGGAGGTTAGCCTTAAAATAGTTCCTGAATATTCCCAGTTAAACTGGGGGACCAGGTTTTATTTTTACTTCAAAGTAGACCATTTTGTGGTCTGACCTTACCAGGGAAGGCATTACAGTAGGGGGTGTGCAGCACTCTCCCATATTAGTGAGGACCAGATCCAGTATGATCGCACCCCTGGTTGGTGTACTGACTGTCTGGTCCACAGAGTTTTTATTTATAAAATCCAGGAATCTCTGTGCATGTATGATTGATGTCGTGTAGGATTCCTGGTTAATAGTGGAGTAAATTGTTCAGCTTCTGCCTTCCCTTAAATTTCAGTCATCCTGAACATTATTCTGCATGTACTGTTTCCACAAATTCCATTTACTTTTTTGTAATTCATTTCTTCCCTTCTCTTAAGATACCACCTCCCCACCTCCAAGTTTTTATCTCCTTTAAAAAATTCAGTACTTTAGTTATGGTTGGTTTAGAGTTTGATTTCCATTTTTTTAGTAATTATTTTTTTTTTGGCAACCAAATTTCATAAGGCCTTATATGTAGACAATTCAGATCCAATATCCAAGCTTAAAAGAATATTTCCTTGGACTTCCAAGATGGCTGCACATTGATCAGCAGCTTAATTTCAGCTCTCCCAGTGTGAAAAAGGAGAAATTAGAGGCAGTGACAGTATCAAACTGACTAAAATTTAATTACTGGCTAATAAGTACATTACCTGGATACCAGCAAAGAAGAAATTTAGAGAACCTGAAAGAAACTCAACCAGAAAAGGTGAAGAGAAAACACTGTCTGCAAAGATTCTTGCAGCTAAGCAGTTCAAGTGTCAGCTTTGATATAACATATGGCTTCTAGTAATTTAGAAGAAAGAAAATCAAATGTACTAAGAGGTGATTAAAAAAAATAAAACATTGAAGGAGTATATCAATTCAAATGCAAAAAAAATGCTGGAAAAATAGAAGCTATTCAGATGAACTAATAACAGTGCAAAAATCAGAGGATGAAATGAAGAAAAGGGTGGTTAATTATGAGACTAAAAAATAACTGGACTGGTATTCCACAGCAGGATCTGTTTATATGCTCCAAACCTGGCCATGTGAAAGCAGCCAATGCCTGTATGAGTAAAGATGCACTCATACCAATGGAAATAGTTGATCCTGACAAAACTGTGGCAGAAAAGCAATATATTAACCAATGGAGACAGCAGAGTGTTTGTGGAAAATGATTATTCACTGTACACCAGACAGAAGAGAAGCAAATTTATTCCAGCAATTATGGAACGTCGACAGGCAGGTATGAGATTCAAGCTGCTGTATCCAGCTGACTTCAGAATATTTTTGAGATTATAAAGCATTAATCATATTTGTGAATATGGATTTGCAAAAAAATGAGAAAGACTGGACATTTCTTGTCTTTGTTAGACTTGTTGGGGGCTGAAAAGCATTTAACACACTTTCTGCATTTGGAAGGAAACTAAAGGGAAAGGGGAAGAAGTAACTGGTAAGTAAAACAATTCTGTTCTTAATAGTATTTGTATAACCCATTTTGTGATATAAATTGCATGCTATATAGTAAAGTGTTTTCAGTTATTGCTGTATATGATGAATACACTTAGTAAGCAAATACCTTTTTTCTTCTTTTTTAGTTTTCAAAAATGTAGCCAATAGAATGTAAAAAGAGAAGAAAGGCTGGCCAAAAGCATGTTAAGCTAATACGCTGTAACCTTGGGTTGTTAAGGTAGGGGATTAGGTGTAAAAGTGCACAGATCATAAAATATGTAGAGGTGATATGTTTTCCTCTTACTTTTGTATAAGTGAATGTCTAGATTAAAACCCTAAGATTAATCTAATAACATTTTTTCTGTAAACAAATAAATAAGAGAGCATTGAATGTAATGAAAAATTGTCCATTAGCAAATAAATGTTAAGTTTGAGAAGTTTGTAGCTGAGGGCAGATGTGTGTTTTATTCTTAGGTGTCCATGGAGACAAGCTGAATGCTATGCAATAAACAAGCCAGAACACATTTTAAGGCTAAAAGTTAATGTTTTCTGAAAATATACTGGCCGCTTTTCACATCTGGGATGTGACACATATGGTTAAGAAGCAATAGGAATTATTCAGAAGAGCTGACAGAGGTTGAAATATTGCAGAATATGGAGAATCTCACAGAACAAAAAAAAAGGCAGAGTTGCAAAGTGCTAAAGAGAAAGAGAAAATGAAGGAGTATCTGGATAATATGTACGAGTTTAGAAAGATTGTTGTTAAGCAACTATTTTTGATAATAATTCCAGAATGCAGAAGCTTTTAACACAACAACTTAGGCTGTTGCGAGAGTGGAAAGCATTGTTGGTCAAACTTATTGAGCCTATAACAAGAAAAGGTATTAGAGATATTTCAGAAATGTTATGAAATTTTGTATAAAGCAGAGAAATGTAGAAATCGAGAAACGGCACAAATGGAAATATTTATGGAAGACTTAATTATGCCAGTGTCAGAAGTAGATGAAACTCAACAATTAACAGTTAAGATAGGAAGAAATGAGACAAAAACAGTGACATACAGTCAATCAGCAGGAAAGTCTCTAGGAATAGATGGCATTCCTGTAGAAGTTTGGAAGTGAGGAAGGAAGAAAGTGATAAAGATCTGGAAAGTTTTATTTAACAGCATTTTAAAAGGAGGGGAATCATCAGCATCCTGGAAGAAAGCTGTGGTGACTGTAATGCCTAAAGACAGTAAAGACCCATCAGACGCTGCTTCCTAATGCCCATTTCAATTTTAAACCATGATTATAAAGTGTTTATGTCTATAGTAGCTAAAAAAATGGCAAATGAGTTGCCAAAATTAATAGATAAGGATCTGTGTGGTTTTGTGGAGGGGAAGCAAGCATTTGACAACAGCAATAGAACAATGATAATCCATTGGGAAACATATTGTGAGAAAATACCATTGTTGTAGGTTGGTCTTGATGCATAGTAAGCGCTTGACATAGTAAGCTGAGATCTTGTGAGTAGAGAAATGTAAACATTTGCATTCCCTGATACTATAAAAATAAGATTAATTAGGAGGCTATATGAGGGTCAGGAGCAAAAAATTAAAGTTGGAGGGTTTCTTTCTGACAAGTTGTGTCTAAACAGAGGATCTAGCCATGGGTCTACTCTTTTCCCTTTGTTATTTGCTTATATATCTATCCAAATAGATACACATCCTTCTCTCTTTCAGCCTTCCTCTAGCTTATCCCAATCTTTACCCATCAAAGCCAGTAGGAAACTCTTTTTGATCTGTAAATTATTTTAAACAACTCTATTCTTACTATAAATCTCACTAACCCTAACTATCATTCTAACCCCTCACCCCTATAAAACTATCCCACTAATGATTTTTCTTTCCCTTTGTTAGTTCTTTCAACTTAACACTACCCCTCTAGTGATCCTTTCCTTTCTTAACTTTCAACCTATTTCAATATTTACAAAAAAAGTATGTGTGTGTGCATATATATCTTGTACATTACCGTTTTTCTCTCTGATATTGTAACTTCCCACAATTTATTAGTCTGTTTCTTATTTTGTTATATTGTACTCTACTGTACTATATTTTTTGTAAATTCTTGTAAAATATTGTACAATCATATGTTTATAGAGCTTTTCTCCCAGGGCCTCCACTGAAAATGGGCTCCTGTCCCAGTTGGACTTTCCCATTCAACAAATGTCAATAAATAAATAAATAAGAAATAAGAATTTAGAGCCATTGGCATAGAAAATAAGGAACTCAGAAATTCAAGGATATAATTGGTATACTTATCAAGAAAAGTTGGCTTTATTTGCAGATGATATTATTTTGTACCTGATAAAACCAGTAAAGGACCTCTCGGTTTTGTGGAACATCCTGATACAGTTTCAAGACTTTTCGCAATATAAAATTAATGAAGATAAAAACAAAGGCTGTAGCTGTAAAGTATGTATCCCTACTTGAACTGGTCTAACAATGTCTATATTAATGGAGACATGATAAAATGAAGTATTTAGGAATATGGATTAAAAAGGATTCTGTTATGGCAGCTAAGGATATGTGGGAAGAGTCTAAACAAAATACAGTGGATATAAAAAGTGTACACACCCCTGTTAAAATGCCAGGTTTTTGTGATATAAAAAAATGACACCACAATAAATAATTTCAAAACTTTTTCCACCTTTAAGGTTACCTATAACCTATATAATTCAATTGAAAAACAAACAAATCTATTAGGGGAAAAATAAAAAAACATACAATAAGCTGGTTGCATAAATCTGCACACCCTTAAACTAATACTTTGCTGAAGCACCTTTTGATTTAATTGCAACATTCAGTCTTCTTGGGTACATACCTGCCATCAATTAAAGAGACTCTGATTAACCCAAAATAGAGTTTGGCTGTCCTAGTAGGATTTTCCTGACATCTACTCAGTTGCCTGCTGCAGCTGAGGGTAGTTGTACATTCTGTTCTGTGTGAAATTTACAAAGATTCATTGCTGACTACTTTTACGTGGAGATGAGCTGTCTGCAGGTACAAACAATTAATCTTGAGAGTCATAACCATTCTTTGCTGGAAGAAATCTAAAATGTAAAGATAAAACAGCAAGTAGTTCAGTGAAAAATAAAGTTTTGAATTATAGGAAGTGAATAAGAGATACCAGCCTCTCTAGCAGCCGTAATACTTTAATGCATGTACAGTATACACTTTAGTTTTATTGAAAGTTAGCCAGTGAACTTTTTTTTTTTAGGGTATAAAGGTAATGTTTTCTGAAATAATACAGGCTGTTTTTCACATTTGGGAGGGGAATAGAGATAAGAAAAGAACAAATAGCTATCAGTGTAAATGGGAATACAGATGGTAGCATGTGCTTTAGCATGTATAACCTTAATTTTAGGTTAGGTAATGCCTGTGGGTGCATCTGTTGATTCATGGCAATTGTTCTTATCAGGAAAGTTGAACTTCATTTTTAGAAGACGTATATAGCTTTGTCTGTTTGTTCTAAGTTTATAGAGGATGGGGATATTTTTGAAAATGTATATCATTTTTGTTTGAGGGCTTTCAGAAAAAAAAAAAAGATCTTGAAAAATGCGACATAGGTTCAAATGGAGATAAGAAGAAACAACTGTTTAAAATATCAGCCTGCCAATCAGTAGTGTGTGTATATAAGATGAAAGTTGAAAATACACTTTCAAAAAACAAACTGACATATAATAGGTCAGACCAATAACTTTTTGTCATATGACTATGCTATCTGTATTATCTTGGAAAATAAATGGCCTTACAGGTATAGACAAAAAGGAAAGAATACTGAATTAGTTTAAGAAATACAGAGTACAAGTAGCAATGCTGCAGGAAACACATTTGGAAAGAAATGACCATGTGAATTTGACACAAAATGATTTTAGGATGGTATAAAGGAGAATATCAGAGACAAAGAAGAAGGAGAGTAATTATACTAATTGCTAGAGGAACTCTAATAGTGATAGAAGAGGAAAAAAAGCAATACTGGTAGATTTGTGGTAGTAAAGTGCTTTTGACAAGGGAGGAGGACCATCAAAAACTGCTATTATGGAGTTTAAGATAGTTTTGAGAAAAAATGAACTTTCAGCAGGGAATATATTACTAATAGGTGGGGAATGGAACTTGGTTTGCAGTAGTGAGGATGTATCCGGGAACTAAAAGGGAAACTATAACTAAAGAGGGTAGATTTCTGAATACTTTTTTGAAAATATTTGGTATGGAAGATGTGAATTCAGTAGTAGGAACTTGGACATAATTTACATATCTTTCCCCAAGGTACAATAACCAGGCTATATTTCACAGGAACACATACATTTAATTGAAGGCTTCAGCACACATCCAATAACAATTCCAGATCATGTATTGATAAAAAACAAGATAAAAATGCAGGATAAAGAAATAAAAATGAGGAACTGGCATTTTCATATGTACTTGTTAAAAAGAGAGGTCTTTAAGGAATAGGTAGGGGAAATTATTTTAGAGTTATTAAGGAAGATAGAAATATTTTCAGAAGTTATAGCCAGTGAGTGGATAAAATGAAAACAGTTTAAAAGTGTTGTAGAAATAAAAGAGAAAGGGAAAATCTATGGTTAAGAAGTAATACAAATTACTAGGAGGGGCTGACAAAGGTTAAAGTATTGTAGAATAAGGGGAACCTCATACAACAAGAACAGGTGCAGGTTTACCTTCATATGTGCATAATGCACATATGTAAAAGTAGATTGTGCGAAAGGACGTTTTCCAGTTCTCACATAGACAAAAAAAAAATGCATCGAATGTGCAATGAGTGAATGCACAGTGACATTCGATCATTGCAGATTCGGC
Source organism: Protopterus annectens (assembly GCF_019279795.1). Classification (NCBI taxonomy): domain Eukaryota; kingdom Metazoa; phylum Chordata; order Ceratodontiformes; family Protopteridae; genus Protopterus; species Protopterus annectens. The sequence goes on from NC_056725.1 coordinate 1,630,622,473, forward strand.
ATTTTGGGTGCGTATTGCACTATAGTGGGGATCGGGAAATGGACCCTTTTACCACTGTAGTGCAATCTCTAAGTTAGAATATTAAAGTAGGGGGGTGTGGGGGGCACAGCCCCCCACATGTGGGGTGCAGGAGGGCTTGCCCCCCTGCATTACATTGTGTGTTCAAGATTGGAGTTTGAAACAGTGAATCTGCTGTTCGATTTGCTGAGTTTTGAACTTCCGTGACGTTCAACATACAGGATTCGGCATTTCAGTTTGCCCAATGGGCCGATCGAAAACATGATTTTCTACCTTTCAAATGTAAACCCAGGTGCATATGCAGACTGTTAAAGAAAAATAACATGGTATCTGGATAATATGCATAAGTTTAGAAAGATTATTATTAGGCAACTGTTTTTTGATAATAATTCCAGAGCACAACACATTTGGCAAAAGAAAGTAGAAAGGGTTGTTGACAAATTTAGGGAGCCTATAACAAGATAATTAACTAGAGATCTCATAGTGGTATTAGAGATATTTTAGAAATTGTAAGGAAATTTTTATAAAACAGAGAAATGTAGGAATCAAGAAAGCACACAAATGGAAATATTTATGTACGACTTAGCTATCCCAAAGTAAGAGGTAGATGAGACTCAAAATGAGAGGAGGGGAGATATAGATAAAACTGGTGATATATAATTAATCTTGAGGAAAGTCTCCGGGAATAGATGGCATTTCTGTGGAAGTTTGGAATTTAGGGGAAAGCGAGTAATAAAGAGCTAAAAGATTTTGTTTAACAGCATTTTAAAAGGGTGGAAGCACTAGCATTTTGGAGGAAAGCTGCATTGGCTATATTACCTAAGGACATTAAAAACACATTTGCGCCAGCTTCATATAGACCTATTTTAATTTTAAACCATGATTATGACATGCTTATGTCTATACTAGCTAAAAGAATGGCAAAGGTGTTGCCAAAATTGATATATATAGATCAGTGTGGTTTTATGAGGAGGGGAAAATATTTGACAATATTACTAGAACGATGATCTAGAGGGAAACAGAATTTAAGAAAACGCCACGGTTGCTAGTGGGTCTTGATGCAGAATACTATTTAACAGAGTAAGCAGGAATTTTATGAGTAGGGAAATGGAAGCATTTGCATTCCCTGATACAATAATAAGGTTAATTAGGTAGATATATGAAGGCTCAGAGACAAGAATTAAAGTGGGAGGGTTTCTCTCTTATAGGTTGTGTTTGAACAGAGGAATCGGGCATAGGTGCTCTCTTTCCCCTTTGTTATTTTTTTATATTTGGAGCCATTGTTAAACAAAATAAGGGACTCAGAAATTCAAAGATATAGTTGACATGGTAATCAGACAAGTTGCCCTTATTTGCAGATTATATTATTTTGTACCTGATAAATCCAGAGAAGAACATCTCAGTGTTGTGGAATATTTTAAAACACTTTCAGATTTTTAGGATATAAAATTAATGAAAATAAAAGAAATGTTATAGCCGTAAATCAGGTACCCACACAAGGATTGGTTCAGCAATACCCATGTTTATGAGGACATGATAAAAAAATTTTAAGATTATGGATCAAAAAGGCATTTGTCATGACAGCTAAGGATATATAGAAATAGACTGAAAAAATAATGCAAAATAACTGAGAAACTGGAAGCACTTGTTTATGGATATGGATAGCAAGATATAAACAGTGAAAATGTTTTTAGTCCCTTTAGTTTTACACACTGATGTGTCATATTTTTATCAACCAGAGGAGAAGTTGTGGACAATAATTAATAAAGAGTTGAAGTAATTTATCTGAGAGGAGAAGTGGGCAAATATGAAGTGGGATACGTTGCTTCTTTCAACAGAACAAAATAATTTACTATTAACTGATTTGAAGGGATAGTTTAAAGTTACACAGTTAAGGCTGATATACATAACACAATCAGAAGATTTTAATTCAAAATGGAAAGGATTAATGATGAAGCAGTGTGGGAGGGGAGTTCAAGAAATAGAGAGTGGTATTTTGGATGCAGATTCTTAATGAGAATAATAGCAACCATGCAGAATATTATATTCATAAAGTAGCAGAACATGCTCAAAGAACTAAGCTAACACAAGAATGGGGAAAGGAGATTTTGCCAATAGGGATGACTGCAAGTATTGTTTCAGGAAAATAGGCAAGAGAGGGGTGGACTTTACTGGATAAAACTAACAAAGGAGCCAGTGTATTGAAAACAAATAACTAGACAGAGAAAGGTAATACAGTGGGATGAGCCCTAGAAGACATTTGGACTGCAAGCTCGAGACTGCCTTCCTTACCAGAGGTTAGTGGAATCAGTGTATAGGCAAAAAGAAAGGGATGGAGCAATCTTAAGCGAAAAACCTGCTCTGGTAGAGTTTTTCATTGAATTTAGAACAGAAGCTGTTGTTAAACAATTCAAGCAGAATTCAAGCAGAAAGTTATAAACCAAAATGGAAAAGAATGATTATTAAATGGGAGGGTGAGTCAAGAAATAAGGAAAATATATGATTTCAGATGCAGGTCCTTAACAAGAATAAAAACAAATACACAGAATATTATATTCACAAGGTAGCACAAAGCATTCTAGAAGATAAGCCTACTTGGGAGTGGAGAAATGACATTTTTCAGATAGGGATAAGTTCAAGTTGAGGTAGAAAATAGGCAAAAAGGGGGTGAAATTTACTGGAGAAAAATAGGAAAAGAGCTAAGTTATTTAGGAGCAGATAACTCAGGAATTAAATGGTAATAAAGTGAAATGAGGCAAGCAGAAATTTGGATTGCAAGCTAGAGACTGCCTTCCCTACAAGGGATTGATACGAGAGTATAGGCAAAATGAAAGGGCTGGTTGAGGTGTGTTAAGCAAAATGTAAGTTCTGGTTGAGTTTTTAGTTGAGTGCAGAGCAGACTCTGCTATTAAAAAAGGGATAATTAGTACGGCATATAAATACTACATGAGAACTATGAGAATCAATCAGTAAACCTCACTCCTCCTGAATATTATTCTACATGTATTGTTCCCACAATTTCTATTTACTTGTAATTTGCTGCTTTCCTTTTCCAAAGATCCACCTTCCAGTACTTTTATCTCATTTATAATATTTAATATTTTAAATGTAATTGGCTTAGACTTTAATTTCCATTTTCTAGTAATTGCTCTTTTGGCAGCCATCAAAATTAAAAGGCCTTGGCATGTGTAGGAAGGTCAGATCCTTTGTCCATTTGCTCACCCAAAATTTCTGATGGGGGACTCTGTAGGGAATTTTCAAAATCTGCCAACTCATTACATTCACAAAATATATGTTCTCACTTACGTCTTTCTTCCCCATCACACCTCCAATATTTGCTATCTGCCTGAGGGAAATAATACTTGAATTCTGTTTTGGGTATAAAGATGCCTATGCAAACACTTCCAAGCAAAGATCCTAAACCTTCTGGACTTTGATGCATACTTGGGAGCCATTCATATGTCCTCACATTGCTGTCTTGTAAATTGCCTTTCCAGTCTCTCTACCCAATCTTTTTCTAACCAACTCTGACTGATTCTTATAACTTATATGCCCTACTAACGATCCATTGTAAACAATTTCTGCTGTAAACTGAACTAAAAACTTTCAAACGGATCCAGAGACTGCCACAGACCACAAGTTGATAAATTCAAAAATATCCAAGGATTAACGCTTTATTTAAACTGCGTTTTCGTCCACTTAGTTTAGTAGACACCTACGAACACAGTTTACGGTGGGAAGAAGCTGTCAAACTCAAATCACACCTTTGGAACTAAACGGAAATGACCTTTCATTTCCGTTTAGTTCCAAAGGTGTGATTTGAGTTTGACAGCTTCTTCCCACCGTAAACTGTGTTCGTAGGTGTCTACTAAACTAAGTGGACGAAAACGCAGTTTAAATAAAGCGTTAATCCTTGGATATTTTTGAATTTATCAACTTGTGGTCTGTGGCAGTCTCTGGATCCGTTTGAACTTTTTATTTCTGGTTTGGTATTGAGCGGAGGTTGGCCGTTGCTCTTTTTTGAACTAAAAACTTTACCAGAGCTGGCCGGTGTTTTAATTAACACTCACCTATTATTTCTCTTTGCCTATACTCAGATATCAGTTCCTGGTAGGGAAGATAGTCTCTAACCTGCAGTCCAAATTTCTGCTTGGCCTCTTCCCTGTCGGGTCTATATCACTTCATCGAAACACCTTTTTAGCGAATCACTATTCATCGACCCCAGATTGTCGAGTCCTGTCTTCATTGAACTGCCGTTTTAGTGAATTTTTTCACAGGGAAAGGAAATGGTTGGCTATTATCGGGAATTTGCCCTTTTCCCCATTGTAGTGCAATCTCAGAGTTGGTATATTTAGTTAGGGGACTCAGCCTCCTTACATTGGGGGGTATGGGGGTAAACCCCCATTTGGGTGGGTTTTTCATTTTTTTAGTTTAGTGATGGGCGCTAGACTGGACGGCCATTTCTTTTCTCTGTGAAAAAGTTCTCTGAAACTGCTGTTTGACGATGGGAAGATTCGACAATTTGGGGTCGATGAGTAGTAATTCACTAAATAGGTGTTTTGATGAAGTGATATAGACCCTACCAGTCTGTTATCTTTCCCTTTCTAGTTATTTGCTCCCAGTACCTTGGTTCCTTTGCCAGATTTCTCCAGTAAATTCCACACCCTTCTTTCTTATTTTTTAAACCCTTACCTGCAAATATTCCTATTGGCAAAATCTTCTTCCTGCATACCTCTCAATCTCTTATAGCAAGAAATCGGGACAAAGTCATCAGTAAAAGTAGGACAAAGGACCCAAAAAAGCGACAATTTTTAACTATTGCTCTTACAAACTTAGAAAGTTGATAGAATAACAGGTTTTGTACTAGCATGAATTTTCTGAAGGATATGAAGTCTGAAACTCAAATGTCTGTCATTAATTTCTAGCTTCAGTCTTTAATGATTTGCCACTAATTTGCCAGAAAACCACAATTTTATAAAAAATGGGCGAAACACATCAGGCAAAATTCTGGACATTCTGCGAAAATTTTTACAGTTAAGAGGTATGCCTTTCTGTATTCCCATGTTGGCTTAGTTCTACTTTTTGCTAATTTATGAGTACAATGTGCTGTAGCATTCTTATTGTTGTTGTTGCTGTTGTTGTTATTCTGCTTAACTCATTCCCTCCAAAGGTGCTCTGGAAATTTGCACTGTAACTTCCAATGGACGGAGCCTTAGCTTTTTTCAGACTCAAATTACATGCTGACATTTCAAACAGATATTCATATCTCTGGAACCATAGGGGTCACTTAAAAAGTGTAAATGGCAAACTCTTCAGCACAAACTATTTTTATAACAGTAGTATTGTTTAGGTTCTAGGTCTTAAACTGGATTTTATAAGTCACAGTAAACACAGTAACTATTAAGTTTGTAATATTTTATAAACACCTTACAATGCCTCAGCAACCACTATAGTTACACACATACTGTCAGAAGTATTTTGTTCGTCCAGCTAAGAGCTTTCATGAGTCTAAGCAGTTCTGTATTTGCTTCTTGGTTGTCAATATATTTAGAAAAGCATGACATTTATGACAGTATAAATAAACTTTATATGAACAGTATTTGCTATTGCTTTACCTGCGCTAAACATAAGTCAAGTATCAATACAGTTGTGTTTGCCAGTGTGTAAGCTTAATACTTTGTATGTAGCATGGTTTTGGAATTATTGATGCAAACATAAACAAGCAATATTTGATACCTGGAGGCATCGGTAGGATGTAACTGCTGAGTAACCTGGAAGCGTCACTCTACTGTAATGAGTTAACGATCTGCATCCAAAATATTTTTTTCTTCTTAGTTCTCAGACTTCCTCCCTGTTTCAACATCTCTTTATACTTTGATTTAAAACCTTCTGCTTGTGTGACATATGAGCCTTAATTATGTAGCTCTACAATATCCATTCAAATCAAGTAACCCTAAACCGCATTGTTCCATGGACAGGATCAACTTATCCCACTTAACTCTTGCCCCCTTCCCCTCCCAAATAAATTCCTTCAAATCTTTATTAACTATTGTCCACAACTTCTTCTCTAGTTGATAAAAATATGCTTGAATTATACATAAAACTGTGTGTCAGCAGCTGCTTTGGATCCCTACAGGAAAGTGCACTATTTGGCTTGTTTTTTTTTTTTTTTTTTTTTTTGTCAGAAGCAACAGAAAATAACAGATTTAAGTGCAAGAAATGAAGGTATGATTAACTACAATTCTGAGAATCATCTGGAAATCCGATCTCATATCTTGCTGTGCTGCATGCTTCATGAACTGCTATCAGGGAGGACTGTAAACACAAACGCACTCCAGGAACTCCTGCAGCTTGGAATCTTACTGGAACATGGTAAAAACTGCAGAAGCTTATCAAACCTGTCTAACCAGTTGGCAGTTGGACATGGGAAGCATATTAAAAGGAAAATATGTGAAAGATCAAGAAAGAGAGGCTCTAGAGCAGCAATTAAGGTCAGACTGAAAAGAAATCCACACAGGCCTGCACTTCCTTCCAAGCTGCAGGCAAATGTATGCTCACTGAAGAGCAAGATGGACTTCTTAAGGATGGATCTTTCCATACAATCTAAGGTGAAAAATAGTTGTTTACTTGTGTACAGTGAAACTTGGATGACCTCCAACATAAATGATAGCACACAATATGTGGAGGGGATGTCATTTTTTCATGTTGACATAAATCATTCTCTCTGTGGTAAATCTTGTGGTGGGGTGTCTGTGTGTATATCAACAACAGCTGGTGTACAAACTGAAATAATTGCTTCTTACTGCTCAGAGAACATTGAGTTCATGTCACAAGAATGCAGACCCTTCTACTTGCCTAGGGAATCCAGTGGAGTGAGCATAACAACTGTTTACATCCCCCCCCACTGCTAATACCAGCATGGCATTGAACATTCTGTATCCGTCAATAAATGACTTCCAGAATAAGAACCCTGAGTTTGCCCATATAATTGTGGGGTGATTTCAATCAAGCTGGCATGAAATCCGTATTACCTCATTAACATCAACATGTGAACTTTGCAACAAGAGGGGAGAACACTCTGGATAAGGTGTACACAAATGTCAAACTGGTCTACAAAGCAGTTCCTTATCCACATCTGGGCAACTCAGACCATCTGGCCATCATGCTGCTTCCTGCATACACACCACTGCTGAAAAGGGGCAAACCTACAACCAAACAAGTAAGAATATGGCCTGAGGGAGCAGTCTTGGCACTACAGGACTGCTTTGAATGTACAAACTGGTCAGTGTTTAGAGAGGCAGCTGTAAAGAACCACCATATTGACCTGTAGGAGTATACGGAATCTGTAATGACCTATATTTCAAAATGTGTTGATGATGTAACATTCATCAAATTTATCACCATGCATGCTAATCAGAAACCCTGGCTATCTGGTGAAGTACATAAGCTTCTAAAGGTACGAAATGCTGCATTTAAATCAAAAGACAAGGATACCCTAAGAGAGTCCAGAACAAATTTATGTAGAGGTATAAAGGAGGCTAAGAAGACCTACAGATGTAAAATTCAGGGACTCTTCTCTGACCAAAGGGACTCCAGACATCTCTGGCAAGCTTTACAAGTCATAACTGACTACAGGCCTGCATCCTCCCCATGTGATGACAACACAGAATTTCTAAACAAACTAAACACCTGCTTCAGCAGATTTGATATGGACAACAACACTGTGCAAAAAAAACTCCCTGTTAAACAGGGTGAGGAGGTGTTATGTCTAAGAATATCTAATGTTCTGAGGACCCTGAGGCAAGTAAACCTGAGAAAAGCTGTTGGTCCTGATAATATTATAGGAAAGGTTCTAAGAGACTGTGCTACCCAACTGTACAGTATACTAACAGATATATTCAACACATCCCTGCAACTAGCCATTGTACCCAGTTGCTTCAAAAATAAGATACTCATTCCCTTACCCAAGAAATCCCAACCGACAAGCCTAAATGATTACTGGCCAGTTGCTCTTACATCAACAGTAATGAAGTGTTTTGAGTGGTTGATCAAGAACCATATGTCTTCAAGGCTACATGCAACAATGGATACATAACAGTTTACTTATAGATCTAACCACTGCACGGCTGATGTAATAGCTATAGCACTTCATGAATCCTTGGCACATCTTGAGAACAAGAATTGTTATGTCAAAATGCTGTTCATCGATTTTAATTTCGTCTTTAACACTGTCATCCTCTAGAATCTGATATCGAAGCTGTTCCAGCTGGGCATCAACACCCCCCTATGTAAATGGATACTGGACTTTCTCATCAACAGACTCCAAAAAAGTATGTGTGGGAAATAACAGTTCAATCAGTATTACAATGAGCATGGGTGTCCCTCAGGTCTGCATCCTGAATCCACTGCTGTTCACCTTGTTAATGCAGGACTGCATGGCCAAGTATGAATCCAACAAAATCATGAAGTTCGTGGATGATACCACTGTTGTAGATCTTGTCAGAAATGGTGAGGAAACATCCTACAGGAATGAAGTGGAGCATCTGATAGGTTGGTGTGACAGCAACAACTGGCCTTAAATGTAAGCAAGACCAAAGAGATAATAGTGGACTTCAGGAGGATTCAGGAGATACATCAACCTCTGGAAATTAAGGGGGTGGCAATGGACAGAGTCAAAAACACCAAGTTCCTGGGGGTGCACATTTCAGATGACCTATCCTGATCAACTTATATTAGCCACACAGTGAAGAAGGCAAAATGTCTGCACTTCTTTTGAAAACTGAGGAAAACAAACCTGTCTCAGTCCATCCTCAAAGCCTTCTACAGGGGGACCATCAACGGCATTGTCTCAAATGACATCATAGTTTGGTATGGTAACTGCAAAGCATCTGATCACAAGACTCACCTGAGGATGGTGTGGACAGTGGAAAAAGTAATTGGTTCCTCGCTCCCATCCATGGATAATCTGTATGAAACTTGGTGTTTGGGAAGGGCTAGGAAGATAATCAATGATCCCATTCACCCTGCCCATGGCATGTACTTCTGCCGTTCCTTGGGCAGGCGGTAGCGCAGCTTACACTGCAAAACATCTAGACTGAACAGGAGCTTCTTCCCTCTATCCATAATGCTGCTGAACTTGAATGCCAGGCATGATAGTAAATATCCTGATCAATATGCCACTTGCTGTGAAGTATCATCTATAGTAATCACTCTGGCAAATTGCTTCAGTAACTGGTACAGTTAGCCTGATTTCTTATGCTATTAACTTCCTGTATGTGCAATAGTCAGGAATGAGTCACCACTCCATACATGTGCAATGTGAATATTAGAATATAATATACTACAGCTGATGAAGTGCAATATCTAAGCAATTACAATGTGAAGTCATAGTCTTTGCGATACCTACTAGTATAATATTGTCTAATGTCCTCCTGTCCAATTGTGGTAATTTATTGTATTGTTAATATTTTAAGTATTACTGAATGTGCATTAGCCTTACTGTCACTCAAACTATGTGCCATTGTTATATCTTGCACTGGGACCAAAGCAATGTAATTTCATTCAGCTTGCACTGCTGTGTACAGTTGATTGACAATAAAGTTTGCAGTGACTTTGACATTTTCACTGCTTTTATCTTACCAGCTATATCCATAATCAAAAGCTTCCATTCTCAGTTTTGTATCTCCCATATATACTTAGCTGCCATAACCAAATCCTTTTTAATCCATGGACCTAAATACCTCATCTTATTGCCTCCCCATAAATATGGGTATTGCTGAACCATTTCAAGTGTGGGTAAATAATTTATAACTATACTGCAAATAAATCTTATTTTACTTGATTAACAAATAAGTTTTATCCTTGAATTTGTGAGTCCCTTATTTGCTTTGACAGCGCCTTTAAATATAAAATTAAAAACAAGAGTCAAGAGGGCACCCCTGTTTTGTTCCTTTGTTCACGTACTTCTTTTTGGAAATGAGCTCTTCCATCTTAATTGTTACCTTCATAGCTTCATATGCTCTCATAATAAACTATATTATTCTATCAGGGAATGCAAATGTTTCCATCGGCCTACTAGAGAATCCCAGATGACTCTGCTGAATGCTTTCTGTGCATCAATACCCACCAACAATAGCAGTATTTTCTTACTTTGTGCTTCCTCTGGGTCATCATTATTTTATTAATGTTGTCAAATGTTTGTCTCCCCACCAGAAAACCACATTGATCCATATCTGTTATGTTTCGCAATGCCTTTGCCATTCACTTAGCTTGTATAAACATAACACTTTATATATTTATAAAATTGAAATGGGTCTAAATGATGTTTTGTCTGAAGGATCTTTACCTTCTTTGGGTATTACAGCCAACGTGGCTTTTTTCCAAGACCCTAGTGCTTCTCCTGCTTTTAAGATGCTGTTAAACAAAATCATCCCTATCTTTATAAGTTTCTTCCTTCAGTTGCACAGGAATACCATACTTTCTTGCAGACTTCCCCTACTGATTGGTAATACATCACCATTTTATCTCATCTCTTCCAATCATAATTATTAATTGTTGAGCCTCATCTTCTTCCAACCTTGGCATAATTAAGTCTTTCATAAATATTTGCATTTGTGCCTTTTCTTCTTTTCCACATTCCTCTGCCTTATATAAATTTTCATAACATTTCCAAAATATCTCTAATAATTACCTGTATAGGCTCTCTGATTATTTTTCTTGTCATATGCTCCCTAAGTTTGGAGACAACCCTTTCTACTTTCTTTTGTATAAGACATTGTTCTAAAAGTTTTTGTGCTCTGCAGTTATCAAAACATAGTTGCTCAATAGGAACCATTCTAAGATCATGCATTTTATCCAGTGCTGTCTTATTTCCCTTTTAACACTCTACAGTTGTTCTTCTTATTCTGAGATTCTCCTTTTTCTGCAGTACATTAATGTTTGTCCAACCCACTGTATAATTTCTGTTTCTTCTTTCCCATATTTTTGTTTCTTATTTAAACTCTACTTTTAAACTGCATTTATATTTCATCCAACTCCTTGGCTATCCCTTCTGAAGATATGTTTGTCTTCCCAAATAACTCTAAAATAATTTCTACTAGCATTCCTTAAATTCCTCTTTTTTAATAAATAAGTAAAGAAGCATGAGTGTCTCGTTTTACATTGCCCTACATCTTTATCTTAGTCTTTATTAGCACATGATCTGAAACAGATATTGGATATTTCAAAGCTTTAAATTAAATACTCAGGCTCCTGTGAAATGCAATTTTTAGCCCTTCTAGCCCAGTTATTGTATCTTGAAGAATGATACATACATTCTGTCTGAACTCCTTCTAATAAATTCCCATCTTCCATTCCAAAGATTATCATATATTTCTTCAGAAATCCACCCTTTTTTGTTACATTTTTCCCATTTAGGTCCCTGTGATACACCTTCAGTATTGCAAATTAGGTTCTAGTCTCCCCACCCATAAGATAAGGCTGTGAAAGGCTAATTATTTATTCCAAAATTCTGATAAGTTCTATAATAGTAGCTTTAGATGGAATACAAAATTCATGCCAGTATAATCCTCTTTCCTTGACAATAACCCCTTATTAGTACAAATCAACCATTATTGTCTTTTTTTCTGCTCTGTTACTAGTGGAAACCCACTTGTAGTCAATGTTATTAACACCTTTTCCTTTGTCCTTGATACGCTGCTGAATATCCATTTATTAGTCTTTTCTTTTCCAAAATCACATGCTCATTTCTATCAAAATGTGTTTCCTGTAACATTACTGTTTGCACCCCTCACTTTTTAATATAATTCAGTACTCTGTACTTTTTTTCTATGCCTTCAGTGCTATTGACATTTCATGATAAGATTAATAATGTGATCATTCTGGTATTATTTTCACACATTTGCATGACATTTCTTTTGATCCTGTGTGCAGTTATTGTTTCTCATCTCTGCTTGAACCAATGTGACATATTTCCATACATTTTGTTTCAATAAAAATACTAAAGAAACAAAACATTAAATACATGCCTAATATCCAACCCCTTTTAAATCACAGCAAACTCAGAAAACTATATTCACTTTCCAAAATGGGAATGTACCCCTCCAAATAAGGCTAGTTGCCACAGAGCTAAACCCACAGGCTTTACCTATTGTAAAGTTAGGTTTAATCATGCTGGGAGTGCACACTAGACCTTGTGTTCTCCCTTGCACAGATATCTTCTGTCTTTATCCTATCTGTTATTTCCCTTGCAGATATGAAAAAACACTCTGCTTGTTCTCAGTTAACAGACTTTTAATCTATTAAAAGGTGCATTGGCTAGGCTTAAATGAATAAAATAAAGTGTTTAACATTTAAATACTGACTGCTAGGGATGCAACAACTTGCAAAGGTATTCACTTCTCTCAGTATCAAAATTTAGTTTATTTTCACTGAACTGCTTGCCAGTTCCCTTTTAAATACTAATAATGATGTTTCTAATACAATGCTTCAAAGCACATTCTACATTCACTTAATTGCCTTTGGCTATAGACTGTCTAGACTTGATGGAATAAAGGAAATAACATCTACTAGCTTTACATGCAAGAACAGCCCCTTTCAAACACTGAAAAGCAACAGTTTTTCATGATGTCCATATTCTAGCCTTTTTCTTAGAAAAACAAATTCCTTTGTCTACTGCATAAATTAAGAACATTAATCTATACTCACCTGTAAAAAAACAGGGAACTACTTATATTTTAATACACATGTAGTATGATCAGTAGACTTTTACACACACCTCTCAACCTTTTAATGCAATAAATCTGAACAAAGTCTGAAATAATGGAGAGGGAGCCCCAAAACAAAAGCATATTTTAAATATTACTCATAAACTTAGAAAGCTGCTAGAATAACCGGATTTGTGTTAACATGCATTTTTCTGAAGGATTTGAAGTCTGAAACTCAAATGTCTGTCATTATTTAGTGAAGTCAATCCCTCAGTGATTTGCCAGAAACCTACAAATTTTATAAGGAACAGATGAAAATATGAGGCAAAAATATGGACAGTTGAGAGGTATGCTTTTACATCTCCCCCAACAGCACAAGACCATAACATTATAATGCTTATATCCATCCTTTATTTTCTTAAAGTATAAACCTTGATACTGTACATTAGAGAAGAAATACTTTCTATAAATACCATGAACAGCAGTCAAATTTAAATTACCTCTCTATACTTTATGCAACTAATTCATGATATAACATACAGTTGACTTCAAGGCAATTATTATATACATTTTACTAAGAAAAAAGTAAAAAAATAAAAAAGAACACAATTTTTATTCTACTTCTCAACATAAATGATGTTGTGGGATTTGTGCTTTAGAGTCCTCCCACCAATTTAACAAATTTAACACAGTCAACGAATTTCCACTCTTTTTTTATCCCCACTTCTTATGTCAGATGCACAGTTCTCGCATCCAGACTGCATCGTATCAAAATGACATTTTACAGTTCTTCCATATTGCTGTTCTTTATCTCGGCCACTCAACACTGGTTTCTGGTTCAAGTCTACGGTTCTCTTGATTTTCCTAGCCAGTGGGTTGGCTTTTTTTCTGTCACTCAATGATTTTCTTTGCAGCAACGGAAAAGGTTTTGCTTGCAATTTCTCTGTATGGGATTTTAAGAAGGATGAAGCAGAGACAGTTTTGGCTTGCTGACTCAGTGTTTGCTGTGAAAACTTTTTTTTATTTCTTCCTTATCCTTGTTCTGTATCCAAAACTGTCTTTGATCATCCAGGAAAAAAATATTGTAAAATAAGCCTGGTGTACTGGGAATAATTATTTTCTACAGATACTCTGATGTCCCCATTTTTTAATATTTTTCCCTTTACTAATAGAGGTCTTGGCAATGTTTGCCAAATGAGGAGTATATGCACAGTCTGCCCTTTAAGTTAAGAAATCTTGCTGTGGAATATTAGTCCAGTTGCTTATTTGTGCTTTCATAAAATAAATGCAGCACGTTTTTTCCAGTTTTTCTGGTATAGCAGAAAATCTCACATTTACTCTGCATGCTGTGTCTTCTAACTTTTTTTTTAAATAGTTCTACTTTAGAACTCTCATATTCAGCAAGTCTTTCCTTCATTTCATTCCATTCTCTGGCTTCTGCAGTTTTATCAGCTTATCTGAATAGATACTTATTTTTTTCCATTATTCTTGGACTTCCGGCTACTCAGCATAGTCTTTCACTACAGGCTACTTATATACCATTGTAAAATTTTGTAGCAGACAAGCTGAGTAGAATCAGTCCAGACCCCCACAAATGGAAGTAACATCACAGGGTCTTCCAAGAAATCATTCACCTGCGGGGAACTCCTCAAGTAGATCTATTTTCCTGAATTCACAGCAGACAATTAAAGAAGTTCTGCTCCAGGACTCCTTGTAAAAGGGCCTGGTAGACAGATGCCTTCTCATTCTCATGGACAGAAATGTTCATGTATTTCTTTCCAGCCTTTCCACTGATATCTGGAGTTCTTTTAAAGCTCCAAAAGGAGTTTCCAAAAGTTATTTTGGTAACTCCCTTTTGGCCTAGGCAGCAGTGGTTCTCCTTTCTTTTAAAAATAGCCAAGAACAATTACCAAAACTTTTCTCATGGAATGATCTTATTATACATGACAGGGGGCTCCTTAATCCACCCCAACATGAAAATTCTACAACTCAGAGCCTTGTTGCTAAGCTACTGACAGCACCCCCCAGTCACTCTCATACACTCAAATGCATAACAAAATACATATATTCACATACACCACGTACTGCACACCTGTCATATCATCCACAGTACCTCCTTTTTCCCTGACCTGGTAATTCATGGATGGTTACAGTTAAGTCTTTAATGCCAGAAGTTTGAGTTTTATAATTTATATCATTCAGTAAATGTATTCCATGGAACAAGCTTACATGGTTGGGAGGGATTCATAACATGTCCTTTTCCTCCCACTTATTCAGCACAACATGTTGTAGGCATTGCTTAATGCCTGAGACCCTCAATACTTAAAAAAAAAAATGCTCCACTAACTTGGTGGGTTAAGTTGGAGGGCCAATTAAGCATGCATGGTTCAAATCCCCCAATTCATTATTTTTTTAATGTACAGTCCCTGGTATCTAATGGTTCCATGCACCTTTTACTTAATATATCTTTATGGAATTCTATAATGAGTGTTACTGGTGGCTAGTGTTCTCCCCCACCTCCAATTCCCATGATGATTAAGTACTGTTAAAGCACAAATGTTAAAGGGTAATCATGGGCACTTATTGTTTCCCCATTCCCATACTATGGGTATTCCTGGGGGTTACTCGTTCCCCCACCCAATGCTCTTGACTTTGCTCATTAATCTATGGGTGTGTAGAAGTGTGACAGCCACCTCAATCCAAACACACACACACACACACACACACACACACACACACACACACACACACTTACCTCACCTCCTCAATAACTCCCTTACGCTATCTCCTAGGTAGACACACACACACACACAAACACACACACACACACACACACACACACACACACACGCACACACACATACAGCCCTTTGCACACACTCGCTCACACACCTCCAGCCCAACTTACCACTAAGCTTTCCAGTACCTACCTCTTCCGTGATGGCTAAACACTGCCAAACTGCAGTGCGGTAGGACCAGCTGGGCTAATCTACATGGGCAAATGATTATATGAAACAGTTGGCATGTAGATGCCTTCTAGGACATTTTTCTGAGTGAGAGAGTACATAGCTAAGTAGCATATGCCACTCTCCTAGATTGCTTCATTGGAATGTAGCACAACTACAGAGACAGTCTGATGCAGCACTGCATGTATTTATGTAAGAGCACCGTGTTACGGCTGCCTTTAAATTCCAAAAGATTACAGTGAGGTGTACATGAGGTGTATATGGTGACCGTTATGAAATTTCCCCATATGCTTATTGTTTTGAAAGGACAGTCTGTTGCCAAATATCTGTATTTCTGAAAAAGGTAAGTGGATGTCTGTTAGGTGTGTGTGTGTGTGTGTGTGTGTGTGTGTGTGTGTGTGTGTGTGTGTGTGTGTGTCTGTGGGCATGAGTGCATGAATGTGGGTATGTGTGTGTATTTGCAGGCTAGGGTTAGAGCTAGGGATAGGTAAGGGGTTATAGTTAGGGTTAAGTAAGTAGACAGTTTTAATGCTGCACATGTTTAAGTGTGTATGTGTTCTGTGCCTGAGTGTCTTGCTTAGTGCGACTTTTAAGGAAAGGGTTTTTCATAGTGTGCAGGGTTGGGATTGGGGCAGCATTAAGGTAAGTACACATGAGTAAGGTGGGGTAGGGGGGACAAACCCTTTCCCTAACAGTACCTATATATGGTGGTGGTATTATTATTACTTTTTAATGTTAAATTTACAGATCAGAAAAGAAAATCATTTGTTCTTCTTTAGTACTGAACCACTGTGTTTCATCAAAATGGAGATCAGAACAGAAACCTACGTACTGGAACAATCAGGCAAAGATCGTTGACAATAAACTACTGTATTGTTTCATGTAGAATTATACTGAATATGTTGCCTTCTCCATAGAGAACACTTACTATATCAGTCCTTTAAGTAGAACTCAGGTCATTTAGTAACAGTTATGAAACTTCAGATGTCAAAGATCTGAGGTGATTATAATTTCTGTGGAAAATCTTTTCTGATATTAATGGTTTAGGAGCATGTTTTTTCCACTTTATGAAGACACCTGTGAAATGTTAGTGACTGTCTTTTTCTGCCTGATATTAGGTGGAGAAAGAAATAATTATGAAGGTCAGATGTAAGTTCAGATGTTTAGAATGTAATTTTTTTTTTAATATGAGACCTGGTCACTTTCTGATCTATGTTTTCATTGTTTCTCTAATGATCTCTGAGCTCCTTCAGAACTCTTGTCTCCATACAAAATTTCTTGACATAAAACTTTTGAGACAAATTGATTCCTGCACAAATTCCTGAATGGATTCTATGGAAAAGGATATTTAAGACAGTGTGATATCTTTATAGCTCAGCCAGGCTTTTTTTGATAAAGCTTTGTTTAATAATTTTCTTCACCTTATTTTGCCCTTGAGATTTCCTATATCTTAAACTGTTTCCTTCCATTTTTTAAGCCAGCAAGGAATAAATGACATTCAGACATGTCCACTGTGTGGAGAGGAAGGATGCTTTTTTGCCTGTATTTCCCAGATAATATAATCTCTGTGCCATTTAGTTTCTGACTTCATCTGCATTCTAAAGCTTTCTATTGTAATGAATAGTGAAGTCATATAAAAAGATTTAAGGATTACAACAGATTTGTTTTTGAATCTAGTAAGTTATTCTTACAGATGAGTATGCAATAAATCTGGTGTGCATGCATTATCTATTATCAGAGCTTCTCATGACTGTTAAAGGGCAAAAGGTAATTGTGTCTGGAGATGATGCTGTTCAGTATTTAAAATGTACTTGGTAAAGCAGTGGAATCAATGTTTATGACCTTTATAGCATTAAATTCCTTGCTGGTATGTGCTTCCGTTACTTAGCAACCACTTAATAATTTAGTGAAGTATCATCTTTGAGCAGTCTGACACTGAGATGTTTATGAAGGGTATAGAAAACAATTAAATGGCTAGTATTTCACTAATATGTTTTGCTTATGTATTGAGCATGATTTCCGTATGTCTTATGAACAGTTTTCAAAGAAAACATATTTACTTTCTTATGTTGTCCATAAAATATAAATAAAATTATGAAACTCATTATCATTTAATGGAAATTTATATAGATGTTTGTGTCTAGTAATTACATTTATGTGCTAGGATGCTTGCATCAAGGAATGCAAATATAAAAATGCAAGGCAGACAACAGATAAGGACCACCAGGCTGTTGCATTCTGCCCATCTTTCTCTCATCAAATTAATTTATAGTTTTACTCTTTTAGTCTTATTGCTAAAATTCTCTGCTGAATACCCATGCACTTCTGAACTCCACCACTGTATTGATACTTCTGTTAATAATCTATTACATGGATTTAGCACCCTATGAAGAAATGCTTCCAGTGCCATTCCACACCTTGCCTTCATCTTTCTTCTTACCATTCACCTCTGCATGCAGACATCTCATTTCCCTACATTTGCCTTTGTGATATTTAAAGGTTTCTGTCATGTCTCACTACTGTCCAGTACTATTTAATCCTTTGCACTCTTTATATCAAGACTCCTTAGCTTGTCCTCACGGACGTGTAACTTAGGATCACCAGCTGCTTGCTGGAGGCCTCCCCTCTGCCCACTCTCTAGAGTAATCTGCTAATCCCCACCCCCCCCAAAATTGGGGATGTGCCAATGGTTCAACCCAGGTGACAAAACCACTAATTTCATCAGGCTGAAGTGAAATTAAAAGTGCCACCAGTGTACTATAGTCCATTGCCTACTGAGTATTTTTCCTAAGGTCTCACTCTGTGAACACCCACTATACTAAGCCAAGGCAGGGTCTGCAAAACTGCCAGGAGTTGTCTACTTCCACGTACCATCCCTGGCTGTGGTGCTTTTGCACTGCTTAGCAGGCTTAAGGGCTAATCTCTCAGTTTGTATTGTGGTTCAGAAACAGCATCTCACCTCCACTAGGTAGTATCCAATTAGTGGGACCTAACAACAGTCTGCACTCCCCACACACACCAGATGATTGAGCTAGTGTTGGTTGCTTACTGCTGTCATGCCTGACTATCTTCAGCACCAGGACTACTAATAAAACTCATTTCACTAAGGCTGAATTAGGGCTCCGTCATTCTGCACCAGCTTTTCTACGTGTTTTTTTTTTTTTTTAACTGTTAACTGTCTGTTGTTTTATCCTATTAAAGGAACATAGTACTGTCATCATGCCACTGTAAGTTCTTAATTATAACTGTGATCAGTAGTAATAGCAGAAATACATAATTGTACTTATTTACACTTTGTTGATCAGGTTAGTCCCACAAGGCTAGCAGCTATTTTTTTCAGGGGAGAACCAAGATGGTATTCATGCTGACTAGGGTAAATTATGCTGGAGGGCTCCTACAGCAGCAGTGAAGAAGGCTAAGGGAAGCAGCAGCATGGAGATAAAGAGAAAAGCTATGGAGTGTTTGAAAATGGGAATGAGAATTTGGGGAACAATTTGTTTGATATGGAGTATCACAATGCAAATAAAGATTCCTATGTGGTGGGTGATACAAATGAGCAGTGCTTCGCCATTTGGTTGTCTCAATGGAAAAGGAAGAAAGCAAATGATTTGGAGTGATGCAGATAACAGAAATGCCAAGAGGACTTGTACATAATGCTCTGTTAGAAATAATCGAGCAGGATGAGTCAGGTGACAACTATGTTGTTTCATGGGGTGAGATGGCAGATAACTTTTTCAGAAGTACTGAGGATGGCAATGTGGAGAAGGAACCAGGTGATGTGGAAGCAGAGAATGCAGCAGTTAAGACTTATGCAGCAGTGACAGAGAGTAAAAGTGGAAAGCAGCAACAAATTGAGAAGGTGTCTGGTTTTGTGTCAGCAGATAATGCAGATCACAAGTGTAGAGTGTTGGACGGCAGAGCAGAAGGCCCCAGGTTCTAATCCAGGGTATACAGACGATTACTGGGGATAACGCGCACAACCCTCCTGGACATGAAAAGTCATCACTAAATGCAATCTCGGGTATTAACTAGTACCTCTATGGTATTACATAAGGTTCAAAGGGCTAGACTTAAAATGACCTATGGGTCGATAGCCTAGTAATCTCCTATGATCCTATATGTAGCAGTCACAGCAGGTAAAAAAGAAGAGCAGGAAAAACTCTTAAGCAAAACTGTTTTTAAAAAAAGAAGACCAGCTGTGAGAATAGGAACAGAAATGGTGCTGTAATTGAGATATCAGGTATGGGACAATTTGGTAACAGTTCTGGATTTTAAAGATCACAAAATTCAGTCTTTTTTTTTTTTTTTTTTTTTACCAAAAACATTTTTATTAAATTTTGTTAATAAACATGGACATAAAGTATTAAAAATAAACAATATAAAACATAATAACTATTTACACTATATACAAACATCCATGATAAACATTTGTTTTATCCAAGAAAGGTAATCAATATTTATCTAACAATCTCTCCAATTTTTGGCAAGCTAGTCTTTTGTGTGTTACATCTGACGATCTCTTATAAACAGTTTGCATTTCTTTTTTACATACAGATCTGGCTATTGAAATAAACTCAGTAAACATAAGATGTTAAGTTGTCTATCTCGCCTTCATTCTTGCTGGTTGGGTTCGGAGCCGATCCTCGGTTCCGACTCGGCCATCTTCTAAAGCTCGAGAGATACAAACTGGCTCGAGACCTCCCCATATCCCATGATGCCTGGCGCTAGATACCCAGATCTCATTTGCCGCTTCTGCTGCGAGGTTGCTGTACTGGCTCAGGTCGTATAAAACTTCTACATTGTCTTTTTTCTGTCACAATTTAGTACATTTTTAGAGTAGAATTATCGTTTAGTTATTTCCCTTATTTGTATATGTTTTTGTAGCTGAATCCTTGTCTTTTCTCTTCAGAAACTCATTTTACTTAGAGAGTTTTCCCTCCCACCTTCTACTTCTCCCTTTTTCTTCTAAGCTTTTCCATTTTAAGTTAGAGGATAACCTTATCTCTAGGTGTCCGTTTGAGTTAGAGGATAACCTTTTTCTTCTCTATCTATTTCCTTAAAAAAAAAAAAATCTTTTCTTATTATCACTGTTTGCTATACTTATTACAGTTGTTGGTAGTACTGTCGGTTCTGGTAGCTTGTGGTGTATTGTTGTTGTGTTAGTACCTTAACCTTTGTGTGAGTGTGTTTTTCCTTTGGGCTTGCCTGTCAATATGTCCAAGGATCCTAAGCCGTCCAGATTCAAGAAGTGTGACTCATGCTGTCAGAAGATGTCTCTGACAGATGGTCACACTTCTTGTGTTTATTGTCTGGGCGCCGTGCACCTGCAGGACTCTTGCTCTATTTGCCATGCGTTCAGTCCAAGAGTTCTGCAGGAGCGCAAAAATAAATTGATCCTTAGAGGTTTACTTAAACCTCAAGATTCACCGGCTAAGGCTCAGCCTGTGAAATCTTCTAAGGCACCTAAACCGTCGGCTCCCAGTTCGGAGCCATCGTTGGGTGAATCTGTACCTTCCATTTCGGCTCCGGCTGGAACCGATGCTCCTCCCTCCCAGTCGGCTCCGATACGCTCTTCGGAGCCTTCTGAGAGTCGAAAAAGGTCCAGGTCTCCCTCTCTGGAGTCGATACGCTTGGCTCCTAGATCGCCTCTGCTCCAATCGGAGCATAGTCATCACTCATCCCACTCTTCTCGGTCCTCAAGACTTTCGGACCATGACTTGGAAAGAGTGGTCAGCAGACTGCTAAAATCGCAGGCCGTGGCTAAAATGTTGTCTAGCCCCCCTCACCAGAGGTCGGCTCTGTCCACGTCTGCAGATATTCCTCCTCCGACTCACCCTTTGAGCTCGGAGTCGGAGTTCGTGGGGGTTCGAGTCGTGGAACCGTTGGCTCCGATACCTGCTCCTTTGGTTCTGTCGTCGGCTCCGATCACTTCCATGGTTCCGTCCTTGGAGGGATCTGGGCGCCGGGACTCCCTTGTCGGCTCCAAGGAGGCAAGTGGCATCAGACCCTTGTCCGATCCCACTCTCCCCCTCGGAGCCTCGGCTCAGGTGAGTTCGGCCCCCACATCAGCCTTGGAGCCTTCCCCCTCAGTGCGGAGAGGGATTCTGATTTCTTTTGAACCAGATCTCTCCCTCCATTCTGATCAGGATGCCTTCGAGGTGATGAGGAGTGTTCTGGCATCTGAGCCAGTGCCACAATTGACCCCCTTGGCTCCTCTCCCTATGTTGCCTGCGTCAGCCTCTACCTCTCTTCCAGACCCCAGTCGTGGGGATCCAGCACCCCAGGACACCCCTTTGGGTGTATCTTCCTCTTCCGAGGCCTCCCCTGATCATTCAGAGGAACCACCTCGTAAGAGGAAATGCAAGAGGAAGCATGTTGACTCCCCTGAGTCTGTCACATCAGATACCGACTTAGAGGATTCAAAAGGGTCCCTGAGGTCCCCCTCTGAAGATGTCTCCTTCTCAGACATCCTTGAGATGTTATAGAGAAGGAACTGGACTGCCCTAAGCCCTTCCGAGGATGAGTTGGTATTCTTGGATGCGTTTGGATCCCGACCTTCCACCTCCTGCCCCCTCTGAAGATGTCTCCTTCTCAGACATCCTTGAGATGTTATAGAGAAGGAACTGGACTGCCCTAAGCCCTTCCGAGGATGAGTTGGTATTCTTGGATGCGTTTGGATCCCGACCTTCCACCTCCTGGGTGTCTCCACCTTTTGACCCACTGATGTCTGTGGTGGCTTGGAAGGCTTGGTCAGCTCCAGACACAATGGAACCGACCCCAAGAAGACCAGCAAAATTCATTACTGCACCACAGGACAAGCAATTTTTGAGAAAAGGTGTCCCCGTTGATGCCATGGTGGTAGTAGCGGCCACGAAGAAGGAGTTGGCTGAAACTTCTTCATCTGTTCATCCCCCAAATAAGGAGTCTAGGACAATGGACAGATATGGGAAGCGGATGTTTTCTTCAGCGACTTTTTCCATGAAGTCTCTGAATTACTTGTGCCACTTTACCCGTCTACAGAGGGATCTCCTTAAAAAGCTTGGAGATACCCTTCAAGATCCATCAGCTGAGGGGACCCAGGCCAAGGTTGCCTCCCAGCTGGCGACTCTTAATTAAGTGGTTAACTCCTCCATGAGGCTCATTTCTTATGCAGCCGATGGGGCGAGTAGAGCCGCAGGCACAGGCGTCGTTCTGAGGAGACACGCTTGGATGCGGCTTTGTAACTTTGCGGAACCTTTCAGAGTGTCTTTCACCAACACCCCATTTGATGGTTCCTCTCTCTTTGGATCTCAGGTGAAGGACACCCTTTCCAGGTGTGAACAGGAAGGCAAGACTCTCTCTGTTCTAGGGGTCCATTTTTCCACTCCTTCCAGACCATATCCCAAGGGTCAGAAGAGTGGAAAGATGTGGTTCCGGAAATCCCAGGGAGCTCTGCCTGACACACGTGGTGAGTTTCCCTCCAGTGGGAGAGGAGGGAACAATAACAGACGCCACCCTTGTGGCAGAGGGGGTCCGCAAAATCAGGGCATCAGAGAATCTTTCTCTGACAAGCCCTTCCAGCATCCCTGAAGGGTTGCCCGGCTGTCCACCTATGGAGGCAGTCGGGGGAAGATTATCGCTGTACCCAAGAGCCTGGCAAGACATAACACAAGACAAATGGGTACAGTCTGTTATATCAGGAGGTTACAAAATTCCCTTAGTTCGCGCTCCATTCTTGCCGAACAAGTCCCTTCCAGATGTTCCACGCAATCTAAGGGATCAAGCAGTTCAGGAAGTTGCAAAACTGCTAAGAAAAAGGGCTATCCAGCAAGTCCTAGCAGACCAGCAAGGATCCTGAATTTACTCAAGGTTCTTTTTGGTACCAAAAAAGATGGGACTGGAGACCCATTTTGGATCTCAGCAGACTAAACAGGTCTGTACAAAGAACCAAATTTCGGATGGTCACGCTACAGTCCATTTTACCCTTCCTAGGTCAGGACAATTGGATGTGCTCCATAGATCTTCAGGATGTGTACTACCACATCAAAATGGACAGGCACTCCAGAAGATTCCTGCGCTTCCGACTGGGAGCCAGCCATTATCAGTTCAGAGCTCTGCCCTTTGGTCTCACCACAGCCCCCAGGGTGTTCACCAAATATATGGCAGTAGTTACCGCTCATCTGAGATGGCAAGGATTACAGATGTTTCCATATCTAGACGACTGGCTCCTCACTGCTACCCCCAGGCATCATCTTCTGCAAGCTGGAGACTATACCATACAGACGTGTTTCAGATTAGGTATCACTATAAATTTCGAAAAATCTGCTTTGTCGCCTTGTCAGTCTAACTCTTTTATAGGCGCAAACTTAAATACAAAAGACAGGTCAGCCAGCCTTCCACCAGACAGGGTGTTAGTCATTCGGCAGCATGTCCAGGTCTTGTTAGGTTGCAAGAGAATTCAAGCCAAGTTCGTACTTCAAACCCTGCATCTCATAGCAGCGGCAATCATACTAGTCCCTCTAGCCCGTTTCCACATGAGGATTCTCCAATGGCTCCTTTTCACCCAATGGTCCTTTCAGCAGCTTCCCATGTCTCACATGATTATCTTTACAGAAGCATGCAAAATGCACCTTGCGTGGTGGATGGTCTCCCCATCAGTACCCCTGGGCAGACCATTTGTACTTCCCTCTTCAGTTGCTACGGTAGCCACGGACGCCTCCCTGATCAGGTGGGGGGGGGGCATTATCAGGGCAGAACAGTCCAAGGCACTTGGCTAAATCAGGGGTACCATCTGCACATAAACGTCTTGGAGATGAGAGCCGTGCTTTTAGCGTTGCAAGCTCATCCGGACTCTCTTCCTACCGGGACAGTTGCAATTCAAACGGACAATATGTCAGTTGTATGGTACATCAACAAACAGGGTGGAACCAGGTCCTACCCCCTATGTCGAGAAGCACTCAGATTCTGGCAGTGGGCGATCTCTTCCCAATGGTTTCTGACTGCAACGCATATCCCTGGGAAATCCAACGTCATAGCAGACAGGCTGAGCAGAGCTATTCTGATGCCTCACGAGTGGTCTCTGAATCAAGTAGTGGCGGACCAAATCTTCCACAAATGGGGGCAACCTTGCTGCAACCTCTTTGCCACCCCCTCCAACAGCAAGAGCATGCAACTTCTCTCTCCTTCCACATCCCGAGTATTCCCCCAGAGACGCTCTAGTACACGATTGGCCTCAGGGACTTCTATATGCATTTCCCCCATTTCCTCTAATTCCCAAGCTGATACAGAAAGCTACCGTATTGGGTTACAAAATGATCCACATTGCCCCGTACTGGCCTCGACAAATATGGTTTCCGTTCCTGCATCATTACCTTATCAAGCAGCCTTGGACTCTGGATCCAATTCCAGACCTTCTGATCCATCAATCGGGCGGGCTGCATCACTCCCTGCAATCCTTCAAGCTCACAGCTTGGTTGCTCCACTTCCAACCCTAGCCAGGCTTCCGGATATCTCCCAATCAGTGCGTGAAATCATTTTATCATTGCATAAGTCTACCACTAGAAAAACTTACGCTAGTAAGTGGAACGTTTTTCTTCCTGGGCAGAGGCTAAGAATATAGATTCTTTTTCAGCCCCTGTTCACCACATCTTGGAATTCCTCGCGGAGCTTTTTCATGCTGGCTCCACTTCGGCTACGATTAGAGTACAGTTAGCCGCAATCTCGAATTTTCACATTGGCCTTTCTGAAAGTAGTAAAATGTCTCATAAGCTTTGTAAGGCCTTCCTCAAAGGAACCACTCTGCTCAGGCCCCCGGTTAGAGATCCTCCGCCCCCGTGGGATCTGAATTTGATTCTAGCCTCTCTAATTTTGCCCCCCTTCGAACCTGCAGCTTCCTGTTCATTGAAGTTTTTATTGTGGAAAACACTTTTTCTGGTAGCAATTACTTCAGCCAGACGAGTTTCCGAGCTGCAGGCTCTTTGTACACGTCCCCCCTACCTAGTGTTCCACAAAGACAGGGTTGCTCTTAGGACTAATCCATCCTTCCTTCCTAAGGTCTTTTCTGAGAACAACTTGAATCAGTCCATTGACCTTCCTGTGTTTTTTCCCAACCATTCCAACAGGGCCGAATATAGGTTACATCAGTTAGATGTTCACAGACAACTGCGTTTTTATTTGCACAGGACTAAGGCCTTCAGAAAATTGGATCAGCTTTTCCTTTCTTATGCAGAGGGCAAACAAGGTATACCAGTCTCAAAAGTAACTTTATCCAGGTGGCTGACTTCTATCATTACTTTTATCTATCAGCTGATTTTGGTTCCACTGTTCTGAAGAGTCTGTTCCATTGAGCCATCCAGGATATTAGGTGCTAGGGACGCTGTCCCAACCAGCAAGAATGAAGACGAGATAGACATCTTAACATAAAGAAGTTATGTACCTACCATAATGTTCCATGTTAGTTGTCTTCTCTCGCCTTCTTTCTTGTGTCCCCCCCGCTCCATCCCCCTATCCTACTAGACCGAGAAGAGTTTTCTCTATAATATTGCTCAGGCTGAGCCTTCCCTGGCTATCCCACTCTACCTAGTGGTCTTTATAGTTGGGCTTATGTATGATAAGGATAGGATTCCTTTATTATTTTGTCTGCTGTTAGTCTTACCAAACGAGATCTGGCTATCTAGCACCAGGCATCATGGGATATGGGGAGGCTTCGAGCCAGTTTGTAGCTCTCGAGCTTTAGAAGATGGCCGAGTCGGAGCCGAGGATCGGCTCCGAACCCAACCAGCAAGAAAGAAAGAAGGTGAGAGAAGACAACTAACATGGAACGTTATGGTAGGTACATAACTTCTTTATCTTGCTTATTTTTCCATTTCAATGTAATTATTTTTTGAGCAATAGCTAGAATTAACCAAAGAACAGGTAACTGATGTCTAGGAATTACACTTGGGGTAGGGACATTGAATAATATTAAAGAGCTAGTAATTTGACAGTTATCAGACCACAGGGCTTTTGCGAAATGTCTAAAATCACTCCAGTATCATCTGAGAGTTCTACATTTGATGAACATATGAACCCATTTGGCTTCAAGAATATCACCACACCTCCAGCATTTGCTTTCATTACTCTTGGTTATAAGGTCAATTCTGTGTGGAGTGTAAAAGCTTCTATGAATAAATCTCCAGGTATATAGTCTCCACTATAAAGATGATGAAGTGTTTTTTATTGAATTTAGTAACTGATTCTTATTATTGTTAGATAAAGGTTCACCATTAATCCTTGTGGAGTAATTCCAAAAAGCTTGGTCAAAAGTAATCAAGTCTTCTCGTAGGATTTTATATACAGGTGATATGCTTAATTTATGTTCAATGTTCATCGAACTACACCATATGAATAGCTGTATCAATCTTGGTATAATATTAGTTTCCAGGTTTATTGACACTCTCACTTTATTTTCAACAAACTGTCTTAAAGATTGAATACAGAGCCAATTATCTTAACAGGCATTATATCTGACTAAGAGAAAGTTCATTGGTTGGATGTTCTTACTGTCTATAAACTGGTACCAAAACTTTAGAATATTCTCTTTAAGATTCCGCATCTTATTGATAGTGAAGGTATCTAGGCAATCTGGTGTATAAGCTATGGGAAATGTAATGAAAAAGGTGTTCTTTAGACTATAATTGTTGTGGATTATATTTTTGAAAATATAAAATATTTGGTTTATACCATGTGAGAAGTGGCTAAAGTTCTTATTATATAAGCAATATTCACAGAGTATCCAAAATATTTTGTTTTTGTGCGTTAGGACCGGCAACTCAGCACGTAAAAATCAACTGCCAATCATTAGCGGACCAGAGTTCCGCTGTGGCGACCCCTAACCGGGAAAAGCCAAAAGATACAACAACAACAAAGGTTTCCTTAAACTGGGTTTCTGAGTTCTCAGAGGAAGTTATATGTATTTCATGTAGTTGTTTCCAGCTAGAGGTGTATATGGATGAAATCCAGTGTAGTATTATGCTAATAATAACAGATTTGGAATATAATTCTATGTTGGGAAAGCCAATCTTATTACTGTCCCAGGCTCTAAAATGCCATTTATAGGCTATTCCTGGTTTCTTTGGGAACCACAGAAAAGTTAGTAATAGGGAATCTATTTGTTTAAAGAATTTCTTAGGAGGAGGCAAAATCAATGATTGTATGTAAAATAAAATCTTGGGCAAAATAATCATTTTTATTAATGTAAGTCTGTCTTCCACGGTGAAAAAATTTTGTTCCACTTTTTAGTCACGTCACTGATTATAGGTACCAGTTTAGTGAGGTTAAATGTAATAGTCTTATTCTATTTATTCTTGATACTTATTCCTAGATAATCTATCTTATCGTTTTCCCAGTTGAATGTATTGTATTTTTGCAAATTGCTATTTATTTTCTTATTGATTAAAAGTGTTTTGGTTTTATTTTGATTAAAATTGAGCCCTGAGATTTTTCCAAATAGAGATATGGCATACATGATATGTTGTAAAGAGCCTTCTATGTCACTATATGTTAGTAGAATATCGTCAGCAAAAAGCTGAACTTTTGGACAGTATCCCTCATTAACTTGAAATCATTTGATATTTGGGATATTTCTAATAAATTAAGCAAAACGTTCCACTGATAAAGTGAAAAATAATGGAGACAGAGGGCAACCTTGTCTAGCTCTCTTATGAATTTTTACTGGGGATGATAGACATGAACCAATCTTAACAAATGCTTTAGAATCACTATAAATATTTAATATCAGTTTTGTGAAATCTGAAGTAAAGTTAAATTCTTTAAAGATTTTTTTTGTAAGTATGACCAACCAAGGGAATCAAATGCCTTATCAATATCCAGACTAATAATAGTTAATTGTTTCTTGGTTTTGTTTGCAATGTCTATTAGAGATAGTAGCTTAATAATATTGCCGCGCACTTTTCTATGTAAGATAAAGCCAGTTTGATCAAAGTGTATTATATTGGGTAATATATTCTTTAGTCTTTTGGCCAGGATAGACATCAACATTTTATAATCAATATTTAACAATGATATGGGTCTATAGGATGCACATATTTGGGGGGTCCTTACCTTGTTTCAGAATGGGGGACATTATTGAGTACTTCCACAAGGGAGAGATAATTAAGTCTTGTTTAACCATGGAGAATGTGTTTAATAATAACTTTATTGTGTGCTCTGGAAGAATTTTATATATTTCTGGAATTATCCCATCTAATCCTGGGGCTTTATTATCCCTCAGATCTTTAACTTGTTCTTTCACTTCTGCTAAGGTTAATTGTTTATTTAGGGTACTATTTTGTTGTTTTGATAGTTTAGTCTTGACATTTTCTTGTAGAAATGTATCTGTTTCATCGTCTGAATCTAGTGGTGATTGCATGTCATTAATTGACCGATAATGATTTCTAAAGGCTTCTAATATACCTCCTAAATCAGATGTTCTATTTACTGTGTTACTATTCTTGTATTTAATTTCATTAATGTGATTTTGTTTTTTAATTTGTTTGGATCTGATAGCTAGTTTATGTAAATGTCTAGGGTTTACTGAATAGGACTGTAGTTTAATCTTTTCTAAGCTTATAAATCCAATGAGCCAAGACAAACTATAAACCACAGAAAACGGAAGCCAAAAAGTCTCGCAGGCACAAAAGACTTAACGCAAGTTTATTTTTAAAGTAAGTTAGCGTTTTCGCTTCTCTGCACCAAGAAGCTTCCTCAGAGTCAAAATACTTAAAAAGGCGCCAACTCTTACGGAGCATTTAAATAGATACAAAACACGCATTGTACATCACTTCCTTAAGGGAGTGAAATCAGCAGCTAATAATAAATTAAAGCACCAGTTTAGTAAACTTACAATCAGTGCATCTGGCAAGTGTCTCATAACGTTCCAAAAACACACAAAAAGGCTCTAACTCCTAACTGCAATCCATTAGTACATAAACATTTATATAATATAAAAAAATACATTAAGTTGTATCAATATAAATATATATGTTAAAAACAAGTATTTCTACATTCACAATATGTGCTCCTACAATAGGATAAAAATAGAAGTAAAAATAAAATACAAATATCCCTTCCATAGTAAAAACTGCCAAAGTTGTCAAATCATTTATGACTAACTTAATCGATATCACACTCACACTAAAAATATAAAATTGGCTATACATAAAAATATATATATATATATATATATATATATATATATATGTAAGCAAATGTGCAAGAGTGTGTCAGTAAAGATAAGTGATGAATAATCAAACTGCCTAAGTAGGTCACTAAGTGCAAAAGGCAGTTAACTTCTGAGGTAGGCCTTGTATTTTAATACTGGAGAGATGTTGCAACTCTCATTTAAACCTGGGGGATTGAAGGCGTCTAACCTGAGCTGCCACTCCAATTCCCGGTTTTCTAACAAGAGGGAAATAGGTCCACCCCGAATAGTACATGTGAGGTTATCGATACCCATAAATAAAAAACTGTGCCCCGGATTTTTTATTACATGCTTAGCTAGGGCATTTTCAGTTTTCTTGTTTTTTATCGCATAGCAGTGCTGGTATATACGCTCTCTTAGTTTTCTGTCGGTTTTTCCGACATAAAAACTAGGGCAACAAGCACAAAAAGCTATGTAAATAACTGACTTGGTTTCACAATTTATTTTTGATTTGATGTTGTATTTGGTCTCCCTAATACAAAATGTGTTACCGGTGCGGATGGTTTTGCACCAGTTGCAGGACCCACAAGAGAAGGAACCTGTCAATCTGCTAAACTGGTTTTGTCCAAAATCCTTTTGTAATAATTCCTTAATGTTGGTTCCCCTCTTATAAACAATTCGGGGTCTTTGGCCCAATCTCTCAACCAAAAGAGAGTTGTTAAGAATAAAATACCAATTTTTATGAATAATCCCTGAAATTTGTTTGGAATTACTATTAAACGTAGTAATAAAACTCAAGGAAATAGGAGCCATACTGTCGTTTGTCCCCATATTGTCTGAATCACCAGGGTTGGCCATATCAGTATTTGCATTAAAAGTTACTGAAACATCCGCGCAAAGCAACGGTTTATAAAAACCAGTGCTCCTCTTGAGAGCCACCTCTTCGGTAAGCTCATCTATCAACCTCCTAGGGTAACCCCTGTTTGTGAACATGTCTTCCAACAAAGTACACTCAGCCAGAAAGTCAGTTGAATCACTACACATTTTAACAGCTCTCACTAGTTGTCCTTTGACAATTGCCCTCTTCTGCTTGTAAGGGTGGGAGCTGGAGTAGTGGAGGAATGAATTGACATATGTGTCCTTTCTGAAAATCTTTGACTTAAATTTGGAATTCCCTCTATCCTTTATCAGTTTCACATCCAAATAATCAATCTCTTCACTAGAAAAATGGTATGTGAATTTGAGAAAATTTGTTGTGTGGTTGATATATTCTATAAAATCTTGTGCAACTTTTTGGTCTCCTTTAAACAGAATAAAGACGTCATCTAAGAAATGGGTATAGTGACAAATGTATTGCTTCCAGTGATTGTTATCCAAGATGTAACACTTCTCCCAGTGGGCCATAACCATATTGGCCACAATGGCTCCACAAGGGGAGCCCATAGCTACCCCTTGTTTTTGAACATAATATTCCTTTTCAAACAAAAAGAAATTTGAAGTAAGTACAATATCAAGAAGTTCTGAAATGTTATCAATTTCAGTCTTTGAGGCTTTTAGCTCACCTAGAAGCAACCCAACCCTATCTAATGCTTCCTGATGGGGTATCGAGGTATACAAATCAGCAACATCAGTAGTGAGAAAGTTGTAAGAATCATCATAACTGATGTTATTGATGTTTGCTAAAAAAGTCCAAGAATCTTTGCAGATGCTAGGAATAAGCTTTGTATACTTGGAAAGCAAAAAGTCAATATATTTTGAACATGGATATGTTATAGAACTTCTCCCATCAACCAAGGCCCTCAGTGGTGGGTCCTTGTAATTTTTGTGGACCTTAGGTATTCCAAACATCACTGGGACCCTTGGTTGTGGGATGTCTATGTATTTATATGTATCCATATCTAACCTACCATTGATGAATAAGTCTCTGAAATAACCTCTTATTCTATTAAAACACCCATTCATAGCGCTAAGAGATGCAGTTTCGTAAGCGGGAGAGTCTAGAACGTACAACATTCTTTGTGTGTAGTCAACTCTTTCAAAGATGACCAAACCTCCCCCTTTATCTGGTTTAATAACTCTAACTGAGGATTCTCGCAAGTGGTTAAGTGCTTGCACCTGTTCTTTGGTGATATTAAATATGTTACTTTTAGAGTTACAAGATCCATTCATATATCTAATATCTAACTCACATGCATTTTCAAACATTCTTAACGCTACATGAATTGGAGGGTTAAAAATACTAGATAGTTTCAACCCTGTATTGACATTGTCAGTCGTGTCATTAAATAATAGCTTTAAATTAAGTTTTCGCACATAACATTTCAGTTCAATTAATAATTTTGCCATATCGCAATGTCTAGTGGGAACAAACGTGTTCCCCAGTGCTAACAATTCAACCAATTCAGGCTCAAGTTCCAAAGTTGAAAAGTTGTAGATAGTAAAATCTCTCTTTGAATTGTATAGTATACTGGGAAATTCAGTACTACTAGAGCCAATCGAAGAGTCAGTTATCTGTTCCAGTTCTTGCCCCTGCCTCCCTGTTGTTGGTTGTTGCGGTTCCCTAAAAAACCTTTATGCGATGGTTTTGGAACCGCATTGTTAGCACTGACATTACCTGGGGCCCTATTCACAACCTGTTGTTGCCCTTGCTTGTTACGGTTCCTGTTGCTCCTTCTAGGGCCGTTTTCATTCTCTCCATTAGAACAGTCATTGTTGTCCATAAACTGTTCTGTTTCACCTTCATTATTATCATGCTTATTTTCTGAAGAACTATTAGTCTCTCCTTGTTTTACAAACAGTTTTGGGTAGGCTTTATTGTGTTGGTAAGAGGCCCTATCCCGAAACAGTTTTTTTGACTTATTAGTCTTCAGCTTGATCATGAAAGAATCTATACTCGAAAAAATACGAGTATAGTCAAATTTAAATCTAATAAAGTTAGAGTCAATCTTGATCTCCCTATCTAATGAACTAATCTCTTGTGTAAGTTCATCAATGTGGAGAGAGTAGTGTTTGATAATTAATTCAATTAATTGTGCACCTTGTTGTTGGAAAAGTGCTTGTAAGTCCACTGAGAAAGCAGTCCCTGGTATCAAATTAGAAGGAGAGAAATTATTCCTCAAACCTTTTGGGACAATGTTCTCACTAAGACACTGCTTGAAGTATGCTACTTCAAGCTGAAGTTTTCTTAGTTTTAGAGTCTTATTATCCAGTACTTTTAGTCTCTCATTAATGTCAGCAATACCACTGCAAGCTGAATCAGTAAATAACACCGACGAGTCATCAACAGATGGCTTTAAAAAGGTAAAAAAGTCACCTGTATTTTTTATCCATTCGGACAGTGATGGCGCGCCCATGAGTGCATTCTCCTGATTACTGACATCCGTTGTAGTATTCAGCAAAGTAAAGCCTGCATCCTTTTGCGTGTTTAAAATGGAAAAAAAAAATAAACTTGCGTTAAGTCTTTTGTGCTTGCGAGACTTTTTGGCTTCCGTTTTCTGTGGTTTATAGTTTGTCTTGGCTCATTGGATTTACTGGTTTGTCTCATGTCTTCGGAAAGCCCTTCTAGTCCCGCCAGCCCTATTATTTTTGGGTCGGAGAGTACCGGCAATTGTGACATGTCTGCTCTGTTGCTAGCCGTGTCCCAGAGACTGGATTCCCTCAACTCACGGCTGGACTTGATTGAAAAAAGGAACCTCCAAGTTTTACGAGAGGACTCTAATGTTAACGTGAACAGAACAGCTTATGAGCGTTCAGGAAACACAGGTACGTGTTCTTTGCCAGCGGCTCAGCCTGTACGCTCTTGTTCCATTTTAAACACGCAAAAGGATGCAGGCTTTACTTTGCTGAATACTACAACGGATGTCAGTAATCAGGAGAATGCACTCATGGGCGCGCCATCACTGTCCGAATGGATAAAAAATACAGGTGACTTTTTTACCTTTTTAAAGCCATCTGTTGATGACTCGTCGGTGTTATTTACTGATTCAGCTTGCAGTGGTATTGTTGACATTAATGAGAGACTAAAAGTACTGGATAATAAGACTCTAAAACTAAGAAAACTTCAGCTTGAAGTAGCATACTTCAAGCAGTGTCTTAGTGAGAACATTGTCCCAAAAGGTTTGAGGAATAATTTCTCTCCTTCTAATTTGATACCAGGGACTGCTTTCTCAGTGGACTTACAAGCACTTTTCCAACAACAAGGTGCACAATTAATTGAATTAATTATCAAACACTACTCTCTCCACATTGATGAACTTACACAAGAGATTAGTTCATTAGATAGGGAGATCAAGATTGACTCTAACTTTATTAGATTTAAATTTGACTATACTCGTATTTTTACGAGTATAGATTCTTTCATGATCAAGCTGAAGACTAATAAGTCAAAAAAACTGTTTCGGGATAGGGCCTCTTACCAACACAATAAAGCCTACCCGAAACTGTTTGTAAAACAAGGAGAGACTAATAGTTCTTCAGAAAATAAGCATGATAATAATGAAGGTGAAACAGAACAGTTTATGGACAACAATGACTGTTCTAATGGAGAGAATGAAAACGGCCCTAGAAGGAGCAACAGGAACCGTAACAAGCAAGGGCAACAAGAGGTTGTGAATAGGGCCCCGGGTAATGTCAGTGCTAACAATGCGGTTCCAAAACCATCGCATAAAAGTTTTTTAGGGAACCGCAACAACCAACAACAGGGAGGCAGGGGCAAGAACTGGAACAGATAACTGACTCTTCGATTGGCTCTAGTAGTACTGAATTTCCCAGTATACTATACAATTCAAAGAGAGATTTTACTATCTACAACTTTTCAACTTTGGAACTTGAGCCTGAATTGGTTGAATTGTTAGCACTGGGGAACACGTTTGTTCCCACTAGACATTGCGATGTGGCAAAATTATTAATTGAACTGAAATGTTATGTGCGAAAACTTAATTTAAAGCTATTATTTAATGACACGACTGACAATGTCAATACAGGGTTGAAACTATCTAGTATTTTTAACCCTCCAATTCATGTAGCGTTAAGAATGTTTGAAAATGCATGTGAGTTAGATATTAGATATATGAAT
This sequence comes from Protopterus annectens, assembly GCF_019279795.1. Lineage (NCBI taxonomy): Eukaryota > Metazoa > Chordata > Ceratodontiformes > Protopteridae > Protopterus > Protopterus annectens. The sequence goes on from NC_056725.1 coordinate 1,630,657,393, forward strand.
GGATCTTGTAACTCTAAAAGTAACATATTTAATATCACCAAAGAACAGGTGCAAGCACTTAACCACTTGCGAGAATCCTCAGTTAGAGTTATTAAACCAGATAAAGGGGGAGGTTTGGTCATCTTTGAAAGAGTTGACTACACACAAAGAATGTTGTACGTTCTAGACTCTCCCGTTTACGAAACTGCATCTCTTAGCGCTATGAATGGGTGTTTTAATAGAATAAGAGGTTATTTCAGAGACTTATTCATCAATGGTAGGTTAGATATGGATACATATAAATACATAGACATCCCACAACCAAGGGTCCCAGTGATGTTTGGAATACCTAAGGTCCACAAAAATTACAAGGACCCACCACTGAGGGCCTTGGTTGATGGGAGAAGTTCTATAACATATCCATGTTCAAAATATATTGACTTTTTGCTTTCTAAGTATACAAAGCTTATTCCTAGCATCTGCAAAGATTCTTGGACTTTTTTAGCAAAAATCAATAACATTAGTTATGATGATTCTTACAACTTTCTCACTATTGATGTTGCTGATTTGTATACCTCGATACCCCATCAGGAAGCATTAGAAAGGATCGGGTTGCTTCTAGGTGAGCTAAAAGCCCCAAAGACTGAAATTGATAACATTTCAGAACTTCTTGATATTGTACTTACTTCGAATTTCTTTTTGTTTGAAAAGGAATATTATGTTCAAAAACAAGGGGTAGCTATGGGCTCCCCTTGTGGAGCCAGTGTGGCCAATATGGTTATGGGCCACTGGGAGAAGTGTTACATCTTGGATAACAATCACTGGAAGCAATACATTTGTCACTATACCCGTTTCTTAGATGACGTCTTTATTCTGTTTAAAGGAGACCAAAAAGTTGCACAAGATTTTATAGAATATATCAACCAAACAACAAATTTTCTCAAATTCACATACCATTTTTCTAGTGAAGAGATTGATTATTTGGATGTGAAACTGATTAAGGATAGAGGGAATTCCAAATTTAAGTCAAAGATTTTCAGAAAGGACACATATGTCAATTCATTCCTCCACTACTCCAGCTCCCACCCTTACAAGCAGAAGAGGGCAATTGTCAAAGGACAACTAGTGAGAGCTGTTAAAATGTGTAGTGATTCAACTGACTTTCTGGCTGAGTGTACTTTGTTGGAAGACATGTTCACAAACAGGGGTTACCCTAGGAGGTTGATAGATGAGCTTACCGAAGAGGTGGCTCTCAAGAGGAGCACTGGTTTTTATAAACCGTTGCTTTGCGCAGATGTTTCAGTAACTTTTAATGCAAATACTGATATGGCCAACCCTGGTGATTCAGACAATATGGGGACAAACGACAGTATGGCTCCTATTTCCTTGAGTTTTATTACTACGTTTAATAGTAATTCCAAACAAATTTCAGGGATTATTCATAAAAATTGGTATTTTATTCTTAACAACTCTCTTTTGGTTGAGAGATTGGGCCAAAGACCCCAAATTGTTTATAAGAGGGGAACCAACATTAAGGAATTATTACAAAAGGATTTTGGACAAAACCAGTTTAGCAGATTGACAGGTTCCTTCTCTTGTGGGTCCTGCAACTGGTGCAAAACCATCCGCACCGGTAACACATTTTGTATTAGGGGGACCAAATACAACATCAAATCAAAAATAAATTGTGAAACCAAGTCAGTTATTTACATAGCTTTTTGTGCTTGTTGCCCTAGTTTTTATGTCGGAAAAACCGACAGAAAACTAAGAGAGCGTATATACCAGCACTGCTATGCGATAAAAAACAAGAAAACTGAAAATGCCCTAGCTAAGCATGTAATAAAAAATCCGGGGCACAGTTTTTTATTTATGGGTATCGATAACCTCACATGTACTATTCGGGGTGGACCTATTTCCCTCTTGTTAGAAAACCGGGAATTGGAGTGGCAGCTCAGGTTAGACGCCTTCAATCCCCCAGGTTTAAATGAGAGTTGCAACATCTCTCCAGTATTAAAATACAAGGCCTACCTCAGAAGTTAACTGCCTTTTGCACTTAGTGACCTACTTAGGCAGTTTGATTATTCGTCACTTATCTTTACTGACACACTCTTGCACATTTGCTTACACATATATATATATATTTTTTTTTTTTTTTATGTATAGCCAATTTTATATTTTTAGTGTGAGTGTGATATCGATTAAGTTAGTCATAAATGATTTGACAACTTTGGCAGTTTTTACTATGGAAGGGATATTTGTATTTTATTTTTACTTCTATTTTTATCCTATTGTAGGAGCACATATTGTGAATGTAGAAATACTTGTTTTTAACATATATATTTATATTGATACAACTTGATGTATTTTTTATATTATATAAATGTTTATGTACTAATGGATTGCAGTTAGGAGTTAGAGCCTTTTTGTGTGTTTTTGGAACGTTATGAGACACTTGCCAGATGCACTGATTGTAAGTTTACTAAACTGGTGCTTTAATTTATTATTAGCTGCTGATTTCACTCCCTTAAGGAAGTGATGTACAATGCGTGTTTTGTATCTATTTAAATGCTCCGTAAGAGTTGGCGCCTTTTTAAGTATTTTGACTCTGAGGAAGCTTCTTGGTGCAGAGAAGCGAAAACGCTAACTTACTTTAAAAATAAACTTGCGTGAAGTCTTTTGTGCTTGCGAGACTTTTTGGCTTCCGTTTTCTGTGGTTTATAGTTTTTCTAAGCTTATAGCAACCTTATGATTCAATATTTCTAAATATTTGTGGTTTAGCTTAGAAATTTCAGTAAGTACTGCTTTATCATTTGATTTTAAATTTAGTTTCAACTTATATATTTTGGCTTGTAAATCAGAAAGTTCCTTGTCCCATTCCTTTCTCCTTTGAAAATACCAAGCTTTAACTCCACTAAACATGTGAACTTTTAATGCATCCCAGAGTATATCTGTTACTTCACCATTATTGTTGTCTTCCATAAATGCATTTATTTCTTTTAATAACCACTCCTTAAAACCTTTTAACTTAGTAACATAGGCTGGGATTCTTTGAAAAATTATATCTTTTTTCACAGTCGAGCTGAACAAAAAGGCATTGAGGTCAGAGAAGGACATGACTGTATTGCAACATCACTTATTTTAGAGTAAAGAGAGTTAGACACAAAAATCTTATCAATATTAGTTTGTGTGCCAAATCGGAAAGAATAATGAGTGTATTGAAGTGAATTTTGAACTCTTAAATTATGTATGTCTCTAAAATTCATTGAGGCTATAAAACTGTTTACCTTTTTAGCTTGTGTTGTTAGTTTAACCTTACTATTTTTAGAGGTATCTTCATCTGATAACAAGCCATTGAAATCTCCCACCAGAATAATTTCTCCCTTTGCATGTAAAGTAATGAGATCCAAGTATTTCTTCACATATTTAGTTCTTAGACCATGAATCCAATATGAGTTTACCAGTGTGAAGCATTTCTTATTAACTTCTAGCACTACTAAGCTTAGCATTCTGTCTTTATCTGAAAAGGTGTTTAAAATTTTAGGTAGTGTATACGTATTATTCCATAGTATAAGAGTACCTCTCCTTTTGGCTCTAAGGCAGGAATCTGTGCGAACTGTAAAACCATTAAATAATCATTTTTGCAAATCCTTCTCCAGCAAGTGGGTTTCCTGCAAGAAGATTATCTGAGCTCTGTGCATTTTAATGAATTTAATGCAACCAGCTCTTTTGACATTGTTATTTAAGCCATTAATATTTAAGGATAAGCATTTATATAACATAATTTGTTAAAGTTATATTTAGAGCATCAACAATACCTTCCAAGTATAATGACTTGAAGTAATTCAAGAAGTTATGTATCATGGATAAGTCAAAAATCTTTAGAGACAAATTATGAAACCAATGACTAAGAAAACATACATACATGGAACCAAAAAATCATGCTTTTTTCCCACTTTCTGAAAGTTAAGAAAGTTCAGTTACAGATTTGCTGTTCTGAACTGTTTGGAAGTTTCTAGAAGGCCAGTGCTTGCTTGGTCTAAAGGGAAGTCTCTGTGTTTACCAGTGGGAGTGGTTAACACTGAACAACCTGCCTGTCCCTGGAGGAGTGGTTACTGCCTAGAAGCTGTAGTTTTATTGGCCATTTTGGGTCAAATCTAAACTCCTTGATCTCTCTCTCTTAAAACCCTACAACTCTCTTTTTGCGCGGTTTTGTGCACTGAGCAGCGTCGGGCAGCGCCGCCTAAACAGGTTTAAACTATTCCAGGCTCCACAAAGTCTGCTATTCACTTTTTCCCTTAGAACTGTTCAAACTCTCAAAGTAATCACTCTATTCTCTTTCTAAAGCCCTGCACTTGCTCAGCTCTTATAAGGAAACACTAACTAACTAAAGCACTACACCCTCCTTGACTTCTCATAAGTATTAGGCTCCTGATTGGTCCTTCCTGATCAAGTGAAAAATCAGTTCCCTTCCCTAATCTGATCAGTAAAAAAACAGTTCCCTATACTAATCTGGTATGTCCAAGGGTCAGTTTCAAGGTTACTCTCCAGTCCAGCTGGTGAATCTGGGAATTTTGAGGCAATGTTACAATTGCTTTATGTTCACAGACAACCCTCTCCTCCTTCCAACAAACTCTAATACATGTGAGAGATGCAGTTACACAGCCAAACTGGAGGCAGAGCTCTCTCAACCCAAGACTGGCACAGTCAGTCAGGAGGAAAAGGTAACCACCCACATCACAAATCCAGTCTCACATAGACCTATTGCATCTGCATACCCAACACATAAACACACAAAAACATACTCGGAGGTTCTAAATAAAAATCTGCCTAAACAGCAAAGACCTCCTAAGCAGATATCCAAGCAACAGCCACCCCTCAACAATACCCACGAATGACATATCTCACAAATGACATCTCACAAAATCAGTGTGCCTCACAGTCATAGCCCTTAAGGCCAAACAACACACCAAATACACTTGTTATAGGGGACTCTATTGTCTGGCACACTGATGTCCCACTCACCAGACTGAACAAGGAGAAAGTCACTGAAAGATGCCTGTCGGGTGCCAGGATCCGCCACATAACGCAAGCACTCAGGTCACTCCAAAGCATGTACAAGTATGACTCCATCATTGTCCATGCTGGTGTGAATGACCTGAGACGTACCTCCCTGGACTACATGAAAAGAGACATAGAGGAGCTCTCTGACCATGTAGCCCAGGCTGGTATGACCCTGACCTTGAGTAGCATCTTGCCCTCACCAAGAATGATGCCACAGTATAAAGACAAAATGATCAGTTTCAACAATTGGCTAAAGTATTGGTGTCATTCACAGGGGATCCAGTGTTTGTCATCCTGGGATGACATGCTCGACAAGCCATGTTGCTTCGCTAGGGACGGCTTGCACCTGTCACACTTAGGCTTTTGTATACTGGCCAAGGCTCTTGCCACCCCCGTAGTGCCTTTTTTAGGCAAGGCTCAGAGGACAAACCCACCTCCATAGACAACCCAAGGATAAAAAAACTAAAGGTAATGCTACTCAGTGCCAGAAGTCTAAACCTCAGGATGCATGCACTCAAGGCTCTCCTCAGTATGGAGAAAATTGATGTCTGTGCAGTAACAGAAACCTGGTTCAAGGCTCCTGAGAGCACCCCAGCACTACTAGGTTATAACTCATACCATGCGTTTTGGCCCCAAAACTCGGACCGAAGCACAAAAGGAGGGGGAGTATCTATATTCATCAAAGATACCTACACCTCCAGGTTAGTGGCACTGCACGAAGCATCGGAAACCATCCATGTGCAACTAACAGCAGGCAAAACTGCCTTTCAGTTTGTAGCCTGCTACAGAATGCCCTCCCTATTTCAGGAACCCCACTTGGCATTCCTGAGAACACTGGAGAATATGAAGGTCTCTCCAAACACTATGTTATTGGGTGACTTCAACTACCCAAACATTGACTGGGAAAACTACTCAAGCCCAAACACCCTCGCCCAACGGTTCCTTGAATTTATAAACTCTAACGCAATGGAACAACTGGTCACCAATCCCACAACAGGGAACAACATATTGGACCTGGTCATCACCAACATGGGGACTCTATGTTCCATACCAGAGGTAAACCCCTCATTGGTAAGATCAGACCATAAACAAATTTCCCTGGACATCCATATCCCATCCCCACCCCCAGCCAAGGAAGTCACTGTAAAGAATTTCTCAAAAGCCAACTTTGCACTTCTCAAGACTGAGGTGGAATCCCTCAAAACCACTGGGCCAGAGGATAATACAGCCCAATCCGCAGAATCCTTTACAAATGCATTCTATGAGCATCTATAGGAATGCATGGATCGTGCTATCCCAAATAAAACCAAGACTCACTCCTCCAAAAACAGGAGACCGGTCTGGTGGACCCCGGCCATAAATAAGCTATATAACAGAAGGAGGAAGCTACTACATGACAGAGCAAAATCCCAAAAAGGGAAGGCATCTCTGATCAGTATTAGCAAGAAACTTCGATCCCTCATAAAATCATCAAAGGCCAGTTTTGAAAGAAAAATTGCCCTAGACACTAAAGATAATCACAAGGCCTTCTTCAGTTATGTCAAGAACATGGGCGGAAACTCCCAGATATGCTCTGAATTGTTGCATAACGGTACAAAATATACCGAACCTACAGACATAGCCAACATCCTGGCAGACAGATTCAGTGCAAACTCCCCCCCCCCCCCCAAGGAGCAAATGCCTATCCCAACTGAATGTAACCTCCCTGACATCACAGATGCACAGGTGAAAGCTGCCCTCTCCCAAGCAAAAAACACAGCATCTATGGGACCGGACGGTGTCCCAGGCTGTGTCTTACACGAGCTCCAAGAAGAACTGAACCCTCACATTAAGTCACTGTTCAAACTTAGCCTTACTACAGGATATGTACCCAAAGAATGGCGTACAGCTACAGTGGTCCCACTCCACAAAGGTGGTGCTACAACGGACCCTGGAAACTATCGCCCCATAAGCCTGACTAGTCTGGTCTGTAAAGCTATGGAGCGTATTATCATGGAACTCATAAACAAATGCATTGGGAGCCTCCAGACAATGGACCCTACCCAATTCGGCTTTGTTAAGGGCAGATCTTGCCTCTTAAACCTAGTTGATTTCTTTAAACAGTTACCAAAGCCATAGATGAGGGCAAGGTAGTCCACACAGCCTACCTGGACCTTACAAAAGCCTTCGACACAATACCCCACTCGGGCATCATAAATAAGCTTACCAGCTTAAATATCAACCCCTATATCACAAGATGGGTTGCAAACTGGCACAGAGATAGAACCCACATGGTCAGAATCGCAGGTGCCATGTCCAAATCCAAACCAGTTACAAGTGGCATCCCACAGGGCTCAGTTCTGGGACCTCTCTTGTTCGGTATATATTTCTCTGAGGTTCAGGCTAACACAGGGGGATTATGGCTGACAAAGTTCACAGATGACTGCAAACTGGGGGCTATAATCGAATCTCCAGCTGACACAAGCATCCTCCAAAAGGGTCTCACATAGACGGATGTTTGGTGCCAGAGCCACGGCCTCAAGCTAAATGCTAAAAAGTGCAAAGTCATCCCCTTTGGGAAAAACAAGGTGCCCACAAATTACCACATAGGTGGTAATCCATTAAGTACTGAAGAAGTAATTAGAGATTTGGGGACCAACGTAGATAGTAATCTCTCCTTTGATAATCACGTTGCCAAAGTGGTTAGAAAGACCTTCTATATAGCCCACCTTATCACGAAAGGGTTTGCATCTAGATCAAGAGAGGTCATTGTGCCCCTCTACTCATCACTCATCAGGCCCATAATTGAATACAATGCCCCTTTTGGGATGTACCTTACCCGACACCTGCAGTAACTGGAGAGACCCCAAAAGTACCACACCAAGAGGATCATGGGCTACAAACAGATGTCCTATGCAGCTCGACTAAAGAAACTCCAGCTCTACTCAGTTGCTTACCGCCTACTCAGAGGCAATCTATGCCTGACGTACAAAGCCATGTCAAACCCAGAATTAATGGATATGCTCCACCTCAAAAAATCCAAGTCCCTTAGAGCTACACGCTCCAGGGACCTAAACCTCAGCACAAAAATAAATAGGACATGCTGGAGGGACAGATTCATTTCCCAGAGGCTCCTCTCACTCTGGAATAGAATCCCAATTCATGTTAGACATAGCCCCTCGCTGACCCTCTTCAAGCGAAATCTGGACGTGTGGATGGGAAATCGCAAATTCACCCCTGGGATCTCTTCTGTGTCCCTGCTAGACAGAGGCACAGTAAACTAATCTTAAAAGGGTACCTTCTGTGACCTACTTTACAGAGGCACAGTAGGCTAATCTAATAGGGAGACGGAAGACAAATACACTCTGGCTAGGCTTATAAATGCCCTAGGGCAGATAGCCTAGTATCTACCTATGAACCTAAAGTTCCAGGTTTAGTTAATAAATTAACTAAACCACCCTTTAACACCATCTCACACACCAAAAGCATATATAAACAGCTTCTGCTTTAAATGTGGTATATACAAACAGTAAAGCATTTCTAAGGTAACTCAAACAAATATGAACATAAAAAGTCCATCAGGCAATCACAGTGGATTTGTATGCAATACTGTGTAAACCACTACTAGGTGTTGGAAAATAAGGAGTCAGTTTCACCAATTAACCTAGTTGCTTTATCGGCATAAGCTTCTAATACCTATATATTTTATACCTGTATTACATTCTCTTGTGTTTATAACTATAGTAATACAGAAAGAAAAAAGGGGGGGCATATGTTGGTCTATTAATACTAATTGAACAGAACAGAGTGACCTAGAACATTTTAACAATCCATTCCTACAGTGTATGTGGTCATACAAAGATTTGAATCATAGTATCATAACTATCATTGCAACTGAGTCTGATTATATTGCTTTAAATCTGCATCAATGAGAATACCTAATATAGATTAAAGTTGTTTAAGCATGAAAGCAGCAGAAGGAAAAGGAGACTCAGTCCTATGTATATCTTTGCATTCAGAATATTAAAGAAATTGGTTGTTTAAGTAGTCAATATATTATCATTTAGGGCATGCTTTCAAAGCAAAGATTGGTATCCTGTCAGACTTCAGTGTTTCAAAGCAACAGACATAGAGTAGCATTAAAATGCAATTTTCCTCATTAGACTAGTAAAATAATCACTCCATTAAAGTCCTAGCTTGTTAAAAATACATATTTAAAGTGATTCCATACCTTTAGATACATAAAAGATGAAAAAAAAAAAAAACAGTTACTTTTTCTTCTAGTTTCATTTTCAGCTTTACTTCCTGGTTTCTGAGTCATGCATGAATTCAAAGGTCATGTGATGTCATCACTCACTGTATTCCCGCCTCCAGCTTCTCTAGCTTGCTGCTAATGCCCTATAGGTGCTCATGCACATGAAGAAACGGTCACCGAGGCTTAGAAATGGTATTTTGGTGGGAATTTCAAACAACTAAGTTTTCTCCATTCTAAAGAAGCATAAAAATTGCACGAGCAGCCTCCACAGTGAAAAAAAACACGAACAGCCATTCTCTACAAATGTTGTGAAAGTAAGATTTTCCCCATAAATCAATAATTTACATCCCTTAAACTAAATTAGGTTAAGAATTAAAATTAGAGCATTTAGTTAATGTAAAGCACTGAATGTTGATATATTACACTAAGAAATGCAGATTTTAAGTAAAGACATAAATATTAATCATGATATGAACATCTTTTAAAAATGTCAAGAGGAAAC